>NC_137665.1:12581995-13226995 GCF_963422515.1 Blennius ocellaris | reverse complement strand
TGGTGGCGGCATGACGGCTCCGTGGTTCAAATTTGACGGTGCAGATATGAATCACATTCGTGCCATCTTTCACTGCCAATTCGTTGCCACAGCTTGGCTGTTTATTTGGACCACACCTCTGCCAAAGAAACTTGCTGACTGGATAATGCCCTGAGAAGCACACTGTGCAACACACTGCTCCTATGCACATATGTATTAGCTGATAAATGCATTTTGCAAAGCAGTGTGTGAACCGCATGGTGAGTTAAGCTAAAATTCCCGTTGCCCTTGTACTACGGTGGTCATTAATAAAATGTAAATTAACAGTTTATTACCGAGCCTCTCCTAACAAGCTCATTTTTGCACTCTGAGTGTAGCTGATTATGCCTCACGCACTTGCTCATTTTCACCAGTCTAGTTTAAAACTACTTTAACTTGTAAAGTGCGCAGATCAATTCTGCTGGTGATATATTATTATTCTGAGAAGAAAACACACCGCTGACATGAAAAACCCCTATCAATAGCTAACTCTAAAAGCAGGTACGCTTCCAACATGGAGGATAAACGAGCTAAAGCAAATTATCCATATGGGCTGAGTAGCATGTTTTAATTACTTTTGAAAGCTGTGCTGCTATCTCCAGCACTCTCCGTCTCACATCAGTATTCAATTAGGTGCTGTGATCAGATGATTTGGCAGAGCAAACTGCATTGCGGCTTTTTTTTTTGCTACTTCTCCCACTTTCAGCGAAGGGGTTTTACAAAGAAAATACATCTTTTCCCGTGAATGTATATGTGTATGCATTAATGATTGTACACCTGATAACACTTTAATCATGTTTTGAAATCTAATCCGGGAGCCTTTTCCTATCTCTGTCAGCCTCAGATTTCTACGGGTTCATCGAGTTCTGTGCTACTCATCAAGCGCTGAGTTTTTTGCCGATTTATCATCCATGAAAAACAGTTTTGGGTGTGGACAACAAACTGACCAATCCTTGAATCCTCTGTGTTACGCTGCAGTGAATTCGGGACCCTCCCCTTTTATTGAAAAGCTCAACCCCAAGAATGTAATTTCTCTATCAATCCGCACTCATAAATCGAATTGGACACGCGGGTGTGTGAAGTTACACAATAAATTAATTGCCTAATGACTCTTGCACATACAAGCAATAAATTCTCATGATAGAGATGGTTAAAAGGAAGGCTTTTGAAGAGCTTGCACTTTATTTAAAGGCTTACAAAAGCAGCGAACAAGAGCTCTTTGTGGCTCCCTCTTAGCAGACACGTCTTATAATCTTGTAACGGCAGAGCAGATATCGCTCGCAACACAGTGTGGCTTCATATTTTCTTCAATAAGAATCTGTTTAGGCTATGAATGTGTGAGCAAATCTCAAAACAAGAACACCGAAGGCCCTCTCCGGTGACTTTATCATCTCATTCGAATGCCAGAACTGTGTTCAAGGTACGGTTATGCGCAATATGATTACCTCTACAAGTTAGAAATTTAGTCTAAATGAGGCTCCGGAGTGAAGTACAGAAAGGAGGGAAGGAAAATTCACAAGATATTTCATTTAGCAGTAATTAAGAGGCACACCTATTTTTTTTCATCTTCTTCCAAAGGAAGGTCTTGCCAAGAAGGCAGTTGTTTGTGTTATTGGCAGTGTTTTCAGAACACTTAATTTATAAGGTGGAAAGGAGTATTTAGAGCAAAAGATGAGCTCTAAACTTATTTCATCCCCAACCTACGGTGCCTGGGAGGTGCACACCAACATAGCAAAATGTGGAACACTTTTACAAAGCTTGAGACAATTTTAGATTTTGGAAAACATTTTTACATATCATGAAACAAAGTTACATAACCATAACACATCTACAAGACCCGAAACAAATTAATATTTCAGAAAACTAATTTTCAAATACAATCTACCAGAACGTGAATGTCCCAAATCTTGGGCTCACCCAGAAGGATAACGGGAGTGGTTAGTCAATGGATGGAGAAGAAAAGCCACCAAGTCACACATTTGACCCATTTTGTGTCGAGATCCACAAAGTTCCAATCGGCTGGTCCGGTTATCACATTTCTACAGGAGTAATCCTTTTTGCAATACAACCCGACTTTATTCAGTTAACTCTTCAGTAACTTCAAGCTGATATGTACACCATGTAAACATGACATCATGATGTACGAGTGGCCCTCATTAAAATAATGTATGCATTGACGTAACAAATATGATCGGCTGGTGTGGTCCATGCCTCTTAAACATTGTGGAGGCCAACCACAATAAAAACAAAACTGCTTTCATCAACTCACATTGTCCACAAAATGGGCGAAACGTGATTTGATGGTTTTCTGAAATATATATTTGTTTCAGGGCTTGTAAATATGATTTGGCGAAGACATTTTCTTTTATGATATGTAAAAATGTTTTCCAAAATGTCAATTTGTCTCATACTTTGTAACCAGCCCCAACCAGCACCAACCGATACCAACCGGTACCAACCGGTACCAACCAGCCTCAACTGGCCTCAACCAGCTCCAACTCGCATAACCAGCCCCCAACCTCTTACAAAATGTATTTTTTCATTCAGAACTAAAACTGTCATGACAATTCTTCAGTGGGGTGTTTAAAATGTAATTGATTATGCTACAACTGTTTCCTTTTTCAAATATTTAAAGGAATAAATCATGCTGGGAAAAGGCAGCTCCAAACGATGATACAATTTTTTTTTTTTTTAAGTATTTGTCCAAAACTCTTTGGAGCACATTATTGATGCACATAAAAAGGACAGTTAAAGTACTCTGAGCATATAGGTGGTATCCTCAGTTCATGTATTTTCAACATCTATGTCTTTTCTTTCAATTCCGACAACATATGTGCGCCCAACAGTCTGGGTGGAGGTCCACGCGGGCTGATACATAAATACCTTTTGAAGTAAACAGACACTTAAGATGCGATCTGAGTCCCAACCGTGCTCACTCCGTGATCCCTGGATAGTACAGTGCCTCCTTCACTTCACCGAGCGGAGCTGTGTATTAAGCAGCTGCTGTTTTGTACCACAATCCCAAACTCTTTCACTTTTTGAAAGATGTTTTCTTCAGACAGGATTTTACAGCTAAATCCATGTCAAGATTGTTTTGCTGTGAAAGAACTGGACT
This sequence comes from Blennius ocellaris, assembly GCF_963422515.1. NCBI lineage: Eukaryota > Metazoa > Chordata > Actinopteri > Blenniiformes > Blenniidae > Blennius > Blennius ocellaris. Next base: position 13,223,862 of record NC_137665.1, on the reverse strand, counting down.
GGCCTTGCTGTCCACCCATTCCAACACCTTTGGACTGTAGCAGAGCGACAACCGTAATCCAGGCTTTGAAATGAGGCCCACCGTGTTGATGCTCTTGTGGGTAAATTGGGGGGAAAAGGCTGTCTGTAGCCGATGTCTGATATCAAGTGAAAACACTTGACGGAAGATGAGTCTAAAATAAAAAATCAAGTCTGATGGTCACTGTCTGCAGCTGTCTAGAGGTTCATTTCAGTGCCTGAAAAGCAACAGGCAGTGTTTTGCATCCTACAACTTGACCCAGCCTGTCTTACAATATGCTCTCCACATGGTCATTATGCAGCATATAACGTTGTTGCTGTTTTTGTGCCACTGCATTTATTTTTGTCTGCTCCTGATGCGGCTCTGAGCAGATGTCGGTGTAATTAATACTTACGCACTCCAGTCATCTTTCACACATGGATTTATGCTTCACGCCCTCCACTGAAAACATCAACCATTGGCCTCTCCAACCACTCACATCTTGAAGAAGTGATGAATTTAAGAGTGGTTTCAACAGGGATAATCTCAGATGAACAGAAACGAGCGCAGAGTTATTAATGTTTTTAGTGGACAGTTAATATATCTGAGCAAAGCAGTTAAAAGCCTGTCAGGAAGAATTTTCTCCTCAATTAATCCTCAGCTTGGTTGTTCACATGATCACATTTCAAATGTGCGTTTTCAAGTCAACAGGCACTACTAATCTTCACAAGCCTGGCTGAATGGCACATTCAAAACGCCGGCAATTTGCGTGAGTCATGCTAATATCCACACGCTGCACAGGCATGTAATGTGCTGTTGGTTCTTACGGTCGAAGCACGCTGGGAAGGAGTTCGGCTGTCCGTCTTACGGGGAAGGTTTGTGAGCCGGGAGAATTCTCAGGGTACATTATGAGAAACAATATTATCGCCAGCTCCACCTGATGATTGCCTCATTATAAATGGTCTCCACATTGACTTTTACCTCAGCAAGACAGAGGGCTATTTAAAGATGCTTTATTCGCCTTCTGGATGTTCATTATTCCACACAGGTGAGGATGTTGACATCTCAAACAAAAACAGCGAAGTGACCAGCCTCAAGGCCTGTCAGAGAAAATTCAGATAAGCCTGCATGTGCACCCTCCCCAACTCCTTTTTCTCCAAATGATCCAAATCGATCATGTAGATTTACTTTAAAGCAAACTAACATATCACTTGTATAGATTGTATTTGACCCCCCCCCCCCCCCACAAAAAAGGAAAAAGCTAAAACAAAAATCTTCTCAGCCGCCTTAGACATTTCTGGGACAGAAAGAAAGACTTGTATTATTGATAAAGATATGGTGCAAGTCCAATTTGGAGAGCTCTGTGTTCATGACGACTTAATGTGCAGCTTGTGACAAGCAGAGCCAATCCCATGACCACGTTGTCAGACATTCTCAATAAAGATTGTAATTATTCACGTTGCTTAAGTGCTTCAAAGGAGAAAAGTGTTCACTTTGACTTTTTAATGAGGTTTGCTTGAAAAGGTTGTTTTTCTCAAAGCACAGTTGTACATTTTTATAAAATTCAAGGCTGCTTCTTGAGACACAAAAACCCGAGTCGGTGGTAAACCGCTGTGTTGCAGTCTGACATGAGGTAGACGTCACAGTTTCTGTAATTGCTCACAGGTAATTGAAACATCTAACAAGTGTGTACCTATACCTTAAAGGTTAATTTTGTTATCCCACAATTGAGTTTTTTTTTTATGTCCCAGACTTGCTAGTAATCAAAGCAGACACTTATTATGTTGATTTGATTACTATTTAGCAACATAGTGCACCCATGATACATCCCTGTTATTCTCAGAACAGATGTTCGGTGCAATCTGAGGGAGCACCACAGGAATGTGAAAGGAGCGAGTAAATGAAATATTTAGGAGTTACTGTAAATAATCTCAATATATGTAGATATATACAGACTCTGTCAAATTATCCTTGTAGAATACACTTGTGCCAAAACTCTGGTTTCCATTAGTCATTTTATATAATCAATGTGATTTAAGTGTCAGTTGCATCATAAAAATGGCAACTGGGAATTTAGTGTCTGCTTAAAAAAAAAAAAAAGATTCTGTTCACGGTGTACAGAATTGGTAGAATTTTCATGAATTCTTGAACAGAAGGTTTTCTGTCATTTTTTTTAACACAATGATATACTGATCGTCCTCTAAACTGTACATGTTTATCTGGTGGACCACATGTGGTGCCCATATTTCTATATGTGGCCCATGTGATCATTTCTGAAAATGCTAACTTTAAACTCAATATATATTGCAATTATTCCTTGACTATTATGAAAGCACATTCTTTTTAGGGTGTAAATGTTTAAATGTTGCGTTCTGATTGAATTCTCATAATTCACATCCATTCGGTTTGCACTTCACATTAAGTCTGCAGCTTTCATATGGTCAGATAATCTGTTTTGCCCTCTGGAAGAGAGGATGAAATTCTTGTGACCTTCACCATGAAGAAAGCTGCGCATCTCTGCTGTGAAGCCTCTCTGACACGGTAGCTTCAGTTTTCTGAAATGAAGAGATTCATCAGTTACAGCTAGCCCGTGTAAACTATTGCTAAAACTACTTGAACCTTTCCTAAAAAACCCAGCAAAGAAAAAACAAAAATTGCATTTAAAATGAGAACATTGAGCACGAACTTTACTTTGTGCATTATAGCCACACATAGAAACAATAAAGCTATCTGCCTCAGGCAGGAAATGGGCATGCCAGCTGTAGAAGACTCTGTAGACAGTCTTTAAATATGCAGACGGATACAGACACAGCTGTCTGTTCATTTTCTGCGTTCATTGTTTGCGCAATCTACAGTAGAACCCGTCCAGGAAACCCACAGATGCATTGCATAGTAATACCACAGATGGTCTGTGAGGGCAGTATAGAGCATGACTCACTATGTGCTTGATAGCCATATATAGAAAGATTAGAAAAAACGCAATAGTTTTGCGTCTTTTGGGGTGCCCTTTTACAATATAATACAATATAATGATGTTATCAATCCCAGACTTAATTTATCCACAGAATGTATGTAGACATTGTTCTAACTTGGTGTATGTCAGTGGGACTGTTCAATAAAAATTGTTGTTTTCCATTTAAACATGCTCCACTACTTGTAGGCAGAGCTGTTGGCGATGTTTCGAATACATGATGCCCTTTCTCCACGTTCTCAAGTGTGTCTCGTGGCCCCAGACAATCCTCCACCTCCACCCGCAAGCTGACGTGACAGCGAGTCCCTTCCAGCTGTCATTTACGCTGACCATGGCGGAGAGGACGCGGCTGTGAGACGCATACACTGCGCCCCCAATGCCACATCTGCCTACAACACTGACACTCTATCACAGCCGTAATGCGTTGCATTCAGACCCGGGAAGTCAACGCGACTGTCTGTAATAGAAATAGTTCAGAAGTGGCTCTGAATCTCTGTCACGACACATCATTGTTGTTCCCTCAGGCATCAGCACAACAAATACAATGGAAGCTCATATAGCCCGGTTAACCTCCCAACCTAAAGCTGACAGGCTCGTCAGCTGTATTTTGTATTTATTTCTTCTTCTTTCAGTGAAGAAAGTGCAACAATACTTTAGCAGGAAAAACTATGCTGTGAGCATATCATTTTTCGACTCACAATATCCGTAATTGGAGTTTCTACTTACCTAAGAATTACAGCTACCCCGTTCTGTTCTCACCTCTCCAAACGTAAGTTAGCACTAATAATTTGGCCTTGCAACTTCCGAATTTGATTAGCATTCAGTCATCAGACGCTCCCAGCTGTCAGCCAGCACGCCGCAGTAGGTCAGTCATCACTGTTTTGTTTCAATTAACCAAGCTAAACTAATGCTGAACACTGTTCTTCTCCAGCACCCCCGAGGGACAGAAAACCCAACCGTTACCAGCTGTGCCAACACTTAAATCTGTGACGTTTTACACTTTTAGTGCTGCTGTAGAAAAACGTTTTGCTCGCTTAGCCCCCCATAAACAAGAGAAATAAATGGTGTGAAATGGTATTTACAGATAATTTAAACATGTACACAAGCAATGAGCAAATCGTTTTTACATTATTTTAGCAGGATGAATAAATTCAGAGGGAATGAGTTAGATTGACTCTACTTTTGCTTTTAAAACAAATTAGTTACATCATGTGATGCTTTTTTTTTTTTTTTTCCAAAGGTGCTACAATGTAGATAAAGTGTTTTAACAGTGATAGTGAGAGAGAAATGAAAATGAGATGAGCTTTGGCTCAGTTTTATATAATTGATGCAAGTCATTCAATGTGATTTCGCTCCACATTTATGACGTCGGTCACTCTGTTGGTGACACATCCTGAAGTGTCAGGGCTGTTTGCTGTAGCCTTCATCCGCTCAGTCATGGACTTGAATCTTTTCTTGTGAACGGTGTTTCACTATAAGATTGGTTTCCTGTGCCAGAGTTAGTTTTACAGGTTATTTCTCTCTGGCCACGTAGTTATTTCTGTGGATCGACGGCACATGTCCCAGAGTCTCACAGTCATTACAAGAAGAGCCAGCTGACACTGATCAACAAACTCAGGATTTCTGTGGGGAGCAGCTCTCGGATTGTCTGAAATACTCTTGTGTTCTGCATAACAATTACAGAATTGAAGCGTTTTAAACTTGCGAAGCAATGGCGCATAAAGAAAAATACAAATGCTTTTGTCTTATAATTGTGTCTTTGCTGTATTGTCATACCACCTCACTTACATGCAAGAAACAAGTTGCTGATCTGTCCTATTTCTTTGTGCCCACACTTGAATGAGATACTTGTTGCAGGTTAACATTAGTATAAATCGCTTTTAAATGAGCTATTTCAAATGTTGTACAAAGAAGATGGTGAGGCTATTTGCCGCATAGGCGGGAGTGTGTTTGGTACCTGTCTGGAAAGAGTGGAATCCCATGCGTAGAGATTTGAAGAAAATGTCAGTCAAAGCAGCTAAATGTCGTGTAACATACAGAACTGGATTGGCGCAGAAAAATTAATTGCAGCCAATTAAAGACAAATATGACACCGACTGATACGGAGCACGTTAGGTTATCAGGTCACTTCTATTTCAAGGCAATTAGATGGTTGTAGAGTCAAAGTTCTTATGAAGGCTGAGCTGCTCAGAGCAAAGAGGAAGGAGCCGTGCAGACCGGCACATGACACCATTTAGCTCAAATCAAAGTGTGTGACCTTTGCTACCTCAAAGAGTTTTCTGTTCAGTGCTCCCTACAATCATGGCTTGTACATATCGCGGTGAAAGCTGACCTCTCATGACCCCCAGACCACTCATTCGCTCGTCTGTTGATACCTTTCATGTCGTACAAGACGTGGCCTTTGTTGCCAAGAAAAACAGTGGAAAAAAGGAAACACCTTTTGTGACCTTTCGAATATTTACCCATTACTTTTAAAATTGAATTGTGGTTCCAATTATCTGCTCTCCCTGTCTTCCAGGATAAGCAACAGCATGGGAAGAAAAAAACTGCAGAACGAAATGACACAACACTGGAGGGCGAGAGCATAAATTATGGCACAGTAAGTACAGCGCCATTAAAGACTAATTAACTTATTAAAAAATTACCTCGGGTCGTTCAATAAAGCGACTATTTAGCAGATTTAGGCCGAGATTGATGTGTTACGGGACATCTAAATGCAAGCCAGGCTATGTACTCAGTTTCACCTTGTTACGTTGTTGGCAATCGATTAACCTTTGTTCAGGTTTAAACTGTAACGCTAACATGCTAATGCATGAACATCAACAGTGAATGAAATCTGTGTAATTTATGCACAGACTAGTCTCACACGAGACCCACATTTTGTCCTGCATAATAAATGGCATGGAAACAATCACATTTTACACTTGTGACATATTACATTAATAGTATGGTACCTTTGTAGCCAGAACAAACTTTGGTGGACACAACTCTTCTACTGAATTGTTTTTTGTCATAATCAGAGAGGCTCTAATATTCATAACACATCCAATAATTTTAATTTATAATCTAAGTGAAGCGATGTAAAGACTCACAAAGAATCACAAAGTGGAGTTGACATCAGTGTGTTAATGTGTACATGCAATATAAATCAGGGCTGCAAAACACATTTTTTGATCAAAGGCCACATTCAGCCCAATTTCATCTTGAGTAATAACCTTTAAAGTTATTATTTGGTGTGGTCCAGGGAATAAGTGATGGAAATGTGTGTACTTATGCAAAACCAAAAGATTATTACCAAAAGTTACTTCAATCTCAAGTGTGTGTGTGTGTGTGTGTGGGGGGGGGGGGGGGGGTCTTGCTCAGGGCTCTTGCATGTTTTTTTGGGGGAAATATGCATCAAACCCTTGGTATAAAGTGCTTTGAGGCTGTTGAAGCAGTGGAAATGCACAATATACTGTCCATTCATTTTGTGGTAGAAATAACATGAATTGCTGCTTCATTGACTGCTCCTTTTCATTGGAGCTGATGTTGACTGTAGACTGAATTCTTTAACTCGTTTTCATGCCATTTGGTTTGTCACATATGGGAGACGTGTTCTGATCATCCAGGATGCTTTAGAAATGTAACTTTTTTTTTACTCGATGGGTATGGGAACAAAATGGGATATGATACATTTTCTTTACCTCAACACCAAACTATTTCTAAACTTCTACCGTTTCTCATAAACCAAACCAAATTCAGAGTTCTAATTATTTTAATCACCTGAAGACCTGCTTCCTCAAAAGAAGTGGAAGCACTAGCAGTGAATTGTGTCCTCATTGAAGATATCTGATGTTTGTCTGTTTGTTGTGTGATGCATCGGTAAGTGAAAGGAACTTTCAAAGGTGCAGTGAGAATCGCTCCCCGTGAAAAAAAAAAAAAATCAAGTCCTATCTAATGTGTTTTTCCTGTAAATTACTAATCAGGACAAATGCATTAAAGTCCCAGGCCTAATCTTTACCTAATCAGATAATTAAAATCGTACATACAGTGGATGCTGATCATCCCTTGTTGGGGATAAAAGAAAATTCCAATAGCAAGAATTGGAGTGACAACATTTGTTACTCTGATGGTTCATATAAGGATGATTCAGCTTCATAGGGCTTAATACAGGATGGAAATATGGAGGATATGCATGATTGGAGGAGTAGCGTTGATAAAACAAATAGATCCTGTCTGACTGCACATGGAGGGATGGAGATTTATGCAGGCATTCATTGGTGTTCCCTTTGTTTGTGTACAGGTTGTGTTTCTTGTGCCTCTGAGTAGAATTAAATCCTTGGTGTTGATGTAATATTGCAACATGTTTATATGGAATAATAATTTTGTATGCATGACTGTGTTGATATTTCATGCAGGATTATTGCCGTGCCGCCTTCTGTAAGAATCACACGTTTGAGACTCCAGAGGCTGTTCTGTGATAAACCTTGATGTTCCTCGTGCAATGTCAGAGTTTATGTACTGTAGTAGCTACAACTAAACAAAGAATGCAACATTAATCTCCAGCCCGTAGCGTTCGACGTGCCGATACTGAATTATTGATGCCTCCCGTCAGCTTTGTGAGGCAGCCATCCCATACTGCCCGGAGTTTAACAGGTTAATCACCATGCTGCGTTAAGACACAAGTTTTCACAAGCTACCGCTTTCAAAAAATTAGACTTGGATTTGGATGATCTGATGCTAGACATGGAGAGCACCAGGCACAATGGCACTCGAGAGAGAGAACAACACAAGTCAGAAGGAAACAATATCATTAAATATGAATGTCTGTCTTCTTTCCTAAAACAGTGTATTTGACCAAGTAATGGATTGTTCACAGAGCAATTGAGACACAGAGATGGAAGCTATTCAAGCAAAACAATGCAGCCCGTTGAGAGTACATGATCGTTGTAAAAAATAGTTTCTATCTTATGCATTATTGTAACTGCAGCCATGGGAAGGCAGAGGAAGAGGCTTCATCAGTAAGATGAATGGACAGACAGAGGATGGAAAACAAATGAGTGGAGGATAGTTTCTAAACAGACTGATATGGAGAGTTTTCATTCTCTCGTGAATGCTGCAAAATATGGAAATGATCATAAAATAGAAGACACGTTTCAGGCTAGCTCACATAACCATCAGCTTCAGTAATCTGGTCAGAAGCTGTATTGACAGGCTTATTGTTGGAGAAAGCAAAGATAAGGATAGGAATGATAATTGTTTATTTATATAAGTTGCATGATTTATAAGTGATACACTGATTTTTCCATGTTATGCATCCACCATACAAAACCAAACCATCTATCATGTTTTAGATTAAGCCTTCCAACAACTATTGTTATGGAAACATAATAAGAACTACGTTCAATTTTCTTCATTAGCTATCCAAGGAAAGAGGGAGATGATCTGTGGAGAAATTGAGAAATACTGTGCTCATTTTTTGGGGTTGTTTTTATAGCAGGTTCCAACTCATACTATCACTATAAATCAAAGCAAAACATGACACAATAGGTGGGCTAACAGGCTGATCAGTGTGTACTGTGAGACACTGAACAAGGTTCGGGATGCAGAAATAACAGAAAGTAAACATCAACACCAGCTTTACTCAGGACTACCAGTCTAACACACTGGCCTGACGCTACTAAATATTACAACTCGATGCACTGATGCACAACCCACTCTTCAGAGGGCACCAGCTGTCACCTCTATAATGATAGTTCAATGTACAATACGCAGTTGGGTAATGTGCGCACTATTTGTTCATGATTGGCTGAGGAAGTATAAAGATTTCTGTTTGACTTTAGCTTGTGTACATAACATAAATGACGTCTCCACTTCTTATGCATGGCACTGTGATTTCACCTCACTATGCCAATTTTGGTATGCAACATCCTTTTAGCCTTTGGCATATCAGCAGAAAACCTTCTTTCGCTTCCTGTTCAGCAATAAGAGCATAAACGGTTTCACAACATGACCTCTGTTCACGTTCGCTTTGAGGCCCAATCTGAAGCGCAAAATCTGCAGGGCATTTTTATTCCTCTTGTTCATCATATATGTCAAAAACGCTTATAAAAACCTTAACTGATTCATCCAGAGCAGCAGAATCACACAGTGAAATGAAAAATGTGCCTCATAGTGACAGCCACCACAGCCATGATGAAGAAAGGTGCGAGCTGACACGTCTCCTGACAAGTCAGGCATGCTTTTAAAGAGAAAGTCAGGCTAATCGCTTAAAAAAGAAAGAGCCATATTATGAATGTAGCCAGGTTATAGAAGACATTGATGCATTACATTCAACAAGGTTTGGAAGAGGGACATGTTTGCCCCTACATTGTGTGGTTACCATGGTAACAATAAAAGGCTTGCACTGATGCAATCTGTGTATTGGGGAGGAACAAGGAAATAGAAATAAAACAAAATTAAATGCATGTTTTGGCCAAATTGAACTCTTATGAGATGAAAAGCTTTGCAAGGTTTCTTTTTTAACGTCAGTAAAATAAATATGTTTAACAAGAAAGTGACCATGGTATGAAAACATCAAAATATATTTTTTGTATCTTCCAGTTGAATAAAAGAAAAAAATATATGTGTGTGTGTGTGTGTGTGTGTGTGTGTGTGTGTGTGTGTGTGTGTGTGTGTGTGTGTGTGTGTGTGTGTGTGTGTGTGTGTGTGTGTGTGTGTGTGTGTGTGTGTGTGTGTGTGTGTGTGTGTGTGTGTGTGTGTGTGTGTAATTTTTTAAGCATATCTAAACAGTCACTTTTTTGCTAATTATTTATTTCATCTTCAATATGATATACCAAATAATGTTCACAAAGTAAGAAGGTATGGCTAAGAATCAGAGTATAGTGATAAACCAACCTTCATAGAAAAGGTTTAACATGAAAAAACACATTTGAATAACACAGAATAAGCAGCATTATTATAAACTGTCCATTAGGGCATGTGTCATTTAAGTTATATGCTACTAATATAGGAAGCACAATGAAATGCTAATCACACTGAAAGCAGTTATGATCAGAATACGAAAGCGCAACAAATGGCATTATTGATGCACTGAAACAAACGAACACTTGATCTGGGAAAGCTGTATTTTTTTTCCTCCTCAGATTGTCATGGAGATGGCTGTAATGACCGATTAGCCCAGATAACCTAAGTACAATAATGAATAACTGTGAAAAATGCAACTCTTTTGATTTTATTTTAGCTTTTTTTTTTTATTATTGTTTTTCATTTAACTTTTATCATTAAACTTCATCAACCATGTAAGTTTTAATTACTAAAGAAAAATCTGCTACCTGTTTATTGTTGCTAATGAAAAGCCCTCATCATTATAAAGAGTTTATTGTCTGTGGGGACAAAAACACTGAATATTCACTGACTTCAGTGAAGACCTATATCATTATGTAGCATTCATTGCCCAAGGCACATTTGTAGTACCTGTCCCTACACCGAATATAATTGCTAACTGATGCTTGAGTGCTAACACCATGAATTTTTCAGCAACTATTAATGAGCGAGAGCTTAGCGAGGGCATTTGATGGATTGTTGTTGAATTATAAACCTTGATGAGTCTGGCTGTGAGGGATTATTTGACATATCAAGTGCATTTACATTTTTACAGGGGAATCATTTTCTGTTAATAGCCAAAAGGAAAAAGAAACAACACTGTACTTTCCTCAAAAGTGGAATTGTTCTGGAAATCTTGCTGCTGAGTCATGAAATGCTGGTTTGTTGTTTCCAGCCAAATCACCAATAGTTACAGTCAGGTTTATTAATCTTGCATATTATTTAGTACAGACAGATGGCAGAAAGATCACTGCACAGTCTGACTTTGTATCCCCCTCTTAGATTTATTTGACTATTTTATTTTTAGGGGCAATATAATAACCTGAATACTGCAGATTAACAGACATTGAAAAACAGCTGCGGATTTGAAAGAGGCTGAAAATATCAATCATTACAAATGCAGAATCTGGAATTTTTTAGTGCTGCACTGAGCTGTGTACTTCCTGGTAATCCTTTAAAACCCAACAAATTCACGGAATTTGGGAAACTAATGCCACGCTTGACCGCTTTGATATGCGCATGCTGCTTTAGCCTCCCAGCGTCGTGAACAGAGCCGTTTTTGACATCTAAATCACTGTTTGTCAGCACACGTGAGAGGAGACGGTTGCGTTGGGGAATATCACCAGCAATCATTGCTTTAGCACATTGCTTGTGTAGAGTGAGCCACAATTATTTCATTTGAGAATGAAGCAGACAATAGTCATTATCAGAATGAATGATGGAAAAAGACAAACTAATTGAGGGTGTTAAGTGTCCTCAAACCAAATGAGGTATGACTAAATGCATCCTTGGAAATATGAAGCTGCATTAGGTTTTGGAAAACAAACAGTCAATGCATTCTTTTCCAAACCCTGCAGAATACAGTGGCACATGGTCGCATGCCAGATCCACAAAAACAGCAATCAGCAGAATGCAGACTGCCAAAGGAACAACCCCATGATTTCTAAATGTGCTGGAAATCCTAAATAATCCATGTGCTGTGTTTGCCTGTCTTTTTCATTACACAGTGATGTGCTGTCTGTTATGTTTCAAACAAGCAGTGAAGCCAGTCAGACACGGGGAAAACGAGATGAAAATACTATCACTAATTTACAAGGCGGGTGTCAAACATCTGAGATGAGCGAGAGATCCACTGAATAAGAAAATCTTCCTCTGCCAGATTTCCATACTGCAGAATAGTGGTCTCTTCATGTGTTCTATTAGTTTTACTTCGTGGTGACAATGAAAGACTGTAAAAATAGACACAGTGATCAAAGGCACATCTGGGACTGGTGAGAAGAAAAAGAATTCATCAGCAGTCGGGAGAAAAAGTGGGTCTGCAAGCGCAAGTCTGTCTAAAAGCCGAGCAGAAAGTGCCGAGCGGCTCCTCGCACGTCTCCTGAGAGCCAGGTGCTCGAAATCACCTGAGGTCACCGACTGTCCTCCCACGTGGGCGTCCGTGCCCTCTGCACGAGCTATCAATGTTTAAAAGCTTTATAAGCGTAGGAAGACCGAGAGGCAGAGAGGGGCTTCGTCGTATAAAACTAAAAGCAAGAGAAAAACACTATTAGACTGAGGATCAGGGAAAGAAGAAGAAGAAAAAAGAAAACAGGGCTGAGGGAGTAGGAACTGGACAGAAACAAGGTGGGCATTTTTTTTTTCTTTCACTAGCCCACCTCCATTTCTGGAACCTCTTATTTCTAAAAGAAAACCCCCAAAGTTGGTAATTCATTTTGGACAGTTTGTGTCTTACAAATCAGTGAATTCCCCTCCCCGGTTGAAACCATACTGGGGCACAAGTATGAAAAATTGATGGGAAACAAAAGACCGCACTTCCTGAATGCCAATTAAATCTCTTGGTTGTTGTAAACAGGATGCACACACACACACATGGAATAACACCCCGTGTCTGCTAAACACTGGACAATAAGACCTAATTTTATTAAAACATCGATTTTGCCCGAAGGAGCAATGCCTCGCAGTGTACAGCTATTATAATTAAATACTGTGTCTCAACATATGCAGCAGGTTTAATTACTCCCCAAAGCTGTTGATAAAGAGCATCCTGATTTTATATTTTAATTTTTTTAGGGTGGTGCTCAGTTTTGGTAGTGAGCCCAGTCGCCATGTAACACCGTGCAGTGTTATGTGTGTACCTCTTACAGGCAAAGCTGAGATCCAGAAGCCTGCAGTGTAAATTACAACAGCCACAGCCGTCAGCTAGAAGTTGGCTGGGTGGGAAAACCATTACTTGAGATGTTACAAGTCATTACTAAGTGTGAGGGTATTCTTGGTACATATCAGCATGTGTGTGAATACATGCATCTTATTTGGGAAAGCAATATGGAGACATGCAAAGACCACTGCAGTTCCCCCGTGTGTGATTTTATTTTTCTTTCTTTTTCCCTTACACCTTCGCCACAGATATCGAACAGGCAATTGTTTGTCCTTTGTTTGACATTCAACGCTATAACTGTACAGGTTTGTTATCATGTGGTTGATGAGCACATGCAAATCACAACTTCACAACTTCACTTGGCCTTCTGCACCAGCTCACAGGTACACAAAGACGTTTCCTGCCAATATAATTTGGTTCAATCTTCACACTCGCTCATTCCTCTACTTTCAGCTCATCAACTTTGGGTACTGGATGTTTATTCCATGACTGATATATCCAGGCCCTGAATGCAGGTAATTACCTTTTTTTTTTTTTTTTGGCGTACGATGCAAAGTTTGGCGTATGATGCAAAGTTTAGCACACGTAACCAAACTTAGAAGAACAGCACATTTTTAATCTAGAAACCGAGACATGCTGTCTTGTATTTGACACAAAGGGTTTATTGAAATCATTTCCTCCTGCAGGAGGTCAAAACAGTCCCCTGCTCTCTTATACTGCATATACAGTATCGTTTCCCAGCACCACTCTAGACTTTGGGTGTAGTATGCCGACAACGCTTTCCCAGATAGTGTGTTTGCACTGAGTCTAGCTGGCACAGGTAGGCTACCTGGCCACCAGGTGTTGGACAGTGAACTAAACCTCCAGGCTTGGCTCCAGAGGTAGGTCACGCTGACTCATCCAGGCAGAGCACACGAATCTCTTGTGTTCGACTGTTATGAGTTTTGGACTACGTTGTCCAAGGTCGTCATGCCAGGCCTGTCCACCATGGGAGACCAGGAGCATGTTGCCTCATGCGGGCAATATCACAATCCCTTCCACTAATCTGATTGGACAATTGCTAGCAGTATTGCAGTGGTCACAGATGCAGATGAACAAATATTTTTGTATAGTGATATTTCAGTGATTCTATGTACCTTGAGTATGAGACTGTTGGTTGAGGTCCCATTTACAAGACAACGTTTCAAATTAAGATGCGTCATTTTTATTTCAGAAAGGTTTTGTGTTTCCACCAAACAGGCAGAAACACTTAAACCTAAGTCATTCTCATGTACGCTCACTAGTTGGCGCTATTGGGTGTGCTTGTAATGAAACCACACATACTTGCTCTCAGACAACGATAATCTGGGTCCTCCCAGATGAGCAATTAGAAGTTTCAGGGTGCGAAAAAGATTGAGCTTCTTTGATATCCATATTGCCACCATTACCCCATAGGGATTAAATGGGAAACATGTTTTGAATTGGTGTCTTGTCAGAAAGCATCTGAGTTTTGCCACTATCTGAACACAGAAAAAAACAAAGTACCTTCACAAAATGTTTGGAAAATGATATCCAGCCCAACAATGTTGTTTGTGTAAACACCTCTGATTAAGGTCTATTGTCTTCAGTTGTGATTGGCTGGCTGTCTTCAACAATTCATATGACGGCTGTTGAAAATGTTTCTGTCAATCATTTATGAGACTGGAAGAGCTTGCATGAGTTTTATAAAACACATGGGGGATATACTTCCTCCTCCTCACTGAGTAATCAGGGATAGAAATAAAGAGACATGCCTGAGTGAAATGAATGCCCTCGCTCCAGGTATTAAAAAAAAAAACATGTTAGGAGGCTTTTAAAAGTCCCGATAAAGGCTCACTTTTATCTCTCCATTTCCATAGCAGCTCTCTGCATACTCTATGAATTGCATGAATGGTAAGTAGTGTTCTCATATTCAGTAGACGTTAAACAGTGTGCCATCAAACACTGCCTCATTAATGGCAGCATCATTAGGCTGAAGGCTCCGGGAGCAGTAGTCAGCCATGTGACAACACTGTCAGAAATGTGAGGTGCAATGGATATTAGTAAAAAAAAGAAGAAGAAAAAAAAAATAAAAAATTTGCATCTCAAAAACAAATCTTTTTTCTTTTTTCCTTTTTTCTTCTCATGGGCTGACTCTGGCTGTGTTTTATGTACATTTCAAGTTGTCAGTGTTAGCCATGTCATATTCCTGAGCGTAGCACTGTGAAAGCAACCCACCGTGCTGTAAACGAGATGAGGGGAGTCCTGTTGAGAGGTGGCTGCACAATCTGTTTTATTTTCTGTCTCTTTTTTTTCTTGCTGACCTTCCAACGGTCTCGTCATGGACCTAAGATGGCAAACTTGCCTAAAACTGCAGCTAAAGCCAGAGTGAGGAAGGAGATGTGACCCGTTCAGACTGAGGCTCACACCCACTCTTTACACAATAACAGAATCTCTCTCTGACGTCTGGTTGCTGACTGTTAATCACATGGAGAACTTATTGTCCCTCTGAATCCTTGATGGCATTCGTCATAATGGAGAGATGGGAAAAGTTGTCAAGTAGGGCTAACCCCTCTCTAAACTGGAACCTAGATTTGCAGCTAATCGGGGTGGGATAGGGAGACTGAATGGATAAACACTGAGTGGAACTGAGCAAGCAAACAATTTTAGCTGCAGCTCAAATCATGTCTTAGAGTAAACAGCCCCGTCAAAGCATGAGGGCTGCTTCTAAACTGTCACAACTCGTAACGGAGAATGTATTACAGTAGTTTTACTCCAGACTGGGTGGGCAAACTGCAAACCAGTATGAGACTTTACTTATTCGTCGCTGTCTTTGTTGGCATTTGACAGGGAACATTTCTACAGTGACTCAGAATAGCTGAAAACTATTGCCGGAAATAGACACCGGCATGAGAAAGGAAATACAACCCCAATTTCAAGAAGGTTAAGAAAAATAGTGAACTACTACAATGGAAATGTCCTGATTTAAAAAATCGTACAAAGTAGATATTTTCATTTTTAAAATAGTGGCTTGTTTTGACTGTAATGGCAGTGACACATCTCAAATAAGTTGTGACGGGGCTGTATTGTATTCCCTCTTCTTGTGACAACACTTTCTGAATGAAAGTGAGGAGACAGATTGTTATTCAGTTATTGTAAGGACTCTGCCCCGGGGTAACTGGATGATATGGTCTACTGAAAACCCATAGATGACCCCCCACATGTCTAATGGCATGGAAACACAAGGTCATATGTTTGTGTAGCTAATGGCATGGCATTACAACTCATTTCTGCTCGTGTAATTAATGAGGTCAGAGGACAAAACAGCACTTTTCTTCTGTTTGTATTTACTGGTGTGATGAATGGTTATAGTCTTGGACAGGGGTTTCAAACAAACTTTAGTTCAGGGGCCACATACATCCCGATTTCATCTCGAGGGCATTAGACTGGTAAAATATTGCCATAATACGATATAAATTTAAACTTTAGTTTTTCTTTGTTGTGGCACATTTGATGTTTTTCACAAAACCAAACAATTACTGCTGAAAATGGCAACAATCTCAACATAAATCCAATTCTAATGAAACCTGGTTCAAAATACAGTGAAATGTCAAAGCATTGCATTATGTATGCTTTTACAAACTCACTCTGACACCATAGCTTTGATGCTAATGCTCGTTTGCTTGCAATAATCTCAGGGTCTCAGTGTTGCGTTGCGTCAACTACTGTTTCCCCAAAAAATCTGTTTCCTTTGACATTTTTACATTTTGCTTGGTGGTCTTGTGAATCAGATTCAAGCTTCTTTCAGGCTGGTTTTGGCCCACATGTTTGTTTAGGGTATTTACAAAATAAAATTGTCCTCACTTATAGCACATTTAATATTTGTCTTAGGGTTAACTAGGTTATCGTTGTGGTTCTACACATGTTTAATATTTTATAATAGCTGATGTGAAATACCAAAAAAATACATTCTCTCCAAATTTGCGCTGACATGTATGGACACAGTCAAAATGATGTGTGAAAATACACAAAAACACAAGCGCGTCAGGATTCAATAAGTGTTGATCACTGTAAGTATTGCACACTCATTAAGAAAACATACTTTGGTCCCTTTTGCCTAGTTAGAGAAGAAAACTCTAAAAACAGCAATTAAACTTCACTTTTTATGTTGATGAGCTTGTTTCAGTATTGACGTGTAAAAAAACCCATGTTTCAATGAATCAAAAAGTTGATATAATCATCTGAACAGAACTGAAGCAGGGAAAAGTGTTTTTGTCTTTTGCTTCAATTTCTGTAATATGACAAGATTGAGACTGTACAATCCTACTTGGGGGATCAAATTTCAGCACAGTTGGGACATCAGTGTCATGTTTTTGGCTGTTTCTGAAGCTTGTGTTTTTATGCTTTTTATGATTTTAGATCTGAGTTTTTCAAGGTTTGGGAAGTTAAACCCTCCTCACAGACCGTGAACCACATTTGAGCCCTCCTGAATCCCCCAACTGTCACACCGCACATGCTTTGTCTCATGCAAAGTTAGTCTCTGGTTCAAAGCCAGACTTTCTGCCATTTGTCACATTATGACACATTATAGAGCTGTTCAAATTCAAAGGCAAATAAAGGTATAACTCTTATTTTTTGCTTCATGGATCGTGTGCAACTGTCATAGTTATGTTTTTACTCTTATTTTTGAGTTTGAATTTGCCACCAGTGCATGTATGTCCTGTTTGCACGACAGCAAGTGAAATAATTTTTGCATTTTCTATTTGGAAAAATTATGCATTTACACTGCAACATTTTCAAAACAATCTAGTTTTGTAGATTAGATTATATAATCATTTGTTCCACAATGGAGAAATGCAATGGATAAATGTTGTTGCAACAGCCGTGGACAGTAATAAAAAATATAAATAGTAACAAATTAAAAAAACAAACTGTGACGGTAACAATAAAATGGAAGCAGGATAATACAAAGAACAATATTTCACGATAATGTTGTTGATGATTGGACTGGAAGTTATTATTACCTAAAATAAATAAATGTATATTGCCCTTGCCGTGGACTGCCACCCAATCCACACTGCACCCGACCCCTACGGTAACCTCTGTGGGTGATGGGCTCACAGGAGGAAGAGGAGGGGCCTGCATCGTCCCTTCGGGCTGGGCACGGCTGAGCCCCGCAAGCAAAGATGTCACACTTCTCTTTGGGTTGTTTTCCATAGGGACTTTTCAAACTACTTTTTGTCCGACCTGTCACCTCAGACCTGTTTGCCTTGGGAGACCCTACTGGGGGGCATAAAGCCCCCCCGACAACATAGCTCCTAGGATCATTCGAGTACCCAAACTCCCCCACCATGATAAGGTAGCAGTTTCAGTTCTACTCTAATGTAGAAATTAAAAAAAAAAAAGAAAAAGATTCAGTGATAGACAGATAGGATCATTTAATTATTCTGCTATCACAAAGTGAGCAGTTTTGTTCAAAACAGCAATCAGTGTTGCATATCCTTTAAAGCCGTCCGCACTTTAAGTAGAACAGCAAGGTGATGATGAATGAGTCTGAAGGAGGGTCCTATTTTTCCCCTTGATCAATGTTATCTTTCCCTCTTTCTGTGATACGTTCTGCACTCTGTTCTCGTCCACTCGCCGTAAGTCTCACTTAAGATAGTGTCAGTGGAAGGGTATGCCGAGCACTTTAACGTCCCTCTGTTCTTGAGACAGTCCTCCACGCTCTCATCAAGTATCCCAGCAGACATGGACAAGCGCGTTCCGAGGTTATCTGTGGCCATCACACGCGGCCATTAAAATACGCGGCAACAACCCAGACATCAATCGGAGCTTTAGTAGCAGGGGGAAGTGCTCTTCTCTTTAAAATACAAATAGAGAGAAAAAAAGAACATTTCGTCTGTACAGTATATTCCGTTTTAAAGTGTATATTTATCCCATGACAGATTTCCTCCTGAGCGGTGTTTCTTCCGCAGTAAACAACACCCCAAACCCTGTCTTAAACTCTGTGATTTTCAGAAAACTGAAACAAAATATGTCTCAGGAGAGAAGAAAAAGACAAGTGTGCTCATTTGATTTACTGCAGAGACTGCACAGAAGAAAACTTGAATGACACCGGTTTAGCAGAGTGAAGTGAGGCTTCCCCTGGCACACAGTAAATTATCTGTCTCACTTTGAAATTTGGAAGCGGTGGTACGATGAGCAAAACAGCCTTTGGGGAAGAAATGGACATCTGATAGATGGTGATAGATTTATAGCAGGAAAAATAGTTGGTGTTTACTTTTCATTAATCATGTTTGAGTGTGTTGTATTGTGTGAATTCTTCAAAAACTCACTAAAATTGTTTAGATGATAATGATATGATATACTTTCTTTACAGACAGTGTAGTGGAGTTTGCATGGTCACACATATGTATGAGGTTATTCTGGTGATGGACTACTTTCCTGTATAGAAGAAGGATGGATAGATATACTATATTGGTGGAGAGTAACAAAGAAGCATTACTTTGTCACTGTAGTTTCATATTTCAGCATTTTACTAGATTATTTGGTTTTCTATCAAGTTTTCGCAACATTTTAATATACATATCTTCACAGTCACTGCTGCTAACACTGTGTTTTAACATTATAAAGTAACTATTCTATTCTATTCTATTCTTGATTTCCATCTATCAACCTCTACAAATCAATACAGAGGGAAAGCATTTAGTTAAATGAGTGCACAGTGTATTGCAAAGGACAAAACCCAAAAGAAGGCAGATAAACTCCCTGTTTTACAACTATATATTTATTTAATCTCTGTGTTAAAATCTTGACATATTTAAGCATATTTAGAGTCATTATGTTCAGAATCTCAACTGTTTCTTATAGATTTATATCAGGAATGTTTTAGTTCAGGGGCCACATCACATAATAGCTTTTACATTTAAACTTTGAGGTATTTGTTTAGATTTACATTGAATGTTGCTAGCAATCAAATCAAATCAAAAATAGTTTCTTTGTTAATATCGTAATGTCTAAGTTATCTGTTGCAGGCATTGAAAAAAAAAAAGGATGCTCATGGAGCTTCGGGTTTTGCATTAACCTTGAACAAGTGGAACAACTTGGCAAGTCCACAGTGCAGATTGCAATGATTGAATAAAACAGACTTATATACTTTCAAATATGTGGACTGAGTGTCTAAACTAGTCACTAATTAAAGCTGCGACAGTAGAAAGCTGGGAAATTGTCTTTGAAGCAGTTTGCTCCAAAAGAAAAATTTTATCATTGAAAGATCTATATTCTCCTGAACTTTTCCTCCCGTTCTTTAATAGCTTTTCAGTGGCTGATAAAGAGGTGAGAAGGCTTTCCTGCAATAAATTAGGATTCCTCTCACTGCTCCTGACATGTAGAGATGTTCCCCGCATTTAACATTTTACACGGACTGTGGTTTCCTGTAGGTTCACCACCACCAAGAGACATTTGAAAATCGGGGGGAAAAAAGGAAAACCACTGGAGCATTTTCTTGGTAGCGTAAATGTCTTTATCCTTTAGAAAGGGAAGTGTGGAAGTGAGTGTGTATGCAGACAATCACATGATACGTGTGCCCCCATTCTGTCCCTTTCTAAACATGAGTGATACAGTTGGGTGACACAGGTAGAACTAAGGATAGTGTCACATACCTATTTGGTGATTCTGAAATTATAAATGACAGAAAACAAACCAATGGCATAATGATGACGCTTAAATTGCTCTCTATTCAATTGAGTTATTGGAGTAAATATCCAAAGTGTGGAACAGGACCAGTTCATGAGCAAAGAAAGAACGAATTGTATTGTGTTCAATGTGACTCAATTAAAAGTAAAAGCACTGTTGGGGAAAATTACTCACGTAAAAGTGGAAAGTACTCAAAGGCTGCTGGATGTAGCAGGAATTCATTTTAATTTACCTGTATAAACTGTCTGAGCACACTACATATTTTGTGAAGAAATATAGATATAAAGCGTGTTACCCAATTAGTTAATATTTAGCACAACATAAATGGAATGGTTAAAGTATGAGTAAAATCACATAAACATTATTAAAATAAATCTGACATAACTGTGTTCATGTAAATTCACTTCCTCCACCATTGTAAACATGCAGGCTGACCAGGTCTGAACCTGTTTGCAGTGGCTCCAAACTGTCACACTATTGTGTGTAAATACGGACTCCTGCCATTAGACACAGATTCATGTAATGGGATTTCAAGAAGGTTGAAGTGAAGGAGTTTGTGAAACTCTCTTGATGCTGAGTACTGGCAAGTTTTAAAGCGGAGGGCATGCTCTCGATAGGAATATTGAGGCATAGATGTTATGTCCCTGTCTGTTGACTGGTTTTTAAGTGTGTGTCATATATTTGTATAATAGGATGACAGACAATAAATAATAATGGCAAGGTTAAGTTTTTCTTCATTGATTTCATTTCATGTCAAACATGTTTTATTGATTGAGGTGAGCTGAGACTCTAATATTCAGTGTTTGTAGGCAAATTCTCCATTACATAATGGCTATTATCAGATCATCCCAGGACTCAGTCGGACCTGCCAGAACATGTTTATTTCACCATGAATAAAAGTAATGGAGAGTTTAAAAGAAGACAGAAAAAAATTATATTTTCTGTCATATCACATTTAGTCTTTGGTGGAGTTTCTCATTTTGTCCGACAAGTTGTAGAAGTTAAAATGGGATCTTTTAGTTGAGCTTATGCTTGAACGTCATGTTTTCTCCTGATGTACCTGAATTTTCTGAATTTATAAAATGGGATTGTGAATACAGGACTCAGTGTCACGTCATGAACTGGAGGGATGGGTGGGAAACAGTTTATTTATTCATTGTGTATTTCAAGGGATAAAGAAATGGCAAAACTAAGAATTTCACAAAAACACAATTTTTTTTTGCTCCAGATTTCACAAAAACGCCATAGTAGTAGTAGTAGTAGAGTTAGTAAGGAATAGATTGCATTCATCCCTCCCCAGTAGATACTATTTACTCTCACTTCATAGTGAGAAGGACCCTGCCATGGATGAATGTGGGTATGTCCTGTCATGTCACTCAGTATTCATGGTCACACAAAACTAATGGGGGCCCCATTGAGACACTGGGAGAAAAGTGACACCATCATCAAAATCATCCAAATGCATCCTTTGAAACCTGTGTGTTGGTGGAGGCACTACATTCTCATATATTTTATTGAGAAATCCTACAAGTGGGAGAGACACATACAACTTTTCCTTGAAAAACTTTAGAACTGAATTCAACCCAAGACAAATTAGAATTATAAACTAAGATACAGAACAAACCATAACAGCCATGACTCATTGCACGTTACAATTTTGATTTTTAAAAAACTTTTTATTGCAGATGGATCCCAGCATCCATTGGATAAATATATAAACATACACAAATATATATATAGGCATTTGCCAGAGGAGTTATATCCCAACAATTCCTCCCAGAAAATCTTGCCGTGATCATAACCACCCAAAATCAAAGTGAGCCTTATCATTACACAGTGGAAAACACTATTTAAGCCAACATAGTTCCCCCCTCTGACCCCTTCGCCCCCTGCACCACCCTGTTCCAGTCAGTTCTGGTCCAATGTGGCTAAAAGTGACTTCAGATCGGACCAACTCCGCGACCTCTTCAGCAAAGTTGCTGTCACAGCTCAAAATATCCAAAAGTTATTTCCCCAAAAAGTGTTTGTACTGGTTTTCAGTGGTGCCTTACAATTTACTTGATTTAATGAGCAGCATGTGCATATCATTATTCTAATTGATAAGATATTTTGACAAGATCTAATAGGATGCAATTCAGTATACATATTCAGTAAATGTAAATGTGGCTCCACAAACTAATTAAAAGACCTCGGTGGGTTATACGCGGTACAAATTGTGGTTCACTGGCTCAGACTGTTAGAATAAAAAAGCGATCCATGCAGATAAACAAGTAAAAAAGATAAGTTATGGAGAATAAAGTAGTTCACTTTGAAGTTGAAAAGAGAGAAAGCGATAAGCCAAAAGTTTGGGATTTCTAAAGTTCCTCCTCTGTTCACTGCCGTTACACGCCACTGAGATCAATAAAAGATGCTCTTCAATTTGCATGTATTGTGGCTGGTAAAGGCCCTTGGTCAGCCGCGGGACTGGCAGAGGTTAATTTTTAACATATCTCTTCATTTATTTATTTTCTGCACGCACCGTCCCTTTGTGACTTAAGCCCCGGCTTGAAAGGAAATGTCTCATGCATCGCCATAGGGAACCAGCCATGCAGCATAATGTGAGCATATGCAGAAGATGAAAGTAGGCTTGCGTGGCACAAAATAACAGTTTCTTAGAGGAAACATACACAGTATAGAGGCTGAGACAACCATACCCTTGATGAACTAATTTAAACGGATGAGCTAATTAATAGGAATTGCTACAAGCTGCTATTTAAATGATGTTAAAAAGTCACCTTTTCCATCCTTAATGTGCAGGTGTGAAATTTACGTGTTAGTTATCTTTTTTAATGACTGCAAATGGAGGCGAAGGCACACTGACAAGGAAAAAAAAAAAAGTGGTAATTGTGGTTTTGGCACCTGTCGCTTAATGCTGGAAAGATACTATACACACGTGCAGGCCACCAGAGTAATTATGCAGTGCAGGAATGGCCAGTTTCACCCTCCGCTATGATATGAACTTCATAATTATGTTCCCCCCTTTCTATTATTCACACATTTCCATTTTTATCCAAGTTGATAAAATGTGACGTCTAAAAAAAAACATCATGTCAATTCAGTTATGGGAATTGCCCATTAGTCTGGGAACTGGCAGTGAGAAACGTGTGAGACGGAGCATGTGTAAACAGCATAAAGATGTATCAAAAACAGCTCATTTTGCCGTTACGAGGCGATATTTTACGCTGCATGTTGTGTAAACTGTAATGAGTTGTCACAAAAAAAAAACCAACTTGTGTGCCTTCATCGCAAGATGAGAACAAAAGACAAAGGCACAACAGAGCGAGTTGTCTCGGATATTGGATATTACACACCATGCTCACAGAATCACTAATGAACTTCATCCAGTTTCATGCTAATGGTTATCAGGGTGAATTCATTCCCTCTGCCTTGTGTGTAATTATTGATTCCCCCAAGAAAGGTGGGGTGTATAAAGCCCAGTAAACAGCAGGTAATTAGTATTTCTGGACCTTTGGCAGGATAATGTCCTGTGTTGCTTCTATTTGCATGCATGAAGGCAGAAAATGTAGGAATTCCTTCCACACACAAAGATAACTGGGAGTAGCTGCTATAGCGCAGAGTGGCAGCCTCATTTTATCTCCCCTCTTCAACATGTTAACAATTAAAATTTACAATTGGTCTTCAATGGGAGTTTCAATTAAAACCAACAAGATTAATAATCTGCCAGGAATACGAGTTTCCATTCGAATGGGCGTGATGCTCGACGGAGGAGCTGTACCGTATTGTGCCTGAATGTGAGACCGAATACCATTTCATCTTATTCCAAAACGCCGACTTTATTCTCATTATCATGATTTATCTGAAGCTTTTTAGGAAATATATTCTGCGAATCCCTATTTCCCAGAGGATAAATGGAACAAATTAAGTGTAATCTAGAAGATAGGCTTTTATATTCATGTGGCGTCTCAGCTTGAGGATCTCAGTGGTGGCTTGTGGTATAAGTGATGCAGGTAGTTGTATGTAAGTATGGAGGAGGTGACGAAAAAAACGGTCTCTTTGCATATTTCCTCAGGCTCAAACACATATTGGAATTAGTTAAGAAATCACTTTGAATTCATTGGACATCAGCAATGTAAAATAAATGTTGTATTTCAGCTGCTCCCTGCTGAGACATAAGACAAATGGTGATTTTCATGTTTTATTTTCCACAGGCCAGAAAAGTTACAAACTTGCTTTAAGAGGACCAGATAATTATCAAACAAATTTATGTTTGCTCAATTGGAGGCAGTTTCGATGATTCTAAGTTATGTGATCATCGTGGTCCACCCCGATACTGAAAAAATAACTAAATAATGCGATAATTGTCATTTTGTATGCAATTCAGTAAACAAACATCCCCACATTCATGCCTTTCTATACCAGTTAAAGGTCCTGGTTCTCTGGAGTTGATCTCTGTCAACCCCCATGAGTTGTCAGTCCACTACAAAGACACAACCACACACAATCTCCTATTCACACCAGTTTAAAAACAGCAATTCCCTAAAATGCATGTTTTTTTTGTACTGTGGGAGGAAACCAGAGTAGAAAAACCCACACAACCCGTAATCCAACTGGGGATGTACTCGCTGTAGGCGAGACTGATAACCCACACAGCACCTTGTGGAGTGCAACACAAAAATATCACACATGATCTTTGCAAAATCACAGAGAGCTTTATGATGCGAGTTTTCTCATGAAAACACAAGGCCCATGGGCCAAAACTGACCCACAAGAGGCTCCAATCTAGCCGTCCAAACCACCAAGCAAATTCATAAAAATTGGCTTTATGTTGAGATTGTAGTCATTTTGTATAGTAATGGTAAATATCAACATTTTCATCGCATATGGTCTGCACCACAACAAATAGGGGAAAAAAAGCAAATGAATTCCAATATTTCACGTATTTGTTTTAAATGTAATTCTTCTGATTCAGTTAATGATATTTTGTTGTCAAACTTACTGATCATACTCAGACTCCAACAAACTGACTCTATGTGTGTAAATGCATAAATATGAGCACATTGTTGACTTTAAATTTCTTTGTGTCTCAGTCTTAAAACTGAATGTTGCTGGATTTTTTTTCTTGCCCAGAAGGCAGATTGTGTGGTTGATACTTGGATAGTTGTTGCTAAAATCCCATTTTTGGAGGTCACATTCTCATTATCAGTCCTATTTCTTGTGGTACACAGGGGCAATAATAATATCTTGTTTCATATCTATTAAACTTTAATGACTTCTATTCTTCCGGTTCTGAGCACTGATTACCAAACAGTACAGGTGCAATGCAGAGCAGACACAATAACACCGCAATGTGAGACAGCAGCTATGTGTTTGTTGTTTAATGGTATTACTTCTATTCCATCATGAGAAGCAGCCACTTATGAAGTGAAACCCATTTTTTAAACAGCAGCTGTCTTGCGGGGGGGGGGGACTGATTTGTGCAGGTTGGCGAAGCATCACCTCTGCTGGCGTGGTGCAGGTGACCTGTGTTAGCCTGGAAGAACACAACAGACTTCCATGAAATGCAGGACACCATTAATGGACATTTGTTGTGGATCACTCACTCCAAAATGTCAACATGATTCCAGGCTGCCACCCCCCCCTCCTCCCGGTGTTGGCTGGGAGCGAGGCAGTGTAGGGTCACTATTAGTAATCCCCTGCAGCTCTACATGTGTATGCATCATTCATGGGCTGGTGACAACACACACACTAAAAATAATGATTCCTGAAAGAGGGAATTCATAAGGGATAAGGGATCCATAAAAAAAATAAAAAAACTTTTGGTAGCACTGTGCCAGCTTTCACACACACACACACACACACACACACACACACACACACACACACACACACACACACACACACACACACACACACACACACACACACACACACACACACACACACACAAAGTGCAACCACACAAACTCCCACACAAATCAAGCCTCTTTTTGTCTGAGCACAGGTGGTAAAAATACAGATTATACATTTTTAAGCAATGTCTGGCTCCCTCTATTAAAGTGCTATCCCTAACCACACAATGACAAACTGTGGTAAACTGCTGGTCTGTTTCATCCTTAAAGTAGTTTATTCAAGACTGCATAAAAAAAACAAAAACTGAAGCTGTAGGTTTTACAACCAGAACTTTATTCCAGGTGATATTGCACTTTGAACGTATTCCAGCGGTGATGGGATACTAAATATGAAAAAGCATATAAACAAATATTTTTAATTGACTGTGGCTGTTTTCACAGCTGCAACTACAAGATGTTTCATTGTGGTTTTGTTCAATACCAACGATATCAAGAGCACATTTTTTTATGGATTCGGTTTTATAGACTTGCTGTTGGCTGGTTTCATAACAAACACCACCTGCAATGGCATATGTTGTCTCCACCCTCCTGCTCAAATAAATCAAGTGCAATGACCTCAAAATAGAGCTAAAGCGAGTAGCTGACTTTTACTGCAGTGTTCATAAAAGAAGTAAAAAAATGTAATAAAAAAAATAAAGAATGCCACAGATGATCTGTAGGACTTCACGCTTTGGGTTTTTTTCATTTTTTTTTTTTCATTTGATTTTCTCTAGTTGAGGCTCACAAACTTTTCACATTGATCCTATACATTTTATGGTCTCTCATGCAGGGTTGCTATTACAACAACACATCATCAGCAGGGTAAAACTAACCCAGCTCAAGTGTCTTATCAGTGGGTGAACAATGCTTGGTGAATATCTGCTTCCCAATGATCGGAAGAGCCGACATCAAAGGATCAAAAAGCGAGGTCACGATAAACGTTTGGCCACCACAAGCCAGTTATTCTTTTGCTAATTTGTCTGACACCTCCTGTTTGAAATCCAAAAAGTCAGAAAGATCATGAGACCCTGTTTCACAGTCTGTATCAAGATCAAGCAAGCTTTTACCCTTCTGCTCTATGTTGAGCATGCAAAAATCCCCCCATCAATGAAGCAACTATTCTTGACATTGCTCAGCCCTCCTCCCCTGTTTACCTCTCAGGTAGCGTTAGCATAATTTAGCCACATATAGCATACCCCTGATTAAGTGAGTGAAACATAAGCTGACAAGCGGATTATCATCTTATTTACTGGCACTGCCAGTTGAAACAGTGCAGATCTTTATGGGGAGGTGACTGCATCTGCCTCTGGCCTCATGCAAGACACCCCACATACCGAGTAATAATCTTGAGTTGGATTCTCAATTTGGTAATATATGCTGACATATTTCAAGATAAAACACTGATGCACCGATACCACATTTTTAAAGGTACAAATATGAATACTAACCTTTAGCTACTTGCTGATATTGAGTACTGATATGAGTACTTAAGCCATCAAGCCTAATATATACTTCATACGCAAACGATACGCAAAGCGCCAGTGTCCATGTACTGTCCTATTGTACTGCGGACGCATGGCGTCACATAGTACCCGGCGGGTTGTATCTGGGATCTTTTGTGAGTATATCATGCAGTATTGGTGCATCCCAGGTTAGAAACCTTTCACTTTTTATCTTCTGACAAATTAAATTAAATTCTGAAAATTATACTCAATTCAAAAATATATATATGTAGTACTTTCCACCTATTTCTTTATTATTTCTTGTGTATTTGTCTTCACTTGATTCCTCTGACCGTTTAACTGAATTTGCTGCCAGTGTCCTGGTTAGTTCTTCACAAAGTTGTCTGAACTCATCCTGATTTAAAAACTTCACGGCACTAAAACTGTTAAATGTTTAAGGATTTTCTGCAAATTGTCTGAGTGGAAGCATAAGAAACTACTCTCCTCTGTGTACCTGCTGCATTATTAAACCCCCCTCTATGACACTAAGAGTGTGGATATTGAATAAACATCAAACAGCTCCCCCAACTTAAGTTAACCAACCTTTTCATTTATGCACATTTGCAGTGTTTGTTGTAGCAGGTGTAGTCCCGTGGTCTGGGACGGCTGCCATGCTCTCTGATGGACGGGCTGCCTCTGGGCTCGGCTGTCTCCTCCTGACACCGGATGACCTGATTGATTACAGCTACTGCCACTCTCCTCCAGAACTGCCGATATCCAATGTCTTGCCAAAATAAAGGCATCAAGTGTGTCCCCGCGATTACAAAGCAGTGATCCTCTGCATGTGGACTGCGGACTCAACCTCGACCTGATGCCTGGAGTTTCCTCCATCATTCTCTTGAATTTTGGCCTCAATTCAGGAAGAGTAAAGTCATTGACAGTCTGATGCTGCTTTTGGTGGAGTTGAAAGAGGGAGAGATAAGCTGGAAACATAATGATAGGGAGTTATCCAAACGACGCAGCAAGAGAGAATCTTCCCTGCTCTACAAGGTGTAGGATAATTACTCCACCGCTCCTTTTCCCTCTCACAAAATATGGAGTCTGGTACATCATAAAAAGGAGGCAAAAAGTCACACTTGTGTCCCTGAAGAACTTTGTGAGTGTGGTATAAAGGTGAGTGAGGAAGCACATTTCATTAAAAAGACAAATGTGAGGAGTTGTGAGATGTGAACAAAGATCAGGAGTGTGTATCGAGACAGCACACCTCTAGCTTTGATTAATTTCACCACACAGCTCCCGCTATAGAGTCTTAGATTACAGAAAGCAAATTGCTATGTAATTGCACGCTAAAAGTTGGACAATTATAGCCATACTCTCTTTTCTACAGTAACAGCTGCATAATCACATGTAAATTAGTTTGGGGGGCTGTTATCACTTACCTATGTGAATGGCATCTTGAAATCACGGAGGGGCAATTTAACTCTCAAATCACTTATTCTGCCATTAGGAATAACAAAGACTAGCATACAGAGAATGATAAAGAGTTGGATCCTTAATGCACCAAACACTTCTTAAGGTTAAAAAACGTCTTGGGTGTGATTACACTAGTGGTAACATCCTGTTCTCTGAGTAATGAAAATGTGGCATTAGCAGTGATGTGGGTATTTGTTTAGCTCCCTGAATGTCTTGAGAAAATGGAGCGAGGCTGAAGTGGCCAGTCATTTTCCCCGTGTTTTTAAAGGGGAAGGAAACAGAGCTGTCCTGGCAGAGAAGACTCCTTTTCACTTTCTCCGCCGCAGCAGTACCTCCTGGCAATCACTTATCAGCAGGCAAATCAGCTTAGTCATTGACCTCATGCCCTCTGGCACTCATTAGTGCAGCATGTGACAGTGATGGAAGGGTGGGCTTGTCCTAGAGTATGCTGCTCACGCAGGGAATACATGGGTCACAACTAGTGGGTG
Organism: Blennius ocellaris; assembly: GCF_963422515.1. Taxonomy (NCBI): domain Eukaryota; kingdom Metazoa; phylum Chordata; class Actinopteri; order Blenniiformes; family Blenniidae; genus Blennius; species Blennius ocellaris. The sequence continues at coordinate 13,194,172 of NC_137665.1, read as the reverse complement.
GCCAGATTAGTGTGTTACCAAAGAGAGCTCTCTGGCATGCTCTGCCCCGGGCAAGCTTTTTCTTGCTTTTCCTCCCTTCCCCCTACCAAAAACCCTATTCCGCCCTTTTTCCCCCTCCTGTTATTCTATTCTTGTTACCCTGGATATTGGAGGAGAAAGTAGAATTGGAGAATGGCCGCGCTGAGTGATGTCATGTCGCTCAGGCAAGCACTCAAGGCATTATGGGCCCAACATGCTGAGTGCCTTGATATGAGAGAGGATCAGCTGTGCCTTTTTACCTCTTTCTAAAGCATCGCTGGCCATGCACAGTGTGGCATCTTTGGAAAACCCCATGGGCTTCTGTGTCGGTGCATATGGGGTGTGGCTGATATAAGCTAAAGCTATTCTTATAACTTTCAGTTTCTAACTCTATACATATATATTAAACATACACTGACAAGTGCCTTGGAGAAATACAATTCCTCAGCTCATGTATAAAACGTATATTTTACCATGTGGACATATGAAAATACACAACATTTTGTGGTTTTGTAGTTTGGCAAACATGCTGAAGTCCTAATAAATACTCAATATTAAATTACTTGTAGCACCACTTGGAAAAAAAAAAGGTTTTTACCTCAACATAACAAATATCAAGGGGGGGCACAATGGTTCCTCCCATTGGCCAAAGACATGTTGATTGGTGAGTCTAAATTAGTCTTTGGTGTGAACCAGTGGTTGTATATTATGCTGGGGTTGGCCTAGGATGGACCAGCATCCTGTGTGAGGTGTACTGTGCTGCTGGCCACTGGGAATTTCCAGTGGTTTTGAACTTTATTTTCCTTCTTACATGACTAGAGGAACCATCCCCCAACTTCAGAAGGGCATGGTCCACTGGAGAATCATTAAATCGTCCAACAACCACAATCTGATCAAAATATGATATTGAGATAAATTTCTCTGAAAGGTTTGTTCCAATAATTAAATATGGATTTTGGCTAATGGCAAAAAAGGGCATATTTATGGATGCATAAAAGAATGAACTTGCACATCTTGTAATAAAATCGTTCTGCTTCTGCAGTATCACAGCTGGGGTATTGATGTGAGTGTTTGAAGGGATTAAAGTGGCTGAGCACATCTTCAAACCTCAAAAGTTCCAGGTCAGTGTTGGGTTTTTCTCTGTAAAAAGCACCTAGAAATGACTGTTGTATTTTGTGCAATATCAATAATAATTAATTGAATTCAATTGAACATAAATCAAATTGAATTGATTTGTATTAGGTGGCACATCTTTCAATGGGAAATAATTTTTATATTATCACCTTTACTTGATATATGTATGTATATGTACATCATTTTGAATACTTTCTTACTCAGTCACAAAATCAAAAACATTTGATGTTTTATCATAAACTATTTTTTTTTTTTTGTTTCTATCAGAACAACAAATCAGCAGTAACTGCAATATTAAAAACAGCTCGACAAAAATCCTCTTCTCACTCATGCCTACATAAATCATATATATTGAGCAATTTATTCACAACTGTTCAGTCTTTCTTATTTTCCCCCTCAACAAAATCCACACATCACCACCCACCTTCTCACAGCTCCACCCGGTAAGTATATTCTGCTACGATTACTACTGCAGGTGAAGGCCGTGACAGGAGCCCGCTCGTAGCTTCAGGTATTAATGTATGATGGTGTGCCGCATAGAGCGACAGATACAGTATAAATACTGTGTGTGGCAGGAAATAGCTATGGGAACTCCGGGGAGAGAAGAGACTCGAAGATGTGGGATGTGTTGCTAATTTCATTCTCCAATATAGGCGGGTGTGAACAGTATGGGGTGGTATTCACCCACTTACTGCATTGCCCGATTAAGCTGGTTGGACAGAGGCTCCCATGGTATTTAATCAGCTTCCCCAGACCATAACCCCAGTATGGGGGAGTGCAAACACACGGTATTGTCTTTTCTCTAATTCTGTGCTATCTCTTATTCAGCCAGCATGACAAGAGCAGACGTGGGAGCGGCAGTGGTGTGTGAGTGCGTGCGTGTGTGTGTGTGTGTGTGTGTGTGTGTGTGTGTGTGTGTGTGTGTGTGTGTGTGTGTGTGTGTGTGTGTGTGTGTGTGTGTGTGTGTGTGTGTGTGTGTGTGTGTGTGTGTGTGTGTGTGTGTGTGTGTGCACGCGCACGCATGTGTGCTAAGGGCTGGGCTCATGTAAAGAATGACAAAAGCAAGGAAGTCCACAGAGAGAAGGTAAATAAAGAAATATCTCAACTTCTAACAAGGATTTTAATTGGCTATTCAACTCTGTAATTACACAGTCTTTGAGTAACAATTACGCCGAATATATGACCTTCATTGCTGTTAACAGTGACCAAATTGGCATTGCAACTCTATAGTTGAGGTGTCCTTCGAAAGAAATTATTCAATAATGAAATTATACTCCATTAAAAATGATAAAGGACAGAATGTGAAGATGAGGGGAAAGGGTGACATTTTTTCCCTCCATTTTCAATTTGCGCCTCGTTGACTTTGCTTCCATTTGCTGGTCAAACACCAACAGCCTAAACGTTTTAAAAAACACAGGGAAATTACCCAGTGTGTGTAAAGACTAAGTACAGGCAGGGGTGGCCTGGCTGAAATGGAGATGACTAACCACAAAACAATAATTGCCACAGTCACTTACTGAGAAGGTGTTAATGTCATGTGGGTGCAGATTTGATTTTCAGTTCACATTTGTGAGTTAAAGGAGTTAAAAATCTAATTTTAAGTGACAAGAAAGAAATAATAAAATGAATACTTTCCTCTATAAGTGCATTTTGCTGCAACTTAAATCATCAGCCAGCTGAGCTAATAATAAGTTTTACACTCTTGGTAATAGATGGTAATCTGGGTATAATATAATTGAATCTATGTCCATTAAAATAGTGGTGAACATTACTTGAGAATTACTCTTTTGCCTTCAATGGCAATCAAGCATTTTCAACCCAAAGCTTTCAGCTGTTCTCTGGCTTTTTATAAAAACGAGCCTACATCTGAGCAGCAGAGCAGGCCGAGGAGGAAAGTCGGAGGCAAGTTAAGACGTAGTGGCAGAACTCACTCAACAGATCAAAGTGCGAGGCTTTGCCCGGCATTGGATAGCGCTATGAAAATGGTACCGTGAACTGGCAGACTCAGCTCTTTCCCTCAATGCTGGGTTAATGCGGTTGTGCCACTAAACCTGTCAGAGTCGGTAACATAGGCCAAATGTACAGCTGCTGGCTCTAAAATGCTATTACTGGTGCCGGAGTCAACAGCTATACACAGATAGGGACAAATGCAAACTGAATCATAAACCTGCAGATGGAAAAAAAAAAACATTGGAATTTCACAATGAAATTTTATGACAGCTTTTTCTTTTCTTTTCTTTTTTTTACAAACATGGACACCAGTAGCAATTGTATGTATACAATATTCTGAAATATTAGGGTCAGCTCATTTGAGTCAGGGCTTAAAACACAATTGTTATATGTATGCATGACTGTACAATGGAGTGGTGATGTAATAGAGTGGCGCAGTGTTTAGTAATCTGGTTCCTGTTCTGGTGTCTTTCAGTAGGAAGTTTACATGTTCTCCATGGGTGTATGTGTGGGTTTCCCAGATACAGAAACGTGCATTTGAGGTAATTTGATGATCCTAAATGGTGTAAATGTGAACGTGTGATTATCTGTTTCTCTGTGTCCGTGCAGTACTAGAAGATAAATTGATATTAGTATCTGTAAGCATGGTTGCAGATACAGGGTTTAAAGCAAAAAGATTTGGGTGTAAAATCCTCTCAGTGATGAATTAATGAAACACCTGCTCAGGGTTGTAATTTCGTGCTGTTGCAAAACAAACCAGTTTTTACTGGATTCAGCATCCACGCTCAGTTCCCTCACCTCCATCAGCCAATCACTGCAAAGCACTGCTGACATTTCAGGGGTACTCATGATCATCAGAGGCAATGTGATTGTGACGTTGCCACCACTTTTATATTGGCTAAGAAGTATCAGCATTATTTATTGGCGATTAAGTGAGTGAAAAGTTAATTATGTACAAATTGTTTATAATTTTATGTACGGACCCTCTCGCCTCATAGTGAGGTCGTTGGTTCAGTTTGTACATTCGCATTAGTTTCCTCCCACAGTCCAAAAACATGCATCTGACATTGATTGATGATGGTAAGACCTTGTTTACACAATGTTTCAAGTCAAAACGCATTGTTAAATTGATGTCTGTTTACATGCCAAAGGCAGAAACGATGAAAGCAATGTCGTTTTCATGTTGGGCTTCATGTAAACTGAAATTTCATGTAAATTTTTTTAGGAAATGAAATATTTCTGTGCTACATTCTATACACTGGAAAGTTTCCCAATCATGGTTTAATGTTTTCAAATTCCAGACAGCCCACATTTCAGTTGCACATACAAATCGGCTGGGTCTACCATCAACTGTAGACTGTGTGTCACTGTATGATGTGTCTTTGTTGTAAAGATGAGAAGATTTGAAAGCTGTGTCACCCTTTCATCTCAGGCGGTCTGACTTCACAGGCTGGTCTCCATGAATACAGCCACAATTTAAGTGTTTTTTATTGTATAGATCCATTCCTGCGTCCAAAGCAAGGACACAAGATATAATTATCATTCCGACAGAAGCTACACCGGGGAGGACATACCCAAGAGCATTTCCTTTTTTTCTTCCACTACCATTTCTTTTTGTATCTATTATGTTCAGATTCAGAGATCCTCTGAGAGGAAGACAAAGAAGATTTACTTTGTTCAGTACAATGTAGGCCATAAGCCTTGAAGCAAGGGTCAAGCCCCAGAAAAAGAAAAAGTATTCCCTGATCAATGCTGGTGGATAGTCCGAGAAAACCACTAAACCCAGACTCATTTGTGGGTTTGAGTCTTTGCATTGTTATTATGTTCAGTGGTGAAACAAACAAATGCAAAAGGGAACACATATAATTACAAGACAATGTTGTGAGAGATCCTCTTTTTGGATGTTAATGCCATTTAAAAAAAAAAAAGACCTTTTAGCAATATTGCTCTAATGGAGTCTTGTATTCTAAAATGTGTGCACTTTGCAAAACCTTAGTAGTGCATACCATGGTTTGAGGCTACAAAGTGTGTTGCTGATGGTTATTTTGGCCATCCATCCATCCATCCATCCATCCATCCATCCATCCATCCATCCATCAGAAACAGAAACAGGAAGAATGTGTGATTTAATATCCTGAAAAACCTTGACTGCCTCCTGATTGAATAGATTATTTGCCTTTTTACAACAACAATCAGCAAAAAGCAAATATTGAAAACAACTAAACAAAATGACTTGTATGTTTTTGGTCTTTTTTGGCATTAAATCTTTGCTGCATGCCTCCGTCTGTTTTGTCAGATTGGGCCAACTGCTGATTCTGCACATCTGTTAATGTATTGCAGTGTCTTAATCATCCATCTATCTATCCATCTTCTATACAACTTATACAGTTTAGGGTCACGGGGTGTGGGAGGGAGAAGATTAAAGTCCCTAAATAACTGTAAATTCCTGTTATTGGACCGTGAGAGGAAACACCCAGAGAAAACCTACAAACACACAGAAGAACATACAAAACTCCACATAGCCGAGCAACAAGGAATTTTCATGCTGATCTCATAAAGACTCATGTTGATGAGCGATTCATCATTTGTTGTATTCCAATTGTCATTAATGTCTCATTGAATGATTTCTAAATGACTGCAGAAAACAAAAACAAGTGTCAGGAGGTGCCATTCAATTGGTAAGTGCCATTGGTAAAAGTATTCAGTAACGAGCATACCCTCCCAGAGATCTTGGCTTTAAGTCTGTAACACCTTTGACAACTAGCATCTTGTCGAAACCGGCCACATACTGAAAGCAGCTTGTCAACACCAGCTTGAGTCCTGTGTCACTGCCGACACTGTTCGGGTTGAGGAAGCCACTGCTCGGCGCCTAAGCACAGAGAGTCAGAGCAAAAGCGGTGCAGTTCCATTTGGAAGATAGAAAAACAAAACCTGAACACTGTGGGCCGAGTAGCAATATTGATTGAAACCGAGGCGTCTCTGTTCAGTCGGACTCAAAGGAAACGGGCAACAGAAGAAAATGTGGTTGCAGGCGACATGTGTAGTCAGCCTGTAAGATGAACCTGGTGTCTGCCCGATACAAGTTGATGTTTGAAAGCTTGTTTCAGTCCCACTGCCATCCGACTGAGGAGCAGTTGGATCACTCATCCCTACAGTTACTGTATTAGGAGAGATGTCACATGTCAACTCACTTTTTTTCGTTCCTGTATTGAATGTGGATAGAACCCGTGTCAAAAACAATCTTGAATTAAAGATCACTATTCATCTTTATTGGAGATTGTTTGGAAACAGCCATGCCGACGTTTCAATTTGTTTAGAATTACACGTTTGTTGTGAGTATATGAACATTCTTAGACACCCTTGTATCCATTTCAGTATTTATGTTAACCCCATACTCACAATTTAGTATCCGTGCTGCTTCATCTGCTGATGAATGCATTCTTTTTCACAATGGTTTGTGAACAATGTTATTAAACTGCTTCAATTTACACTTACAAATGAAAGAAATTGAAAAAAAAAATACGATAGAGCAGATCCCTGGAAAGTCAGCATAATTGTGAGAATTTATATGTGGCACTATTTACCCATCATCACAGTGGTGGTAAATTACGCCAACGTTCTTGAGCTGAGAAACATGCCAAGCAGTGAGATTCATCACTTCCCTTGATTCAAGGGCAGTCCTCCTAATTCTATTGTGAGGAGTCAAGAGGTGATTTTGATTAGCTGCCTAGCGGAGTGAAAAAGTTGGTTTACTGTTGCCATAGAAAACAGCGTTTCACACATTGATCATGAGGCAATTCAAGAGAGAAGTTCTAACAAAGTAATGACAACAAAATCAACATTTTTAGATGCCTTGTGCAACAACAAGAGCAGTAACAAACAAGCCTTATTTTGTTACTGGTGTCGTTGAAGTGTTTGTTCAAGGTTGAAACAGAACACGGTACAGGGATTCGTAATATCTATGAAATCCTTTTTTGCTTTATTAGGGGTAGAGCAGGTTGGTTTCCAATCTCAGGGTTGTTGGTTGGATTCCACATGTTCTCCTGCCAACATTTAAGATCCTTGTGTGAGATGTCAAATATCAAGTTGCTGTCAATGGTGAGCTTGCATGAAAACTGTTGCACCGGTGATTTGGCATTTCAGCAATTCTACAGTAGATTCAGCTCTTTGACCCATTGTTTTAGCTATTTTAACAATTTTGACTTTTTTTATTTTTTATTTTATCATCATAAGTGGTTTCAGCTGTCTTATCTTTTTATAATTGCTTGGGTGGTTTGACTTTTTTTTGTGGCAGATTTAGAGCTTCCAATATCTTTTTTTTTTTTTTTAAGTTGTTTCTGTCCACATAATCAAACAGGTAAACCAGCATTATTGGAGACTGACAAACAATAGTCTAGACTCTATATGATTGACATTAAATAAATATGTACATTGGTTGCACATACTAAGGTTATGTTTACTAACAATGATTTATTTATGTTCAATGAGGAACATTCTAAGCGTTAGCATTTTTTTAAAGTTGTTTTTGTATTCAGTAACTTCTTGCTGAAAAAATGCAGGTTTTCTATGTTACACTGTATTCATGCAGAGTTCTGGCATTGTTGTGCTCATACTACATTTCAAATGTTCTCCACAATTTCTATGCATCCATTTTATATTAACATCCTTGTACACTCAAAGGTTATTGTATTAAATGTCTGCTGCACATTCTGATTTGTATTGAATTATCAAGGACCTTCATTATATTTCACTATAGTGAAAGCAAATGAGCCTGTCCATGATGAATTACGCTCCCCCTGTATCCCCAAATTTTTAAAATGCATTCATGGTACCAAGAAGTGTATTTGGAAAATATACAGATGAATGTTTTCCTTTTTTAGGTGTCATATTTCTCATCTTGATCTTCAAGTAAAGATTTCTGTTGAAAGAAGTCTGTTGTGCACACAAAATAAGATATAAATATTTATATGTCTAGTTTTGTGGAATCTTCAGTGAGACAATGCAGAGGGGTGAAAGAGCCACGTCTGGCTATTTAGCCTCAATTTATACCTCATAAAGAATTAACTCTTGTGTTGGCCAGAAAGCTGCAACATAGTTTAAAGTCACTATAATAGAATAAGACTGATGTTTTCTACAGCAAGTACATTTTCTTGCTTTTCTTTGTTGGATGTTCAATAACTCTGAACCTTTATTTGGTTTGAATGTAATTTTGATTATATAAAGCTCTTTCAGGTGTCTTTGTGTTTGTAAAGGGCTCTGTAAGTGAAGCTGCTGTCCACCTACTTTATTCAACTTTGATTTACAACTCATTTTCCAAAGCAAAGTCACCGTCGACGCTGAAAGGTACATGAAGGTTGCTCCTGTTCAGACGTCTGTTCATGAAAGGCTTATTTCAGCATGAGAATGTTTAGAAACACGTGCTGCGTCCATCACAGCAGCATTGATCTGCAGTACAAGACTACTGAACCTAATCAGCATATTCTTTAAAAAGATGTTGTACTATTGAGAAGGGAACAACATTCCTCTACAAACAGTAACCTCACTTCAAGGAGTTTTACAATATAACTAACTTTTTTTCATTTCCTCCAAAAATGAACAAATAGTCTTCATGAAAAAGTAAAATTTTCATGTTTCAACAACTTATTCTGTGAACAAAATGTATTGTAGGATTTTATGAATCATTGCACATTATCTTTACTGTTTATGTATTAATGTGCAATGTAATATTAATATATGGTTACTCTATTAATGTGCAACATTTTCTCAGCATTCTGGGAAAAACTAAGGCCCTGCTTAAAATACAGCAAGAGACCGGAAACCATAATTTTTGCCTTTTCATTTCGAAAAGGGGGGAGGGGGTTGACTTAAGGTTTATTTTCTTAAAAATAGACCATAAATGGTGCTTTTTTTTTAATGCTGATTGATGCTTTTTTTTACGCTGATTCTGGACTACTAAATACTACATTGTGACATGTAGATTGTGCTTCTTAACAGTAATATATTTTCTTTTCTCACTGTCATTTTTGCTGATGCTTACTATATACTTTCTTGCTTTAAATGTTGTGAACGTAGCCTTCGTCCCACCTGGTTGGATTCTGCAGATATAATTCCACAACATCTTTGAAATGAAAATTTCTCCTCTCTTCTTCAGCATTAGATCGCGTCAGGATGAGTCGAAGAATTATGAACCGATCAGAGGCCGCCTTTCAAAAGGTATATACCACATGGTATCAATTGACCAATCACGTTGCTCGTTACTAGGCATAATGTAAAACCAGAATCAGTTGCGAGTTGTGTACTTGAGGCGATAGTTTGATATATTTTGGCTAAAAACTATGTATTTAGACAATATTAGACGGTGAAAAGTAGTGACGGCCATTATACACAGATTTTAGACGGCTTCGAACAACCTGTCCGCAATTTTTTCATCATTTTGGCCATCTTTTCCGAAAATTCACTGTCCAAATGATGGCTGGACGGCTCGCTGCCTATACCCACACTGCCAAAACACCAAGTAAATTGTAAAAAAATTTAAGAAAATATTAATTTGTTCATAAAAGTAGCCGACACAACACAACACTGAGACCAGAGCTGAGATATCGGTGATGCTGCCATGAAAGATAGCTACCTCAGTCCTACTGAACTAACCTCAGAATAATGCTGTCTGGGTGAGTTTGTTAAAACATGCATAATGAAACAGCTATAGGAAGTATTTCTTTCGGACATTTCACTGTATTTTTCACCAGAAAATATAAATCAAAATTGGGTTTATGTTGGAAATGTTCAGTCGTAGTTGTTTGGTTTTGCTAACATACAGATATTTTCAATATATAATGTATCTAATCTATGTGTAATCAATGCTACAGCAAATACACACGAAAACTGAAATATAAAAGTTAATAGGACACTATTAACTTTTATATTTGAGTTAATAGAGCACTATTTTATCGGTCTAGCCAAATTAAGATGACATTTGGCTGTTGCTCCTGAACTGAAATGTGTTTTACACCCCTGGAAGATATGTAGAGGAGCATCTTCCCCTGGGGAGACTAGTCACTATATGCACATCTCCTAATCCACATGGAGAAACATGCAAACTCAACACAGACAGCCCGATCAACCTGAAATCTAACAAGGGATATTCTAACACTATAATCGTTACACCGTCACATGTGCCACGGTAATGACAGCACATAAAATACCATTTTATTCAGCTGCGTCCGTGAATGGGTTAAGTGCATCCTGCCTCTGACACTGACAGCATCACTGTTAACAGTGACCGGGCAGGCCGGCCTCAATCAGGAGGGACGCAGGAGGCATTAGCACAGACAGGTATCACTACAGCCAGGATGAACGAGGACAAGAACGAAGGTGGATATTAACATATCCTCTCATTACCATATTAACAGTGTGCATGAAAATGTGGCCCAAGCACTTACCTCAATTAAATTATAGTTGAATTCCAAGGTCACTGCTGCATTACCTCTGAACCCTAAAAAGTCTAAATAAAGGATTTTTTTTCCCTTTTTTGTACAGCACACTATGCGATATATATGCACTCTAAAAAAAAGCAGGTCAACTATGTGAAGGTTTTATTTCATCAGTTCCACAAAGTGGGTGTTTTTATGCGAGACTGTTTGTTCTCTTGTATAATTATTTTCTTTGTGCATCTGCTGAGAGCAGGGATCACTTTGCTCAGGCGGCAGCGATCGCCGGAAATTCTGCTGAAACGCTCACGAAGTGAAACATGTTAATTATCGTCAAAAATTATACAGGTCTGATTGAATGTTACGTTTTGCCAGTGAACAGAAGATGTCATATTATTAGAGATGAAGCAACTAATTTAACGCTGTTGATGTTCCAGTGATTTTGCAGCAGACTCGGTGTCACACTCATAATTGTCCCCCTTCTCTGTTTTCAACAGTTTGACAGATGAGAACTGAGCCGAGTGTAGGTTAACATACGCTGAATCTATTATCTGTACGCAGGCATGCTGTTTACATAATATTCACTGGGGAGTTGTGAATTGCATACTGCATGCTACTTAATATACACTCCACAATTTCCATATTACTGGGCACCCAAATGGCTGGCTTTAATCCGGGAGTCATATTGTGTATATAAATAAAGCATGAGTGTAAAACATGCGGGCAGGGTTAAAAGGTTCAGCCACCGTTCATGGAAACGGTACAAGAGGCAGGACGCCTGATTGCAACTTTTAACACGTCACGTCTGTTGCTGCCAAACAGCTGATCTTCAGGGAGTTCGGCAGGCTGAGCCTGTGCCGTGATCAACTAAAATAAACATGCAGCCGTTGCAGCATGATAAATGAAATGGTGGAGAAGATTTTTTTTTATGCATTTCTTTTTTTTCCCAACACACGTCAGGCTGTGTAACATGAACGACACCCGGAGCGTTGTTGCTGACTGTATGCATTCCTCTAAAGTCAAAGCATGCAACATGAAATCTGGACCTCAATGAGGATGACACACCACAATAAGAGCAATGTGTTTTACGTGTGTTTTACGTTTGTGAATCCTCTTGTTATGAATATACATCAAGAACCTTGATAATCTTTAAATTATCTGCAGCTACACCTTGTTGTTTTTCTCTATCAGCATAACATAACTTCTCTTCATATGCTTGCAGTCATTTAATCCTTTTTGTGCACAAATGCTTTTGGTTTGTAAACGACACATGAGGAACAAATAGTCAATAAAGGCCCAGTTGAATCTTGTAGATTTGTTTTCATTTATCTCCCGATATGACAAATTGATGACAGAAAGAGATTGTTGGAGTGTTTCTCCTCTCTGCCAGAAAATTGTGAAATAATTGAGTCTGCACTATGACCAGGAAAACACAGAGAGAATATTACAAATGAGGTTAATTCATGCTGAATCTTGTGTGGACAGGTTATAAATGGCATTTTGTCCACAAATGACATCCCTGACAGAATGGCTTTGAGGCAAGTTTGATAGCAATATAATAGCTGTCTTTCATGACAGCATCACCAAAAGCTCAGTTCTGGTCTCAGTGTTGTGTTGTGTTCGCTACTTTTAAGACATAGACAAAATAAATTCATGAAATAAATGTTTTCTTCCAGATTAGAACCTCTTGTGGTCTGGTTTTGGATCACTGGCCTTATGCTTGATGCCCCTTTTCTACAAAGCAGTTGTTGTGTCCGTGGGACTCAAACTGGACTTTAAAACTTTGTAAAGACTGAGTATCATAACAAAATACTCTGATTAGAAATCAATCTGCATGTATACAGCAGGCTTACTGACAATATGACTGTGTTGCATATAAATTAGCAATCAAACCCGGAACATGTCCACTTTACTTTAAAGCATTTTAACGGAAATACAGGAATATGCATGACTCAACTACAGTGGCCTGAAAGTGCAAAATACTACAACATAAGCAGTAAACACTACAAAATTCAGACAATACAAAATTTAAAGGAAACGTGAAAAAAAATGTAAAGGACTACAGTAGAGTGTGCAGAAAACCCTCCACAAATCAGAAAAGAGTACAAATCCCCAAAATGCTAAAAACACTATGGGTCTTGCATCATCCATAAAATAATACAAAATTCATTGACACAATGGAAAATGTAGGAACCTGCTGACAGCAGGGGTTACCACTTGTTATCTGTGTTATTGTAACAACCATTCAGTTAGTCATTTACTGAAAAAGAAAAAGAAAAACACGAGGGATTTTGCACAATTACGCTGGAATCTGACAATTACAAAAAATCCTAAATCAATTCATTAAAAACTCATAATACTCAAAATCATAATGTGTCATTTCCATAAAAAAAAAGAAATATGGCTTGTTCCTAATGGCACAAATTATAACCATGTCAGAGTGACTTATTTTACATGTGATTTGACTTATTTGACAAAAATTCCAAAATCTTTTTGGCCAAAGAGTTTAAGATTTTATAGGCTTAACTTGCGTTTGAAATTGACAGACATCTATTCCCTTAAGGAATACATTACACACAAGCACTGAGAAACAACAGAAATGTGTGCTCTAATTGTTACCGTATGCAAATCTCCCCCTGCAACACATTCATTTTTCATTTGCTGTCGATATTCAGTGAAATGACACATTTGTCTACGTGTTGCTGTGACCAGCTGTCACTTTAAGCGTTAGCTCGTCGTCGCCGTGCCCATGGGCAGTGCGAGTCGAGCAGCACAGCTGGAGTTATGTTAAACGTAAGGCGAAGTGACAGAAATGCTAATCAAGTATCAAAACTGACACTGCATCCCCATCGATGCACATCAGACCTTCAATGATTTATTAGTCCAAGTGAAAGCATGTGTCACTGTGCTGAGTGGCTCATGGGTAAACACAGCTGCTCGGCAAGGTGCACCACTTAGCAACTCTCCCCTCTTTCGCTTCTCCTCAAGCGTGCACAATACTTTCCGCCGACCGCGCGGCTGGAGAGTAACTTTCAAAACAGGTAAGCCACACGCAATGTATCCAAGAAAGTCAGTTACGGAGCATACTGAAGGGCTATTAGAGCAGGTGGCGTGCGTCCCCACTCCAAATGCGCTCTTCTGCTGAGTAAGCGCTGCCACTTACCCCCAAACCCAGAACCCCATCTCTTCCCCCCCGTCCTCGGATCAGAGGCAGGACAGAGGATCCCAATTATCAGGCCATCATTCACAGCCCTTCATTTACCTCCTCCATCGCAGCTCACTTTACCGCATTCATTTTAGCCCGGATTTTCCTCCCAGAGCCTTGAGGGAACTGGAGGTGAAGAGGTTAAACACTCCACAGAGCAACTGTGTTTTGGCATTAAAAAAAAAAAAAAAATGAAGGGATGAGACATGAAAGGCTGCCTTTTCCCCCTACTGGAGTTTATTTGCACCATGGACAGAAGAAGAACTTGTCTGTTTGCTGCGACTCTGTTTTAGTGTTGCCAATTAATTCTGAATTTCTTTTTGAGAGGATGACTGAAACAGGGCCTAGTTTGATGGATAAACAATGCTCCAGTGCATAATTTAGCCGAGCATGGAAGTGAAAGCATGAGATCCATTCACTCTCACTCTCCCAGCTGTATTCTTAGCATCCACTTAAGTCGACTGCAGAGTTGTAATGAGATTATTGTGATTGAACAACTGAAAGACACGTAATTGGACATTGCTTTTGTGGCTAACATGTTTGCATTGTCAGATGCCGGCCATTGTGAAATCTAAATATATGGCATTTCACGCCTGCTTCCCACTATGCAATAAAGAATATCACATATAGTGATAAATATTGGAATAGCTGCTTTCTGCATAATTCATACATCCTCACATCTAAGAGAATGCCCGCCCACTCCAGCAGATCTCATTGGCTGCCTGGCAAATCAAGACAAAGTCCCTGTTGCCAAGTTTTGCAGCTATAGTGGGGGGTCATACATTTTTAATGAGAAGAAGGGGAAAAAAAATAGCACAACTAATGATGTTGATTATTCGGTTGGACACACCAACATGTCTGATTCTCCTTTAGAAAATCATGAAAAGTACAAAGACATGAATTTTCCATATGGAGGCTCTCCATGTCTGTGGAGGTGCTCGATATTTCTCCGGGTAACATTTTCCAATAAGTTCCTTCTGGGACTAAGCCAAAGTTAACAACTTTTCATTGTTCATTTGTGTAATTCACAGCAAGACCCGAAAAAAAACATGGTCAATTCTTTGCATAAAACACAACGAACGACCAGGATTGTGCATATATTCTCTACCCGTTCTTGTGTTGGAGCAGAAACGGTGCGAGCTGTTGTTGCATGCGAGTAGCCAGGAGCAATTTATGCCTTCATGAGAAAGGCAAAGTGGAAGATGCTCTGAGAGATTAATGGTACATAAACAATATAGATGATTGTATAAGCATGGCGCCAGTATCCTGTTGTCTTTTTAAAAAAATATATATGTTTCTGTATGCATTTCTATATTTTTATATTTATATGAGCGTCTCAGCCTCTACCTCACCAAGCAGTTTGCGCCTCTCCTCAATCTATCTGGAAGAGAAATATGCATCCTATCTCTGGCTTGCACATGCAGACCTTCACTTGACTGATTCGAAATTTGCAATAAAGTCCTGGCTAAAAATTCATGCGTCGGGTTTTATTTCCAGACCTCATCCAAACGTAGGTTTCTCGACCAAATATGTGTCCCCAAGATTAACATATAAGAAATGGTAAACATTTTATTGATTTAAAAAATAAACATTCATTTCCATTCATTTAATCAGATTTCCTACAAACTTCAATAAAAGAAGAGACTATATGTGACATAATTAGAAGAGCTTTGACAGCGTAGATACACTTATAGAATTGTGCACGCTGTGTTTTATGAAAGCCAGTATCAAGATCAATGCATTCTCATAGCAAGAGTAATTCTTCTGTCTTTCCATATTTGTATCAGCTGGTGATAAAGAAAAGTTTATATGAAATAGCTTTTTAACCCTTTGTTTCATTTCTCCAGGTTGATTGCACATTGTGTGTAGATATAGTAAGGTCCACCTCTGCATCAAATCCTCACTATTTATTGAAGTGTAAACAACACACCAGTAAGTTTGAATATACATTAACATCTTCACAGATCAATATGAGGCCTTCAGAGGATTCCTAATGGAATGTAAATGTAAGTATCCCACAGGGGACGCTACCTTTAATTAATTTGGATATGGACCACACACTTTGGACTTTGGATTGAAGCATAAACAGATGAGAGTTTGGCACTTGCTCCGGTACAGTAACGGCGCTCCTGCAGAAATCACAAATAACTCCAAATATGCAAGTGAGGAAATACACGGCGGGCCCTGATTTATTTGCTGTTGTTAATGGGGCAGAGTGGAAGGAAGTGGTCTGTGGCTGCCAGCACAATATCTGACCTCTGAGAGTGCATTAAATCAAGGCATTAGGGAATGCAGTAATAAAGAGAGGCCAGGCCAGGCACTGAACCTTTTCTAAAAAAGAAAAAAAAAAGAAAAAGTGTATATGTATATATACACACACACACACACACACACACACATAACAGTAGCTTATAGAGGAAACTCAAATCATACCCAGAGGCTTTACGTCATGCGGCGGACTTTGGTACACCAACATTTAACTGGTCATTTTCATGTTATCAATAAAAAGGCTTTATTTACATGTTGAACTGTGCACAATTGTACGTGTTAATGTTTTTTTGCTGACAGTGTGTATATGTGCTAACAAGCCATCCTAGCAGTTCTGTGTTTGTTCTTTGCCATGTTGCTAATTACCACATGTTCACCTTGGACCCCTTTCTGTCCGGAATGCATGCACCATAGCGTTTGCCAATTAGCGGTTAAAACAGCACAGCTAAAGCCCCATTTCGCCGATGGTTTCGAATGAAAACGAAAAACTTTTGCTGCATTTTGGGGGTACGTTTTTGGGGGATGATTACAAAACAACCAACAGCTCCAACCTGTGGCCGAGCATGCTAACTTCATCATGTTCAACGTTTCTGCTGTTTCTGTGAAAATAATAGCCAATACATACATTTTTCTGAAACGAAAATCCAAAAACAATGCGTTTTAAAAAACATTGTTGTGTAAATGGGGTCGTAAAATTGTGAGAATGATTTTAGATGATGAAGTATTTGATAATGATCAATTACAGTAAAATTTAAAGGTGAAAAGGCCTTGTTCCTTAAAATGAAACTGAGAGGGACTGAATGTAGATCGATGTCAGTGTGAAACAGCCTCTACACTCCTTTAAAGTGTATTTTTTTAGATATCAAAATGCAACTATTTTCTTGTTGTTTTAAAGTGGTATGAAGATGAACTCTTTGTCAGCAAGTAACAAAAAATACAGGTAAATAGAAATTTTTATGCCGACTATGCTGAGCAGCCTCGATTTTCTTTTAGGCCCTGTTTACGCAACAACATTGTCATGTAAACAGGGCCTGGCTTTTCGCTGGATTATTGGTAGTCTACAGAGTTGCTAATAGCTCTGTGAACTTGCTGTCATACACATGCAGGTCAATGATGTCATGTTGATGTTTGGCATGTTCCTGCAATATCCCTTGGTTGCCTGTGTCTTTAGCATGCAAGTATGCTACCTTCTTCTAATTAGCATTTAACACAGGACAGCTAAAACTGACTGGAATGATTTTCCAAAGCATTCGATGATGAACCAACATATTTTGACTTGATGACACAGTAAAAGTAGGAGGGCAGATTTAAATCTTTGTAAAATTGTGGGTTGAATAATCTAATTAGTTATGTTTCTGTTAAGACTGAACACGGATTGTATCCATGTGAAAAATCATCCAGGCTACAGCCTTAAAATCACTATTTTAGTTACAGAGATATTTCAATGACATACACTTAATTTGGGCTCCCTGCAGCCATCTGTTCTGTAGTTTTTCCATGCACACATTTAGTATTCATTATGGCCAAAACTATGCATCACCTCATTTAGTGTACCTCCCCAGAGTTGTCACTATACACAAACACTGTTCCTCAGATGCAGCCCCCACGCAGCCAAGCAGTCTTTTCACTCCCACTCACATCTACTTGATCTGTCTGGTAAACCACAGTGATTACGCACGCTTGCGCAAAACACAGATTTAGATTTAAGACCCTTTGCCAACAGTACCTATATTTTTGTTTAGTGTCTTTAAATGTCTTCCTGACACCAGTGCCTCCATGTGAATGATTAATTGCCCTTGGCTGCATGATGGATCCATGCTGGTCTCCAATATGTCAGTCAGCTCTTTGTGCTTCACAGTCATGATATTTAGAAGTCAGACGATTACTTCAGTGAAGAGGATGTGTCTTATTGGTCCACATATAACACAATGTTTTTGTTTTTTTAAATATGTTGATTTGTTTTATAATCAGGGTCTAATATTCAGCTCAAGTTCTGTATAACAACAGCATGGGGCTTCAGAAACATGAGGGACATGCTGGAAACGATCAATGGATGACTGAGTGAGCCAAACGTGAGGTGTGTTCAATGAGCGGCAACTTGACGAAAACAAAACTCGAACATTTGTTGAATCGCAAAGTCTTTGGTTGCCGGCGCAACCAGAGCGATGAAGGTGATCTGTGTGAAGAAAAAGCTGAAGACAGTGGCGAGACTGTAGATCAGGAGTCAGAAACCTGCAGTATAATCATTAGCACACTGACAGAGGCCCTCTCAGGATGCATAGTGGTTAAAATCAGCTGTCTTAGATGGAAACAGCTTTGCACGCTCACTCACAGACAGGACACGTATGCACAGCATGTCCGTATGTGGCCTGTCTTCTTCCGTTTGAGTGATAGTGTGAATCCCCCCCTCCCCAGCCCCTCAGCATGCAGGTATCATCGCCTTTCTACCACATTCACCACAGAGACCTGTATCTGCTAAAAGAGCAAGAGGTGCTGCTGCTGCTGCTACTGCCTTTTAGGGCCAATGCATTTTCCTTTATTAATTAAGACTATGTCTACATAAAATAAAATTATCATAACTTATTATTTAAATTGCATGAAGACCTGATTTCACAAATATTTGACAAATTCCTTTTGTATTCCCAGGTACTGTAATTTCCGGACGATAAGCAGACGACTCGGCTTTTTAAGGGGTTACCGAGCTTGACGCTGGTGAGTGATGCGTTCAGATGCCTTCTTTTTTTTGCTTTTTAAATTTGGTGAGTGCGGCTTATATTCCAGTGCACTCAATAGTCTGGAAATCACGGTATTTTTATATACGTTTTTGTTTTAGTCCAGTTTTCTTCCTCTTAGTCTTTGGATGCATGCCCCATTGGGTAACTACAGGTTATTTTCAAGTGCTATATAGATTTTGACTTAATTACTGATGTGTTAATGTTTGTGTTGATGTCTGTTAACACATACTTTTTTCAAATATTAATCAAGATTAATGCCTTGAAGGCATTTTTGAAAATGGCTCCCATGGGAAACATTTAGGAAAAAGCTTGGATTCTGTCTCTATGGAAACACAACTTTCCTGAAACGCCACGACTGCGCATGCACACCTCCGCCATAGTAAATAGTTTTGTTGCATGCACAAGTAGTTGGGCAAAAAAAACAATGTTCCAGTCCATATTCTCCTGGAACCTGGTAGTTTTGTAGTTGAAAGTCACTGTAATAGCAATCCAAATTAGCTGCCTGTCCATATGAATATCTGTCTTCGCCATTTTTAATGATTATAGCATATTGTTCTGTGTATGTGTGTGTGACTCCATTACAAAAACAAGCAGCATCAACGAATGCACTAGGATATGAAAACAACATTGTTTTCAGCATTTCTACCGTTACTGTGGAAAAGAATATAGTTGTCAAAACATTGCTGTGTAAACGTGAAACTCTTCTCAAATTAAAACATAAAAATGATGGGTTTTGACACATTGTTGTGTAAACAGGGCCTTTGTCTATTTAAAGTGATTATAATTTGTAAAACCTACTAAATGTCCGGTTGTAAAAATCTACTCACTTGGCAGAACATTGATTACACGTGTTTAAGAACAAATTACCATAAAATTAAAGCTTTGCTTAAAACTGTGACTATAATAATCAGCCAGGTTCATCTTGGAAAACAAACTTTTGAGTCCATATGCTGAACCTTGAATCCGGGGATCTGCAGCAGCAGAAACACCACAGAGGGTGTCTCTCCTGTCAGCCGAGAGCATGAAACCAAGGCTGCAATTCATGTCTCACTGAAAGTGGATCATGGAAGACTGATGGCGTGATGAGCCTCGATTTCTGATGGAAGGGTCACAATTTGGTGTGCAGAAAAAGGAAGCGTGGATCAACCCTGCCTCGTATCAGGGCTGCAGAAGATTTGACTACAAACTGTTTGAACAGCACAGCCACCCTGAGTATTGACTATGTTCACTTTGTACCACCTAGTGTCGAGCATTCTTTAATCATTGCTTCTCTCCGATTAGTAACAACCAGGGTTGGGTAGTAACAGACTACTTGTAATGGCGTTACGTAATTAGAATACCAAACATTTTTAACTGTAATCCGTTACAGTACATAAAAAAATGTGTAATCTCATTACAGGTATATTCGATAAAAACGGCAATGACTGAGCGGGATTACAATGGAAAATCAGATGGAATAAACTAGAAATGCAGCTGTCACATGCACTGTGCCCCAGCATTGTGACACTTCCCGACACTTTCAGGTGACAATAGTGTGTTGTTTCCTGGCCAGCACTGACGCGTTGCCACGGATGTTTTCAAGTGGGAGAAGGCTCTTAACCTCTCTGTACAATGCAAATTATGCCTCCCAGCCGTGAAAGTGCTGTCAACATCCAAGGACTAGACATCTAACCTGAAGAAACATCTGCAGGTTGGAAAAAAACTGCTCACTTTTACTGATACACACCTGGACTTATTAGCCAGTACCAATACTTGTGCTGATGGTAGTAAGCCATTCTCAATACATTTAGAGGACCTCATGTTTTAGGTATTAATTTGGACTCATGACTTTTTTTTTTTAAGTCTGCCCATTGACTTTGTAGCGGGTCCAACGGGTATTTCAGTTATTATCGATCAGTGATTTATGCTGCCAGATACAGCCTCTCATCAAACATTCATATTTAGTCCGGAAAATAAACAACAACATTAAAACCAATGAGGAGACGAGAGAGAGAGAGAGAGAGAGACAGAGAGACAGAGAGAGAGAGAGAGTTTTGAAAAAGATGAGCACATTTTCTTGAATAGAAATTGTTTTGAGGACTAACACTTGAATAATTGAAAGCTTTATTTGTATTGTGGTTTTGATTCTTTAAAAAACAATCTGTGTAATTACAGTAAAGAAATACTATTTACTTCACGAATCTGTGTCAACCAGTTCAAAACTGTGACATACTGAAATTGGTATCAAAGGAATCTTTCTTGTTCTGCATGCTTGCAGCTTAAAAACCTTTTTTTCCCCCCATAATGGCGTCAAAACAATGGGAGGTGGGATGATTACATTAATTTTCACTGCACGATTTCTGTGGTGACTTTGAAAAAAATGACAGAACAGGGGTTGGACATTGTTGTGCTTTTCAGATTAAGAGCATTAAAAGTAAAAAAAAAGAAAAAAAGAAGGTGGTAGGAAACAAAAAAAGCATTGAATCCAGGAATGAAAAGAGCCATGTCTCACTCTGTGGGTTAGCACTTACACAGGAGAGGGCGCATAGCCTTGCTGATGTCAAAGTGTCTGCACGACCCACTGTCTCATTATACATCAGAATAATTTGCCCCTGCACTTCTGCAGACATTCTTTGTGAAGTAAAGAATGGCAGGGCTTAAAAAAAAGCTCCAAACTTATATTTGCTTTTGACAATGTTCAAGCTCCTATTGTTACGAAAAAGTAAAGCAACATGATATTTCTTAAAGGGAAACATTAACTGAAATGCAGGCGAGCAACAGAGCAAATAGAGTCGATTTTTTGGGGGGATTGCTATTCTGGGTGACTCTCAACTATAAAACTACCAAGTCCCAGAAGAATCTGGACTGGGAGTCATTGTTATTATTATCTACTAATTACTATGGCTGTGGTACGCATGCACAATAGCAGTGTTTAAAAAAAAAAAAAGTGTTTTCCCCTGTTTACATGTAGTTGGAACAATTTTAAATATTAGGTTGCTTTTTTTTTTTTTTTTTTTTGTTTGCCTCCAAGTACGGTTGTCATGTAAACAGACATCCAAAAGGCACCAAAGGTTTTGCATTTTCACATAAAAATTTAATTTTCAGCCTCAGTTATCCGGTAAATTTTACGCTTATCTAACTCCAAACCATTACTTTCACATTTTTTTGCTTCTAACACCTGGAAATGTTCAGCTGTATACGAAAGCCTTGAAGGTGTCTCTTAAGGTCATAATGTTATGGCAGATGGGCGTAGATATTGCAGAACAGCTCTTCCCATATATCCTCTGAAATAATTCCTTCGTAGCACTGCATGCTGTTCACTACACACCAACACTATGATATAACATGAAGAAACATATGCGCATAACAACCGGGAAAATCCTTGCTGGAATCCATATTATTAAAGTCAAGGTGTGAAATTCCTTCCTCTGGCCTTGCTCCATTGCTTAACTAATTATCATGGTGTGTTAACGTTCCAAACCCTGAAGCCCTTGCAGAGTTACCCCTCTATGTGCAGAGCAGAGAAAAGTGTATAAGAAAACAAGTTTAGGAGGGAGAAAGCTTTTGGCTCTCCTTGAGACAAGACAGAGCTAACAGCTGCTGCCACTGCTTCATTTGTATTCAACTGATTGTATCAGAAATTTGGAAAATGTTAATTGGAAAAAGTGTGTTAAGAGGCAGATATGGTCTGACATGTTGCCAACATAATAGTATTAAGGATGAATTAATTATTGCAGTGTGCTTGGGGGGGGGGGGGGGGGGTGTTGTTGAACGCCATCTTCAATTCATAGAAATACATAATGGATGAAAAAGATAGTAGCGAATGTTAAACATTTGCATGGAAAAATATGCCGGAGTGGCTGTCAGCTGACACACTGAAATCAAAAGACACTGCTTCCCAGCATCCAGCGGTGGACATGTTGACAAAGCCCTCATTTATTACAGACTCCCAGCCCGGCGAGCATAGCCTCAGCGTGACGCTGATTAGAAGGCTTGTACAAAATAAGCTTGAGAGCCCCATTTCACCGCAAACCTATATTCATTTAGTTCTGCAGATTTATACATCCAGCTATCTTGGCATGAAAATCCAGCATGACATGAGAGTATATTCTGCCCTTTTGAAAAGGGGGTTAATCTCTCTTTCTTTCATGAAGAAACCTCAATCTTACAGTGACCAGCATGTCTCATATGATGCAGCCGCCGAGGCAATAAATTGAATTAAATAAACCCATTAGTTACAGCAGCTACCTTCTCACCTCGGCCCAGATACACTTTCATGGTAAGTTGGTCCCTTATGAAGACCAGAGGATGCAGCTTAAGACAGTGATGACAAAGTGACCTTGAGTCAAAAGATAGACCACACATCCGTGTTCATTACTCTCATCAATTAAGGTCAGGCGGCACAAACCCACCGTGTTCGGCACAAGTTTAAAAGCGAACGTATGCTCATTCAAAAATCAATTCATACTTAGGATTCTGCCTCCTCCTGACTTGTAGACATGAAACAAACTAGAGGTCGATTAGAGTAGAAAGTGACTGTGGGGAGATTCACCCAGGACATACTTAAAATGCATGGAATGAATAAGCAAGTGTGGTTCACACACCGTATGAAACCAGACCAAGAAGTAGTCAAGGATTCCAATGCAACAGCCTTAAAGGAGACTAATATGATTTATTTCCCCTGGTTTGGCTCCGATCGATGACCCAAATAAATTACAAACTGAATTTTGGCCAACATCTTTATAACTAGTGATCATCGTATCAAAATATGTTCCTGTGACCAGCTGGCTTCTGTCGACAGGAACTCTCCCATCTCCGTGACAAGCCGGGTTTACTTATTTATTCCTTTATTTAGTTGCAATTTTTAACCACGTCTCATGTATAATGACTGTTCCTTGGTTACAGCAGACAAACATCAAAGGTTAACCACAGTTAGAAGCCACCATGTTATTTTACTGAGAGGTTTGAAGTAGCAATCAGCGCAATCTAGCTGATTTCTTGAATATTCTTTAATGTCACAGGGTGCTGCTGCAAGCTACATTAGTTTCTTTGAGTGGTTTTGGTAAATTGTGAGCACATTCTTCAATCACATTTGTTTCTGGGAAGTGATGGTAAAAAAAAGTCTTACAATTTGTTTTCCAGGATAATTTTGCCACATTTGGGGCATTGGAGTAGGTGATTAGCAGTCTCGCCTCAATGCAAAATGATCCCCTGTTTGAACCTGCTTTGGGTCCTTTTGGAGAGGAGTTTGCATGTTCCCCCTTTGCATGTGTGGATTTTCCAACACAACACATTTGCACTATACATCATAGTTCTTCACATTTTTGTTTATGGTTAAGTTTGGGCCTTTTGGTTAGGATGTAATGTGCCTACAACTTTTCAGCTAACTCTTCCACATTGTGTGCACATTTTTCTAGATATTATGTGTCTTACATTAAATCCCAAAGAAGTGCTCTTGATTTGCAGTGCACATCATGTATTTCCCTTTATCAGAAGTTCAACCTGAGATCAGGATCTCCTCTCCATCGGGGGTACATGGCAGAGGCACACAAGCACCACCATAAAACATGGTAGATGACAATCAGTCACATAAAACTCTTAAAAGCAACTACAACCGTGTTAAAATGGATACAAGTGACGTGCTTCTGATTTATGAGGCAACGTGCATTTGCTGCGTAATAAAGTTTATGAAGGCCCTCTGTCAGCCACATTCACACAGCTTGTAAATAATGTATGTGCTACAACAGGATTTCCATGCATGTGATGTTATGATATCATTCAACTGGTGAGAGTTGTTGCCATAAACATTGGTCTGCGGATGGTCAGGAGGAAGATGACAAGCCGTGTACCCCCCCCCCATTAGCCCCAAGGCAGCACCACTGATATGATGAGCACATTTTCAAAGTGAAGTGTTATGAGTTTTCCTCTTTCTCAGAAGCAAAAGGCGTTTTGTTTTTGTTTTTTTTGTGGTTTGTGTTGTAAATTATGTATATACAGCGAACAGACAATATAACGCAAATATCAAAGGCGCCACAATTGAAGGGTTGTCTTCATGGCTGACAGCAGGTAACAACCTTATTAAAAAGGCAAAACACGTCAAGTCCCCTCCTAAATCTCTAATGCCAATAATCCAAATTACCCAGGAAAAACAATCACCTCCTGATACAGCAATTAGCAATTAGCATAATCCCTAAAAGCTTTCTTTTGCATTTCATTGGCTTAATCTAACTCTCAGGGGAGTTTGGCAAATGCCACAGCTCGTGTTAATGACTTCCAACACACCAAACTCACTGAGAGCGCTGATGGCACAGACATCAGCAATATGTTTCATCACAGTTGTGAAATCAGGAATGTGCTGGGAAGATTTTTCTCTTCAAAGTCAATCCAGCAAAGCAGAATCTCTACTGTATATAAGAAGTGTGTTGAGTACAGTTTAGACATCTAATGCTCGGCTTATACATTGTTTCATACTGCGCTAAAATTATTCTCACAGAATACCCCATGGTGATTTGAGGGAAAGAAAGAGCATGAATAAGTAAACAACATAAAGCGATGAGAAACTTCAAAGGCGAGGGGACAATCACAGCAAACAAGATCCTGGAAGCCAATGAATGTGTTTGTCTTTGTTTGTGACAGTGACTCAGGGGTGTAAACAGAGGAATTAGCTCACACCTCCGGAGTCTCAACACATCACACGGCCATAATTGAATTAAATCTGTCAGGTTGCAGCTGAACTGTAGATGTTATGAAGGGGACGTGAAGACCACATCTATAAATGCTCCGGATGTTCACCAAATAGTTTGTTACGGGGAATTATTGAAAAAGAAAATCCTGGAAAATGACTGAAATGGCATTTATGTTCAGTCGCCAGACAGATAATTTCCATGCTTCCACAAAATGGCCAAGGCTTTTTTTTCTTTCTGATAGAATAAAAGCCATATGCTGCATTTTGTTGCATATATACAGCATAATGGCCTCACTCATGTGATAACACTGCCTCCAGGCCCACTGGAGGAAAAAGCCAACATTTTCATCACCCCCATCCTTCAGCATAACTTATTACTGAAACACCTATCAGCTCCTGGACACACATTTGAAACATACTCCCAGCAGTCCCCATATCTTGGCTCCATGACCATTCCTGTCAGGGTTTTCCCTTTGACTGAACAAATGCATCAGCTTGTGTCATGAGACCAGATCCCTCGCAGCCAATAAGAAGCACGAGCGGCACAAGTGCTGCAGGAGATGTGGAAGGAAAATTGGAATCCTGACAAGTATGATTGACATGCGTATTTGTCCCAAGGTAGTCTTATTTGCAGAGATTTAAAGACGCCTGTAAACCAGCATTCTGCCGAACAGAGTCATTGTTCCTCCACACTAGAAGCACATCACGGCAATTCTGTCGCATGCAAATAATCTTTCGGGAGAAATGAATCCCTTTGAGCATAAAATGACTTCAGCTTATACTTTATTTTGGGTCCAAAATAAATAATTTAACAGATGAAGCTATGTCTTTCATTTTCAGACAATCTCTCCATGTTGTGGAACATGTGGGGGGGGGAATTAAACTCTAACCATAAGTAAAATAGACTTCCACTTGAAAGCATTGGAGTGTAGCTACAGTGGGGAGAGAAAGAGACAAATGTGTGTGTGTGTGTGTGTGTGTGTGTGTGTGTGTGTGTGTGTGTGTGTGTGTGTGTGTGTGTGTGTGTGTGTGTGTGTGTGTGTGTGTGTGTGTGTGTGTGTGTGTGTGTGTGTGTGTGTGTGTGTGAGAGAGAGAGAGAGCGAGGAGGACGACTGTGGATGAATTCTGAACGGGACTCAAAGACAGGATGAAATTGGCTATACCCATTAACTGCTCAAGAGTTTTTCTATCCTCCATATGCAGAAAGGATGGAGCGCTATTACTTCTCCCGTAATTCTCGAGTTACAATACCGATCGCAGGAAGAAGATCAAGCCTATCTGTAATCCTGGAATGAAAACAGCCTCTATTCAAGCCAAAAACAAATCACCAGTGAAAGTAAAAAAAAAAAGAAGAAAAGTAAAAGCTCCTGAAAGGTAATTCAGCCGCGCGCTGGGTAAAGTATGTGTTGATCTGCTTTATTAAGATATTTGCTGCAGAGCATTAAAAACCTGAAGAGTAGTGTTGTGATGGTTGTACTAATTAGCTGCATAGTTGCTGGTTGGATTACGGAAGGTTTCACCTGCGGTTTCAAAGAATCCGCAACCTGATTATGATGCTACATACTGCAAATAAATACACACAAGACCCACTAATGTGTTCAGCAAGTCATACATCTCGCTTCCTGAATAATGGAGCAGCAACATAATGAGGAATCATTTCGAATCAACATGTGCACAAAATATTCATGCATGCATGTTAAAATCTTAATTCAAAGCTCGGATCTGTGCAATTCCGCCGTGTATATGACAAAGAAGAAGCTCTGGCATCACCATCATGCTGATGAAGTAGATAAAGTTGGCATCCTATTTTTAAAATGGAAATGATCACATCATGTCCTTTGCTTTGAAAGATACTTTGAATGTTTAAATATAACTGTAGGAGTGTGAAATGTACAGTTTTATTTCAATGACTGAACATTAACATCATTTTTGTTCCCAAGCAGGTCTTATTTAATTCGGAAATCAGAATTAAAACAATAGGACTAAGTTAATTTTTAAAGTAATGTTCAAATTGGAAGAACACAAATTCAATAAGGGGAAAAAAATGATAACTACTGAACTAGTGTGACAATTGCAGGTTGAGATAGAGTGAAATCCCATCTGATCTGCACTATTTATTTTCGAGGGATGCCAACAGTCAGGAAAATTATTTTCTTAGAAAATGCAGCTTCAACCAAAATGTGTTCTTCAGCACAACACAAAGTAAGTTTGATTCTAACACTAATAATGTTACTCACACTCCTTATGCATGAAAATTGGCGTCCCTGCTTTATGTGGACTTCAGACAGAAAGCATTTGATGTTTTAGTCTGGTCAGCTGATAAAGTGGCGCAACTCTAATCTGTCCGGCTAAAGCACCAAGCAAATTCTAAAAGTTTCAAAGAAAACTTTTTTTTTTTTAATACACAATTCTTGAGCAGTGGACACAACACAATACTGAGACCTGAGCTGAGCTGGGATATCAGTGATAATGGGTTAAATGATAGCAAAGTGGCATTAGCCTAAAAGTCAAGTAGTCAGGGTGAGTTTGTATAAACTTACATTATGTAACAGCATTGGCATCACATACAATCTGCACCAAAACAAAGAAAAACTTTAGTTAGGGTTAAACCCTTTTAGTTAAAAAAGTTTAAATCTCAAGGTTATTGTTGCACTATATTACCGGTTCGGAGTACTCAAAATAAAAATAGGCAGTATGTGGCCCCTGAACTAAAATGTGTTTGAGACCTGTGATTTAATCATTTGTGAGATAAAGTCTATCCCTTATAAAATGAAAATCACTAAGTACACTCACCAGTATGTCTAACTATGCATACATTTTGAACATGAATACTATGAGCAAGTAAAAGATTAAGAAAGAAAAATATATAACGAAGTGAATTTCAACAGTGTTGTGATTTAAACAGAATATGCAAAAACTCAGTTGTTTTCCAGAGTCAAACACTTTCCAAATCAGCAGTCCTGCATAGAGTTACTTCAACATTACACGTTTAAATTCTCTACACATGAGATTGCTGACATCGCAACTGCAATCATATCAAGGGGGAGAAATGTGAAGGTGCATTTTATACCGGTTTATATTGCACGGCCACTCAGTGGTACTCTCCATTACACTTGAAAATCAGTGGCATGTTTGATAATCAGCAAGGAGTGCTCTTTTGTCATAAGAAGTCATTCCTCACTCGTAGACTCGATGACAGTATCATATCGCTCATTTAACAGGGCGGACTGGAATGATATGGGAGGACACTATAGTGAAGCCCATCCTTTCATATATTGTGAATGGAGTGCGCGAGGAGTTAAAGGATGCCCTTTCTAGCTGCACAGGACGACATGAGTTAGTTTTCTGTGCTGTGTTGTATCTGTGGAGATTCTCTAACAAGGAATAAACACGATTGCCCCTGTGGTAGCTAGAACCTCAGAGCTCTGTGATGCTTGGGAGTTTAATCAAGTGGAAAGAGGGTGGGCAATGAGAAAGACCCGAGTTAGGCGGTCCACTCTCTTGACAGCGCTGGGGTATGCTGCTAATTAAAAAGTTTAATTCCTCAACTGCAGCACTGGCATCAGAGCACTCAGAGGTGCGTCCTTGTCAGTCTTGGCGCTGTCTTATCAGGCATAGGCAGATTCTGTCATGTTGGGAAGGAGCGGGACAGGGAGTCGCTGCAGCAGCAGCACGGGCCCAGCTGGAGGGGATGGCATCCTGCCTGCTCAGGGATCTGGCCCACCTTGCTCTTTCCCATCTCCCAACCGAGTGGAGTCGCGGGCTCCCAGTCAGGTGGCTGGAGTTAGAGGCTAAGCTGGCCGTCGAACCACTGGGAGAGGGAAAGCAGGGCTAAACAAGGGCTAAACACTGGATTTAGACTTTGTGCTGCTGCACTTGGCCGTGGATCCACGTCTCCGTTACACACACCCTGTCGCCGAGTGCTGTCTTACAAGTGGAGGTTGCAGGTACATAAGAGCCAAATCGCATCACACAACGTTCCTTCAAAACCCCGCAGCAGCTAAATCAGACAAGATGCACTGACACTGCCTCCATGAATTGCCTTTAGTATTAGAAAAAAAAAAGAAGCAGATTAAACTGCAAAGAAATTCTGTGTTTATTATATGAGGTGAAGTGGGGAGTGGAGAAACTCTATTCCGTGACCTTGGTTGAGGTAAAATTTGTAGCTAAGTAGGATCACATCGATTAGAGGGCATCACAATTCACACAAAGTGAGAAGTCCTTGGAAATATCTCGGCTCATTTCCTGAGATCCTTTCAAATGCTTGGTTTGCTTATGAAGAAAAACATGGTTGGGAAAAAAAAAAGACAAGAGAAGTGAAATTGTTTCAGAATATGGTGGAATAAAACACTGTCTTATCAGCACCCAGCTGAACAGTACGGCTGACTTGTTTTGCAGGAATGCTGCCCTCAAAACGAACACGACATCAAGAGATTTATGGCCACATCCCCTTAGCTTTTATTACATAGAAGGGGTGAAAGTGTCATTTTAATAACTGTGAGATGTTTTGAGCTTCCAAAGCTCAGTAAGAGTTCGCTTCTGGTTTACAAGTAGCTGGTGTTCCGTATGATGGAAAGGAGAAGAATTGACACAACTTAGTGAAACTGGCATCACATTTCCCCCAACATTTTGCTGCTTAAAGACTTTCACTTAAGTTTCTCTTTATAATTGCTTTCTGTATTTTTTTTTTTATTATTACAATTCCTTCAAACTACATTGGTTTAAATTAAAGCTTGTACCACACTGCATCCTCCAGACTCTGCCAACTGCTTCTGCTTTGTCTCATAAAATATTCCTGTTTAACAGCTGTTGGGATGCAAATATAATAAAAGCAGAGCTCTTCTTGTGCTGGTTAGATCCTTTTAATTCAAGATTTCTAGTTTATGTTCATGTACAGTCTAAAACTATTACAATATTTATAATTACAATGAATTCAGTTCTGGAAAATGTAAGTTTTGATTAGCAGTTTTTTTTTAACACATGCATGCTGGGAAAAGGTATCCCTCAGATATTTCCCACTGTTGCGTGGTCCCTGTAGCTCTTAAGAGCCCCTTGAGGAAGGTCCCCCTTCACTCTGAAAAACAAAATTACTAACAACTACTTAAAACCAGCTGCCAAGCTATGTATTTTTTTAATGAATAATTAAGTTTCCCTATCTATATACTCTCATACACTGGCATTATGCTCCTGCTCCAGAGAGTTACGCCACTCTTTGGACCACTTATTTGATAGAGTTCTGCACATAAATCGATTTTATATCCTTTTTTAGTATTATGCTGAAAAACTTTATGAGTGAAAGATAATTTATAGGTTTTGGCTTTGTGACTGAATGAGCAGGGGTGAGTGCTTAACTATGACCTGGCTTGTTCGTGTCCTCATTATTAAATGGATGGACTTTAATCATATATCAAAAAAGACAAGAAGAGCCGCATTGAAGGGAGATTTATGCAGAGTGATTTTTAGAGGGGTGTTTGTGTGTTCAGTTACGTAAGCCGGACTCTGCATCAGGATTGTGATTCAACAGGACTCGGGATCAGACAACATTTTTTTGGGGTGTGTGCTCTCTATTTTTCTATGATATGCCTTTTACTTTAGATTAGAGGAAGAGTTGGTGGCTCCTTCAGGAAGTTTCGTGGTAGGATGTGTTGCGTAACCCACTTCTTTTCGTCGAGCTCCTGTATTGTAACTGAGTATTTTTTTTTTCTTTTATCAGAGATCATTTTCAGGAACCGGATGTGTTAAAGTAGCTCACGCACTTAAACACATGAATACGAGGCACAAGGACACAGAGACCGGGTTACTCCACCCAACATCGGAGCTCCACAGTCGTATTGATTTTTGATGAATTTCACAGAGAATTTGGTTTGGAACTATGGCCCTGTCTTATTGTCAGTGTTTCAGGCTCTTGTATTGATTTTTCGACATGTATCAGTTCAACTTTAACCCCCCCCCCCCCCCCCCCCCCCCCCACACACACACACACAGGAGCAATAGTGCAATAGTGTATATATGGTGTGAAATGCACTTTTCATTACCTTGAAATTTGCCTTGACTCACTCAGAAATTGAATTCATGCAACATTTAATGGAACTTAATTACACATTTATTAGAGAATACTATTATTGCAGAGTATATTTCTGTGCACAATCTCTTATTACCATGTTCTTTCAGTGTGAAGAAAGCCATTCATTCTCGGGGTAAAAAGAGTCATATATCTGCTCCCACTTTGCAAACTGTCCAGTGCACACATCAATGCAGAGCAGGATTCCATTGAGCCTCACACAGATGAGAAACCTCATGCCTCCCACTGTATTATTTGATCTGGCCACACTTGGTTTTCAGCTGGAATTAATCTAAAATGGACAATCTGACACGTTTTCAAAATGGTGTTATTTTTAACAATGTGGTAGCCCGACACTGCGGCTGTTAACCTCGCAGTTAACTCCAACACTGAAGTAGGGCAGAAAAAGACTGATTTTACAGATTTGAATGGAATCGTTCAGCTATTTTTCTCTAAATGGAAAACACTACAGAGCTCCCAATTGTGTTAAAGTGTGTTTATATATATATATATATATATATATATATATATATAATTTTAATTTTTTTTCTGTCAACAGTTAATAGATTTTTCTTAAACACTTCTTACAAATCCTGTGAGTTAACATTAATGTAAACACCATTGTGTGACATTTTGTAAAAAAAATAATGAGAATACCAAACATGCAACCTGGCTAATAGCTTCTCATTAGGTCGGTCTAAATCGAGCAGATTCCTGGCAGAGAAAGCTCACCCACAGCACACACAAATCTTAATGGATGACTGATAATCAATGATATTCTTTAACACAATTTATGAGGCACATTATCTTTCCAATAAAGCATATATGAATGCTGGCACATGCTGGCACAGAGCTGGAGCTAACAGTTGCTGCATTGGTCATCATGCTCAGAAATATTTTTTTATTATTTTTAATCCAGGATGGGCATTTGCACCAGGTTGTGGAAAGCTCAGGAGGAGAGATAAGTTAAATCCTTGTGGTGATGGCTCATCCTCTTTACTCAGAAATAGAGGCAACATTAGAAGTGCCAATTGGCCGATGAAAGTCCTCTGTGTGCGGTAATGATGGCACTACATTGCAAATTGCTTGCTCAAGTAAGCCCAAAACACAGTGGAGAAACTATCCAGAGTGCTGAAAACAAGAACACGGCACCAGTCACCAATCTGGGTTCGTCAGGAGGCTCGGCCCACTCTCAACTTCAGGTCCTGATGTGAATATTCGATGTGTGCTCAATCTGTGCAAGTGGTGTTACTAATATGTGGCAAAAGTGAAAATTTGCTCCTGATGAAGATGTTCTTGCACCGTTTAGTCTCACAAATATTCCTGTCATTAAGTCATTTGCTCAAAATGAAAATATAGTTTAAAAGAAAAAAAGCTAAATACACTTTGATTTTACCCCTCACATTCCCAGCATTCAGAGATAAGTCAAAAATAGCTGGTGAATATACTGATCATGAAAAGCATTAATAGACACTTTGCGGGATTTTTAAAAACAGATCAATTTTCAAAAACTGAACACAAAGCACAATCAATAGCACACATGTTGCTATCTCTAAAAGAATATTAGCTCCTTTAGCCTCTTTTATCTCATGTTTTTTTCCCATTCAGACTGCAAAACATTGTGAGTTAGTCTTTACTGTATTGAACAACACAGTGTGTCATAAACACACTCAAACACCCCAGAGAATATTTGGCTCCAAATTCAGCCAAAATCAAATTGATCAAGTCCAATTACCGGTACATGTAAAATAAAGTCTCAGGCTTTGATCAGCAGGGCACTGCTGGTGGTTGTAGCACAGTATATGTTGAGGACTGCAGTAAAATGCACAGATAAAAGAAAAGATGACACGAATGCTGAATCCTAATTCTCTCTAAAGATGACCCTGATACAAGAGGCTCTATGTTGCGTGAGGAGATAAATCTAATATTCAGTCAATACAAAACACTCGCACACAAACACTGTATTGAATTGTTATGCGATGTCTTTGGGATATATTCTCTATAGTTCCTCCATCATATCCATCAAAATATGGAGCAGGTGTTACTGAGACAGGCTCATATTTATGAGCCACATTTTATGAGATTACCGGTCTCATTCAACTACGCCGATGTCAAATGGTTGCAAACATCTGTAAGTGATCATAATTTCACTTCCATTAAGTGCACATTAGCCAGAGCATCACCGACCGAGAGGGGAGAGGTAGTATAATGCATCGTTTAGAAACAAACAAACTTTGCCTGGATGAATTTTTATACTGCCAAGAAAACGTGGGGCTCGATTCATGATCATTTTTAGCCATTTAACAATTCACTTCGACCATAAAAACGGGCTAAAAGAAATCTTGATTGCCATGATGTATCTGCCCATTGGTGGAAAATGTTGCCTCGTGTGTTTATTTCCTCTCTCAGTGTCAGAGTGAGGTGCATGCTGTAAGCAGGACAATGTCAAGCCTGAAAGGAATGGTCCTTCCAAAATTATCTGACTCAAGGGCCCTAAAACACACAGCACATTTATTATTATTTATGTAACCATGTCTTCCTCCTGTCTAATGAGCCTTTCACCGTAAGCATAATGAAACAGCTTGCATTAACACAGGCGAAATGAACAGCCGAGAGCTCCCATGTCTATGCAGCGAGATGAAAGCAGATGTTCCACAACCCAAACACCGGCAAAACAGACTCAGTTCTGCAGAGGAACAGAAGGGACTTTGAGTCAGCGTCATTCTCATCAGCTCATTGACTCCATTAGAAAATTCCCCTGGTCAAACAATATTATGTGCGAACAACGCCTAGCTGAGCCGTGACCAACTGACCATGAATGAACCCTCAAATTGATTTTTCTCCCCCCATAAACACATCAGTGACAAACAGGTTTTCTCCCTCTAATAAACATGGAGTCAAAGGGAATGTCGACCGTCACACATATGAAACAAGTTCGCACACATTCGAGGACCAGCTGCAAAGCAAAAACAAATGTTTTTTTTGTTTTTTTTAAATATGTGACTATTACACATTCCACTGACATGCTATGTAAGTGAAACTGATGATCTACTATTAAATAATAAACTGAATGTCTGATAAAATCACAGCAGAATAAACAATGGAAAAGAAAGATGTAACTCTCTATTTAATAGATAAGAGCACACAGTGCGACACAACTGCAAAATGCAGTAATCTGCATATCTGGAATATGTTTGAATATATATAACTTATGCAACATACCGAACAATACGCTTCACATATAATTGCAAGCCTATTAAAAAATGTCCTTTGTGACCGTGAATGTGACATTGTGTGTATGACTGTGTGAAAACAACGTTAAAAATGATCAGCTTAATTATAAGGCCATGTGTTTTTTTTCTTTCAATGTTAAATAAATGAAATTAAGAAACAGAAAATAACTTGAACTGTTCAAAATTGAAATGTCATGGTTATTTATTTATGTATTTTCTTTTTTGAAAATCATTATTCTCAATGAGAATGCAAAGCTTTGCATTTGATGCAGTGGATCAATTTGTTGTGAAATATAATGCATTTTAAGAGAAATATACATAGAAAAAATATTTAGGCTTAGAAATAATAAAACTCTTGACTATCACACATTTGTGTTTATATAAGCATTTACTCAATATTATGCATTTATCAAAGGTCTGAAATCGAGCTCAGTCATGTATGTGTAGCACACAGACCTGAGGTGGAATTTAATACTATCTACTGATATAAAATGATAATTAAGATAACGAACCTTCCAAAGATGCATTAACTACACATTAAGAAAAGATAGGGTTTCAAATGTAGTAATAACTAATGCTGTCTTTTTGTTGTCAGGAGGGAATAAATAGAAAATCACAAAGCTCTCTTCAGTTTGCTGCTGGGCAAATGATTACAGTCTCTTAAAAGACTGTACTTTCTGACAACATTGTGTGTTTGGCTCTCATCATTATGTGCAAGAGCTATATCAAATTCCACACACATTATTTAAGCTTTATCTGTCAAATACTCAGGTAGAGAACACGTCTCCAGAACTTTCTGCATGTATTCCTATCTCCTCTTTCAAAAATGCCATAACATCAATAATGAAGTATCACTGCACATCTTTTTAGCTTTTAACAATGAGTTTCTTAGCATATAACCCAACTATATAAACAGTACTTTGTTTTGTGACATTGCTTTATTGTATGCGTGTATCTATATATTTGTTTTTATGTTTTACTTTATGCCTCATTACTGCATCTTGCCATAGAGGCAGTAATGAGGTAGGTAGGTAGATAGATAGATAGATAGATAGATAGATAGATAGATAGATAGATAGATAGATAGATAGATAGATAGAGTCCCATTTATGAACTACCTTTACAAAGGAAATAGTGTTTATTGTATTTTTCTATTAATTAAATATTTTATGCTAATACTAATCATTGCTAAATCCTGTATATATTAGTTTGTAATATTAATTTAACTATGTTATCATATTGACACTTTAACTTCCTTCCGTGTGAACCTATGTTGTAAGAACTCCCCCCAGGGATTAATAAAGTGTTTCTATTCTATCCCATTCTATAGTGTTCGAGTAGAGTTTTAAAATTGAGAAAGTTTGCATCAAAATGCATGAACTTCACCATGCATGGAAGCTAAAATAGTCTGATTTGAGTCCGATAAACACAAGTCAACATACTGAAGCAGAGACATAAATCACAGGGTTTTCTTTTTTCCCCATTGATTCTGGGAGTATTTGTAAGCCCACACACCTGTACCAGTCCAGCCCCTTCTCGTAGTTCCTATCAAAGAAATGTGGCTCGTTTCCAACCGCTCTGACGTCCGGATGCACCCTGAGAGCCTCCAGCAGCGCCCTGGTGCCCCCTTTCTTCACCCCGATGATGATGGCTTGGGGAAGTTTCTTCTCTCCGTAATCCGAGGTGCAGTTCACCCTGAGTTCGCTGTCCGTGGTGCTGACTTCCTGCCGGTCCCGGTCCAGAGCGCTGGTGTGGTACACCGCCGCTGCCGCCGCCGCGGACCTTGTCGGGGACGCCTGCGTCCTAATCCACTCCACCGTCCTCTGCTCGGCCTCCACATGCTCCCTCACCACGGTGACCGCGGTGGTCCCCTCGGCCTCGGTGAATTCGGTAAAGCCCTGGGAAGCGGAGTAAAGTTTCTCCCTCAATGTGACAAAAGTTGTCTCCTCCGTCACCAGCCGGCCCTGATACACATAGTTCTCTTGCAGGGGGAACTGCAGCGAGTTGTAGCAGCTCATCAAGCTGTAGAACAAGTAGGTGACAGAGAGGGAGAGGGTGAACATGAATAAGATTTTCCGGGGCACTTTAGAGGTGAAGACCGAAGTGCTGGACCAAAATGCCATCTCTGATAGCAGTGATCCTCTCAAAGAAGTGGCCAGACATGTTTCCACCCCGAGTCTTGCATGGACAAAATCAACAGCAATAATCAGTCACTATCAGCGCCGCTCCAGCTAAAAGAGCCTGAAGCTGGACCAAACCACCCTAATCCAACCAAATCGCATATTTATAAGGATAGCGTGGGTAATAGATCGTTAAAATTCCGGAAGAATATCGCGTCCCCTTTCTTGAGTATCGATTTCTTATTCCAAGACTGACAGACAATGTCACAATTTATTGGACTGAACTTGCAGATTTGAGAGGCTGGAGGTCTGGCGTCCTTCCAAATGAGCAGCCTGGCTTGAATTGGACAGTGTATGATGGGCGAAATCCTGGCATTGTACGAAGAGGGGAGAGAAAAAGAAAAGAGGGGGGAAAATCGGATAGCAGAGTGTTTAAAGTGGGTTTCTTCTCATCAGCCGCTCAGCCTCAAGTCCAGTCCCGTCTGCGATGAAAGAGTGAATTCCTATCCATCCAGAAAGCCTATAAATCCACTGGATCTCTGAAACATGAGACAAATTGGGCGCGCAATCCCTTTTACGCGTCTGTCTGTTTACTTTGCGCAGCAGAAAGTGTCAGCCTTCGCACAAAAGCCGCCTGACTTCCCGCTGGCCGTCGGGCTCCTGCTCGCCGTCCCTGCGCCCTCTCACATTGGAGGGATCCTGCGATGTGCGCATCGGCTGCGTGAGCTCATCTGAGGCACTGTGGAGCCACACAGCACAACTAGTGTGTACACCCACTTTCCCTCTGTCCGTGCACAAGACGGGCTTTTAAACGTCAGATTTCCTAATTCGAGATAGTTATGCGCACAGTACTCGCGCGCTCGCAGAGACATGGGGGGGTTTACGCAGCAGGAAAACGAGAAACCTTATTAATTTACGAAATGCATCGTGGTGTATTAAAGTTCAGTGTTGAAGTCAATCGCGGAAAGATTATTTTGATGGAGATTGTTTTTACAGAAAGCTCATGTCTGCACCCTGCTGGCTTTTATGTGGAGCATTTCACTGGTTAATTTACAAAAGAGGGAACGGACAAAGTTTATCCTGATGGGTAATTCAGCGGAGACAATGAGCGACGCTCTTTTAAATTCAATGGGGAGTCAACGGGGGACGTCACTTCTTTCTTTACGCATTTCTACATTGGAGAGTGCACATGCAGAAAGCAGCCCATGGGTGCAGGGATATGCCTATTATATACTGAATCTATTATGCATGAGCGCAGACTATAATTATTGATGATAATATTCAGTAGACCTTCACTTGTACACTTTGTTGCCACAATATGGGGATCTAAAATTGCATGCCACAGAAACGTCTCCCTGGATTACAGACTCTCATTCATCACACACTTCCACCACACCACCAGTGCCATCTTCACAATGAGTACCAGGTCACAAATAATTTGCAGTGCCTGCCTCTTTGGAGCAACGTGCCCCTGCTATATTTAAACTTCGAGTAATCTGCATGTTGCTTGACCAAATGTATAATTTCCGAGTGGCTCTTCTGGCTTTACTGGGCATTCAAACCAGAGGTGATGCAAAGTCATGTATGAGTGTTGGTGAAGGACAGCAGTGTACCAAAGTAGCTCTTTAGCATTCATCCAGTGCAGTTCACAGAATCTGAAAATCTCTGCCATCATGGGAGCTCCCAGTGCAGACGCACAATAGATTAGCATTGCAGAGATTCCTTTAAATCAGCTAATGTGGAGATTCAATGTGTCAACATAAAAGGCTGTTGTGATGTGTTTAGAAACTGTGTGGAATGACATTGTAATAGCAGATTAAAAACAAGATAGTAATGTATCAAAAAGACAGAATGCTCTTCACGTTGGGTTTTTTTTGTCGAAGGTTTTTAGAGTTTTTGCTCGCTACACAACTGTCTGACTCACAACTTATCTAATTTTGTCAAATCCCACTGATCCCTATATTTTGGCCACACCAAACAACTGTTAGTGTTTCCCCTTTCCTGGTGAACATAGATAGAGATAGAGCTATTCCTTCTATAGAGCAGGATACTTGCATGCACTGTAAAATAGTTATTTTACAGTAACTGTAAAATAACTGTAAAATAGTTATTTTACAGTTCACAGGCATTTAGAAGAAGCTAGATCTCACTATGCTGGTATCAAACTGTGCACGGTATATTGTAATTTCTTAATCTTCTTAATCTTTACTTTTTTCACTCGGTGAGGGTAGTGGAAAGCGCTCTTGAGCCACAAGATT
This sequence comes from Blennius ocellaris, assembly GCF_963422515.1. Taxonomy (NCBI): domain Eukaryota; kingdom Metazoa; phylum Chordata; class Actinopteri; order Blenniiformes; family Blenniidae; genus Blennius; species Blennius ocellaris. The sequence goes on along the minus strand of NC_137665.1, from coordinate 13,155,099 downwards.
CCACATATTGAGGCCTTTGCATCTTTCGGGGTATGTGGTTAAATCCGACAGTCTATGTGTATATGTGTGTTTGGAACTAGCAATTTAAATTGGCGTATTAATTACGTTTTTCCCCGGAATAACTATATTTTGCATTTCAACAATAGAAGGTTGAGTGATGAGTTAAAATACCACCAACTGTTCCAACACTCTTGGATTCAATAGAAATCTAAAGTATTTAATTTACGCCGTATACATCTCTATTCTATTCTATTCTATTCTATGAAACCGCAATATAAACTTGATTACATGAGTTACTGGGCTCTTTACAGTAATGACAGTAAAAGTTATTACAGGTCAGTTTTCTTGTTAATGTTTTCACTAAAGCAGATTTCTAATAGTGACTCCTGTTTTTCCATACCCCCCCTTTTTTTTTTTTTACAGCAATCTATAATGTTCACATTTTATGGTGTGTTACTGTGCATATTGTAGCAAACTGTTGTTCTGACAGGGTATATAAGCAATGTTTTTGGGTAATACTATATGGATTGATTTGAGGGAATTGTTTTGAAAATTAGCTGTGTTAACATTTGTGTTTTAGCAATAAGATTTTATGCCTTTATACAAAACATTTTTTCAATACTATATTGATAATTTTTTTAAATGTGTTGTTTGATATGTATGCTGATATTTGGATGATTTAGATATCAAGTCATTTCCAAACCACAGATGTGAAAAAAGAAGAAGAAAAAAAGAAAACAAACCTGCAGGTGACTGGGTGAGTAGGAGGATAGGATGGACAAGTGTATGGAGCACAGTGGTTGCAGGGTATTTGGCAGTCAAGAGAGCGTAGGAGAGCTCAATGGGTTTGTTGAAATTGTCGTATTCATAAATTGCCACTTGGAGAAGCAAAGAGCTCTCAAACGCCAACTGCCCAGTTTGTAAATACCCGCTGTTGTCAGACTACCTGCATGTCTAAGAGTCAGGTCGTCAGAGGTCTCCGAGCATGCTCAGACACACCCAGTCATGCAAAAGCCCAAGAGGGATGGTATTAGACAGCTGCTGCTTGTCATGAAAAATTTCCATCTGAGCATGAGAGAAAATATATTGAGCTATTGTATCTTCCTTTTGTTGTGTGTGTAATCTGAGCCCTTCATAAATCACTCAGACGTCGTCTTCCCCTGTGGAAGCTGCATGCTCAGATTGTGTCTATTTGCATTTACAAATAAGCAGTCGCTCAAGAAAAATGGCACCTAATGAAGTTTAGTTCAAGTCAGGGAAGTGGCTTTGTTTCCAAGGGAATCTATTAGCAGTGTCAAAAGTACAATATCAAACATTTCCTTCAGGCAACAGGTTGTTAAGGGAACATCAGTGAAGCCAAAGGTTATAGAACAGGTCAGCTCGCAGTAATCTGCTCACCTCAGGAAGTTGGAACTCCCTTTGCTGTCTCTTCATTTAATATAAGAATGGCACAAGCTGGACACTCTTGCAAACAGTCCACACTCATTAAAATGACACATGAAGGTTTTTGCCGTGTTTATGGTTTGCATTAATATTCACAACAGGTGCAAATCATATTCTGATATGAATTCTCCATAATACATTTCCACCAGAAATTTAAAAAAACAACAACTCTCAGCTTCACAAAATGTGTGCATTTCCACTGAAATCTTGATTTTCACTCTAGACAAATCCACTCAAAAGTTGATGCAAAATAATTGAATTTGGTGTAGTGATTAGTGCTGACACTTCACGGTGAGAAAGTCCCTGGTTCTATATGTGGACGGCATGATCTTCGTCAATGTGTATTAGGCCCTGTGTGGGTTATTTATGGGTAGTCTGGTTTCCTCATTCAGCCCAAATACATGCATCTAAATATTAATCGATGTGTTTAAATTTGCCTGTAGGTGGGTGTGACTGTCTCTCTATCTGTGCCCTGAGATGGGCTCCCAAAGTGACAACTTGTACAAGATCGACATACTGACTCCCATATTCAGGTGGGATTGGCTCTCAGGGATGAATGGAAACATTATCTTAATCAGATTATGTTGTATCTCAGATCAGAAGCGGTCTAAAATCTTGTATTATCTAAAATAAGCTTTACCTGACACAATGCTAGCCCATGCATTGTTTTTGTTTTTTTTTGTTTTTTTGTGGCAGCGTGTCAGGGTTGCAGCCTGAAGGCAGTTAGCATCTCGCACAACACCTGCCATCACTTCAATGTTGAATTAATGTCACAACAGAGCCCCTTCAGTGTCTGACTGAGCATCACAAGGTGCAACACAAAGGGGTCTGGAGACTGTCGCATTCAGATGCCCCAAAGACTGTAAAAATACAATTCTTGTCCAAATTTGTAAGATGCCACATGTGAAGTTCCTTTGCTGTCAGTGAACCAAGGAAAAAAAAAAAAAAAAAGGAGTACATCAGGCCTCTGGCACTTTCTCAATATAGTTACAGCTCCGGAGCTGCTGCAGCACCTACCTTTGAGATTTGGGTCTTCTAATATGAAATGACCTGATTCTGAACCCTGCCACAGTCTGAGCTTGTCTGATAGAGCTGAGATGAATGGCTATTGCGGTGTGATTTTGGCAGGTACAGATGTGTAAACTGTTTCAGCGCTCGGTGTAATTTAAGTCAGGATGTGAAGCCCGGCCAGCACATCCACATCCAGTTTTTTTTTTCCAGTGGAGACAGGATGTGAAAAAACCAACAAACATTATTCAGCTGCAGTTAAACAGGAAACGATAAGGCAGATAGGAGCAACCATACTTACATCAGGATAATCAATTGTTGTGGCAGCGAAGACGATGACAGTGAAGAAAACAAGCATAAATGGGACAAACCTTTCTCAAGCCAAAAAAGCTGCAATCAAGCCAGTATTACTTTCCGACCTTGCACTTATTCCTCTTTTTTAAATCATCTGAGTCATCAGACAGCAAACTTAGAATAAAGTCGCCATCACGTTTCTTATATTAAAAATCATTAAAAAAAAAAAAAAAAAAAAAAAAAGTGGAAGGCACGCAGAACCCCGAGCAGCATTGTGCAATAAATAATAATAGTTCAGGTTCAGCAGAATCGACTGAACTCTGGTTGTCTGCATTTAATTCATGAGAAAAATGCCTTTGAGTGGCACTTGAAGGCATTTTCTTCATGAATTTCTTAGTGAAATCTCTCCTCAGGAAGATTGGAAAAAATAAAGATTTATTATATTGAGCCTGGGGTGGAAAGATATGCTCCAAGATGTCATAAGATTTTTGGAGATTTTGAATGCAGCGCAATGCTGCGCAGAACAAAATGTCAAACTGGTAAGGACAGAACGACTTCTTATTCAAACATCCGCCAAGAAGGAAAATAATCTATCGCATGAAATCACCTTCACATTTTACCAGGAATGTAAGTTTCTTCCTGCTATATTCTTGATTCTGGTACATGCAGTTGGAACTGTATTAAAAAAAAAAAAAAAGAAGAAGAAAAGAAAAACCTCAGTCGGAAGCTTCCTAGATTTACAAGCAAAAACAAACATAATCTAAAATGTGGTTAATGCATAATCGAAAGCAAGCTCACCAACAAAACAAGCCACACAAAGACAGGAATCCCATGCATCCAGAGACCTGAAGCCTGGGGCCGTGCGTACAAAGAGAACCTGCGGAGGATAAACACAAACACAATGAGTAAATATGTGTCCCACTCTGCGTCTGTACACTGTGAGTGTGTACTGTACATTTTGATGGGAATTTGCATCTGTTGAATGACAGGAAGAAGAGTTTGTATAATGAAAATGACAAATCTATGTAGCTCAGTCGCCTTCATGCAAGCACAGTAAACATGCTTCTATGGAGCGTTTGGTGCCAATTCTTTAGCAGTTTTACATAAATCTTAAGCACAGAGGTGATGTGAGGTCATGCTGGCCACCGAGTAGTGCATATTAAAATATATATTTAAAATATTTCATGTTTCTGAAGATAATTTGTTATAAACAGTGCTGTAATGGGTTACAGTAATAATTACTTGTTATTGTTATACTAGAATACTTTTTGTAGCTTTCTCTCTTTCTGGCTTGCATTTGTCATTGTCACCAATCAAGAGATTTCCACATCAAGAGAGGAAATTAGATGATTTCTTTATGTGGAAAGAACAAGAACAAAGTCAGTTCTCATCAGGAACTTGGATACCTCATGAGACACTGGATGGTCAATGAAAAAAGAGGGAATATAGACAGACCTCACAGGCTTCAAATTTCTGATAAATCACACAACAAATAGAGCATCTACTGTAGCTCTGCTGCAGCTACTGTACATTACTAGAACTTCCCAATTAAGGGAAACAATTGAAAGTAATGCCTGAGTTACTTGTTACTTGGGATGCACCGATATCACTTTGAAGGACGAGCACAAATGCCAGTACTGAACTGTATCTTACTTAGCGATATAATTACTTATTACATGCAATTAAACCTATTTTATACCCCAAACTCTCTGCTGGTTCGAATGTTTCTGGTGATTAAGTTGCTGGTGTTGTACGAATTAGCTTTCTCCTCCTCTTGATATTTTGCCATAACATAATTTACAGTCTGCCTTACGTTTGCCGTTCTCATCATGTGCACCTGCGGGCGACGTTGCTGACTGATGAAATGAATTAATACTCTGCAAGTAGGTGAGCGAGTGCAGGGATGGTTGAATTGTGAAATTATAATAACTCCCCACCATGCTATCTTAGCCTAAACGCTAAATGGCCTGCATGGCAATAAAGTTACCTCCAGCCACAACACAATGCCAGTTCTACTTTTAATTTAATTAAATTTATTCTCATATACTGTATGTATATTCTGGGATGGATCTGATGTCTTCTTTGGGTAGATTCACACCAGGGCATGTTTCATGTGATTTTTAAAGGGAGCGACTGAGCAGGAGAAAATGGAGGCGGGCTGGAGTTTGGCTCAGCGCTTTGATCCATAACCTCGGGCTGCGACCCTGAACCGGGCAGCATGCTGAGGTCAATGCCTTGCTGCAACAAAAAAAAAAACACATCCTGAACTCAAGGTCTGGAGTCTCTCACCACGTTTTCTTTGGATTTTGTTTTTGTTGCAGCTTGTGGCATTCCACATTGAGGAAATTGGAGGCACTTTAATTTAATTAGAAAGGTCAAGCAGAATAAAAGAATAAGACTAAATTCATTGGTGGGTTTTTAATCTAATCAGTGGTAAAATGGTGGAGCGTTGCATTTGATCATCCTCATTAGTTTCAGAGTGTTCACCTCTGCATAAATATATGCACATAAAATATAAACATGGTGACGTATGAGTTAGCATTTCTTTCATGAGTTTAAGATGATTTAATCGAATGGGTGTATTATACTGTTTAGAATGTGAATGAGCGAATACCGGGTGTTATGGTTGTGTCGTAGTTCACAGCACAACCCGTTTGATTTGAGTTCAGAGCTTTTCTGTTTGGAGTTTCCATGTTCTCCCTTTTAGTGAATGGGTTTTCTGAAGGTTTCATCTCATAGTACATACATATGTATTTGATGTAACCCTTTAGGGAATTAATTGAAATACTTTGAAGTCCCAAGATAGTGTAAATATGTGTTTTAAAATGTGTGTTTTATTTGTCTTTTTGAAGATTTATATTGATTTATTTAGTTTTTATACAGCACTTTGGCTCCCTGAGGTTGTTTTATAAGTAAAGATGGATTGGATTCGATATGTAGAAAAGATGTGCCTTATAATATATAAATGTCAGAAAAAGCTCAAATTACATATATTTTGCTAAAATGCCACTATGCTGTATTGAATTGGGGGAAAAAGGAAATATGACTTAATATTGGGTATTGGCATGTAATCAGAATCATGTTTAGAGTGGATGTTTCAGTTTTCATTATATTTACTCTTCCTTCATAATTTCAAATGCAAATCATCAATAGTAACAGATACTTCAATATGCACCAATGCTTCAGCAGCACATAGTTAAGTGTCTATCATGACTATTCAATCATGTAATATTTGATTGAGATTGACTCCATTTCCATTTCGATTGATGCTCGTGAAAATAAATGTGTGTACATGAAAAAATGTTGCTCTCACAAAATCTGAAAGTTGAAAATTACAAAAGAAAAGTAAAGTAAAAACTTAAAGTAAAATTAGTAAAATGTAAAATCAGAATGCCATTCAATATTGTTTCTATTGTTTCTAAAAAGCAACAAATTAATTATTTTCTTGTGCAATATCAACCTGGACTGATGATTTCAAACATGTTTATAGTGAAGGATTTGATGTATTGGTGGTATGACATCGTCTGACACGGACAGCCTCATTTCAGATACTAAAAATGGCTCAAATAAGCTCATAGCAGGTAGGATTAAACTCTGTGGCGAGTTGGCTTCAGCTGGTAAAACATATTTTTTGACAACTCTGCTTTAAAGTGTGTGATTGTGTGTGTAATTGCTTGTCCCTAAGTTTGAAATGTAACCCTGTAAACAATCTAATCCTGTTTACTTCCCAAAAAAACTCACTAAAATTATATATGGATGCATTGGTTGGTCTGAACAGATTCAAACAGCATCTTTTGTTTTTTAGTTCCTGGTTTTGTGAGAATGGTGATCAGTTTGGATGTTTGGGATTGCCGGTGTGAGTTATGTTGACAGAAATGAGCGAGGGTGGAGACTGTGGGCTGTACAGGAAAAACACTTAAAGTAACAGCAATCTATGACTAATTGCAGGAGCCGCCAGCTATTGATTCGCTTTGCTGTTAAGGCTGTTACTTCATCATTTACAACTTCACACGTTTGTGATTCATCACACTGATTATTTTCCCGAATGAGATCATTCTATAAATTAACCTAATATAAAAATTCTGTGGATGTCTGACGTGTGAGCTGGTGATATAAACATTGACACTTTAAATAAACTCTGTTTACGGCGTCCGGTTTTGCCGCGCTCAGCTCTCACCAGATAGCTCTACCGTCCCTGTTTGAAACCAGATAAGTTAGTTGTCACTGTAGCTTATTATTGTTGCTATAATACTGTTTCTGAACAGCTGAATTTGCCGGCACAGCTCAGCAGGGTCAACCTTGAGAATGACTAATTGACAGTATTGATTTGCTTGTTCTAACATTACAGATCTCAGTGGAGAAGAGTGTAGCCTGTTCGGGAGCTTCTTCCCTTTTTTAATGCATAAAAAAAAAAAAAAATTACATTCCTAAAACCAAATTCATCACAGCAGGGGAACAGTGCCTGTGCTGTTTCAAAGACTGCTGCGAATGAGGCCATGAAAAGGTAGCCTTGCTCTGATTTTAGAGCGCACATCAGCCACGGGCCTCAGTATTTTGCAATTCTTCCCACTCCAGTTAATTTTTCAAGGCTGCACTGAACCGCACATTTTAATGTGGGGGAGAATGGGATCATGAGGCATTTTGTTTGGTTCTTCTTCTTTTTCACCTCATATTTTACATGGAATTGCCATATTTCTTTTATTTTACTTTAAAAAAAAACCTGGTCTATGGCTCCTTCATTGACGCCATATTGAGCTATCTATCTATCTATCTATCTATCTATCTATCTATCTATCTATCTATCTATCTATCTATCTATCTATCTATCTATCTATCTATCTATCTATCTATCTATCTATCTATCTAGACACATAACACATTTACTTTTAGTTTAACATGTGTGTTCACTGAATAAGTACTTATACACATATATATATATATATATATATATTTACATTTATACAAGTTTTTCCAATCGTCTCAAGTCTATGCTTGTTTGAAGACGTAGGCACGAGTAACCCTTGGCCTTCACTTTTCAAATGTTTCACATACTTCCCTTTCTGTATAATGTCCAAAGGAAAACTGTCTGTTTCTATCACTAACACAATTTTTTAAACATCATTAAGCTTATTAAATTGACTTGTGTACAAAATATGCTCTACAAATATAATTCGTCGTCTCCTGTAAAGTTTTCATGAATAGCATTATTTTTTTTCTTCCAAAGTAACTACAGTATGTTGTTATACAATATTTCATTATGCAACACAAACTTTTTTGTTCTTTGTACAATAAACTTCCAGCTGGTTGGATGTTTTTAATGTGAAAGAGAAAGAAAAATAACAAACCCGACATAATGCACCGCCAAGATACAACAAGGCGGCATCTCTCTGGGTGACCATGATGAATGATTGATATCAGGCTTTTAAATTGTGGCACAGCTTGGATCATCATGCAACTTCTTCCTGCAGTCAGATCTTTATAGACTTTCCTGTCAGTTCTGATAGTTGACACAGCTTTAAAAAAAAAAATGTTTTTCAAGATACCACACCTACTCGCTCATTCCCTGTTTGTTCTGAAGTTTGTTTTGTGAGCTTTCGTTTGAGCAGCATACTCACTTTTAGGTAGATATTCACTGAATTTACTGTAAAGTAGTGAACAACACATAATGACTCGTCGTTCTTGTTTCACTGAAGAATTGCAAGAATTAAAAAAAACAAACATAGAGGAACACAGTGATAAGAAACATTTGATCAACTTGTTTCTTGTATTTACTGATACTCCACTTCAATTTGTTTGCTTAGAAATAATCATTCTCACACTCCTGTTAGAATCTATAGGTGATAAAAAGCATAATCAGACTTACAACTGTTGTAACTTTTTCACTTATGACAGTTCACATTATATGCCTTTAAAAACAGTTTAAAGTAAAATATCTACTTTTATATAGTTAGTTTAAAAATATTGTGTCATCTTGTTCCAGTCTATCTATATCACTGAGTTGGTGTGAAGTGAGATACTTTACATATTTGTGTGAAGTTACCTTTGGGAAAAGTTTTAAGGTAGCAAAACTACCCTTTTTCCCATAAAGTTTGTAAATGTCAGTTACAAACGTGTGTAGGTGTAGCTGTGGTCTCTGTCATCCAAATAGGTGCTGCACTGCGGAGTCAGCATGGCTCTATTAGCCGGCGGGTCCAGCTGAGGATGGAGATCAAACAAATTGCCTGGGTTGTGAATGGCGTCCGTGATCCTCATCCCGTGTTGCTTCAGAGACATCGTCCGGCTGAGGAGTCAATGCTGAGGGGGAAATGATAGATACTATCCTTTACCTGATCAATAATTCTGCCTCCCTCCCATGTTGACCGGGCTGCCACACTGCGCACTAATTAGATGATAAAAAGTGATGGATGTGTATTAAATTCGGGTGGCTCTTAAGAGAACTCCTCTGGGCTTTGTCCCATTTCCTGCTGACCTTTTAGATCCTAACTTTATTGTACGTGGATGCAGTTATATCAATTTGCTGGATGTTTGTGATGCACCAATTGGCCTTTGTGCATTAGATAGATAGATAGATAGATAGATAGATAGATAGACAGACAGACAGACAGACAGACAGACAGACAGACAGACAGACAGACAGACAGACAGACAGACAGACAGACAGACAGACAGACAGATAGATAGATAGATAGATAGATAGATAGATAGATAGATAGATAGATAGATAGATAGATAGATGGATGAGATCCCAAAAAGTGTTGCTTTGCTGCAAAAAAAAAAAAAAAAGAACAAATGACCTCCTCCAGAGTTTGGTATATCGGGGAATCCAATGTCCTCTTTGAATGGATCAAATGCTCAATAATATCTTAAGAGGATGTGACTAGCAGTCTGTTCTCCACTAACTGGATGGAAAATCATACAGCTGTAAATCAAACGGATGGGGTATTGTGAAAATAATCCTGAGGATCAGACCCCTTTTAATGGAATTGAATTAATTAACGCGATAGAAGATATGCCGGTTTAACTACCAGTCAACAGCTTTAAAGGTGGGAATTTGAATTATATTGACTGCAGTCTTTGAGCAAGATTCCCAAAAACTAATTTCAGAACTCGAAATGACTGACGCACCTAATTCTAAACCTAAATCATATAAATGAGGAATATCAACTCTATTATGTTCCGTTATTATGTCTTTTAATAAATAATATAAAGTAATTAACTGCATAGGGAAAGATAAGAAAATCTGGCAATGTGAGCATCATCACTCGGTTGGAGGATTGTTTCTGTCTTTCTCATGTTTGATCAAATATTTTGGAGAGGATTCAGTGCTTTTCTCCTTTTCCCTCATAGTGTTTACTCATGCTTTTTGAAAGCATTTTCTTTCTGTTTCCCCCTTTTTTTTTTCCCGTAAGCACATCCTCCCGTGGTGCCAGTGTGTGTGCTATCTTTAGGGTGTTGATGTTAGACTGATGCAACACTTGGCCCGCTGTGCTTTTTTTCTTTAAACATGTCAGAGCGCAGCCAGATAATGGAGCACAATTAGAGGAGTGGTGAAAATGTTCTATTGGAGGCATCATCCCAGAAAATACAACATTTTGAAATAGTTTCTTTTAGGTCTGGCCTAAAAATCACTTCCCTCTAATGATCCATCAGCGGAGAGTGTCTTGAAATGATGACATCCATTTGCCCTTTTCACAACTCGCTCTTCGGAAAGTGATCCCAGGCTGTAATGTCCTCCACGGACCTGCTGTAAAGGCTTTCTTGTCGCGGGGGGATCCAGCGGCGCCTGGGACAGGGGGGGGGGGGGGGGGGGGGGATCTGCGTGGCACGAGCTGCCCGTGGACCACAAACTGTCTCCTGAGTTAGCAACGTTCCCCCCGGAGCCTCCCAGGTGTGGCTCCCTCAGCATAATTAAGGGGGGATCTGCCAGGGCTTCTGGGCCGGGGTCATTCATCAACTGGATCACCCGCAAGATTAATGTGCGCTTGCTGCAGCGCTCCAATGGATTGCTGCCACTTGCTGAGATCATTAGCGTTGGCCTCCGTATGACTGCAGAGGGCTCCGCTCAGTGGATGGGGAGATTTGCAGCTTTGCATACTAAATGAATAGTCCATCATTGGCTAATTAAGGGATTATTGGAGACACTTGTGTCCAGTCCCCCGGACAGTAAACCATAACTGAAGGGCAAACTAGATAGATTAGCTCCACCTGCTTAGTAGCAAAGTGCAAAGTAATGAAACTGCTGACAAAAGTAAGCTGAAAGGAGAACGAGGAGGCAATGCATCGTTACGTGCTGTGTGAGTCCCAAAGGGACATGGATGCTGTTTAATAATATCGCAAGATCTCACCTTTCCTGTGCAATTTAGGTAAAGTTGATCCAGCTCACAATCATGTGTCAGGATTTCAAAAAGACAACGTATAACCTCCTGTGAATGAAATTAATTCTCTCCAAGGTAATGACATGGAGAGCAAAGACATTATTAGCACTTTATCAACGAGCAGACGATTAAAACTGCATCAGCATGAAATCAGTACCAGTGACTCTCCTCCACTACCAGACTTGGGCCACGTTTACACGTACCCAGGTATTTGAAAAAAAAACGGTGATATTTCTCTGCGTTTAGGCCGCGCATTTAAACATAAATGCAGCTATGACTCACCACAAATGAGGATTCCTGAAAACTCCGGCCAGAGTGGAGATCTGGATAAAATCTGTTGCAACTAAAGGGGAGTAGGCGGACATTTACATCACAATTTGTGATGTGTATTTTTCCAGGATTCTGACTGGCTATCATGACTTCATGCTTCTTGCGAAACTGCCCCCTACAGGTTTGACTGCTAATAGTGGCTCTGAGCCAGGTGTATATGAGGGTCCATGTCAATGAAAATATTTTTGTCAGTGTAGAGGGGCAAATATCCAGTTTTGTACAACTCACATACATGTAAATGTGCCCTTAAACACACCGTATTTTAGCCCACGCAGTCAGACCACAATGAAAACCTCACAATGAGGAAGCAATTTCTATGTGTTGCTAATTTCCCTGTAATTGTAAATGAAGCTTTAAAAAAAAAATTAAGCTGCAATAACAGTTTTATTGACCACTTGAGAGCCCTGAAAAAAAAAAGAAAGAAGAGCGATCATCACCTTTAATGTTGGTAGAACCTGTTAGTTGCTTATTTATACATACTCAGCAGTTATGGAGCAACAGAGAGATCAGTTTCAGGGCAACACTCGCTCTTTTAGTTCTGTTTACAAGCTTTACCTCATCCTGAGGGTGGTATGTCCTGTTTTATGTCATCATTTTCTTGTGTTTTTTTTTTTTCTTTCACGCAAGCCTTGCAACCCTCTGTGTTTCTGGACATTACCCCGAGGAGCAGTGTGTGACATTAAACTAACTTTACCTCCCCGGTTCATTGGTAATGTGTTTGTTGAGTGGGTCGTTTTCTGGAAAGATCACAGCAAGCGAGTGGGCGTGTTGATGACCTTTCCATCGTATGGGTGGCACAAAACCGGAAGAATACAAACATCCGTGGGTGAGGAAGGGCGGATCATTTACACAAACACTTGAATGAGGGGAGACGATGAGATTCAAGAACATTAATCAATAAAATTCACCAGTGAAATTGCTGGAGGTACTGAAATATGTAATGAGCCATATATTTACAAATCAACTAGGTTTAGTTTTTGCAATAGTTCCTGTGTGCTTTACAGACACCAACTCCCAAACCAAGAAGAGTTTTTATACATATCATGCACTTGTAAGTTATTATTAGTTCCCTTTTTCTCATTGTGTAATTAACAGTCTCTGTGGTTCTCGGAGAGTCACACATTCACACCTGATGTCCAATTTAGAAACCAATTTTCCTCAAATGTGGGTATATATATATTTTTTTAATTTTTTTTTTTACAAAGGGAAATGAGAGTAACCAGAGGAAACTCACACATGCATAACCTATAAAAAATTTTTAGCGTGTTTTAGCAGCATATTTTCCACTTTTCTTTTGTCTTAGTAACTGTAAATTTGGGCATAATGGATGATTATGGCCTTTTTCAGATATACCTGATTTTTTTTCATTGCATCATAGCTAATCTTTATATACCGGTAGGTTTTACTGTGTAAAACATGTGAAGATCTCTGTTTTGTTCACTTTTAAACATGATAAATCTGCTATATTTGCCTCCATCTAAACAGTAATTCTGCAGCAAGCCTTTGCACTGTACTGGATTTTTTTCAGTCCAAAGGCAATGTGAAGAGAATGGCAGTGTTATGTTACACCATGATGGCTTCTCAAAATAGACACATGACAGTACCTCGACATGTAACTCATATTGTATGTGCGTGTGTAATCCTGCCCCGCAGCCTCACAGGCTTACACAGACACTGTCTCACCACCGTTACCACTTCTGAGGCAGAGCAGAAGTGGAACAACGCTGACTTCTGTTTCTGCCTCTGTGCAGTTTATACAGGTGGAGCACAATAAAGGCACCACCACCTTGCAGCCAACCGGGAGAGAGCGGCGAATAGGCTGAAACTCACAAGAGCACCTCTAGAAAATCATTGTCTGTTGGTCTTTCTCGAGCAGGGGTGACAAACACAAGGCCCGCAAAAAGCTCCAATCCGGCCCACAAACCATTGAGCAAATTGTAAAAATTTCAAAGGAAACTGATTTTGTTTTCAACAAGAGAGTAGTGGACAGAACACTTCGACGCTAGCTTTAGCCTCAAAACCATACTGTCAGGGTGAATTTGTAAAAGAAGATGCAAAATGCAGCAGCTTTATAATTTTGGGGGAAATTTCACAGTATTTTGCACCAGAAGCTTTTAGATTCTAGTAGTTGTTGGTACTAATTATTTGGTTTTGTGACAATATAGATATTTTCATCACGTGTGGTCGCTTTAAAGTTTGAATAAAACATTTATTCTGGGACTATTTTATAGCTCTGATACACTCAAGATGAAACTGTGCTGGTCCCTCAACTAAAATGTGTTTGACACCCCTGATCTAGACCACCAGTGGATTTGCAATGACATAAACATTTATTTACTTTCATCAAACTATTTATCTTCTATATCCAGGCAGTCTTCAATGACGGCAGTGTACACTCTGAAAAGACAGACACAACTCTCAGGTGAACATTTCAGGATCTGCTTTCTAGTTGGGCCTTTCCTTAAACAATAGATATCACTTATTTTATTACGTCTATCTTGATAAAATTCAGACTTTATTCTGCCCTTCTTAATCAGTTTGTTTGTATTTCTTAAATGTAATCACTTAAGATTAAGATTATTTATGAACTTGTTTCAATACATTTCCTTTATTTCCTTGTGAACCACTGTGAATTGCCTTGTGTCTGAATGGTGCTGTAGAAATACATTTGCCTTGCCTTTTTCACATTTATGACTTTATATGGCCAGACCTAAAAAAGTGTTTTACTATATGTATATAGTAAATTGAAAAGAAAATCAATTGTGAGCATAAAACTGACTAAAATGACATTGCACTGTATAGTTTATAGTTGTGAAATAGTGTTGTGCTGAAAAAAAAAGATTTTTTTTTTTAAGATTTGTACTGTAACTGTTGTGATCTTCAGATAGAAGAAAAAGTTGAGAGTGATGATATTGCATGGGTCTCAAAGGGTTATTTCCATCTTCTGGAAAGCAGTATCAACATGTCTCTGAAGATTCTGCAAATTTCTGGCTTTTCTAAAATCAATTTTAGAAAAGCCAAACACAGTCGTACTACTTTATTCCTTTCCGGTGAATACCGAATCTGAGGAGTGAGATAACAAACCTCTCTCTATGTGTGTCTCTGGACCCAAAAACTGCTTCAAGCAGGCCACACCTGTGTAGAGCTGCAATGTTGGTATTTCCTTTCGTGCTCCCACAAAACTAACACAAGGACAAATGTTTGTCTCGCATGCTATTTAATTGAGAGCCTGCAAAAAAAAAAAAAAGCAAGAACAAGAAATATGAAATTGTACCACAAAACAGAATTCTGCAGTAATGTACCCACATGCAGATCCAACACAGATGTGAATCTGCCAAAATGGGCACAAATGAGAAGAGACTCCACTTGTTGTGTACAGAATTATACACTTTCACACTGAGCGATGAGGGGAGGGCTGAGCATGGCTTTTCTGGCTGTAAGCCTCCCTGTATATGAGGCTTGTTTTTCATTGACTGTGTCAGGAATCAAGAGGGCTAATCCCTCAGAGACTTCAGATGAAAGTTTCAAAAGAAATAATGAAAGGCATACTGCCTGAGGGTGCATATCGGGGTGAACGTACAGCAAGCAAGAGAGAACAGCAGCGGCGCACGACAAGCAGCAAAAGGAAGAACATAACAGCTTCCCTTGCTGCCACCCCCACCAGTCTAACTATAAATCACATATTCTGTCTCCAAGACATAAACAAATACGCAGCCGAGCACATCAGAAACTTGGCACAGCATGAATACTTATAAAACATAGCGTTTCGTAGCTTGTACTTTTAAAATATCTGAATGATCCGTAAAAATGACTTTCAACTCTATAAAAAGGATCAAGAGACGACGAGCTTTTCCTCTTGGCTTAGTGTCAAGACATCTTCCTTTAAGGAAAACACCTCGTTTAAAGCATTTGCATTTTTCAAGACTAAAATATATGCAATTAGAAGGACGTGTGCTGCGTGAAACAGAGCCACAGAATCAGAGTTGGCAGTGGTTTTGAGAGAGAGAGTGTGTGCGTGTGTATTTTTGTGTGGGAGCATGGGTGAGTGGCACGTGGAATCTGTCCACATTGTGAGGTAGGTAGATGTGACATTTAAAGAATCCTGCGCTCCCAGTTTGAGTGAAATAACAGCAAGGTGCGGGCAGCGTTCTGCTTTAATCCAACCGTTAAAACAACTCATGTGAATGAAAAAAAAAGAAAAAAGTGATTAAAATGTGTGTGTAATTTGGAGGAAACAGGTTGTAGAAATCTCCCATTCACACCTCACCACAGCACAGACACACGGACAGCCCTGCTGCACCTGTTAGCCGACGCTTTGTTAATGCTCACCATCTGTAAACTGTGACCGCGGAGTCATTTATGCTGCAGGGTAACTGCATGTGATTCCTCTCTAAACTGCTCCTATTTTCATTTTTAGAAATAGGGAATAACACCATATGCTTCCATCATTCTGCGGAGTTGGTGGTGTGTGTGTGTGTGTGTGTGGGGGGGGGGTGTTGTAAAATGAGCCACACAGACGTAAGTCATTGTGAGATGTTACTTTTACTTGATTTTATGTTGGGTTTCACAAACAAATTAATCTTGTGGCTTGGATTCATGCAGCTGATGAGACATGTAGAGTCTGACTCCAGAGTCTGGGCTGCATAGAGGGAGCACCATACCTCTGAAATGACCAAATTAGAATGCCATACTGTTCACGAACCATGTGCAGTGAATGGAGAACACCCCTAATAGTGCAGGCAGAGAAATGCATCTGCATTCTGCTGGTCATGCATATGTAAATCGACTTCTCCCCCCACCACATAGTAATGACTTGTAGGTAGGGCCAAGCAACTTGGCCAATAACCCTTGCAAATATTAATGAAAGATGTTGAGTCAAATGCTTTTACACCGGTTAAGGCTTTCGTAATAGTTTGTATCAGTGCTGCCAGTCATCAACAGAACAAGAACAGTGTATCTGGCTTATAAATGACCTTTAAACTGCTTGAGTTCACATTCACTGCAATAATTATATAATATTCAGATATTTGTCATACTTTAAAATGCATTTATGTTTTTTTTTATTTCCTTTATTGCACCAGTGATAAATAGTCAACCTTTTCCTCTCAGCGGGCACAGCTGGTTTTATTCACACTGTAATAATGCAGAATGGTACA
The DNA here is from genome assembly GCF_963422515.1 of Blennius ocellaris. Lineage (NCBI taxonomy): Eukaryota > Metazoa > Chordata > Actinopteri > Blenniiformes > Blenniidae > Blennius > Blennius ocellaris. Next base: position 13,138,493 of record NC_137665.1, on the reverse strand, counting down.
GAAAATCTGGTGTAGTTCTTTCGCAATTGGATACGTCTTTGGTTTATTCATCAGTTGATAAAAGAGACGTTTTAACTGAGGAAATTGTTGAAGGACGAGTCCACCTCACAGAACATAAAACACATTTTGCTGCCCAATTTTTTTAAAATGTGCATGTTTTGTACACCTCGAGTTTTGCTTATTCTATCATTTCAATTAGTCTCCAACAAATTTGATTGTCAAAGTGGGTCTTTCATTAGTTTTGGCCTTCATTTGTTATATGTTGATATCACAGCCTCATGTCTAACGTTAATAAAGAAAATCATGCTGAGATAAAGCGTCACCCTGACCCTAAAGCCCCCACCACCTCTCTGCCATCCAACAAGGAAAGGCCTGCTCTGCACTTTGAGAACCACTGGGTAGATTATAAACATGGAGTGGCAATGAGTGAGGCACACAAATAAAAGTGTAATTATTGTGTGATTGATGTTTCCAGTTATGAATTCTTCAACATACTCAATTGAAATCACAAGCTGATCAAGCAGCAATGAGCTCAACAACTGTTATTTTAACACAAATGATGTATAAATGCAAAAAGAATAAGGATGGATATAATAAGATACAGACAATTACAAAGCCCAAGATGTACAGAAATCTGATAAAGAAGGGAAAATGCAACACAATGTGAGTCATATTATTTTTACCACCAGATTACATATTTTTTCTTGCTTGGGTTTCCAATGCAGCAGGTTCTTAGTTTAAAATCTTGAACACCATTGAAGTAATTTCAATAAAGCTTTAAATTGAATAGAAAACACTGCAGCATGTTAAATGCAAACAGGAGCCATTTGGTGCAGGTGAAAACACCTCATTTTTGCATTTTTTGGTGCCTATACTGCAGTGTTTTGAAAATGATGTCAAGGCAGAAACCACGATCAGCTGTGAAGAGCGCTGCACATTTCCATGCACAGAAAGAATAGTGGAGGCAGCTGTCTCTGATTCTCCACCTGATTTGCCAATAACTGACATGCAGACCACGTTTCCACAATTGTTTTGCTCTGTTGGACCGGGATTTCGTTTCACACGCTGCATCAGATGTCAGAAAAACACAAGGGTCAGTGTTTATTGCAGGCTTAAGAGGAAGAAAGGGGGGGGGGGGGGCTGTCCAATTCGACTTTCCCTTTGGCTGGCTTCATTCCTAACCTGAATCTCATCTTCCTCAGCACCTCCTCATCCTTTCCACAGCCATGCCTCCATGTAATCCGGCGGTGTGTTTGAGCATGACACACACAAAGATGAGACGTGCCTTCTGTGGACGTCTGTGTCTGGAACTTGGACTGATGTTTTAATTAGTGTTGAACGTCCAAACTTCTGCTCGCTGTCTTCTTTCAACTCAGCCGTTAAGACTGATGGCTGATGAAGGCTTTAGCTGTGGCAGCCCCGAGAGTGAGGAATAGAAAAAGCTGTCCCTGAAGCATCACATCAGCTGATAGCCAAACTATTCCTAAATCCTCTTCTGATTCATTAGTTTCTTACACGTGGACCTTTTAAACTTTAGACACCACATGAGTTTTAACTGCTAACGAAGCTGCTCTCTTGTTTCTTGAATCTCATTAGGAGGTGTTACTATTTGAGTTTTGATGAATGCATAAAAAAAAGCATTGTGTGTGTGTGTGTGTGTGTGTGTGTGTGTGTGTGTGTGTGTGTGTGTGTGTGTGTGTGTGTGTGTGTGTGTGTGTGTGTGTGTGTGTGTGTGTGTTGCATTTCAAACGGGGCTGCTCGGATATATGTTTGCACCACAATTCGTTCCATATAGATGGCATTCCCACACGGGTGCCAGGAGAAGGGGGGGGGAAATAATTTCATGTTCCTTGCTTTGAACACGTATGGAGTAATTTAGAGGATTTATCATAGGCAAGACATGCTCTGTGAGGGTGGAACATTTGTCTTGACGGAAAGATTCAGAATATACAGTACGGTTCCATTGAGAGAGGACCAGAGGGTAAATGTTCACGTGGACAAGAATTATGGTCTTGCTCACTGGTGTTTGATAACACTCAGGCAAGGGTTAAGTTTATCCACTATGTGGAGAGATAAAGATTCTGGTTTGGTTTTTCCATTTCTTGCAGGATATACAGAGTCCTTATCACTAACATGGTGGGAAAACAGAGGAACAGCCTAAAGTTGTTGGAACCGTGTGGTGGAGGCAACATGGTAGCGATTGCGTATCAGCTGCTGTTGGGCAAAGGTCAGCTTGACTTATGAAGCAGAGAAAATGCAGGTGTGCATAATTTTAATTGCAGGGGAAAATGTACCGAAAACTCTTTGATGCTTCGGCGCCTTTCCACGCTGCACTTTAACCACATTCTGCGTTTTCAGTCATAGGAGCTGCAGCCACTTCATTGTGGACCCAAGTATGTGGAAAAACACCTCCTCATACACATATGTTCTGACTTATTTACTAAACACAGCAATCTTCCATGTATCTGAACTACCTGAGGGTAATGAGTGCAAATTGCTTCCATTTAAATATAAAGAAATTCGCAATTTGCATAAATTAGCATATCATTAAAAATCACTTCAAGCATCTTTTTTTTCCCCAGCAGGTTGAACCATAAGAGACTCTGGAAGATACCAGCTATCATTTATTTCAGTGCCTCGAGTAGAAGTGTGTGTGTGTGTGTGTGTGTGTGCGTGTGTGCGTGCGTGCGTGCGTGCGTGCGTGCGTGCGTGCGTGAGTCTGTTCACCAGCATGAACAGTTGATGTGCAAAAGTTTTATGAAGGAATTGTTATTTGAACAAATTATTTAAAAAATGACACTGTTTTGGTTAAACTTCCTCTCACTGTTGGCAGGAAGGCCATAACAAGAAACTGGCTTGCTTCAGACCCACCTACACATAAACAATGCTTGGGTATATTACAGGAAATATGTGATGGAAAAAATGACTTATTGTTTAAGAATTTAGCAGAAGCACATTTATTATAAAATGGGACAAATGGATACAATTTAAAAACATAGATACCAGCACTAAAAAGATTTTCCTTCCATTTTTTTTTCTTGCCTAGATGATAATGTATGCTGAAAACTGTAAGCTCCCCCCGATCACTGTGAGCTCATCCATTAACCACTTGCTATGTTCATGTATATGTGTGAAATGGAAAATAGAAAACTAAAGGGGAAAAGAAAACGACACTATTTATAATATGAAGCATCCTGATTTACTCCCACTTAGTGCACAAGATCACCTGATTGATGTTTTGTTTTTATTCAGGCTTGATGAATTGTGAAAAATTGTGACACCAACATTAATCAAGCTACATATAAAACAAGTGACAGTAAACAGGTTGGGGGCAGGTTTGGAAACCATTGTTGCGTAAAATACATCACACTGGAGGACAGTTTACTGAATGACAGGACTTTATAACAGGTGATGAAATCCAGAAGACAAACTTTTATGATATGAATTAAGAAATAGGGATTCCAAAAGCTTCAGGTGAAATATGACATATCCTTCAAAAGTCCCTGACATTGAATTTTTTTATTTTATATTTTTTTACTTTGAAGTGTATTCATGAATGAGAATTATTTAGTTTATAATTTAGTGTCTTATCTTATTTACCTTTTCAAAGACAATATTTCAGAACAGAAACTATTGCAAATAATAACACATTCACATTGTGAAATAACTTGTGGTGCATAACTACAACCAGGGGTGGAAGTTATAAATGACAAATGCTCACATATTCAATATTAGGTCATATGTCTGGGTACTCGTACTTTTTCTATTCTGATGTGCAATTCACACCATTCAGTTTGCTAATTTGCGGCTTATCTAATTTGATTTGATTTGATATATCTTTATTTTGAACATGTAAAGAAAGAAACAAAGCAAATTGACAAAATAGTAACTAATTACTGAGTCCGTCCACAATCTGAATGTGTAGAAAATCCTTTTGAGCTACATTTGTAGATGAGTTTTTCACAGTATAAATTCAGCTTTATGTTTAAATGTATACTCTTGCATAGCTATTTTTTAACAACAGTGGATTTCCATTGTAACAGAGTATACTCTAAACAAAATGTGTACGATTTTATGATTCTGTATATAAAGACCTAACATTCATTTCAGAGTAAATCTAACTTAGTGCATAATAGTTCACAGTTCAGTTTTTTCTTTGGCTTTTTATTCTGTTTATCAAATACTTTTATTTGATGTGTATTTTTCATAGGTGGAATGGGTGCTGACTGTTAAAGTGCTGAAATAGTACTCAATTACAAGTACAATAATGAGCTATTCTTAAAAAAACCCAATTGGTTTCAATCTACTTGTTCAAAATAATAGATTGAAAGTAGGGCTGCATGATAATGTCACAAATGTATTGTCCTCACAAGACCAAGGTGTTCAATGAAATGTGTTCCCAAATCAAGGAAAAGTAACTGGAAAACAAAAAACTAAACAATGAATGCTGCTGGTCACAATGGCAGATGCTCATGTGATGAAAGAGGAGAAACATGACGAATGTAATAATTTGAATTTGAATAAAACTGTGTCCAAAAAGAGAAAAGGCACTGAACTGAAAACAACAACATGTTTACATAACTGTTGTATATGTCACACTGTATATATACCACAATACTTGACAATATTATCTTATATGACATGTTGACCAGTTATTATCTATTTAAAATGCACGTTTCCTACACACATATATAATTATATAAGAATGGCACAATGGTAAACAATGGTAGATATATGGCATGAATTTTCGCAGTTGAAAGAAGAAACATTTTAGCTCAGTAATATATTTGTTTGGAATGTGTTGCTTTGATATGTCGGGTCTGTTGAAGCTGCTGCATTCATTTATTTATTTATTGTTTGGTTAATGAGGAGCATCCAGATGTTTGTGTGTTGCCTTGTTGATCCCGTGCTCACGATTTTGGTGTGCTCATGCTGTACCTCACCTTCTAATTGACACTGTGTCACCTGGCTGACATTGTTTTTCTATCATTAGCCTGGACAACAGAGTTTCTGATTTCTGTGCTTTCAAAAGCACCAGGATCACTGTACTCAGGTTAGTTTGACAGTGTGACTTATCTCAGCTCTCCTTCATCGCTATGACCCAACCTTCGCCTCATGGCTGCACCTCGCATGTGCGAGCGAAGTGATCTTAACAATTTGTGAATGCTTCACAAATGAGGAAAAGCCAAATAAATAAATAAATAAATAAAAGCGATTCTGAAGCCCAGTGAAGGTCACAGGGAGCAGAGGAGCTGCACAGGGACCTTTATCAATTCATGCCACGTTTTGAATGGAAAGCGACTCTCGCCATGCCATCAATTCACAAGACTCAACTGTCCAATTAGTCTTATCTGTGCTTTGCAAGAACAAAAATGTGTCATTCAACAGAGAGATGTGATAGAAATGTGTGTCTGTAACTGTCTGAAGAATCAAGAACAGAATATATCATCTCTTAAATGCGTCATTATGTAATCATTTCAAAGCTCCACTTGTGTTTTATGGCAGTGCCATAGGTGATTGTATTGCCAAAATGACACATGGAGATTTCAATTAAAGATGGCTTTCATGAGTGGAAATTATACTGGTCTGACTTATAGACACGGCGCCGCATAGCCAGTGGGTGTGTTATTTAATCCTTAATTGTGCATCAAATTGCAGGAGAAATTGTCATGTGAGTGAAACACTGAGATGAATCAACCTCCTAATGGGCAGCAAAGCTGCTTAGAAAAGATCATTTGGAAGTTTGTTAGGCTTCTTTTCTTTTAGTTCAGTCTCATTAGAAGCTAAGAAGCATTCATTCTGCATCAGAGGTGACACACTCATTTCATTACAGCCCCACCAATATATCTATTCATGTTCTGTACCGCAAGTGTCAAACATAAGGCTTGGGAGCCAGAATTGCCGGCCAAGATGGTCTAATCAGGCTTCTAAAACCACCAATCAAGTTGTAAAAATACAACTGTACTATATGTTTTACACAAACTAGAGTCGCTTTTGGAGCTGATTCCAACCTGAAAGCGGGGTACATCCTGGACAGACAGACCGATGTGTCAATTTCAGACTCTCCAATTAAATTCAAACACATTTGTCAATCTTGAACCCAAGATTGTTTTTTTTTCTGGGCAGGAGCTCCAAACTCTGCAGCAGGAGTGTGAAACTCATTTTAGTTTAGCAGTCACATACAGCCCAATTTAATCTTGAGTGTGCTGGGTCAGTAGAATAATGCCACAATTACCTTTAAATTTAAACTTAAAATTTTACTTTATTGTGGTTCAGAGTATACATGATGAAAACATCAATATTTTGACAAAACCAAACAATTACTACTTAAAATGACTACAATCTTAACATAAGGCCAATTTGCATGATACTTTTTTGTCAGTATTGGCAGTATTGTTTTATGTTCAGGGCAGGGTTTTCAAAGTTATGGCCTAAGGCCAAAAACAGCCCACCAGGAGAGTCCCATCATTTGTCCTTGTAAGGTGTTAAAAAAAGCAACTGCTATTGCAAATTAGCCCAATTTTAATGAATAATAGTTAATTGGCAGATATAAAACAACACAGACATTCAGAATTAAACAATTTCAGCAGGACAAATTGTGTCAGGACTAAATCTGTACTGTGGGAGATAGTTTGTGAAAACCTGCATGCTGAAGTGCACAAATCACAGTTTCGCAAACAAAATTTTAGATAGTAATGAAACTTTCTCATAGGTTTTGTCAAAAAAGCCCCAAAAAACTAGTATTATTTTTGCACTGAAAAAAAGTAAAAAAAAAAAAAAAACGTTTTTGGTATTGAAAGGTATTGATATCACTTCATCATATTGAGATCCATCGGAAGTATACAGGCCCAATGAACTAAAATGACTGACATTTCCATGTCGTGTCTTCTGAGAAATGTGGATTTTATGATGTTTAGGGTCATATTGCCAGATTTCTACCTTTTCTGTGCTCCCCCTGGTTTGAAGTGGAGTCACAGATGCACTTGCACTATTAGAGGCACTCGGTCTTCTACACAGGAAAAAGTAGCTAAATGTTTCCCCAGACGTTGTGGCTGCTTGGCTGCAATGTGAAGTGACTGAAGTGAAGTGAATGAAAGAGAGTGGACCTCTGTAAATAAGACGGCTCTGGTTTGATGGACGTGTCTGTAATGTGTCTTTGCAAATGTGTGCATGGCATTCCGGCGGCTGCATTGGAAATATCAAACAGTGTCATTACATCTGCCGACATCAAGGACACCTCTCCCTTGAAACAATTGTACAACCCTCCTCGGGGTGAACTGCTCCTTCTCGGCAGGTGCCTGTTGCAATTGGAAGTGTATAAATCATGGAGCAGGAGGGCTGTCAGCCGTGATGACACTCCTCATAAACACTGCTGACCGCTGGCCATAGCATTGTACTTCTTCATCGGCTACCCCCGTCACAGACGAGCGCTGAGGGCACCGTCCACATCCGCGCTGGAGGGGGGGAGCGCCGGGACTCGCCCAGCTGACAGAAAGCAGCTCCGCGCTCTGGAGTGCAAAGCCTTGAATTGCAGTGATGTTTCCTTGGCAAAATTTAGGCCCAAGTGCCCACGGCGACGAGGTGGAAAAACAAAATTTGATTGCAGCGAGTTTACATCACGCTGTAATGTGGCACAGGCTTTTATCAACATAAGCAGGCTGGGCGACTATGATTGGATGTTTGGTTCACATTAATATTTCTCTCAAGGCTATTATATTAATGAATATGGAAGAAAAACACAGACTATATGTAGTTCCACACGGCTAATGCCGGGTGACGATAATTCAGCAAGACAGCAGCAATTTGATTTAATGCCTTGTTTCTTTTTTCTTTTTTATATGCAGCACTCTACGATGCAAGTGAAGGTTTACACATGTGCTTTGGGTTATTACTGAACAATCAAAATGAGCATGTATCTGGATAAAACACAGTGATAACAGCAGTCGCACCAATATTGTAAGCACAAACACTCAGGAGAGCTACTCTGAAAACCTGTATCAGGAGCAGATGCAGCTTTGAGTGAGAGCATGTGAAGGTTTTTATGGTTTACCAGCTTATTGGTTTGTGGATTGGCAAATGTTTTCTTTTCAGGTTTCATTTTTGTTTTTCCACCTCTGCATGGATCATCATTGAAGCCTCCTTGTACAGACTTTGTGGTCTCAAGGGGAGAGTTTCAAATCACATCATGGCATCTGGTGTTTTATAAACACTTTTTTTTTAACTAAATATAATCCAGGGTGATATTAGATTATTTGTCTCATGAAGTGAAATGCGCTCTGGGGAGCTTTGCTTTGGAAGGTGTGTACCCTGAATCTGTGGTCATGAATCCACTGATCGGCTGCGAAGCGAACACTCACACAAGGTTTCAAGTGAAAACACATTGCTTTTGCTTTCAAGAAGCTGCACTGTTGTTGTGTAAACATACACCCAAAACAAAATGAAAGTACCGCAGGTTATTCCCGCTATACAAAGACATGCATGCTATGTTAAATCACAGTTCCATGTAGAGTCCCCCCAGGTTCTTCCTGCAATCAAAAGATGGATGAAGCACGGATAGAAGCTGTTTTGATAGATGGACAAAATTGTCAACTCGCTGAGTGTTTTTGAAAGGGAAACGCATTCATGATTAGAGCTGAAATTTGAAACTTGTAAAGGCATTTACAGCATCTACGCGTTGTTGACAGAAATTGGAATGCAGCAGTATATTTCTCTTGGAAGTAATTTCCTTTGACATTGGTGAAATACAGATATAATAAAAGGAGACAGGGTGTCATGTTGCCTGACCAGTTTCATCATCCATTTAATGATCTCGACATCAACGGAAAGACTTGGCACAAAATTTAATCCGCTCATTCAAAGTTTGTTGGAGCCACACAATGTTTATTTTTTGTTTTTTTCGTGGGGGGACTTTCTGTCTATCGCTGCCAAAATGATGCTTTTTGTTCAAATCTGAATGGGATGGAGAGCTGCCAACATGACTGAGTTAAAATTTGGACCAAACGTTTGCGTTCACCTTGGGATGAACCTTAAAGTCTTTGGTGATTCTCATGGTTTAACATTTCTCCCAAAACTTCTTCTCATTTTTGAACAAATCATTGATATTAAGTGTTGATAGGATATTGATGGTTTGTTTAAGATTTGCTCATTGTCAGGTAGGACAGGCTTGAGTCAGACTGAGCTCTGAGGGGTTTAATTTGGCCAGTTTATAACAAGAGTGTCAAACATAGGGCCTATGGATTGTTCCCACTGGTGGGAACAATCTGGCCAGTAGAATGACATTAGATGTAAAAAAAACCAAACAAGACATTAACAGCAATTTAGTTAAGGAAGAACTGCTATTCCTAAATTGTCCACTTGGGGTAGGGTCATGACACATCACTGAAACCAATAACTGAACAGCTGATAGCATTGTAGCTATTAGCATCAGTATTAACATCTAAGAGTTTCTGAAAACATGCAAGCTGAAGGTTTAGGTGTTTTGAAAGCTTTGATTTTATTTTCATTAAAATAAATTCCAACAATGTCTAGTTTCAATAGTTTTTCAATGAACACATTTCAGTTTGGGGGGGTTGAGTTGGGTACAGAGGTGTCGGTGTTCACACAGGGCAGAAAACTGGTGCAGAGAACAATATACTACAAACATTACCAATGGAGAGTACACGGACATTAGTATGGACAGACAATGAAGTGGGATTGCTATTAAGATGACTCTCAACTATAAAACTGGCAAGTCTCACGAGACTGTCTATTGGGAGCCAGGCTACACTGAAGGCTGCCATTGTTGTGATTGTTGCAGAAGCATGCACAGTAGCAGCGTTTAAAAAGTTGCAATTTCCCCCGTTTACATGGATACAGTGTTGGAATGTTTAAAAAAAATGTATTAACTCAGATGACGCATGTTATTCAGTCTCATCCTGCAAATATTGTCATGACACGGAAGCGCTGGCGTCCTGATATCAGTGTTCAGCCGACATTGCTGAAGCTGCTCGAGACTTTTCTTCCAGTGAATCCATGACAACTCGTGAGCCATTGAAATGCTAATTAGGTGCATGCAGGTATTTGAGTGAAAGTTTTCCTCTGTTGATGCTGTTATTGCTCGAGAGACCTTGTATGAACTCATAAAACAAACTGACTTCTGCATAAAAGAAATTACATAATATATTTTTTTTTTGTTTTATTTTGGCCATAGGTTATCAGTGAATCTGAGTTTTCTCATTTAAAGCCATATTCTCCGATACTGAGGCTCTGACACTCATTATTTCCATGTTTTCCTTCTTGCACCAATAGTTTGATTTCAAGTATATACTTTAATAACTTTCCATAAAATAAATGAGATGTGGATTGTGTTAGCGCTCGCTGGTTTTTTCCTCGGGGTATTGGGGACAAAATGCCCGTGATTAATAATTCATGTGATCTGTTTGATCCCCATCATCATAGAAATAGTTTCCTCCAGCTTAATCCTCATCAGTCCAAAAATTGCTGTCTCTGGAGGACAGTACACCTTGCCTCTCCTCTAATGTCTCTGGCGCTCTAACTACTTTGATATGTGCAGCGTTTCCGAGACCGTGCGTTATTCGTTGGAGGAGGGAATATCATTTCAGAGCAGGCTTGAAGTAGCAGGATTAGATTTCAGCTGGCAGAGTTGTTAACAGAAGTACCCTTCTTGTGTTGGAGGCACAGAAAGGAACTGCCTGCAAAATGAACGCAAGCCTAACTGGGTTTCTGCACGACATTTATTCACTCTGGGGGAGCATTTCATCTAGCGTACCTCAAGGACCCGGGACAAAGTAGAGGGGTGAAAATGAAATGGACTGTAGAATGAAAAGTAAAGTTTCATTATGAGCTGAGCATCATATTGCAGTCTGCCTTTATACCAGACAATGTTATTTCTTTGACATGCTAGATTATACTTCCATTCACATATCTTGTGTTATTGTGAAAGAATCCATCTTTATCTCCTCAGAAAGGTGGCTTCATTATTATATGTAAATGTACATTTTTCTGTATGACCTGCGTGTGCTCATGATATAACAGCTCTCAGTGTTGAGATGTGGAAAGTTTAATGTCTGCCTTCCTCAGATATAATGACAAGGCATAACGCAAATGGAGGATTAAAATAAATAGATGCATTCATAACACGGTCCAAACTGAATCTACAGCATATCGGTCATCTGCTAATATTGTCAGGACTCCGTCCATAAAAACACCCCCAGAGGAAATCATATGTCAGATTGGGTGATCTCAATCATTTAAACAGCAAAGTGTGGCGTTATTGATTACTGTTGCATGCACTTAATAAAAGCACAGAGGAAGTTAAGCTGTCAGGTTGTGTGTAATAGTCCTTACGAAGGACCAGTAATTATGGAGACGCTGTAAGTGTTAATCAATACATCTGAATATTCTGGAAACTTTTTAGCATCTCGTATTTTTTGTATTTTGCAATATAAATTGACTTTTCTATCAAATGTATTGAACTCTAAAAATTATTTGTATATATCTATCTCTGCATAAATGCCTACACACCCACACACACACACACACACACACACACACACAGAAAATATAAACAGATGAAACAACGTGTGTTCGATATGATAGCTGAAGACAGCACATGTATTATTGCACAAATGCTGAACAAGGCTTTCATAACATCCCAGTGTTATCACCTTCTTTAAAACCGTGAAATACAACTGACAATCTTTGATTAATGTCAAGATTTGTGCACATAAGAAAGCTGTGAAAGATGAGACGGTTATTGTGTGGGGCTTTTATACCTCAGTTTGTTCCGTATCTTGATGTCCTCTCCGCTGCACACCTGACTAGTTTATTTGTTGCGGAATACAACAGGCTTTTGTGTTTTATCTCAAAACTTTAAAAAATAAGAAAAAAAAATGTGCAAAATATGCTCGGCCTGAACGCAATAAGCAGATGTGCATCTCTTTTGTTGTGGGGGATAATAGAGAAGTTATGATGTGCATGTTGCACATGGCAAAATCCCATTATTAATCTGGGAGATAAGCATTGATCTGGAGCAGCACAAACAGACCTAAAGATGTTTTTGTGCTGAGATGCTGACTGATTTAATCATAGCTAATACACACTTCTATGATTATACTTGTTGAGAGCTGATTGAGTCTTCTAAGGACTTGTTGATCATATTTTTTTTTTCAAACAAGATTTCACCATCATTTCTCGACACTTAAAATGCAACCCCTATATACAAACACGATGTGATTGAATGGCTTATCCTTTATGACATGACTCAACCAACTGCCACCTACACATCCAGCCGAAAGCAAACATAAGCCTGTGTCACTAATGGGGGAAAATATCCCCTGATGGTGTAATCTAGGTCAAACAGAAATGACTTCCAAGTGGCTATAAGACTGAATGAAGTTATCGTTTTGATTTTAATGCTGTAAGAACACCACACAGTGAGGCAGTTTCAGTCTATTTCAAGTAAGATTAATACGTGAGTCCCTTGAGTAGTCAAACTGATTGGGGATTTTCTAAACTTTAAGCTCGGGCATATATAATCTCCTATAGAAAAAAAAAAAGCATTGCACAGTTACACACTTGGCACTGTATGCATGAGTCTGCACAGATTTGCCTCGAACTTCAAGGTATTTCAATAAATAAAGTGCTTTTAAGAGGTGAAAGCCCACGTATATGAAGCTGTTGGCTCTACATATACATTACATTATCGGGCAGGCAGTGTTGATATTGCTATGGTGACACTGTCAAGCTGCACGATCCCCTGTGTGTGGATTCTGCAGGGACTGGATGCAGTTGAGCAGCAGAGAGGAGCTGACATGCACCTTTATCACATGGCTTAAGGAGACTGAGGCTGAGGAAAAGACAAGGCTAGTGATGAATGGGCTGCAGGCCTTGCCTCCCTTCTTCCTTTGACAGAGCTGCTGTAATCTGTTACAGAGCCACCGCTGCCTCTATTAACTTCTGACACATGCACACCTGCACACTCACTACCACTGACCTTCCACTCCTCCGTATTCAATCCCATTCATTCAGACTCCAAGGCGAATGAAAGAGACGGAGTGAAACTAAATATTTTTATGTGTTTACCGTCCGTGCTCTTTTGACGCCAGCGAGTGCGCATGCAGGTTTTTGAGGCAAAATATGTAGCAACAAAAGCTCTAAATGCACACATTCACTGTCAAGGATGTTTACTTGTAAATGACAAAAACCTTAACATCAGTGTTTCATTCAACACGCTGATTAACCTGCAGGGTGAAGAATCCAAACACTGCAAGATGCCTGTTGCCATAATCAAGGCGATACTGCACACAAGGATCCCGCAATTGTTTTTCTCTTCTTTCGGCCTTGTTTCCACTGCATAATTGTTTTCATCCGTGGTTTCAGAAAAAAAGCACTGAAATCAAATACTTCACAATTAGTGCATTTCAGCCTGAGATGAGCAGAGAGATTTCAACTGAATTCTATGTTATCCGTGAAAGTTTATTTTGAATTGGACTCAAACCATCGTACTGATGATTCTAAACATTTCAATATAATGCAATTCATACAATAGGAATATTTACTTGTTGTTTTTTTTGTTGTTGTTTTTTTAGCTCTTTTACTAACTGTTAATCCAATTTGAAAAATTCACTTGGTGTCAGTCAAACAGTCTGGATCTCAGGTGAAGAATTTCAGTTTATTTTAAAGACTTTGGGCCTGACTTGCTTCAATCTTGTATGAAGCATGCTAAATCGTATTGAGCTTTTGTGGGTGATGAAGTCATAACACCAAAAAATGAATAACAGGAGTGTTCAAATTAGGGTTTTACGTGTTAGGCAGGAAATTAAATGATTTCTGTTTGTTTGCCTGAGTTCGTTATGGAGTGATTGGCTGGAGCGCTGAGCCCTGACAAGCACAAAATGTAATATACAGCAAACAAACCTGAAAAAACAAAATAAAATAAAATCTTGATATGAGACTTATCTGTCACAAGTCAAAGTTACGGGAAAATAAGGAGCAACAAAAGGAATTTAAGGAAGTTATTTTACCATCTGAATATGCACAATGTCATCCATTTTCATAAACGCAAAACCGTCATTAAATGAGACTTTCTGGGTTTAGTTTTAAGAGTCTGAGACTGGATCAAAGAAGTCACGTTGAGTCCAAAGTCAAGGTCTGATTTAAAAAGTCAACGTGCAGGTTGATGACTCTGTATCCTTAAAGACAGTTCTGAGTCTAAACTTTTAAATGTCTGCTCTTGCTTAAAGAATCTGTCTGCTTTGTAAAAAGCTAATTTCTGTTTTAATAACGTCCTGATTAAGTCTGAAATATCCAGATATAATTTCGGTCCAACAGAAAGAGTCTTGATCTTGTTCAAACAATCCAGTGCTGGATTTAAGAATCCAGGTATCATTTCAAAAGTTGATACCAAGTCTATTTTAAAATCGTTATCTTTCAGAAATCTGCTTCTGGTTTAAGAAACGCATTTATTGTTCAGAAATTGCCGTCTGAATTGACATCATAGCATCACACAGTTGCTGCAGATTTGGCAGCTGAAGATCCATGATACGATAGTCCCATTCCACCACATCCTGAAGGTGTTCTATTGGAATGGGAATCTGACAGTGGAGGCCATTGCAAAGAAAATATTCCCTCCAATATCAAACAACCACATCAACCTGAACTATTGATAGAAAGCAGATTCTTCAAGAGTCCAGTTTTGATGAGACTTTGTGAACTGAAGCTGGAGTTTCTTGTTCCAGCTGAGAGGAGGCGTGACCTTCTGCTTTTGTAGTCCATCAGCAGCTTGATTGCACATATCAGATATGTTATTCTCCATACTTTGGTTGTAATGAGTAGTTATTGAAGTTACTGCTGCCTCTGTATCATCTTGAACCAGTTTGTCAGTTCTCATCTGACCTCAGGCATCAACAAGGCATCTTGGCCCAGAAAATTGAAACTCATTGGATATTTTCTCTTTTTTAGACCAAACTCTATAAACCCTAGACATGTTTGTGAGATTATCAGACCCAGACGAGTCTCTCTGGTACCAGCAACCAGGTTCAAAGTCACTCAAATCACTTGTATTGCCCATTCACAAGCTCAAGTTTGAAGTTTAACAGTGTATCTTCACCACCTCTACATGTATAAATACTGTATATTGAGTTGCTGCAACATGATTGGCTGATTAGCTATTTGCATTTATGATTAAATAACACGGAGTAAATATTTTATTAGAGACACCGAACAAAATAAAGTAGATCTTACTGTGCATTCTGCCTTAAATATCCTGGCTCCAACCTCAAGTGAAGACATTTTTGCATATAGTTAGAATAAAGCTTTATGGTTTGGAGATGGATTTATATCCATACTGTAAGTCTGCAGTAAGTGTGTGTAATACAATACAATGTCCACATAATGTATGAAAAGCCTTTGTCAGAACGCTTTCTGAAAAGCATTTCTGGAACAAAAAAGAAAATCAAGCCCATGCATAGAAATCCAGGCTACATCAGGCATTTAGAGTAAGAAGCACTCACTGTCTGTTTTGAGTCTTTTAATCCCCCCTCTCCTGTAAACCAGGTGTCGACATTACAATAAATTGAGAAGGGGATTAAAATCTGATAGGAGTCGACACTCAATGGCCTTTAAGTACCTTATCTACCATCTTAATGGGATGAAGAGCAGATCCATTACTCATATAAAATTGCGAGTGGGTCAAGGAGACAGCTATCAGAAAGATCTATGTAATGAATATAGAGAAACCGCAAAATTATTTTTGCCTTGGTGCATTTTTATGCAGGGAATTCACCTCTACTGTGTTCATTGTCAAACTGAAGCTGAGTTATCGTCAGTGCAGTCACAGAACTTTGATCATTTGAAAGGTAACATATTTCAGCAGTTTTACATCTAATGTTATTTGTCCCAATGCATGCACTGTATGTTATCATTTACCGAAAGACTACTATATTAATTACTACATTAATTACACATGGACAATTTAATTAAATTCAAGGCACTTTTACTGAGAAAAATCCATCAATTCCAATACAAGGAAGAAACCTACAGAACCAGTCTCAGCAGTGGAAACTTTCTGCCAGACCAGACTGGGAGGTGACAACTTTGTGTATAACCAGGCTCAGAGATGACGGTTTTCTGCTGTCCTGGCTGGGGTTCAGGGATAGAAGGAGAGAAAAGGACAGAGACAGAGACAGAGAGCAACAAGCAAACAGACATAAATCCAGTAGTCAAAGACGTGATGAGGGAAGGAGACTCAGACCACAAATTTCCAGCTCCGCTGTCAAAGATCCTGTTGGATTGTAGAGAAAGAAAGAGAGGTCATTTTTTTTTACATTATTATGCATGCACGCATGCACACACACACACACACACACACACACACACACACACACACACACACACACACACACACACACACACACACACACACACACACACACACACACACACACACACACACACACACACACACACACACACACCCCTCTTGAATGTTTATAAAGAAATGACAGCTTTACATATGTGTTGATGTGGAAAAATACCAATGACATCACAATATGGGATTTCAAAACAGGCTGGAGCAGAAGCTATGGCATTCAATCGTTGCATAAAAGTATGACAGCACTGATGTATTCAGGAACGTGAGCTGTGATGTTCCACCGTAATTACATCACTGGAATACATAGAAACAGTTGATCTGCTCATTTGCCAGGTCAACCTCATCCCCAAGGCCTACAATAGAAGTCAATCACAGTGAGTAGGAGAAGCAGACGTGGGTTACAAAGGCTACTACCGGCATTTATTTATGGACGCAGAAATAATTACCCTCAATATGAACCAAGGGTCTTGAAGTCATTCAGTTTCAGGCATCACCGAGACAAGTTCAAGCCTCTTGTTGAACTGATTTTCTGATAGAGATTTGCCTTTTTTTTTTTTTGATGACGTACATTTTTTCAGGCATGTTACAATGGTTAGCATTTTTGTTTTGTAGTTTGTTTTGGATATTGGTCTCTTCTGTTGGTTTTCTTTGGCTTCCACAATCATCCTACATTGATTAATTACTCAGAATTACCTGAAGGTCTCTTTGTGATGATCTATATCTCTGTGTTAGCCCTGTGATGACTGACTTTCACCACCTGTCAGCTGGAATTGGCTTCCGCTTCTTAAAAATACAACACATCCAATTTCAATGGGGGAAAAACACACCGGAGGTCTTTTTGTAGAATTTGTGCTCTGCTCATCCTGTTTTGCCTTGCAGAAGGGAACAGATAGTAATCCTGCTGATGGGTTAAGGACCCAAGGACTCCTAGAGTAACCACCTGTATCCTGGTATCTCCCCTATTTGCTCTAGACTGTGCTGGCAGACACAGCAAACCCTCTGGCAATCATACGTATTCATGTGTTGCCCTGAAGGAGTGAGAATACCTGCCCCCAACAAGCTACAACAATAGTGACAGTAACCCCAGCCAAATGCAAAAGTAGTGAAAAATCAGTTAGGAAAGATGAGGGAAGGAATGTTTCTCCTATTTATACCCCCCATTTATAAATTGGGGGTCTTCTATTAGCTGCCCCTTTAGTGCGTACTCTGTGAATTTCATTAACAAACCAAAAACTAGAAAGCTCAGGCACAATTGCAATTGCTGACCAGCAAGTCACAAAGTATGTACTCCATCTGTCAAAAGATGACATGAGGAAGAATGAGACGAATGCATATCTGACATGTATAGAACAAAACGATTTCCAACACCCTGCTGATGCATTTGGTCACATTGAGAATGAACATCAGTGCTTGACTGTGTAGAGGTATTTTAGCAGTGGACATTATTGAGTCATTTGAAGCCCCTGCACTTTTGCTATTGTCACGCTAACATTTTGACATTTACCATCAACCCATTCTCCTGCAACAGTCACTTGTGGACTCTCATTTTGCTATTCTCACTTGTGGCTGGTTCCAAGTACAAGTTAGGTAAGAGATTTAGTCAGTACAGCGGTGAAATCGAGAGAGACTGACAGCGATGAGCATATCACCCGCAAGGCTAAATGCTGAGCACTGGAAGTGATTCTAAAAAGACATCCAGCTGCAAAAATCACTCGTACTAAGACAATCAAGTTTGTAACAGTGCCTCAGGTCAGACATGACCATTTGGAAGAAGAAAAAAAATAAAACACAACCTGCAAAAATCAAAATGTCAAATGGTGTCGAACAGGAAAAACTCAAGAATGCCAAGAGCCATTTTAAAATCATAAAATGTTCTGGGGTTGACTAACTCTAGCATCTCAAACCTGAAAATCCCTAAAATATTTTCTCCAGAAACACAATGATTAAATAGGAATGTGGGCTAAAGGCAAAAATGTGTATTAATTATTCACCCAGATGAACAAAAATTGTGCTTGTAAATCGTTCAGGTAAACCATTTTGTATGGTGGACTGAAAAAAAAGAAAGTAGTTGGAAATAGTTGGACCAACATAATTGAATTGTTTCAATTGGTAACATTTAAATTATTTAAGTTAATTAAACTTAATCTAATTCATTAACTTAAAAGGGTCATATTATCCAGCTTTTCAACACTTTCACATGGTTCTCATTGGCCAAAAAAGTTGTATTCAACGTTTATTGACACAAATCCAGCTTTCCTTTCATTTTAATATGTTTGACTATTTGATCATATGAGCTGCATTCAGAATTTGCTGTGTCTGTGTGAGCTGGACTGGCTCCACCCACACATGTCCATCTTGAGAAGTGGAGGAAGTACTTCATCTCGTGGTGCCATGTGCCAGAGCAGAGCTGCCTAGTTGTGGGAGGGTCAAAGGGTGGGCGGAGCCCGATAGGGAGTTGCTAAACCCCTAATGTGTTTATATAGGGTTTGATTTCTGATTTGCTCGCTGAAGCACACACTTTTTAAAATTGAAACAAGCCAGGGAGAGACATGAGAAATTGTATTCTCTTCTCGAGCATCATTCCAGCTGTGGGGACACAAAATACTGTTGGAGAACCATTCGAAAGTACATTTAGGGTAATATGACCCCTTTAAGTGTAAAAAACGTAATTCATTTAGATGTTACCAATTGAAGAAATTCAGTTAAGTTAATACAACTATTTCCAACTATTTTCTTTTTTCAGTCCAGCACGGCTGGTCTGATGACAGGAATTTTTGAAGAATCGCACAGCAAAAGGCAGCATGCGGAAGTCTATAAATGTCCACAATATCTCCACCTCATTTATTTCCAATGTATAAAATGGAAGAAACGATGTGTTCAATGCCGATTATGAAACATGGACCTGCAATTTCAGTGTTCACCCAGACAACAAGAACAAATTGGTCAACATATATGAGCGCTCCATGTGTTTCTCCATGTGACTATACCCTTCAATTACTGTGATTAGAGACCCCCCCCCCCCCCCCCCCATTTGGCTGATTTGTGTGACAGTACTGTGCTGGAGTCCAATTCCAACTCATAACAAGATGTAGTTTAATGTCAGGATACCACAGCCTTCTAATGGAAAACTCAGACCGATTG
Source organism: Blennius ocellaris (assembly GCF_963422515.1). NCBI lineage: Eukaryota > Metazoa > Chordata > Actinopteri > Blenniiformes > Blenniidae > Blennius > Blennius ocellaris. The sequence goes on along the minus strand of NC_137665.1, from coordinate 13,118,980 downwards.
AGAATCAAGGGAATGAATGACCGAATTTCATCACCTAGTAATAGTGGGCTTTGATATTTTTTACAGAAATGTTTGTATATTTGTTATAAAACCAAAATTTATTTTAAAAAATTTAATAAAAACATGTGTTTACTTATTATAAATGATCTGTGATGGTTGGCCCCTGTTTGATGTAATATCTTGGTTTGAGAGGAAACCAGAGGGGTAATGTTTCTGATGATCGGGTTTACTGATTTGTAAACATAAATTAACCTTAATTGATTTTTTTAAATAAACAACATATAAATATTCTGAAGACAAATTAAGTTGAGATGAAATAAACAGTGGTGCATGAATGTAGTCCTATAAAGTAGGCCTGAAAACTTGCATTCTTCCAATAATATAAAAAAAAAAGCCAAACAAACAAACCCCAACATTTTATTGTGAAATTGATGTCAGTCATTATCCAGAATTGTTTGCTAAGCATAGGACCAAAGTGACAAAGTGAAAACACACTGTTTTTGCATTTTCGTTTCATGTTTATAGCCGTGAAGCTTATGAAAGGTAGTAGCATTTCAGGAAAGTTGTGTTTTAGTCTGTTTACACATAGACATATTTGGAGCATTTTCAAAAAGTTCCACCTTGGGAGCCGTTTTCAAAAGCTTGTGTTGAGTGGCTCAGAGTACCGTTGTCAGGCAAACGGACACCAAAAACACAACAAAATATTTGAACGGGGCCCAAGGTTGTATGAGAAATAGCTGCCCTACATGACTTGGATTTAAAGTACATTTGTTTAAAACTTTTTTTATCCAGTCTGCTGCTGAAGTGCCTTTAATCACTGTGAGACGGAGAAATTCTAATTCCCCTGCAATAAAAGTAATTCAGAAGGGGATGCGTTGACCAAAAGGATGCAAGATCTCCCCAATCTACCCCTGCAAATCGCACCCTGGGTGTAGATAATCTGCTGACTTGTTTACAACTTGTATTAATTGCTTGACTCATCCCATTTCTACCCCTGCTGTTTTTCGAAGCAGTTATGTTAACATGCTCCAAAGCCACTGCAATAAAACCAAAGACGTAATTAAAAAGCAACAAGGATTTAGCAGCTTGGTTTTCTTGTTCATTGTGCTGGAAACCGATTTGCAGTTTTGTGCAAATCAGGCACAGCAGCAAATATTGATAACACCATATTAGACTGTGAGTTCACATGAAGAAAAGCTCTTCTGAATGACTGCTGATGAAGGAACACACAAGCAAAAAGAACAGATTTCCCCTCGGTGGGCTTAAAACAATAGATGATGCTGTAACGCTCATTGTTTCTCGTGGGCGCTGTAAATGTACACATAAAGATGACGGACATGACTATCCCAGAGTGTTTCGGCCACCGGCCACATGGAAACACTGATAAAGACTCTGAAATCAATAGGCCACCCACTGCTTTATGATCTTTGTGCAGCAGCAGTGCTTATGCAGCAACTGGCCTCTGACCCTCGAGTGAATTACAAACGCTTGCGTTCAGTTACTGTCTTTTATCTGGTCCCCGAACCCTGAAGTCCTAACATCAGTGGACAACGGAGGTCACAGAGTATCATTCACTTTCATTTATTTATTTTCACCACAGCCAATTTTTGCAGAATCCAATCACAAGTGTAGAAAAGTCTGTAACCCCCCCCCCCCTCCCCCGAGGGAACAGTGCTCAAGAACCCATAACAACTCTGGCATGATACGATGAACTGTTGCCTCTAACAATGTTGCGCGCCTCCTGGCTGTAGCAGCAAAGGTGAGAGTTCATTTGTTTTCATGAGGTGTGTCCAGAGGAGGAGGAAGACAAATTGCAGAGCCGTGTGGCGTCGCGATTTGGCCAACTGCCTCGTCCTGCTGAAGCCTCCCTAGAGTGTCCCACTGCTGGCGTCGGATTCCATACGGGGAGGGCAGAGGGGGTATCAGCTCCTGCCCACACAATCAAAATATAACATGCAGCATGCCTCTCGGTGGCTGGCTGGAGTAACTTGGTAATCCAACACTCCGTGTTGCACAGATCATTAAGGTCATACTCAGATCTCAGAGACGCAACAAACAATAGGTCATGGCATGTGATATGGTTATGTTTCATCGTGACGGATTCAGCAGTGCAGCATTTGACAAGACAGAAAAACTTTGAGTCTAGACTGGCCTGTAAATCTTTGGCCTAATCCACTGTATAAATCTTTCATGCGCTGAAGTCTCCGAGGCTTTTAAGACCACGTCTTTTTATTTAGATTGACCCCTCATTTGTGGCCGACTGGGCTGATTGGCTCCTCATTTCTTCCTTAGAAATATGCACTTAATTGGCTTTACTTTGTACGGTAGCAGCTCAGGGATTGACTCGCACATGGCTCTGTGTTTTATGGATCTGGCTCTATACTGCACATTAATGCATGGATGAATATGTCAAGTGTAACCACAGAGGAGTGTCTCCAGGATAAAGCCATGATGCAACATTCTTCATGCTTTGTGTTCTCTTGAAGCAGCAGCAAGTGTTTTTTTTTCCTCTTTTTTTTTTCTCCCCTCTCTTGTCAGATGAAGGCCCAGACTTTTATGGAAATGAGGAACCCAGCCACAGGGTGTACATGTTCAATGAAGTGCTAGATAGAGTCAATGTATATTGGCTGTTCATCATCCCTTTCTTTTTTTTCATCCCTGTTTTAACTTGCAATTTGAACTTTCTTCGGCTCTGCCTTTCATCTCTCCTGGAGTTGCAGCAATTTACACTTTGTCTTCCTCTTCATCCCTGTCTGATGTACTGCTTGGTTATCTGTTCACCTCGTGCTTTCCCCCAGTCAGACTTCTAAAAGGTTGTAGGATGAATCACATGGGGCACTGGCTTTGGTGAATATGAGGCAAACCCTTCTTTTTTTATTTCATTCTACCTCCTATCACCCACCAAAACAGCCTCCTCTTTATTTAATGTCTGCTCGCACTCTCCATTTCATTCCAGAAAAGAAGCGAGAGGGAATTTTTCCTCTGTTGACATCATAAATCTGAACTAGATTAAAAGTACTACTACACTGTTGGGGAAGCTCTGTGTTCTCATCTGTCACCTGTGGAAGAATTAACATTTGAGACCAAAAAGAGAAAAAAAAGAACTTATCTTGCCTGCCTGTGCCTGTTCAACTACTGCCATCTGCAGTCCGCTGAAGTCACAGCTGCCTCTTCCGTTCCCCATTCAATTACAGCTCCAGGAAATGTGCAGTGGCTCAGTGATCAGCATCTATTGTATGCAGAACCAACAAGCATGAAATATAGAACAGAATAATTACAGCCCAAATCAAACAGACCTCAGGCACAGTCTTTAGAGAAATACCTTATAGCTACAACAAACATTTAGCCTTGACTTTGTCTGGAGGAGGACGCTGAGAACAAACAGACCTTATTATGTCTATTTACTGTGCCTGGCCAATGTAATTTGTTAGTGTGAAGAGAATGAGAAGAGGCATGACCTGTAATGGTGTGAGAAGGGCAACTCACTGAGCATCAACTTTATTTTATTTTATTTTGTGCCTGCTTAAGTCCTGGAACAAATGTGGAGGAGTTGAGACTAAAGATGTTTATTCAGAGAGAAAGAAAATCCCCCCCAAAAAAACTGTACAACAGATGACACCTCTTCTTTTCAAGAATCAAAACAAAAGTATTTTTTTCCCTCACAAATCAGAATCTAAAGACGACAATATAAATTTTCAATTTATATTCCGTCTATCAGAGAAATGGGACCACAGTGGCAATGCTGTGAAGACACATGAATCAGAATATCTGTCAGTATAAAACCCAAAGTGTCTAAAAATATTCATTGTATTTGTCTCTGGCTGTATGTGTATGTGTAAGTGTATCTCTCTCTCTCTCTCTCTCTCTCTCTCTCTCTCTCTCTCTCTCTCTCTCTCTCTCTCGACATGCCACACTAATAAGCAGATTCTCTGTACTTACACCAACTATTCAGTGACCTTGATCACACTGCTTGATATTGTTGAAAAAAGACAGAGACCCTTAACCTTGTCGCAATTGGAATATGAATGAGTTTAAATGGCATAAATAGATTTTTTTTTCTTTTTTTTGCAGGAAGAGGATTAAAGGTCATTAAAATATTTAATGGCTTTTTTGTGTCTTGAATATCTCCCAAACGCTGTAGACAAAGCAGTGCTGCGGTGCAGTGTGATATCTTGTGTGGATGTAATCCTCGTATGTGTATACGTTTGGGTTGAAAGAGCAGGCCAGCATGACCACAATCCCATCTAAGTCTGATAAATCTGTGGAGCAGCTCGCTGTCTGATTCCAACATGCCATTTCTGGCACTTCTGTTTTTTTGTGTTTGGATTTAAAGCCTCTGGCCTGGATGTCTTCCCTTATCCCCCAATCCCAGGCTGCACACACACAGTTTATTGACCTCTAACCCGCCATACACACCGTGTACATGTGTTTCCTGACATCTTCACATTTCACACCTGCTTAAATCGCAAAATAAAAAATGCCACTTGAATCCTCAAGGTGTACGGTCAGATGTGACTGCCGGATTGCAAAGATAAGATCTATGTTATTCATTGGCAGAGGAGACCTGTCAACACTGGAATAACACACAGACGTCTAGCATTTGCAAGGCTTGATAGTGAGAGGAGGCACAGGAGGTTGGGGGGGGTTGTTATTTTTTTTCTTCTTATCTGAAGCACGTTTTAACCTTAAATATTCCACAGCTAAAACTCAGCAAGCCACTGAAAGGGCACATGTCCTCAATATTTAGGGTTAATTTCCATCAGTGAACCAAAACACTGATCATACTGTACTTGTGCAAATAGGCGCCAGTTTGAACTTTGCTCATTGCCAGGTTTTTTTTCTATCATTTTCTTTTCTTTCTATGGGCTTCTAGATACAATCAAATTCCCAGACTCATGCCAGCCCTTACAGATTGAATGAACAAGCACCTGCTGTGCCAGTCTGGGAAGGGGGACAGAGCTGGCAGCTTGGAGATTAAATAAAGCTGTCTAGTCTGTGCCAAGGTAATGGCTTCTCAAACCAGAGTTAAATGCAATACTGATTCTGTGTCAGTGTTGCTTTGTTGGATAACGTTGTCTGGGTGTATTGAAGGAAAAGAGGATGGTGCACGTTACATTAGGGCTCCAGCTGAGGTGATTTCAATCTTTGGTCTACAGGGGCCTCAAAATGTTCCTTTTAGTTTGAAGGAAGAAAAGAACAATGCAGTGAAGCGACGAAACAGCAAATGCTAATGTTTTAGGAATCTAGATACAATTATATGCGTATGTATGTTTTGCCTGATAGTAACAGTTACATTAAACTTTTACAAGTGTTTTCAGGTGCTAACTTGAAAATACAGGAATAAAAAAATATAGATTTATATGTATTTCAATTGTTTATATTTATACTTGCAGTTATCAGATTTTGGCATCTTGTCAGAACAAAAACAAAAAACCTCCTCCTCTGTCCTCATATTGGTTTGCAAATCTTTTTGTATGTGGTAAACTGGGCATTCACTACATCCGACACATCTGCCATTTTCACTCACATTTAGCCAAATTCAAGCTCCTTGCATTTTCACCCTTTTCTGGTGGTAAATATCTGTGTTCATCCCAGCTTTTGCCAAAACATCAAATACTATGTTCATATTGACGTATTTAAAGCTGCACTGAGCTCTGTCCATGCATCCATGAATGAATGTTGTGTTGTGAAATATTGAAATTGGAGCCTGAGGCCCGTGTCATACTGGAAGATGTTTCTTTGACTTTGCCCGTCAGTATGGATGTGAGTGTGAGTGGTATCCTGTCTGCGTGTCAGCCTTGTGATTGACTGGTGACCTGTTCAGACTCCACCTTGCATTTCACCCAGTGTCAGCTCCAATTGGCTTCAGTGCTCCATGACCCTTAAGGATGAGCGAGTACAGCTGATTGATGAGTGGCGGAGCGACATTACCATATTAGATTCCTGTCATTCCTCGTATAGGCCTCGTTACTACTTAACAGACCAGGATACTTTGCTACACTCTAAGCAATCTAATACAGTAAATATTTTTGCTGTAATTTAAAGAAACGAGCAGACAAACATTTTTTTGTAATTGCGGTACTTCCTCATTGGGCCACAAGGTGACCGTGTTATACTCTATTCTCGGCTTTTTCTTCATAGAGAAGAAGTCACATGTGATTCTGGGACTTATTGTGCAACATCAGGAATTTATTGTAAAGGTGAAAAAGAGAGCTCAAAAGTAAGTTATTTGATTAAAAGAGTAAGACCAATGTTCTTTCTTATTTTGTAATTGACAATACATATCATATCGCAGGGAATTGCTGTGTAGAAATATTTTTGTAATGGTTAATGTTTGGTAAAACAAATACAAATAACATTACTGGGTGCTGGAAGTAATTTTTTTAATTATTATTATAAGCAGCATGTAGCATCTACAGACTGCTGTTGTCTGACATAATGTGTGACATTCATATATCAGTGTAACATGTGGAGCAAGGCGTAGTTCTGACAAGCAGCTTGAAAAAGGTTCATCTTAAACAAGTTACGGCTGTGTGAATATAGATTGTTTTTTTGTAACATTTTCAAGCAGACTTGTGTGTTATTAAAGGTATTCATCACGAGTATCCATTGGCTTGATTATAAGTGATGTAGTGGTAAGGACTCTCACTTCATAGTGAGAAGTGTCCGGGTTTAAATCCGGCCTGGACGTGTGTGTATTGTTCTTCTTGTGCATGTGGGTTTGCTCAAGAAGTCCAAAAACATGCATACAGTGTTTGAATGTGTGTATCTCTCTGTCTGTGTAATGGACTGATGACCCATCCAGGGTGTATACTGCCTTCATCCATAGTCTTCTGAGGTCAGCTCCAGCTTCACGCCATAAAAATCCATCCAATTATTTTATTGGTAAATGCAGCGTTATAGTAGTTGTATCTATTGTTCTTCAGTCAGAATGCAAAAAAGATGTAAAAGATGAGCTTGTTTATCAAACTGTATAAAACGATATCAAAATGATTTACTGATGCTGGTTCCCAATGACAATCAAATAAATATGACTTGTAGTAGTCAAAACATGGACCCTTTTCTTTCTAATAAAATAAATCTGAGGTAAAAGAAGCAACATAACTGTCAAAAATCCTAAGCCCACCATCTCACCATGCGGTCATTCACTCAGTCAAAGGCAAACATTTTCTTTTATCCTAAATCAATTTCTGTTGAGATAATGCAATTTTTTTTTTCATGGCCACACGCTGGTGGTTGCCATGACAAAGAATCAATCCTAAACTGTAACAAATGGCTTCAATTCATACAGGGAAATGGTTCCCATTTGTCCCCAGCTGGTCAATACACATTTGAGGTCCAGTCAGGAGCTCCTTAATGAATGTGTGCCGGCTTGTTTACCCTGAGAGACAGAGACATAATTTTCTGACTGCATGTCTCTGGCCACATTTTGCTGGAGCTTCATGCCATGATTGCCGCGAAGCCAGTTTTCCCACAAAATGTCCAGAGCCGCCCGGGCCTTTCTCTCTGGCAGGCTGTATCACAGTCACCACCAGGGTAAAGGATGGAGATAATCATTGCAGCTTTGTATGCTTTACTCGCCTCCTCCTTTTTAAAGGGCAGCGCTTAAGGATGTCTCGCTGTGAAGACATGCACACAATCTGCAATACCCGAAAATAGATGGAACGGCAGAGAGCTTGACCTATACTGTATGTTTTCTCTGGTTGTGATAAAAGGACATAAAGCTCTCTTTGCATGTAAAACACGTAAGTGGTGTGAGCTAGTTCAAGGGCACGGGCAAATTCATAATCAATATCCGCTAAACATCCTAATTTAGCACATTATTCATGTTGACTACTTTCCTCCATGGCTATTGATCGATGGGCAGTGTCGATAAGATGACAAAGATGAATAGGTGAAATAAGAGGACTTAATAAACAAGGTGACAGGGCGGCCAGAGCGTAGGAGTCCATATGAGAAATCATCCTGTAAGTCAGCGAAATAAGCCTTTAAAAAAGAAAATCACATCTGAAAATAATGCCGTCTTTCAGTCCACACTGGCTGTTGTTTCTCCTGTCCGTCTGTCCAAATAGACTCACTGTGGTGACGTCTCAGTTAATATTATCGATCTATGATGTTGAGGGTTGGTCATTTTGGCCTCTGCACTACGGATGTCAATAAGCATCCATTTACAGTGGCAGCCAGCAAATGGGGAAGGAATTCAATTTTCCAGCATTCATTCAAAAACTATTTTGTTCTGTGGTCGTGTTGACATCGACCATCAAGCAAAACCAATGCGGTGGAACCCACAGACCGTCTGCAGGCTGAGACGTGAACGTTAACCCATTACTGTGGGAACAGATCAATCCACAGCCACTGCGGAGGACATGCAGACAATTGACCATCAATATGTATGTTTTCAGACAAGCGTACTATATGGTAGACATTCGTTTTGGCATGTTATCCAAAACGATACACAGGGAGCAGACACATTTCTCTCACTGTGGAGGACAACTAAGAACAGTAGTAAAGTAGTAAATCTGCATACAGGGTGTAAATGTGAAAGCATTTTCTGCTACATAATGGCACAACTAAGCAGGAAGCTGTAGTTCATCTGTAGCTTTTCAATACTCTCATCCTATTGAAATTCAAATTCTGTTTGAAGCTATTGCATTACACCTGAAGATATTTGTTATTACATTCAAAGAAAAGCAAAGGTGAAAGTTTTGAGAAACATTTGATTAACATGTGTTCATGCTCACAGTTGCATAATATACTTGATACTTGGTAGGTTAATTACCAGTTCAATGCATGATAAATGTAATTTTTGAATCATCATAAAATAAGCATGCATTGTAACAATAGATTATTTGCTTAAAAAATGTTCAATCCAATAATTACATCTCATTTCCTGCAGCGAGTCAGAACGATTCCTTCCGCTGGTTGATGCATCCATCCTTCTGCTTAATCATTTTATAAATCCCATTATAAACAAGTCTTATTCTTCAAGAGAGAAGCCGATTCAATTAACAGCACATACTTGAATGTGTCAGAATACGTTGTAGTTAATGGCTGATCCATAAACAATAAAAAAAAAACATTACGTGAAGCACGCCAGACAGAGACTTTTATCTTCAGATCACATCAGGTGGTAAATCTTAATATATAGACGTGATCTCACTGCACATAAAGATTAATCTGTTTAAGATGTGTTCTTTTAATAAATAAGCATTAAAGAATTAAACCATCACCCACTCTTTTGTTTCACTGAAATGTTTCCTGAAAAGATGGCAAAATAACCCTCACCTAAAAAGCATTTTGTGCACATTTGTACACAGTCACCCTGACAGTGGGCTTTCAGATGAATGCTCACTTCCATGGCAGCACCACGGCTATCTCTTGACCTCAGTTTTACTTTTTGTCCACTACTCTTACGAAAGCTGTGTTAAAATCTGGTTTAGCGGGCCAGAATGGAGCCTCTTGCTTTCAAGTTTTGGTGTTCTGGGCTTAAGTTTAATACTCCTGGACAACAAAACCCCTGACACAGGGTTGTGAACCCTAACACAAGGTCACTTTAATTCATGGGACGCATCCAGACAATTGATTGCAAAATAACCCAGATGGCAGACAAATCTATATTTTTGATAATGTATTGTAAATGTCTGCTGCTTGCATGAAATGGATTTGATGCTATGCCAGCTTTCACCACTGCATCGCTGAGCTCCAGCTTCAATCTGCTCATGCTCTTCAGTTCTGGCACTGTTGCATTATGTCCTATACTCTTATTGACTCAGTAGATTGTGGGCAATTTGCATTGAATGCCTTATTCGCTAATTTCACACTCTGCAGCATAATCCCACAGGCCAGACCGAATTCTCTTGCAAGGCCTGTTTTGGCCTGCGGGCCAAATGTCTGACATGCCTTCTTGCACAGATTCAGACTTATTCAAATCAACATGCATTTATGAGCTCTACTGTCCAAAGGGGACTTTTGACTGATACGTTCAGAACAATATAAGGGAAGTGTTTCTCAAATCAGATGTATTCACACTGTACAGCACTGTACTGCAATGGTGAACACAAACATGTAAGCTTCTTTTAAAAATGTGTTTTATATGTTCATTGCAATTGTTGTGAAATGTGTAAAAGCAGTAGGAGAGACAGCATTGCTATTCCCATATACCTCGTGGTTTCTGTGCCCACTGCATCCTCTGCAGACGGAGCTCAAGAGTGCCATGCTGCTGCGAATTCTTCGCCGTGGTTTTTGTGTTATTGAGAATGTAATATATTGACCTGTCTATGGGTGGCACTACATCAACATCAACAGTAGAGGAGTAGCGGCACATGTTAATGCCTCCCATCATATCTGTGTGACAGTGATTGCAAAGTGTGTTGTACAGCAGCACATAAAAAATCCATCAAACACTCAATTAAGCCACTTTGCATCCTATAATTTCTAATGTCTAATAGCTCAAGGCACGGTTGATGCAGTACGCAATCATTTTTCTTTAGGAGCTTTCCAGCTTAAGCTGCAGCATTAGTGAGCTTCAGTATGATGCTCAAGAGAGAGAGACCCTCAACGTCATTGTGTCTGACCTGAAAGGAAGTGACAAATAAAAACACAACTGTTCAGTTGCTGTAATTATTATTATCATCATCATTCAGCTGCACATTAGTTTGCCTTCAACATTTCTATATATGCTGAGTTTCATTGTTGAAAAGAAGCGGCATTGGAAGAGACGACGCATGTTTGTTGTTTGATACCCTGCACATGTCCTGTCATTTCTAACACATCAGTCCAGCATTAGGTGCAATTTCCAAGAGGGTTGGATGATGGATGGATTGATGGAGACGGTTATGGTCTACAAATAAGAACTGAAAGTTCTAAGTGTGGCTGATGTGATGATGTGTGTGTATTGAGTGGTTATTCATGTTTAGAAAGTAAATCAAATCCCATTGACCCTTGATGACATAGTTAAAAATCATTTCATGTTCATCCCAACTTTTTTGGATTTAGTTTGTACGCTAGGCTCAATGCTTTACTGAGGTTGTATCACATTATAAGAGGAAGAGAGTTTTCTCTGAGTATTTATTCATATTGAATAAATATGGGGGAATGTGAGGGTCCGGTATGTCGTTGCAGTGGTTATCTTGAGCTGTGAAGGGTGAATTGATCATGTGAATGAATCCCTCCAGAGGTCATTGAAATCCAGACAAGGACAATAAGGATGACTGGGCTCATACTTCCAGCACATTGGGCTCACTCAGGTTCCTTTTCACATTCCTTCATAATACAATAATGCAGCTGTAAGCCAAAATAAACATATTTTCTTTATCTCTGCTTTTCATCTGGCTGCTTATACAGCTGCTTTCCCCTTACGGGTGGCCACACATGCATTAATAAGGACTTTGATCTCCTTACAACTACGTGATTTGCATGTTATTTGTGTGTGTGTGTCTGTGTGTGTGTGTGTGTGTGTGTGTCTGTGTGTGTGTGTGTGTGTGTGTGTGTGTGTGTGCACGCTCGCGCGTGCGTGCGTGCCTTTGTTTTCTTGCCTTTCAGCATTTTTTTTTTTATTATTAAAATACAACACTAGTTGTACAGCACAAATTAGGGGGATGTTGTTCTGCTGCTGTGTGTGCTGCAGTTTGAGGCCTCGAGCGTCTTATTGTTTGACTGTATTCAGATTTTTAGATCCAACACGACCATTTGTGAAGGTGAATTAAAAAAACACAAACACTCAAAGTAATTTAATTAACATTTTTATCAATCACAAGTATTTAAAAAAAAAATGCTCTGGTGATTGTTGAAACATTGATGGTTCAGTCTGATAAACTATTATAAGAGCAGTGAACATTACACTACATCAGGGGTGTCAAACATAAGGCTCCAATCTGGCCAAACCACCAAGCAAATTGTAAACATGTCAAAGAAAACATTGATTTTTAAGACATTTCTTAAGAGTAGCCGACACAACACAACAGTGAGACCCGAGATGAGATGTCGGTGATACTGCTATGAAATATATCGCACTGGCATTAGCCTCAAAGCCATGCTGTCAGGGTGATTTTGCAAAAACATGCATCGCTTAGCAGAAGTGTTTTGTTTTAGATATTTCACTGTATTTTCCATCAGTTTTCATTGACATTGCCTTTAAATTGCAATTGTTTGGTTTTGTGAAAATATAGACATTTTCATCATGTATACTCTGCGACACAACAAGAACAGTAAAATAAACTTTAAAGTTTAAAATTAAAGGTGATTATGGCACCTTTTTAGACCCCAATGCACTATGTGACTCAATTTGAGCAGCAAGTTAATGAGTGTCTTTCTTTGTGATAATTAACATTTTGATTGACAGAAAAGTAAAGATCAAAACAAACACTGAAGAAATGCTTAACCACATAACTCCAGAAGAAACAAGATTTCAAGAAATACTTATTTTCTTCTTACCGAGTATACATCTTTAAAAGTGACAGCCACATTCATGCTGACCAATGCTACCTCATCTGAAGATCCAACAAAATGCCCAAAATAAATTAGTTTGTTTACATTAAAGCAGACCTGCAAATTGTCATACATCAAAATGAATTTGACACAGTAATTTAAAGGGATTGTCGAATGGTACATTTTCCCTGAATGCATTTCTGACTTGTGCTTGTTGAAGGTTCTACATTTGCTAATACATTATTTTGACTGACATAACTCTTTATAAACAGCCTGCAACTATGGCAAATGTTTCCCATTTAGTTATGAATCACAGCATGAATCAGTCTTTAATGCCCATTATTATTAGATTTACATCCATCTATTGTCTTATACTTTGTATTTCTTCTGAAAAAAAACACAAAAAGGAAGGCATGCTGTGAAAACCACAGTATATCTATTGCAACTGAAACCTCTTTAGTTCCTTCAATATATATATATATATATATATATATATATATATATATATATATATATATATATATATATATATATATATATATATATATATATATATATATATTTTTTTTTTTTTTTTTTTGGGGGGGGGGGGTTGTTTTACATTGAGCCCTCTGAGTTTGTTGTTTGTGGAAGAAAAAACGGTGGTCCCCCTATCTGACCTCTGATTTGCCAAAACCTTACAGTGAGTGTAATATGTGGATCTAATTCTGATGATCTGAGTGGAGACAAAACCTCAAAGCTCCCTGGTGCAGCCTGAAATGGGTCCTCAACCTCAATCCTCAATAGGTTGGTTAACATAGATTTAAAGAGCTTTACTTGTGAATGGAAACATTATGTTTTGGTTTTGTTACAGTCTAAGTAAAATGTGAAAGTACTTCATAGGAATGTGTTTTAAAAAATGACATTTCAAATAAAGTACAACCATTTTTGTTCATTTTGTTATTTTATGGTTGCTTTCAATGTGTATCCACACTATTAAGCATATTCCCAGTGCCTCCATTGCTTGTAATTCAATTCAAATTGTGCCTGCATGTTCCTGTGACAGTGGTTAACTTGTAGAATGGCCGAGAGAGAGTGATGCATTGACCCTTTTCATTGAAATGAGCCGGTGCGCTCAGCATTGGACCGTCCTCCGCCCACAGGATATGATCAATCAAAATTGAACGGCCTGCTCTGTTGGTGCCGGAAGTCTAACAGAGAGCTCTTCTCACTAACAAAATGTATTCTCAAAGCAGGGAAATATAACATAGCTACAAGCCACAAACGGGTCAGTCGAGCTCAAATGCTCACAGATGAAGGTTTCTCTCAGTAGTGGTGGGATATTCATTCAGTGGCACTTAGAGCGTGGTCTGTCAGCTTTGTGATAACACTGGACTGAATGTAAAGTGAGTCTGAGCCAAGAATTCAATTCAGCCTCTCCAGGGAATTATATTAGTCAGAGGAATAAAATCAAATTATTATGTCCTGCAAATGTACTTTTGACCTGAACCACACTGAAAGATGGCCAACTTATCCATGCAAACTGACTTTTCTTTTTTTTTAATCATTAATAACTGGCAGCAAATAACTTGCTATAAAATATCTGTACTTCTACATAAGGATTTCAGTAATGAAGTAATGTTCAATTATTTTACACGATCCTACAGTAAGTCAGTTATATACAATAACGGAAGCAATTTACTGCTGCCTTAAGTACATTTACTGTTTACTGTAATCCTTCTGTAACTTTCATTAAAATTGTTTTATGGTAGTTCCTTCAAACAGCTTTATTATGACTTATTAAAAACAACTAATACATTTTTAAATGACATGATATTATAAATATGGAAAAGTAGTTAAATGTAAAACTGTTATATAGCTGCAAATACGTTTTATTTTTTGCTTTCAATTCAGTTTCAGTGAAGATAAATTAAAACAAATAGCAACTTTATAATATTTGCAATTGAATTCTTATACATCTTACGCTAGAGGTGTGAAACGCATTTCAGTGTAATTTCATCTTGACTGAGTTGGACTGGTATAATAGTGCCATAATCACTTTACAGCTTCTCTGTGTTGTGTAAAATGAGTAAATCTTCTCTGTGTTTGTGTAAAGCAAACAATTATTACAGAAAATGAATATTTCAACATAAAGCCAATTACAATGTTACTATCTGGTGCAAAATGCAGTGAAATGTCACCCCCCAAAAAAACACATCACTTATAGCTGTTGTATTATGCATGTTTTTACAAAGTCCCTCTGACAGCTTGGCTTTGAGGCGATTTTGATAGCAATGCTTATCTTTCCTGTCAGCATCACAATATCTCAGCTCGGGTCTCAGTGTGTTTTGCGTCCGCTTCGCGTTATATGTCCTTATATGTTTCACAACTCTGTCTCAAGTGATCGCCCATAAACAATTGTTAACCTTTCACTATAATTATATATTTTGATATTATAATTAAGTTCTACATGCAACTGTAAATTATACGGGAACAATATGATTAATATATTTTCAAACATATTTTAGAATAAATGAATGTGAATTTCAATGTAATTTTCCATAGAGTAAATCAGATCTATTTTAATAGCTTTTGGTTTTGTCTTTGCATAATTTATCATTTCCAAAGACATAAGGATTTCATGTTTGTTTGGTTTTTTTTAACCGTTTTTGAGTCGTGAACTCACACATATTGGGCACACACAACTTTTTCGGCAAATCTTTGTCAAATTTGACAGTAATAAAGTTGAAGTGGGCTCATTGAAATAGCTTGACTTGCTTTTGTCTGACAAGATTCAGGGAGAAATTCAGAGTTTGCCCACTGAGGGGCTCCCTCCTCAAACACTGACATGACTATGCAAAGCATCTTCAACATTTCCTCGCCTGTTCAGTCACTCTGATCTGTATGTTCCTCTCTGTCAAATAGTTTTCACTGAGGAGACAGAAGTTTGCTGATTTATCTGAAAATGTAAAATATTTCAGTATCATCAGGGTAAATAGTTCATATTTTAAGTTGCAAAATGTTAAACAAACAAAATCACAATAATACATTGAAATTAAGTGTGATTGTCAAACTGTCCTACATGACTTTGAACTGAATATACATTCAGAATATTTGTTTTTACCACTAATGTGTAAATATTTGTCTCTTTCTCCATTAAAAACATGTTGTGAATCAAGTTAAACACTTCAAATCTATCTTGTTTTTGCACCAATGAATTCTAATTAGATAAAGAACCAACAGATTATATATAAAATATTAAAGAAAAAAAAATTATTTGTATGAGGCCCACGTCTACCGGTGACCTTTCTTGATTGAGCGTAATAGCATACAGAGCAAATGCAAAAAGGTCACTGGTAGAGACAGCTTTAATATTATAATTGGCAGTTTTTCCTGGGAGACAGCTCAGTTTCAAGGAGCTACACATACTTTACACAAGAAAAAAAAAAATCTATTATCTATTCAGAACGGAATGTTTGCAGGCTCGTCATATCTGTTCAAGACTACCTGTTTAATCATGCAGACACAACACTGATGTGACTCTCTGAGAGCCACTGCTACACCAAGAGGAACTTTTTGTTTCTTGCCAGTAGGCGTTTTTTCTTTTTTATGAAGCTGCCCTTGTGTCTTTGCAGAGGCGACCTTTCAGCCTAAATAACAGCCAAGGATGTTTTCAGCTGAAACCTAGATTCACTTTAACCACTGTGTGCAATATTGGAAAATAGTGCTTAAAAACAATGAAATGCACTGGTTACCTTGGTATTTATGGAGTGAGAGCAGCTTCGTCGCCTCTCAAAATGTTGCTTCTCTCTTCTTTAAGAAGAGCCGTTGTCCGTGCACCTCCAGTCTGCATAAGCTAATCAGCAGAGGAAAGCACTGTGTTCTGCCACTGTTAAGTACCGTCAAGTACTCCATGACTGCCCTCTCCTTGTGCCATAATGATGAGCAAGCCGTTTGCCTGGTTTAATCACTGTTATTCAGGCAAGTTAACTCTGTACGTGGGCAACATCGTTAAAGGCCAAACACAGACTGATGTGCTCGTCCTGCACTGGATTTGTTTACATTGTTATTGCCAGGATAAAGTAAGGGGGTATCTGAGGATTGTTTATGAATAATAATGTGACTTTATTTCTGTGCATCAATGCATCTTTTATACCGTTTCATGTCATTTTTGTAAGATGCTAATCCTAGCAAGACAGTCAGGTATATGTACACCTACAGGCAATTGATCATCACTAATAAACCGTGAGCTATTGAGAAAACACACACAAGCACAGGGAGAACATGTGACCGCCAAAGAAAAAGGCTCAAAAGCACAAACTTTAAACCAGGATGATTTCTGGCCATGAGGCTAGAGTCCTAACCACGACACCACTGTGTTGTGACTAAATAATCTGAATAATTGTAGTTTGAGAGTATTTTTCAACAACAGGTCTTTTACTAGTGATTGAATAATACTAGTGTCGTCAAGCTGCTCAGTGCCGAAGTCATTCCCTTTCTACTTTTATTTGTAAATAAGTACAATTTCAAAAGCTGAACTTTAATATCGAGTCTTTCCATCTCTGCATGATTGTAGCCGCATTTACATTGATGCAACCATTTATTTTTAAAGATGGCTTTTCTACCAACTTAAAACAAACAACGAGAAAGTTAGTTTCCAGTTCTGTTAATAACAGATAAAATCTAGAAAAAAATTACTTTCCTCACCAGGCAAACACAAGATATTTCATAGACAGTTTAATTTTTTTTTCAGAGAACAATATTTTTCTCTTCACCCTAGCATGGCCTTTGAGATGTTGTCGAATTTCCCACACTATTTATATTTGCACTTTCGCTTAAGGATATTTTCCATTCTGCTTTTATCACACACCGCTTTAACAATGAGCTGACAACTCCAACAACAAAAACATTTGTCCTTGTAAATAATTCTGGGACATTTTGTTACTGAAGGAAAGTTTTAACAATTGCAATCGTATTTGGAATAATTACTTCCATATAAGCTTGATAATGGGTTTAGTTTGACACCTTATTTGCTTCTGGGTTTGCAAATACTATGCATTTTAATTAATGTAGCTGTGTAAACAGGAATAGATCATTTGGAAACATCACGCTGAGCAGCTGTGTCTTTTGAGAAGAATCATTTAATGCATCGTCGGCACCTGAAATTTAATACTGTGACACGCTGTACTCTTTATAGATAACCAAACAATGAAAAGCTGCTCATTTATTGCAATAACTGTTGCATTTCAGAGCAGTTTTACATTCCATGCTTTGGAGGAACAGTGTCCTGGCATCACTGTGTGACAGATAGCACTCTGTTTGCAGATGATTTCTTAATGATTAATGGGCATGTCAGAGGACTCTGCAGTGACTTCACTCATGGCTCATTATTCGGCTGTTTTGCAGAAATCTTCACAACAGAGATGCAATTTCCCACCTTCTCCAGTTGTTTTAGAGTGTTATTAAGTCTCTTGTTTGTTTTTTGTTTTTTTCAAGAAAGTAACAACATTGTATATATTGTCACATATTCTGATAGAAAATGCTGGAAAAGTAATTTTTTGGGGGCATTATGCTAAAATATGTAAATTAAAAAAAAGGCATTCATAAGATTTTGGGGTTTGATATTTGCCTACAAATCCAATTTAAACATAATTATTTCATTATTCCAGTGACTCTAATAAATGTTTTAGAATACATTTGGTGCATATGAATTATAAAAGAGTAATCTGACCTATTATTAAACTTTTTTCATTCATGGCATTTAAGATGGCGATATGAATGAAATATAGACTTTGTTTACATTTTGATTTAAAACATTATTCTGACGAGACCAAAACAATAAATTATTGACTGTTATAGCTCTGCGACAATGTTCTGACCATATGACTTTGTTGTTGTTACAGAAACACAGTTTTAATCGACTCAACTTCAATTAAAGGTTTACGATGTTTAAAATATGGCATATATACATGACTACTCTGAAGTTTACATTATTGATCGCTTCTTCTCACTCGTGTGTGCTGCGTGGCGAAGCTACCTTGAAGTAACTCGACCTAATTTTCCATAGTGATGGATTGTAGACTTTCTGAGCATGTTCTTTTCAAATAGTGTATCATTATAGTATATTCCCTGAACAAGGTAACAGTCTTGTGATGTATAAAATATAGTTTCTGCCTTCAATGTCAAGTTCTTTATTTTTATTCTGCTGGAGCCATGACAGTAGGGTCAGAGCAAACTAAAGTCCCATTTGCACAACATTTCAAGTGCGAAAGCCTTGTTTTTATATTTTCGTTTCAGAAAAGGATTTGTATTTACACAGCAACTTTTTAAAAACGATGTCCATTTACACGGAAACAGCACACACGCTGAAAATGATGTCGTTGACATGCCAGGCCACTAGTGGATGCTGTTGTGTGTTTATTTCATGAAAGTATACATGTGTGCAAAGAACAATACACTATAACAATGGTGACTGCACAGACATTCGTATGGACAGATGACGAGGTCGGGTTGCTCATACAGTTGACTCTCAACTATAAAAATATCAAGTCCCCAATATGGGAGCCATGCCCTTCTGGAGGCTGCCATTGCTGTTATTGTTGATCAACTCGCGCATGTGCAGAAGAACAATTTACCACGCATGTGTTGTGAAAGCACAGTCGCAGTGTTTTAGAAAAGCGCCGTTTTCCTCCATTTCCATGGAGACAGAGGAATCAAGTGAATCAGAAACAACACTGTTTGTGACAAATACGTGTCTGCATGCACCTGTGACACCCCGCTGTCACGGTTTGGTGATTATAGCGCTTAATCGCTCGCTCTCAGTAGCACATTGACATTGTCCAGCCGAGATCCTCTCAAAGATGGCTTGATTTACCAAACCCCTCGAAAGGGAAAAAAATCTCATTGAGGAGACAGATTGCCGAGAGGGCTCTCCAGCAGGCCTATAAATCATTCTTTAATCATAGCACACTGAGAGCGAGGTTACACACTCAGACCCCACATTAGCACCACTGACTCGCCGCTGTCTATGCTTCTACTCCTGCACTCTGCCTTCCAAGCTCCTTCTACGCTCCTTTGACCTCCATCCTTCTCCATCCTGCACCCCCTGAAATACAAAGCAGCACATCCGTTACTACAGAGGAATGTTTTGTGCGGAACATTAAAAAGTTTTGACACTAGTTGTTACCAGTAATTGGTTCAAGCGTTGAAACGAAGGTGGGGGAGGTGTCTTGACTGTTTGTTTTAATTTGAGGTTGTTATCAGCGACAAACAGGGAGGAGAAGAGGAACGATTAACATTTTAATTTTGAAAGTAAAACTGTTTGCGTCAAAGCGACGGCCATTGTTTGGATGGCTGGATAGTGTCTGGGTTTGTGTTTTACCTGATTGTCCTGATGCATCCTCCTTCAAACCAGTCCCCTCTGGTAAAGAACAACTTATTTGGTTGTTGGTTGTTTCACTATACATATATTACACCAGGTCACTGTATTTGTATACAAAAGGTGT
The DNA here is from genome assembly GCF_963422515.1 of Blennius ocellaris. Taxonomy (NCBI): domain Eukaryota; kingdom Metazoa; phylum Chordata; class Actinopteri; order Blenniiformes; family Blenniidae; genus Blennius; species Blennius ocellaris. The sequence goes on along the minus strand of NC_137665.1, from coordinate 13,099,070 downwards.
TATTTTGGCAGCTTGTTTCGTGGGAGGAATCAGTCTCTTCATGCCGTGTTTGGGCCACTTTAAGACAAGGAACAAGACTTTACAGGAACAAAATCCAACCAAGACTCTGTTAACCAAGCAGAGCGTTGCTCTAACAACAGAAGGATTGCATGTTCATAAGAGATAATTATGTACATTCCCAATCACAAGATCAGAAACATCTTGGAAGTATGAGAGGAAGCCGTAGCATTTTTTTCCCAGCAAAGATATTTTGAATGGAAACGTACAAAAGAGCCAATAAGTTGCAGAACATCAAAACACACAGATGTGATGTAAAACAAACATAACTATCATTGTGTTATCAGATGACTAATGCATCTGCGTTATTAGTTTTTCTTTCTCCTCAGGCAAAAGTACTGTTATTGGCATTTTGTTTACTCAGATATCTTTCTTCATCAGATGAGCCCGCAGGTTGAATATTTTAATTATTTCATTATGCGATCATGAACATGTGCCTGTTAGTCAGTGATCCTCCGAAAGCTCCAAATTGTCTTCCCTCTCATACATGATACTCTATTGTCTCTACGGAAAGAAAACAGGATGTCAGTTTAAGTTTAAAAAGAAATGTGCAACATTTTAAACATAAAATTACACAGAGCTGTTCTGAATGAAACATTGGGGTGATTAATGTAATTAATTTTGTGTCTTTCTGCGGCAGATTAAATATTTTCTTTTCCTTTTTGTACCTTGAGATGTTGCAGTTTACGCAGAACTTTCAACATATAATGATATTCAAATTGGAGTTTGATGAAAACATAATCAATATTCGCATGAAGGTTGTTTTGGAGGAAAAGTGAAACATCAGCGTCCTCATTACTTGTGCTGTGTACCCACATTCAAAGAGGAAGAAGCGCGCCCATTCGTCTCTGAATTCTTTCAACCGACTTCAAAAGCAGTCCTACGCTGATCGGATGGCAAAAATTCAGGCTGCAATGTGGCCACATCACAGCCTGCACTCTCTGCATGTGTCAGCTTCATCATCTGATCCTCTTTGCTGCCATCCTTTTCACACGAGGTGCACTCGGCTTGAGTGAGATAGGGAATGGAGAGCTATACATCAGTCTGTGTATTAGGACATCAAGTGTGCTCGGTCGGAGGATCACGCAGAGAAGTTCTTGCATTCGTCATCACTTGATGGATTTGGCTTGGTGTCATGAAGGCGTGCCGTAAGAACATGTGTGGGATTTTGCAGCTGCAGTTTTGTTCACAATGCTGATGAAAAAGAGTCATACTTAAGGTTTTAGGACTATATTTGCGTTGCATTATTCTACATGTTATAATGTAACCGCAGGTTAGCATTTGCATAGAGGAGCACTGCTGTCACACACTTCCCTCTGGAAGAAGACCCTGGAGAGTTCTACTGAGTTGGAAGCAGTGTTGGTTATGTAGTAAATAATCATGATATTATTATCTGACTTATGTTGGGACGCAAAGAAAAGAAAGTCTTATAACTGTATGTACTTTTGCTCTGGACCTTTCTTTCCAACAAGCTGTTCGTTAGCAAACAGTAATATACTGTACAAACACACCAGTGTCTGGTTCAGTTCACTCATGTTTGAGTTCTTGATCTCTCTTTGACTTACTTCAGTTCATCTTTTTGTGCTGCAGTGTTGTGAAGTTTTTATATTTGGTCAGTTTCTGTCGTAACTTCAGCACAAAAGCTCATTTTATCATTTTGATTCATCTCCATTATATCTACACTAAATTGTGTCCTATAAAAGTGTGATTTAATAATTATTACTTTTACCTCACACTTTTCCTACACAATCATTCTGGAATAAGTCACTTGCCTCTCGATCTGGGGGTCAAACATATTTTAGTTCAGGGGTTACAGACAGACCAATTTCATCTTGAGATGGCCAGGCCAGTAAAATAGTACCATAATAAACTTTAATTTTAAACTTTAAAGTATCTCTTTGTTGTGATGCAGACTATACATGACATTTTCATATTTTCACAAAACCAAACAGGTACTACTGAAAATGACTAGAATGTACATTTTAATGAAAACTTCTAGTGCAAAATAAAGATAAATGTCCAAAGAAAAATGTATCCTATAGCTGTTGCATTATGCATGTTTTCTTTGAAATGTTTACATTTTGCTTGGTAGTTTGGTGGTTATGAAGTGGTGTAATGTGATGTTATCTATTACAACATACTATATATAAGGCTTTTGTAATGGGATTTCATCACTTCAATGATTAGAATCTTAATTTTTGCAGATTACCTCAAAAAAAATGTTTAAACCGTAAGAAGACGATAATGAATTATATTTAACACGTAATCCAATTCGCTATAGACCTTTGCTTGTATTGATATTACTCAATGATTCATTGCATATCAACAAAGAAGTTGTCTAACTCCTCTCTCATTCACTAAATAAAGCACAGCTGCAGTAAATATATTTCAGTTACTTTACTATTCTAGAACTTAAATATGAAAAATAAAGTTTGCATGCTCTCATTGTGCATGTGTTTTCATTCACATTTCAAATGTGTGTTTGTAGGCTGAAATAGTGGCTCCAAATTGCTTGTTGGTGTGAATGTATGCTGAACTGGTGACCCTCCAAAATGTACTCTGCCCTCCATTCATTGTCATCTGGGAATAAATCCAGCACTGCATGAACCTAAAGTAGATACATTTATTCCAAAATCTGATCTGCTGGCCTATTTGTGGTGTCAGTTGTAGATGATAACCAAGTTTATTCTGTAGGTTTTAGATTGCTTTTGGCCCTCGGTGTCATTCTGACACCAAATCCACAAATTCAGTACAGCAAAGAAAACAAATCAGACACACAATTGGAAATAAATCTGACACTTGTGATCCTTTGGTTCAGCAAAAGGTTTCCCACAGTCACATTTGTAGCACTTCAGCCCTGACGGCCATGCAAAGCATGACAAATCACCCAAACTATCCTCTGTTTCTGCAGTTTGAGCATCCCTCAACCTTATTCTTTGTATTCTGGATCTCCACCCCTGTGACTCTGGTGCAGCGAAAGGTGATGAATGATTGAAGTAGACCCCCATCCCCCTCCATCTCTCGCCCATATTTTCATTCTTCTATATGGTGTCTACGCTATCTCCTCCGACAGACATTGCCTGTGTGCAGAGTTTCCCCCGAGCGGCACAGGAAAGGTATGGATACGGAATCAGCCCTCTGTGAAAAGACAAACTAGGCAGAAAATTGAACACCTCCATCACCATTTGCAACAACCAATTCATTTAAAAGTTGTTGAAATATTTATGCAGTGATCCTAAAAGCGCCGGCATATCCACCCAAACTGATAAACACACAGAGCTTTTCTTAGAGTAAAGATAGTGTGATCTCAATGATAGTAGAACTGCAGCACAAGCAAAGCCATACAATCAAATCAATGTGCCGTCGATGTAGGAAGACACAGGTTGTTCGCACTACCTGTTTCCATGGTCACTGCCAAGCCCATTTCCTTTCAAATCCTCCCTCAAATCCCAATAAGAACATTAATTGAGACTAGATTCCTGGAGGATAAAAGCTGTGAGTCTGCATGGACTGGACTAAATGAGTTCTGAATATGTAGTGGGCACCAAGAAGGATTTAAATATAAATTATGAATACGGCAGCAAGTCTGAGTGCTCTAAAAATTCTCCCTCGCACTTCAATAATAGATACGTTTTGGTGCTCTGCCAATCCATATGGAATCTGTATTTGAACACTGGAGTTTGTGGGACTAATGTCAAATAATCTCATTTTCTATTTACATGAGACAGGTGGATTTCTTGTATTGTAATTTAAGCAAGCAATGTGTGTAAATCCAGGTTTACGAGAGCCACTGTTGAATCTTTCATATCAGCTGATATCAGCTGATATTCAACCAGGACTGTCCTCACAACAAGTGACACAGTAGTCTAGCTAGTTTGAAACTTCTCAAACAGGTGCCCCTTTAAATTGTAACTTAATTTACAACCTAATTTCCAACAAGTTCTGTACAGTGTTATATAACAAATAAAAACCGGATGCAGTGAAATTAGGTCATGTATCTACAAAAGTCCTCAAATGGTGTTGGACAGCACAGTGGGGTCGTGTTAGCACCCAGTCCCCACAGCAAGAAGTTCCACTGTTAAATGTTACAGTTGTGTGAAGATTCCCCTGTGCAACACATTTTAGTCCATGTACCAAATACAGACCAATTTCATCTTGAGTGGGACGGACCAGTAAAATAGTGGTATCATAACCTTCAATTTAAAGTTAAATTTCTCGTGCAAAATACAATCAAATATCCCCAAAACATATTCTGAAGCTGTTGAATTATGAATGTTTTTACAAACTCACCATGACAGCATGTCTTTGAGGCTAATGCTAGTTTGCTGGGGTGGGTCTCTTCCTTCTAAATTTGCAGAACAAATGCAGTTTAAAAGACATTTGGAACAATGAGACATCTAATTTATCATTTCAGTTTGCATGTGGTTTGTAGTCAGTGCACTGGTTGTCAGCACATAACTACAGTATCTCTGTTCCTATGTTTCAGTTGGAAACATTAAACAGAAATTAATACATAATTATTTAAACCTGGCTTTTTCATAGAATAATACATCTCTACACATGTTTACTTCTTAGACTTCTCTAATATGTTGCTAATAATCCTAATTGTTTACAAAACACCATGCATTGTTCCAGTGTTTTGTTCCCCCTGTGTTGCCTCCCCACACACACACCTCCCCACCACCACCACCCACCTTTTCTCTGAGAATTGATGTCTTACGTTATATCCTGTGTTGGGAGTATTCGTTTCTGAGATTGTAAATTATTTATTCTTGTTTTTGTATATATTCCACCTCTTTGATTTCAGGTTACAGGGATAAACACAGACTGCTTCGCAGCACTGCATGTTACCTCTGTTTGTTTGCCGGTTGTACACATTGTCAGTATACAACAACACCAAACAAAGTAACTTTTTACAAACACCTTCTGTTCTCTCTCCTGTCTTTCACAGTGGGATGCTCAACAAGAGCCGAGCCGCTTCCTCTCCTACACTGACAGCACTCGCATGCTGAGGAGTCTGATGAACTGCAAAGATCCTCAGGAAAATCAAGAAGCCCTGTTCCAGGCGCAGTGTGCTGGAGGGGAGTCAGTATCAGGTATCTTTAAAAATTAATGCATGGATACAGCGAGTAGGTATTCTACCCGTCCAAGTCACCTCAGTCATAATAGATAAAAGACTTGGCATTTGGATGTAGAGTTTTTGGTAGACTTGTGTAGGAGAGTAAAACTCCCTCATAAGCACACACTCAGGATTCCTTACGGTCGATACAACTGACACCAGACTCCAGCCTTCACGAGATGTCTTAATGGGATGGAGTCTTTTAATTTTCAGTAAACCACCTGTGGTTAAACTACACAACAGGAGTCGCACATGCTCTTTTAACTATGTCCACAGGAAGAGCATTAAGATTCTGAAGGTGCACCAGAACAGGTGGGAAAATATGCAAGCGTTACTTGTTGAAATTAACTTCCAACAAGCTTAATAAAATATTAAATTATACCAGGGACCATGATAAATGTCCATCCATCCATCCATCCATCCATCCATCCATCCAGCCATCCAGCCATCTGTCCAGCCATCCATCCTCTGAAGCTCCTCAAGTCAAACATTCTCACTGTGACAGATGCAGTTTTCTTGATTGGTGTAAAATTATATTTTACCATTCAGTCAAAGTGCAGACAGTTTTACATATGTTAGACATTTTGTCACTCGCCTTTTAATCCCGTTCACTGAGTTATGAGGCAAAAATAGTACAAAACTTCCAGGTGCTTCCAGTAATATTCTGTGTGTTTGGTCACATCGTGTGGAAATTAACCAATCTGCAGTTTAGCTTGAAGCTAAATCTCTTGAAATTAAATATTCTCTCCTCTTTTGGGCATAAGGCCCTGCAGGATGTTCCTCTCTATTTGTCACCGGTAATTATCTCTTCAGATCGCGAATGAGGCTCGTTAAAATGAAGTGTGGAGCATTGAAAACAAGAAAACGAACCAAATTTTATATTTTTGAGAAAACGTGTGCTAAACTTTAAAAAGAAGGTGTGGGTGTTTGTCTGGCTGAACCAACCTCATCCCCCTGTCCAAAAACTAGCATGTTGGGTTAATTGGTTGCTCCAGATTTGCCCAGGGTTATTTTGTGTGAGTGGTTGATTGTCTCACTGTGTTTTCTCTGTGAGGAGATGGAGATTTCTCCTAAGTGCCTTCTGCCTGAGGTAAGCCCTTCAAACACTTGTTTCAGTAAAGATGTAAAGCTTCTCAAAGACAGAAAATAATAGTGAGTGATATCACTGTTAACAAAAATTATTTTCTTGAGCGGTATTTACATGAGAACACAAAAAAAGGCTGTTTTCTGTTATGTATCTTAAAATTATAAATTAATATGAATAAATGTCTTTGTGTTTCAGTTTCTAAATTATAGAAACACCTAAGCTTTCTTTCATTATTATTATTATTATTATTATTATTATTGTTATTATTAACAAAAAACTACCTCGTTTTTTATGATTTAGCCAAATATATCTTGTCAATAAAAAAGTACAACCACATTATAAAAAGTTAAATAAAATCTATATTGTTTCAGAAAGAAAAAACCTTTCATATTCCAAACAAAAAAATGTATGGGAAAAGTTTCACCATCACCTTTCTTATTAAAAAGTAGCTGAGACACTGAGGAAAAACAAATCTTTTTTTTTTTCCTAACTAAAAATGTACCTCTTTAAACTAGACACACAAAGCAAGTTATCATTTCTGTTTGAATACAATGTGCTTCCAGAGATGTACTTGCCCACTTCATTTTATCAGGATTCTGGGTTGCTGAGCCTCAGAGTAACAGCAGGGATTAGACACTTCCTGTCTGTGTGCTCTTTCGCTGGGTGCTTGCCATCCAGACTGAAAGAAGCCATGATGAAATCAAAGAATACAAATCTGGGAGCCACTGAGAGGACATCGAAATCTACTTCAAAGCCATCAATAGACTCTTGTTGCGTTTGGGCAGCAGAAACTGAGGTGTAGCCTTGTATACACGGTGATCAATCATCCACTGAAGTGACCCTTTTGTCTGTGTCATTGAGACCCAAATAAAATGCACAAAATCCATCTGCCATGCGGTTTGTCTGAATCAATAAGCAGCCGTGCTCAGGAGTGCAGGGAGCAAACAAAATGTTTCATTTTTAACAGCCCCTCTGTAGGCAGCTGTCCATCATCCCTCATCAAAATGGTGCTGATGTAAGTCATTCACTATTTTATATTTCTCTCTCTCTCTTTACCACTTAACCCTCAGATGGCAACAGTACATAATTGATTTTTTTTTTTTAATCCCAGTCCTGGAAATGACTTACTGATTCACAAAAATAATAAGATGTTTACAATTGTTCTCTCTCATTTCCCCAAACAAAAATCTTATTTCCAGAAAAGCCAAATTGCATTTAATTTATTATTTTTTTTTACAAAAATGGGAACAAGTCCTTGTGTTTTCTACATATAAAACATATAAATACAGACTGCCAAAAAAAACAATAGTGCGAAGTTCAAAGTGAGCTGAAGCAATGCTGGTTTGAAGCGTCCAGTGATATGAAGCAGGTGAGGCTATCACCACTGGACATGAAAAGAGCTCATATCGAAGGTCGGTGTGTGGAAACAAAGCGTGATTGCGACTCCCTACTTGGTGTCCATGTTCATGAGAGAATTGTGACACAGTTCAAAAGAGTTTAAGAAAATATCTTCATGTTGCTGTGAATATGTTCAGTGAATCCAGAGGATTATCAGTGTGTTGAGGACAGAAAGGAATGTTGAGTGTGACCTTTGAGCCCTCAAACTGCAATGCACCGACATTATGGTGGAACCGACAATGAGAAATAAAACCACATACATTTTATAGCTTCATAACACAGCAGCTGAAGACTTTTCTACCATCCATCCATCCATCCATCCATGCAGATACTAGACCCTGCATACTTAAAGGAAAGCAAGTTTATATCTTACACTCATTGAATTTGACAAATATTGCTCAGGGCTTGTAGAACCACTGTTGTGCAAGTGATTTTTATTTGTATTTTTATAATGACTGCAGTTATGGGCTCACTTTGACTGGTTATTTAAGAAGATAGCTATTAGTCACCATCAGTGAATATATTACATGTTTAGCATGATGAGTGTGTGTAGATGGAGTGGGTGTACAGCTGTGTTTGGTGAGGAAGATTCTGAGTTAAACCAGGCTCCTAACCTTTCTTAGTTCATGTTATAATGGGTCGTTATGGCCTGCTTCAGGTAACATCAGCATTGGGTTTGTTAAAACTGGCAGCATTGCTTCGGAAGTGGTACCCATGTCATGATCAAATAAAGGTCATGTGGCATGTACCACTGTGGCTATAGGATGACAAAGATCACCGTCTACACTTCGGGAAGTGTTGTGGGTCTCAACTCAATGAAACACCCAATGATTGCAGACATGTTAGCGATCAGTGCTCATTTATTTATTTATTTACCCGACGGCGCAGACCCATTGTGAAATGCAATTTTTTGAAAATAGCTCATAAAGTGGAACTTTTTGACAATGCTCCGGCTCCGCAACACAAATTTTCTGAAATACTGCTACTGAGCATGTGGAGCACAGCTGAAGTAAATATGTCTCTTCAGGAGTCGATGGACAATGACAACAATGGCAGCCTCCAGAATGTCATCATTTTCCGTTCATATTCTCCTGGAATTTAATAGTTTAATAGTTGAGAGTCACCCGTAATAACAATCCAAATTTATCGTGGACTTCCATTGTTAATGCTTATAGCGTGTTGTTCTCTGTACGCATGTGTGTGGTTTCATTACCCCCCCCATTTTCACATGAAATGCTGTGTAAACAGCCCTTGATAATCTGTACTTGAATGTATTTCTGTAGTGATGCTGGTTACTGCTACTGAGTATTTGCAGAGGGAGTTTGAGGATTATCAAGTTACCAAAAGGAACAAGAAATGGGCCACTGAAATTTCCCCTGTATTATAATTAATAGCAATCACATGACACCCTGCAAGAATATTACAAGTTATTCACGTAATTGGTCAAGCCAATGTGAGTGGAATCCACTCACAAATCTGTGACATTGTAAAGTATTAATCGTACACAGAAGAATGGAATATTATGTGCTTTGATGGTATTTCATCCAAAGACCCAGCAGATGTATTTATACATTGTTTTTTGAATTTTGACAGGATGAATTAGGAAGACAGCCATCGCAAACATTGGCTGCAGCATAACCTTTTATCTATTTTTCCACATATTTATCCAATATCCAGCTGTAACCAACTCTAATTTTAGAGTACCCCCAATGAGCTAAGAGACTTTATTTCACCTGCATCAGCTGGATCCTTGGATGCTGATTTATTCCCGAAATATTTACTGCATTCAAGAAACTTGCCGAGTACTGTCAAAGCAAACTGTACGTATGATAATTAGAAAAACTTTGTTAAACACTGAGATGCTCAGCAGACACAAGAGAAGGTGGCATTTCTTAACAGTGTCCCCTTTTTAGTGAGGAAACAAAAGGAAGCAATGCATCAGAATAGTTTAGGTTTATTTAAAAAAAACAAAAACAAACAAGCAAAATGTCAGGAGCAATTAACCGGCACCACGGCTGACGAGGAAAGAGGTTACCTGCTGTTCAACGGCCTTTAGTCGCTGTATGACTTTTGTTCTTTGTGTCTTTTTCTGTGGATCAGCAACAAATACACAAGATGAAGAAAAAAAAAACTCAAAGAAAGACCTGATCTGCAGAAGCCAGCAGGTAAAAAAAACAATACAACCTAAACTGTCTGAGCTGAACAACTCGAGAGCAATCTTTTTTTTCTTCTCACAAGACAAGCTTTAGAGCAATTTTATCATAAAACTCACAGTTGTGTGGAAAAAAACACAGAAGATTGAGCTTCGAGAGCATGGTGCATTTAATGACTGCATGTTGAGTCCTGCTTAAGATAACTCAGTCTAACATCATTCACTGGCTGAAGTGACACGGTTTAATTGCCTTTTTTTATGTATAGGTTCAAGCAGTCAGCAAGTTTTATTTCATTATATATAAGCACTTTCTCCATCCATAGCACTGAGAGACCTGCAGATGATCTGCGAATTAAATGATGAATAATCAAAGTATACTGTTCGATCTGAGCCAATAAATGATGTAATTTCTTGACCTTAAAACCATGAAATTAAATAGTGGAGAAAAAACCCACCTACATGCTGTCTCACTTTATTACTCTCATGTTAATTTATTTAAGAGCTAATGGAAAGTGATGAAACTTGTTTTTTTGCTATTTCACTACTGTGCGTATTTATTCTGTTGATTGGTTTCTGATATTCAGGAACACAAAATGGCACAAAATACAAAATTATAAATACTCACATATTGTAAATAAGTAATTTTTGGAAATTGTGCTTTAAAGAATATATATTTTTTAACGCCATTTATTCAAATCATAAGCCATCAGTTGCTATGTCCACGGCTTCTATTAATGAAAACTCTTGATATGCATTGCAAATAAGATTATTCTTTTTTTTTTTTTTTAAGACAATCCCAATTTCAATTCGAGTCACAGCTGTGAACAATTTAAAGTCCTTATTTCTTTAAACAATGCTTTGAACAAAAATATTTTATTCAGGTAAATCGAAGCAAACGTCTGTAAATAATGATGTAATACATTGAAAAGTAACTAGACTATCAGGGCAGTTCAAGAGAAAAGAAAAAGAGAATAAATATGAGAACAATCAAATAAGAGGCCTGAGGCTCAATGAAAGTGCCTTTAAAATCTCTTGTGAGTCGTCACTGAGGAACATGCTTTTACATGCGTATTTTATGACAATAGGTCCACACAAAATACATGGAGAACTCCAAACACGAATATAGTCAAACCCAGACTCAAACCCAAGAGATTTTCTCCCTGTGAGGCTTGAGTACTATCATCAACAACACTATAATGCTTCCCCTTTCACTGAGGAAAATACAGGCATTGAACTAGTTTTACTAGAATACACTACACACAGTCTCACAGCCATGTTTTAACAAAAAAAAAGGTATAAAGAAACAGAAAAGCGCAATCTTATCACAGGAATAAGCATCAGATGATCTAACTGGGATGACAGCGGCTCACACATTGATCACTGCGAGAACATTGAGGTGTTAAGTGGTTGTATAACGCTGCTATGGATTTAGAAGATGAGTGCATATGTTTGTTCTTCGCTGAGCCTCGTGCTTTCTGCCCTTCTTCCTGCGCAACCTGATTGCTCCAATTACGCAGCCCTTTTTTTTTGCAGATTTCTTCCTCCTGATTGATTTGTTTCTTTCTCCTCAATGTTGTGCTGAAATAATTAATGCAAAACAAAAGATTAATGGAGTTAATGGCGCAATCTCCTGGAGACTTTATGGCTTGTATGTTCGGTAAACATGTCTTAAAGTGGGGGTGCACACGAGGACACGCAATCGAGATGCCTCGTGATCTGATTTACCAACGGACGGGTAGGGAAATATCAGAAGCAGTGAGTGGGAGTTAACCACAAATACAAATGACACAATTTCACTGTATCACCTGAATTTTGAAACTTAACATCACAGTCCTACTTTTGTTTGTTTGTTTTTTTTAAGTTATCATCCATATGCTGGCATATTTTTCAAAACTGCAGCCCACATGTAATTTGCCCATGTAATGTCAGATTTTGTACATGGAGTGGGTGGAATAACTTAATGCTGTCAAGTCTTGATATCACACTGATGGTGTGATCCTATAATCTCTGTGTAGCAAGAGAACTAAATGAAAGAGTGAGATATCCTGATATCCTTGGCATTATGGGCTGATGGAAAGAAGAAAGGGAAGGTGTTTCATTACCGCAGGGAGCTCTGCTGTGCCGCTGTGCGGGAGCTTGGCAAGTTGCTTATTCTCAGTGGTTTATAGCAACTTAAAAGGGAGAGATTATTTGCATCCCTGGGGACAATATTCTCTGCTGGAAACAGGAGCTTCAGCCAGGGCACAGCTGGCTGTTTAGTCGCAGTGATGTCGCAGCCAACAGATAATATGTGAGGTTAATTGGGACATAGCAGCGAGTGGTCAAAGCGAGCGACTGCTGGTCGGTTGATATGCAATTCATTTAATATGATTAGATGGGTATTTGCAGAAAACAGAGTATACGTGATTAGGTGACGTTTGCTTTCGCTTTGATACCGGAACAAAAAGCACAAAAGGCTCAGCGTGAAAGTAAAAAAAGCTGCCCTACAACTGTCACATTTTGGAAACCTGTAAAACTGACTGCATGACGAACTATCACTTACTGCAGGAACTTGTAATTTAGGAGCAATTTGTGGGGTACCTGCACACATCAAATGCAGCTTTCACAATATTATGCTTCACTACTCATTGGAATTGCGTACATTTGTACAGAATCCCGAAAAAAGAACTTTCCAGGGTTCAACTTTGCCAAAGTTTCCCCAAAAGAAGATGACAGGAGCACAGAATGCATTCAGCTTGTTGTTGCGTAGCTCAAAAGGAAGCATTTATGATGATCTGAGGTTTCGCCCGTGATTGTGGTGTGGCCGGCTCACGCATCCGAAAAGGCACTTTCAATGCAGAAAGGTGTCCGGCATCAGCTTTAAACCAGACTACATCTCTTCATCTGATACATTGTCAAGTACATATGGGTTTTACGGTGTTTGCAAATCACTGCGCCTGTGTGTTTGTTTGTGTTTGTGTTGTGTTTGGTAAGGGGTTTGGTTTCTCTGAGTGTCGAGTGAGGAGCTGAACCCACAATCAGTGAATTTAGTCGTGTACATGGGCTCGGGATAAACAACAACTAAACTGTATCACTGGAGTTTCACTATTATGCAAAAATGAATCTATTTTTTTTACCCACAATGCCTGAGGGGAAAAAAGAATGAAAAACCAAAACTGTGACCCATTCAAGCATGCGTGCAGAACGTATAGGTTTAAAAACGCTCTCTTTTTCTGTCCTTGGATTGCAGCTCTGAGCCCATATCCTTTTATACCAGCTACAAATATGAGTGTCCTTGAAGGCCAAGGCCCATCTCTCGTGTTCGATTTTGAGTGACAGTGAGTATTTGAACTGTTTTTATAGCAGCCTCTTTACATCTTTATGCATCGCTGCCATTTCAAAAAAAAATTTTGTTCAAATAAATGTTTGCCTTCGTCAAACTCGACAAACCATGTACTCATTTATTGATTATACACAGATCCTTGGACAAATGCAGTTGATATTGCAGCCGCGCTAATTAAGATTAGCAACAGTCTCATTTCAATGTTTCTTTCTAACTGAGTGTTTTGGTGGCTTCATCAAATGCACCTGTGTTTATTTCCAATGCTTTAATTTAAAAGAGGGAACACAGCAATAACACAAAAAATTAATTTTCTGGAGTGAGTCATTTCTGGAGAGGGAACGAATGCTGCCTGGTAGGCAGCTCAAGGTGCATAGCAGATGATTTCATGAAAAACCTGTACAGCTTTGGTAGCACAAAAAAAAAAATGGCAGTTGTTTATTTCCTGAGATTTAGTGCAGCAGTATAGCGGTAAACCCCAAGGACCCCAGACTATTGTCTGTTTAAGAAGCACTGAATCACTTAGTTTTTATATAGTCTGACATTATTCCCATGCATTTGTCGATGGTTTTTTTTGTCCTGTAATCTTTGATTCCAATTGATTAAAAAAAAATTTGAACATGTGCTTTTATCGAACTTATTTACAGTTTGAGTCTTTGATGATCTGTTTTTGTCATGAGACATCATCCATTCATCAAACTAATCATAATTCATAAAGTTCAATTTCCTTTTGAGTGGCCCAGACCAGTAAAATCATGCCATATTTACCTTTAAACTCAAACTTGAAAGTTTTTCTTTGTTGAAGTAGAGTATATGTGATGAAAATGTTTAGAATTTCACAAAACCAAACAATTACTGCTGAAAATCACTGCATTGTCAACATGAAGCTAACTGTAAAGAAACTTTCATTCAACCACTAACGTTTACATTATTTCCCTAAACTATTACTTATCATAACATCATGTAGTTAATCCATCTACTCATTGAATTAGTTCTTGTTGTGCTAATTGGATGATGTTTCTATAAAAGAACAACTTTATGAGACTTGACACAATAAGATGTTATAAGAAGGTAATTTAATGTGTGTTTTCACCCTCAACTCCACGCGCTGCTTCTGTTATGAACTTTTAACTAATGCTGTATAAGTACACATTCATCATTGTAATTCTCACCAAAAACCAGACTTCTATTTCTTTTGTGCTTTGCTCTTGTAGGAGCTGTGTGCCTGGAAGCAATAACTGTATAGTGCCACACAACTCTGCTCTGAGTTCTGTCACTTCTGGCGGCTTCACAGCATTGCTGTTGCTTTCACGTTGCCTCAAAGGAGATTCATACAGCACACAAGGTCTGCAAATGGATCCCAAACTTTATGAAAAAGGCAATACGAGGTAAAAAGCCAGAGGAAGACTATAGGATGTATCTGCACATAGTGAGACACCAAAACAGAATGATAATATTGTACTTCTGCAGATAGAAATGGGGAAATACGAACTTTGCAGCTGCTGGGGGAGGGAAGCGGTTTTAACCCTTCAAGTAATTAAACAAGCTTCAGCCATGACTCTGAAAGGTTTATATTCCAGTCTGCAACCCACTGAGGATCGACAGTCATGTCAACTTTCAGAGGCTGCTGATGCCCAGGCGTGTGTGCGTGCACAGAAAATATTCAACATGGGGAGAATAGCACTAGCCTTGATGAATCATTCTGTTTCAAGTGAAAGGCAAACATGTTGCACACTGCAGAAAATTGATTACGAAAGCAGTTTGTAGCCGCTCTCAAACTCAAGGTGCTTCGGTCCCTTCACGGCCTTCTGATTGAAAAGTAGTAGCGATTGTTTTCGAATTAAGATGACCCCAGGAGTTCAACGCTCTGCTGCCTGAGAAAATGCTTGCAGAAAACATGTGCTGGCAACGTAACTACATCTATAAAATGATCTGGGTCACTACTATCCCATTGAATGCACAAAGAAACACTAATTCACCAGTTGGATAGCGTATTTATGGAAGTCACCGTGCATCGCAGCTACTTCCATAACGCTTCTCTGTACTTTGTATGTGAGTTGTGTTGTGTCACATTTATTTTCTCACTTTATTTCAATTGTAGGCGTCGCATACGTTTCTATTTGTTGAGCAACCTTTGGCACTGATAAGCAGTTTATAGAGTGAAAAAAACCTTAAAGAGAATTATTTGAAGGGACAACATTACTAGATTACTATAAAACCTGAAGAAAACTCGATACATGCAGTTTTACAGCATCACCATTGCATAGTTTTCTTACATTATATATTTTGAGAACACATTTTTCTGGTTTTTCATGGATAAGAGGGTGAAAGCCCTCATTTATTAGTGATGTGAAGCTCAAAATATGAATGCTTCTGATGCCACGTGTCTCTTTTGATATTTACATTGTAATTTCTTGTTTGAAACAATCAAGAGATGAGGGGAAATGGGAGGCACCTATCCCCATATTATCTGATTTAAAGCCCTGTCTTCCAGAAATATGTTGCAGTGATGTCAATAATTTCATTTTAGAAAGTGAAGAACTGAATTAAAATGAACATGAGGACCAGGGCTGAACTCTCTATGTCCTTGACGTCACTTTGAATATATTTGTGTTCTTCACTCTAAAGAAAAAAGGAAAAGTTATAATACTGTTGCTTTTATTATGTATCAAAATAGTTTATTTCAAGTGACAATAAACTCACTTGTGTGCCAATTAAAATGAAAAATATGTTAAAAATAATTAAACTGAACACAATCAACCATTTTTTACCATATGTAAATGCAAAAATTATCTGAACTAAACAAATATATGGCTAATGTTCTTTGAAGAATTACCTATACACTATACGCACTCCAGGATATTGAGGAACTGGAGCTAACTCAAGGTGAAGGATTCACCCTGGACAGATCTGGGTCGGATTTGAACCAAGACTCTCTTAGTATGAGGCAATCGTGCTAACCTGTCCCACTATAACATTTATTATTCACCCAGAACCATGAGGTGTATGTTGATTCATGTTTGCACTTGAAAGAAAAAAAAAAGACTATTAACCGAATGTAAGGTCACTTATCTCTTTCAAGTTGACCTCTTCTTTCCCCCGGTGCTGTACCATCAGAGGAATCTCTGGATCCGCCCCTGTGGTGAAGTATAAGGTATCCCAAAATACCCATGATGTCCCTTTAAATGATAAACGCACGTGGAATTATGATCATGTGCGTGACGTCAGAGGGTTGATCAAATATTTATACCTGCCTGGTACCCTAAGTGCACATGTCTTCATCACAAGTTCATTATGTGAGGGGGAGGTGGGCTCGGCTGCGCGAGGTGAGCAGAACCGGCACGTTACGCAGTCTTTGGAAAGACACTGAGCGACGTCTGTTTCCGGACAGTGACACGAGTAAGCAATCTCTCCAAATGACTTGCAAGAGGAACTTGTTTTGATGAGGACTGACCCAATCCTCCCAGCGGTATTCACACCCAGCTCCAAGTTTGTTCTCGCAGTTACGCAGCGTCTGAGAAGAAATGAAGGGACTTGCGCACAACTGAAACCTCCAAGAAGCCCCCTCCCCTACTCTCACATGCCAGTCGGGAAGAGTTTGGAACCTGTATCGTCGCTTGAGTCCGTCCGCAGACCGACAGAGGGAGGGAGACTCCGATGGAAAGCCATGCAGCACTTTGAACCCATGGCGACATGGCACATAGGCTCCTCTCATCTGCGAACAGATTCAGCGCCAGATTCGCCTTCATAGTCACCGTGTCGCTCTCCTGCACCTACCTGTGTTATAGTATCCTCTTCTGTCGCGGCACAGTTATGACAAACCAGGCGTACGAGGGGAAACGATGCCCGCCGAGCAAGAACGCCGGTGGCAAGAAACTTCTGGGGAAGCTGGATCAGTGCGCGTCGCTGGGAGTCCGATCCGCTGCGCAGGAGTCCGCAGCTGCCCAGCGAGGAACGAGCGAACTCCGAGAGCAAACCAAAGCCCCGCTCCTGTCTGCAGCAGGACACTGGGTTGACCTCAAGTTGAGAAATATGAGTTTTGCACAGAAGTACGGGAACAAGAAGCTCCCCAACGCGCTGATCGTCGGTGTGAAGAAAGGGGGGACCAGGGCGGTGCTGGAGTTCATCCGAATACATCCAGATGTGCGCGCACTCGGAACTGAGCCGCACTTTTTTGACAGAAACTATGACAGAGGGTTGGACTGGTACAGGTGAGGAGATATAAAACAAGCACTGCGATTGTACTTTTTTTTTTTTTTACATCATTGACTTTTGCTTTGTTGTTTCTCTGCTAAACAGTCGTTATAGTCATCTTCTACTCTATAACGCGGGACAAATGCCTCCAGGCAACCGTTTAATTAGAAACCATTGATAATTATAGCTTTCAATATTTAAAAATTCTTCTTTAGAAATGATTCAGTTTATTGCCTACTTTAAATAGGATTTCTTCTGTTGTTCATGTGACAGATGCTTTACTGTAGATGCTTAAATGTTTATTTATCCATCTTCTATACTGCTGTATCCAGTCCAGGGTCCCATATCACAGCTATCGATGGACAAAGGTAGGGTGCACCTTGCACTGGTCACCAGTTTATTTATTCATTCACTTAAACTTGTTTTCGGAGCATTTTCCCAATAAATCATTTGACAACACTATATTATTTTAACCAACACAACTGTAATAATAATTAAAGCATCTATATAAATTGATGGACTTGTAAGGCCAAAAAAAAGATATGGCTCAAAAATATCAGAATAACCTAATTGTGGACATCTGAAACAATTGTTTCTATTTATTGACCCCATCGTTCTCAGGCACTAGATAAATTGTGCAGCCTGACATTCATATAAAGTGTGGCATGACTCCACCATACTCAGTCTAAACAAAAGCAATCTGTTGGGAAGAACGCGCACATATCCCCAGTGCACATTTTTCCCAAGCCACCGGTGACACCACAATTTTGATCTCCCCTTTTCTAAAGTCATTTTTCCCCCCCTCTTTCCCTCTGTGCTGCTCACGGTTGCTCTGAGCTGAGCTGGATGACACTGAGCAGACAGCGCCATAAGGCTGATGTAGGGTGATGTGGTTCATACACACAAGAAGAAATATCACAGCCAATACCACCAGTGACACAGGCATCCCCCAGGTTGCCAACTGCCTTCAAACAGGCGACACACAGGCACAAAATGTTCTCTCGCAGTTTGTTAAAGGTAAAAGGGCTCACACCGTGCAACAAGGTTTTCACCCCTCCTCATGAAGTGCACTGCTACTTCACAAGGTTTCTAATGCAGGCGCCTCCAATTGAACCTTTAGGAAAAGGAGCTTTCAATCCATCCCCGAGTTTATGAACACGCTTCGAAAAGAAGCATGTCATTCAAATAGGATGCAGAAAGTGTAAGGTTGCTTTCAACGAAAAGCAAAATGATTACTGGCTGTTTACAGGCAGCGGGGAATATCTCTCCCTCCAGTCTACAAATGTTCTTCTTAAAAGGTGTGATGGTGTTGAGTTGCATTGCATTTGATTGTTGGAGCTGTCCACCCACGTGTACACAATGCCACCACTGTGGGGCTGCGCCACTACTTCCAACACTGGGAACAAGTGAGAAAGTCTGTCGTCGTGCTGCAATGCAGGAATGAAGAGCATAGTTTCAGCAAATTATTCTGTATCCCAGCACCTGTCCATCAAGGCTCAGATGATAGTTTCATCATATCTTCTCTTATATACAGCATATGACATGTTTGGTTTCTCGTCTTGACCTTCAGCCTGGATTTGCATTTTCAATATTAATGGTTGGTGTTAACGTTGAAATTTGTGTCCTCTTGACCTAACCAGTCCAAATGTACCCGTGCGCTGTGTTTGTTACATCTTGGTCGTAAATGACCGACACAAACATTGGTTATCCTCTTTTAAAATAATTATACTTGTGTATGTGGCTGCATTTTTAATCAGCTTGAATAAGAACAAAGCTTCTAAATGATTCAGTAATTGATTCATTTAGTTTTTTTATTTGATGAGTTTGGATGAAGAAAAGTGAGAGTTGGTTTGAATAATACTACTCCGGGAGCTCGTTTTACATGAAAAATGTCGGTAAATGAATCAATAATGCGTTCTTGATAATGAATATCACAGTGCAGTCATGCAGATACAAAATCATCCACCACAAAGATTATTAGTGTGCTGGTGTCATCGCACAAACAGCTACACATTGAGAACATGTCCTTTTTATCCTCCAACTAATGAACCAAGGGATATGATGTTACTGAATTAATATATTTGAGGAATAACTCAAACTGTCGTCTCCTGTGTTGGTGAATTGATTTCAAGGAACTTAATACTGTGAACCTTATTGGCATATATGTATGTGTATGAGCAAATCTATTCTATTTCTAGTGATCTGTGTCTAACTTTACTGGACATATTTATGATATCCTAAGACAAAAAGAAATATTTTCAATTTCAAATTCTATATTTCAGAGTCACTCCAATTTATTATTGGTTGACAGTTATACAGATAGCAATTGCTCTCTCAAACAAATCTCATTAATTTTGATTTGCTTTGTGTCATTCAATAATCCAATATTTTCACATACAAAGTAATCACAAGCTTGTAAGTCTTTTTCTGCCTCAATTTAAGCTAAATTCACTTGTATTGTAATTTTTTTAAGGGCTATTACAGACATTTTATTAAACAGCATCATCCCCTTGCTTATAATTAACAAACTTTTAAATGTTTTTTGCCTTTTTTTTCGGGTTTCAAAACATATTGCAGTCTTGCAGCGGCTTAATTTATTAAACTCTCCCCATTAGATTTTTGCTTAAAACAACAATTATTAATCAAGTAAAGGAATAGTTTGCTTTTTAGCAGCATGGGAATGTAAAGCAGGCTGTTTGTTTGTTATTATGCATGATAGTGGATACTATTTTACACCTAAAACAATTATTTCAATTGTTTGAAGTTTGAGTTGGTTTGAGTTTATTTGCAGGCACTGGATGCAGCATTCTGCTTTTTCAGTAGAAAATAAAACTTCCCAAGGCGTTTCTTTATGGTCATATGGTTTTTACTGTGTGCATTTAGCATATTATATTGATGTAAACGTAATGCTCTCGCAAACAACACTGCTCATCCCAGTACCAATTAACAGCGCGGAGCTGTAAAGCCAAATATTTCAGCAAATTCCTCAGTGTACTTTTAATATGAGCCCAGAGGATAAGTCTTTTCACTGCTGAAAGGCTTGTTTAATTTATGAAAACGCACGTGGCCAAATGTAGACAGTGTAATTTAGTCAGTTGTACGAATGTATTATTCATCAGTCTTCCTTTATTAACGAGCATCTACACAACACGGCAGAAGAGCCAAACATCAGTTAAACATCTGAATTACATCTGAAGACAGCAAAGTGGGTATGCAGTGAGGGGGAAACAGCTGTGCAGCCATTTCTCTGCTTCTTCCACACACCAGATCAGACATCGAAAGCTTCAGGCGTCCTGCCATGAGTCCATTCACTGTCTCTGCAACCTCCATCATCACAATCTATAATTCTAATACGGCTCAGCAACAGTCAGTCTCCATCGCCAAGCGCACTACTTGATCAGAGGTTTGAGGTTTATAGACTCTCTTTATCGTCACTCTAACGTTTGACAAAAAAATAAATCACAGTCCCAAGCTGATATTACTCCACATGTGGGAAATTACAAAGTTGGTATATTGCACACTTGTCAAAAGCTGACAGTTCATTATTTTTTTTAATATATACTTAAATAATACTCTGTACGCAGCAAACAAGCTAATTGAGGCAGAGGCAAAGTTATTTAACCTGACAGTCAACAGAAGATACTGTTAGTGATTTTCTGTCACTTTGTTTGGGTTGGTGGCAGCATGTCACATGAAGTGTCTTTCCATTTAATTTACCTGAAACAACTACCTCCAACAGAAAATCCATCCATGTTCTATACGGCTGAATCTGTTTTATTATCCCGGGGGGGGGACTGATCCCACAGGACTATTGGCTCACTCTAAATTGTCTGTTGGTGTGAATGGAAATAACTAACCAAACTCAACTGTAAGATTTTAGAATGGTGGAAGAAAATTAAGTACTCAAAACAATCCCATGCACGCAGAGGGAGAACATGCAAAGTCCAATCTTCTATGGTCTTGTTTCAACGACAACGTTTCAAGTGAAAACGCACCGTGTTTTCACTTGAAACATTACCAAATGCAAACATTTGGTAATTTGGTCAAACGGCAAACATAACACAATGTTTTGAATATGATGAAGCATATTGGAACAACCATCTAAAACAATCATGAAAACTACAACACCCCCCCAACCCTCCAAATCCATTGAAAACAACAGTAAAAAGAGTTTACACCTCTCCAAAAGGTCAAAGTCAGCACAGATGAAAACATATGCAGTGTTTCTATCCAACACACCATTGCGAAATACCATTAAATGTATGAACGTAAATGTGTTTATTGATTTGTGTCTTCCTTTTTTCAGTACTGTAGGTACAATACTGTATATAAACATGTATGGTAGCTGTGACTCCGTGAAAGCAAACCAATAATTGATAGAATTAACAGCACAGTGGAGTAGTGATTGGCCCTCTCAAGCTCATATTGAGAAAATCTTAGTTGGATTTTGGGATCTGTTTTATGTGGAACTGTTTGTACTGTTGATGATTCTAAAGTGAATTTTTGAGCTTAGATTGTCAGTAGGTGTGAACGTCGGTGTGATTGTGACTTCACCATGGAATGGTGGCGTGTCCTGTGGTTTCTCCACCTTACTCTATTGCCATTGACTCTAAGTTGGATAAAACAGGGTGGATATATGAAAAGATTGAATTGGGATTTCTTGGTTCCCACAGGATGAAAAACCTCTTTATATGATACGTTCAGGGATTAGACTCCAATCATCAGCTCTGACTTTACCTCCATCAGGCTCACAATATGAACCAAGATCAAAATGATCGTCTGATAATTTTCTGTTGATGAATCGATGTAATTGAGCATGAAAGTTGATTATTAACTTTCATTTAAGTAATGAGAGATTGCATTTCAGCTGCTTTCCTCTGGGCTTGCCATAATGAATCACAGTGAGCTGCATGTTGGATTTGGCTCAAGTTAATGCCGGATGCCCTTCCTGATGCAACTAGGGGGTTGAAAAGTCTTGCTCAGAACGCAGAGTGATGACACATCAATAGTGGGATCAGAATTAGCAGACCTGTGGTTACAAGCTTTTCTTTGTAACCTTGAAACAACACCTACTATCTATATACTGCATGATATTATGACATAAGGTCAGTACATGCAAAGGCTCAGGGGCAATAAGCCTCAAATGCATCTTTTTTCCCCGATAATGGGAGCAAACGAGAGTACACGGGCAGGGAAAACATGCAAACTCAATTATGATAAGTATGATGTTATTGTCCCCTTAGGCACAGTGCTAGATTTCATTGATTCACAGATAAAAACACTATCGCAGGTTAAAAACAACAAAACAAAACAAAATGACAGGCTAAAACTACCATCACAGGATGAAAATGCCACTGCAAAACAAACTCCACACATTTCTCCCCAAGATATAACTACAACCAATTTTCTTTGATCCATTTGAAACCCCTTACTTATTTCTTGCAACACATTCTCAACAAGTTATATCTGTTAAACATTCAAAACATACATGCAACACCAAATTAACTGTGCTAGGCTTCAATGCAGCGGCCAGTTGTTCTGCACAGTCTGTCTTGTTACATTAAGCGTGTGACAGGCCATTTAGGCTCAGAAGAAAAATGGTGCAGTGTTCATTACTGTGCCTCCTGAACAGAACACACACATGGCCTCATTTATTCTGTATGAGGGTGTTCTCATAACCATACAGGACCTGATGAAACGGGCATTTCTCTACCACCAATTTCCTCACACTTTTTTTCCCAATTTTTTCTCTCCCCTATTCTGCACAGAATGATAAAGATCAAACAAAAAAAAACACATTGCTACACACCATCAAAACTTAAAAGGGCATCTTAGCTCTATTGATTTCACAGGAGTCGGAGACACTTCCAGTTTCTTCTCCGAGAAGGGTTGAAGTTGTACAAGAGGCTACGAATATTCTCCAGGTCCCCATTAATTGGCTCGGGGAGGCAGGGAGCTCTGGAAACAGTATCATCAGAAAGGTTGATGAGGACAGAAAGTTAGATGGTTCTCATTTAACACAGAAAACCACACATTATAGAGCGAGGGGCGGTCAGGCTCAGCTCTGCATTATTAATGAGCTGTCTTCATTCCCATGCAGCAAAGAGACATGTAGTTGTTAACATTAATTACAAAACAACTCTTTTTGAGACATTTCCCAATTGAAACCAGCCCGAAACAGAGAAATTCTACTTTTGATTCAGTGTAAGTATACATAGAAATAATTTAATGGTGCATACACTGGAAACCAATCAAGTTACATCCCTCGTCTCATTATACAGCGAACAGTTGTGTGAACAGTGCAGGCTTGCTGGATACCTGTGATTTAAAGGTCCCATATTATGCAAAATTCACTTTATAATGGTTTTCTAACAGTAATATGTGTCCCCAGAGCCTGTGTATGAGACCCCAGTAGTGAAGAAAGTATGTTATCTCAATCACTTGCTTGCTCTACTTTTTAGTGAATCTATGCTCAAACAGGCGATTCTGAAGTTTTTCCTTTATGACCTCATGTGGGGTAAATAACCACTCCCCCTGCCAGTTTATACTCACTTTGACCCTCTCACAGGCAGATAGAAACTTAAAAAAAAAAGTCTCAAATAGAAAAAATAAAATAAATCTCAATAGAGCTCACAAGAGGGATTTTTAAAATGGCTGAAATGCAGGTTCAAAGCTGGATTTGTGGCAATACAATTTGAATATAATGTTGTTGAACCTCTGACACCTCTGACATGTGATATAAAAAAAATTTGGGGGCAAGAAAAAGAGCACTGTTGCTCAAAGCACAACGACCTGTACAGCATTTGACCCATTGAGATCTCTGGAAGCATTTACTCCATCTAGCACTATGACTAAGTGAGATGCCTCACAAGTGTTTGTGGGTACATTGCATTGGTCAGGGGTCTTAAATGGAAATTATAAGCACAGTCACGTCTCTGGCTCTGCAGGCGGAGTTGCATACCTGTTGCTTCAGGTCCTTGGGGGTCAAGCTGGTTTCATTCTTTACGTCAGTACTTCTGGCGTCTCTGCTCTAAGGTGCTTTTTTGAGGAAAGCGGATGCAATGGGGAAAACGTGCTGTACATGTTATCGAGTCTTTAAACAGTTTGGAGACACTGTTATTATTGACGACGTCATTAATGATTTTATGGATCTATGAAAGCCAACCAGCGTATTTTATATGATACATAAGCTGCTGTCAGTGTGCAACGTTAAATGACAGAATCAATGAAAACGGAAGGTAGGTTGAGTAGAATTTGATTCATGCATGTTAACATAAATAAAAAATCATCCATCGTGATACAACAACGCTGGAACTCAGAAGTAAAAAAATACGTATCACATCATGCCAAATGATGGTATTCAACCATTTGTTGAGCTTGCGCTTTCATCATCCAATCAAAACTCAGCAAATTTCATGTCATTCCCAAAGTTTATTAGATTCATGTTTTAGAGTAGGGCTCGTTGTGAAGTTAGAAGATTATAAAACATTGTACAGTGTGTCGCAGGTATAAAGCCAAATTTACATAAATGATACACGACGGCAATGCGTTGCCACAAGCCGCTTGCGCACAGCCTCTGTATGGATGCTACGTGAAATGGCAAAGAGTGCAAGGGGAGGTACGCTGACCACGAGTACTGCGATTGGTCCATTCTACTATGTCATGGCTGCACTCTAAGAAATTCCACATGCGATCAATACTTGCACTTTATTGGAGGAGCGCTGGTAAATCCAAGAGTGAACAGCACACGCCGCACAAGAGCAGTGTAAGAAATTGTGGTTGTAGTGTCGTCCACAACTCATTGCACACCTCCAATAATATGGATTATATGATTGCAGGAAGCTCGCATGTAGCTCACCTGCTACAAAAGATCAAATGTGTAGCATCGCTGTGAATCTTTGTGCCAAATTGCCCATCATGACTGCAAATACACAACTGGAAGGTAAATACTACCAAGGGTTTCACACGGTCTTTGCCCCTAAGCGTTATGGCGGTAAACTACTCTGTGGCACATGCAGCCTGGACTTGCAAGGGTGAAGGGAATTCATAGATAATACACGCAGCTCTATGTGTACTGTAGATGTAGTAGTATACTGAGGACTTTAGGGTGGCTTATCCAAACATACTTTAAAAGCCCCTGTCCTCCGTAATACTTGTGACAGAGTTTATATATTTCTTTCTCCATATAATACAAGCCGTTAGAACTGTTGCAGACCTTAATGCAGCTTTGCTGCTGGTCAGACATTGCAGATATCAGACGTCTTCCTGTCACTCGTTGTGTCTTCAAAGTATTGGAAGTATCATTAAATTTGGACTTTAGGAGTTGTTACACCAAATGGCACCATCAAAATAACTCTGGCATTTTATAGATAGTGTGATTGTGGAAATATCCGACAGTCAGCGATCCTTAGCTTACATTTAGAGATTGTCAGCTTGTTAACTTTCCCCCTTTGGCAAACTCGTAGTGTCTCTGCTGACCAGGGATCAAATCCTGTCTGAGCTTCCCCTCGCCTTTCTCCGCTTTCTGTCTACTTTTTGTATTTTCCCCACAATCTAATCAAAGAGTGAAAACTTCTAAAGATGTGCAATCCATCTGCTCTCCATTTATAAATATCCTTGACTGTCACATTGCTGCAGGCTACACTGTACACTGTAGGAAGGATCGCTTCAGGTTCTCATGTTCACGTAGATTCCCGAAATTCAAGAAACTGCCTTGAAGCCACACAAATAGGGTGGAAATTGAAGGGAAGTGTGCAAGCATGAAATTTAATCAGCCCATCACTGATTAAAACTCCCACAGTGTCATAATTTAAACCATGCTACATGAAAGCAAGGCATTCTCAAGTCTTTTCCAGGTGAGATTGAACGTGTCACCTGGAATTTCAGTCGTAAATTCATTTAGAAACTAAATAAAATGAGCAGCAATCATCATCTCGCTTGGTGCAGTTTAAGATTTCAGAGGCTTGCCCATCCGAGTGTCTTCATTTCGGTGTCCATGGATACTTTGCCTCGCCACATGTTAATGTGACAGCTCATAGCTCAGTTCAATTGAACGTGTTATTGCTCAAGGAGAGCAAGTGTCAGTCATTTCCCTCTGCAGGCCAGTCCATGAATAATTGTTATTTCAAGGAAAACAAGAGCCTTGAGTTGAAATGACAGCAGTTAAATAGGATTTTGTTCAAGGTCGGATATTATATCCCCGCTTTTTGAAACTGCCGTGGTCTTAAAATGTGCTGCAATGAAGTTGTTTAGATTGTATTATATAGCAATGATGTCAGAGAGGTGATGTTTTGCACATCTGGTTCAGTATATTAAGCCAATTTGTCTCCTATTAAATCCGAGAAGTAGATGCATGATTCTCAGGACTGAATTGTTATTCACCTCTGTTCCTTCACCTCGCTGAATTGGCCACAGGACTGCTGTAATCACCCAGACTGCTCTTTGTTAACTCTTAATAGACTTTCGAAGTGGCGGGGTTCTGACGCTGGTGATTAATGATCAGATGTCATCACGGCTGTAATACAAGTGAGTGATAGTTTAATAATAGAGCAGGTTTGCCTGGCGGAGATTGTATCTTTGCTGTCATATCACGAAAGGAGAAGATGCCATTTTTGGGAAATGCAGTGACACAGACATTATGTGAATCATGCAGCACGGGAACATTTTCTCTGAACAGGCAAAGCCAGGTAATATAAACTGTTAATGGCTTTGAACAGCAGGGAGGTCTGTGCGCACTATTGGCTTTTTAGGACATTTCAGGACAAATTAGTTGAAACATTTGCTCAAGTCAAGCAAGTAAAGTTTCCAAGCAAAATACATTAAAAAAAAACCATTTAATTTAAAAATGTACATAAACATTTAAAGCACAATATAGTTTGATTTTAGAAGGGCAAGAGCAGGAAAAAAAGAGAATAAATTACAACTCATATCATTAGCATTAGCTTAATTATCATTTGCTAATGCTATTTCAATAGCAATCAGCACATGGATAACCCCCCCCCCCCCCCTCACCCCCCCACCCCAGGACAAATAACAGTCAGTTCCTAAAAAAACAAAAAACATAATTGAGTTAATTTCTTCTTTGTAATTTCGCACTCTTCAGTTCAGGCCAGATTGGATTACGTGGTGTTTGACAACTATCATATAAACAGTAGTTGTAATTGTGCAAACAAATGAATCACAAATACCAACTTAAATAATAAGTAACTGCAGAGTGTAGACGCGTTACCTTTTCTCCATTCAGTGAAGACTTGGTTTTCATTGTGCTATTGATTACTTTCTGTGTAGAGTTTGCATGTTTGCTTATTAATATTATTCACAGTACTTGGCCCTAAAAAGCACAATAACATTGATTATTTCTTTTTAAATTATAACTCTATGGCAGAAGATGGAACTTTTTAAAAACATTCTGTCTCCATGGAAACAAAGGGAAAGGTAACTTTGCAGAAATGCTGCGACTGTGCATTTTCTCCTGCCTTTCACATATTGTCACATGGATGGATGGCTGGATGGAAAGCAGATGTTGAAAGTAATACTGTTGTGTCCAAGTGAAAAATACATGAGTCCTGATTTACTAAGATCCTGCAGAAAGCATGCTTCGTTGCACACTCACAGATATAGATTGGACTTTCATATTGCGTGACTGTAAAGGGTACTAAGACTGTAGAGTAACATCACTAACACACAGGAGTATTAAAATTATTGAAAAAAGGCTTTGCGTACAATAGATCTACATTTTGAAAATGCTTCATTTCAGCTGCTATGGAATGACTGAATTGTCAATTGGACATGTTTTGGAGGAAGCGATTCAATATATTGAATCTTACAACAAATACATATGAATTTGATTAAAAATTTTATATGACTGTCATATATATATATATATTACAAAGCTAAAAATGTTCTTTCCATTTTTATACATGCAAACCATTAGTAGATCAACACTGAAGTGTCTATGAGAAACTTCACTACTGAAAAAGTCTATTGGTCATTATATAGCCTGATATTTGGATAAAGTAATCATACTAACACAAATCTGCCATTTCATGCATTTTTCACAGTTCTGCTACATGAGCTTGAAACTGCATTGTTCACTTTTGTTGAACACTGGAGCTTCGTTTTTTTCAATTACCAAGAACTTTCACCATCATTATATTGCCTGCTGCTTACTGTGATAACACATTGGCAACGAGAACCCAGGAGACTTTTTCTTATAATTTATTGTGTGGCCGTTTTTGTTGGTAAATTACTCCTGAGACTAGCACAGCGTGTATTGGATACTTTGATTCAGGCCTCTCTGTGGTCAGCCACTGAGCCTGCATATTGTTTAATGGCCAGGGTTCATTATTAGTCCTTGCAATGACAAACATTTGTTGTCCTTCGGGAAGTAAAGGCCATTCTCTAAATCTCTTCTTCCTCCTTTTCACACAGGCAGATACACCTCATACTGTGATTTATGGTTTCTAAGTTAAATCCTTAAAAGATCAGGGTTTGTATGAAATTCTCTCACTGCTCAAACTGACGATAAATAAAAAGTAATGGGGATCTGCTTTCATATACTTTCATATTGACGACACACAGTTGATATCGATAGCATAGTGTTGCTTTTAGAAATATGCATGTCAAATATTACCATGTGTGAAACGTTCCTACATAAAATCAGTGAAGTGAAACCCTGTTTTACATTGCTTAACGTCCGCTGTGATACGAAATGCATTAATGGGCATCCATTAATATCCCACAAACATGGAAAAATGCATCACTTTAATAGAGCAAAACTACACAGCACAGCAATCTTGTGATGAAACGAGCAGCCGCCCCACTCAGTTAGCTTTAATTTACAATACAGCAAAACAAAGGTTCAGAGTTGAGTCTACAAAGCGAGATAACTGTCCAACAGCAGTTTGATATATGTTCTTTCCGGAAGAAAAAAAAAAAAAAAAAATACAATTTACACAGAGGCCCACTGCAGGAGTTACAAGAGCTCCAAGAAATCAAACCAAATCTAAGTGCACTGTTTTCCTGAAACTGAGTGCAAAGAGCAAACCCTGAGCAAAATGACACCCCGGTGTGACCAACAGACAGGTGCAATTTTCGTTGCTGTCATGCACCTTTTTCCCCAAGTGAAGTGGGAACAATCCAAGCCAAAATAATATTGCAATAATGCAGTTTGTCTTGCACTTAGAAGAGAAAATTGCTTTCTGACTATGTTCAAATAGGAGGCCCAGTGATCGTTGAGAAAAAGTGTGTGGAAGTGGGCATCAAGACATCAGTCAAGATTGGCATGATACACACTCCCAGTGGATTTTCTCAAGAATGCTAACCACAATCGTTTGTTAAAAATTGCACAACGGATGCTCTGAAGTTGTATCACATTTTGCTATGGTCACTTTAATGCATTTCTTGAGCTTTAGCCGATGTTGGCCTGACTCTACAATGTAGGAAATTGTATTTGTAGCCTTTGTGTATTTTCAGAACTTTTTTTTTTACTTTAACTTTGCTAGTTTGTTGCTGCTTCTTCGTATCATTCATTCATGAATGTCTCTCTTTCGATAACAGGTGTTTTGAAAGTTCTGCATGATTTGCTAAATAGTGCTTCCCCTTGTAAATTTCAAGTGAAAATGGATCGTATTTGTGTTTTCAATTCAGAAAAGTTTTTCTTTTCTATAGCAACGGCACAAATGTTGAAATCACTGTAATTAGCATATCGGGCCACGAGTGGGTGCTGTTGTTTGTTTTAGTAATAAAACCACACACACACATGCAGACAATGATAGGCTATAAACATTAACAATAGGTTAAACGACCAAGTTGGATTGTTCTTACAGGTGACTCTCAACTACAAAACTTCCAAGTCCCCGGGTGGAAATTGACTGGGAGTCATGACACCCTGGAGGGTGGAGCATTTTCAAAAATCTGCATTTTCAGTTACTCTGCGTGCCATTGTTGTGTAAACGGACACACAAATACAACAAAAGTGTTGCGTTTTCACTAGAAACTATTGTTTATTGTTGTCTGTGCTCATCATGTGTGTGTGATTTCATTCTAAAAAAACAAACAAAACAACAGCACCCACTAGTGGTCCAACTTCAAAATTACATCTGTTCACCATTTCATCTGCTTCTGTGAAAACTGACATCGCCTGTTGCTGTGCAAATGTGAAGCATTCCTGAAATGAAAATGGAAAAACTCTGCATTTTAAGCTGAGCCTGAATGAGTGAGTCACTCATCAGACTGACCCACACAGTTCGCTGATGTGGCGCAGCAGCGCAATAGAATTTTGCCAAGAAACATGCAAAAGTTATTGTTTTCATTTCAGAAAATGACAATCATAGGAGATTTGATTTTAAGCATATGTTTTAAGTAGATCAGTTGTTGGTGTAAAAATTCACAAATACAGAATTTAAAAGGTTGTGTAAAAAATACACATATACAAAAAAACTTTATGGAAAGAAAATGTAAACTGGATCAAGTGTTTCTGAGACTGTAAACTAGCAGTGCTTGAGCTTTTGTTTGCTCGTTTTGTTGTTCTATAATCACTGTGTGAAAGGTGTAGGCTTCTGTAAAATATCCTTTTTTTTTTTAAATATTATTCTCAAGTAAGTGGCAGCTAAATATATATATATATATATATATATATATATATATATATATATATATATATATATATATATATATATATATATATAAAGTTGTTCCCTCCCAATCATGAATGTGTATATAATTTAGGGTACAATTTTTGCTTTCATGAAAGGAACAAAAACGAATGAACGGATGAATGAATTAACTAATTTTGAATACAAACAGGCTTCTTTCATTTTTTGGACCGAGCTTCATTTATAGGCTGAAAACTGTACAGAGAGCCTGTCTAGAGGGGACTCGATGCAACTGTCTGTTTTTAAGTTCAAACCAAAGTGAAATGACAGTAATAAATTCTGAGTTCATTGATTGTTCTCAAGGAGATGATTCAAAGTTGACCTTTACTCGTTCTGATGGTCTGCATTCCTGATGAACCCGCATTGCTCTTTAGAAGTTGAAGTTGTTCAACAAGACACACCTGTCTGTGACGAGCCGAGAGCGCAGTCCTCCGTTTCTCTGTATTTTCTCGGCTTCGCTTGGGCGTGATGCAGCACTTTTCACTTCTGTGCTGTTAAAGGATAACATACATATACAATGTGTCACAGGAAGGCTGGACTGCAGTGTAACGCAATGGCATCTGCAGAAATGGCATCTGTTTCTTTGCGTTCGGGTCTTTATTGACCAGAACAAACTTCATCGTTACAATCTATCTATCTATCTATCTATCTATCTATCTATCTATCTATCTATCTATCTATCTATCTATCTATCTATCTATCTATCTCGTACTGCATAGCTATAATCACACTACAACTGTGCTGTCATCGAATTTAATAATTTGACCAATTTTGAAATGACTCTGGCACAGGTGGCTGTATAAAGCTTAGAGGAACAGGAGCCACGCTGACATCATGTCAATATGTGATTACGAATCAAAAGTGGCCAAACCCTCTTTTTCACTGGCTTCCTGTGAGCATCTTCAGTTCAGATTGATTGAGGCTCTGTTTGCAGCGCAAGGTTTTCAAGTGAAAACGGACAACTTTTGTTCCGTTTTGAGTGTTTTACATGACAAAAGAGAAACTGAAAACAACATTTTGAAAACGCTTCGACTCGGTCGCCGTTAAATGGGGGAAAACACAACTTTTTGAAACGCTGCTCCTGGAACTTGGTAGTTTTAGTTCTGTCCGAACGAACGTCTGTGCACTCGCCATTGCTAATGTTTATAGCATATAGTTCTTCCGTGTGTGTGGTTTCATTACAAAAGCTCAACTACATTTCAGAAATTATATTCTAAACCAACTTCGCTTTGAAAACATTCAGTTTAAACATGGAACTTTTCTCAAACATATTATGCGTTTCACTTGAAACATTGTGTAAATAGATAATCATGTATATGAACAGACAAATGTGATGGTTTTGTTTATATTTGTCATTTGTCAACAAATGGAGACTTTGATTTAATCATAATAATAAAACTGATACAAGAAGGCAAATCAATGCATTTTGTTAAGTTTTTGGGGGGTCATGGGGTCTTTTTTTTTTTTTCTCCAAAAACCTCATCTTTTATTTTGACCAATACAGTATTTCCTTTTTTGTTTTTGTTTTTGGTTTTGGTTTTTTTTCCCGAAAAAGTGAGAAAGACTTTTTTTAGTATTACTGAATGGAAAGCGTAAAACCATAAGTGTAACAGCAGGTGGAGAGCAAATATAAAATCATACCATATGTCAGAATTATATCGTTTAAGAAGCAAATAAAATGTTATGATAAAAGTTTAAGATAAGAAGTTTAGAAATCTGTGATGCTTTTTATTCCCTGTAGAACCCAAAAGCCACTTTTTTTTAATTTAAAATAAAAAAAAAAATCCAGCAAACAATACTACTTCACAATGAACAAAGTTGCATTTTACACTAGATGCAAATGTTTTTGTCCATTTTTGTCTTTAAAAACTCACTGAAAAAAAGCAGCTTCCCCTCTCATAGCTCATGACAGCCCTCTTTAATAATATAGACAACTTAATTTTCTCCATGCTTGACACTTTACATCACATGCAATACAACTTAGCAGTGTCTGTGATAAATTCTGCCATACCTAATGTTTTCTGTGCAATTACAGTATCAGGCGTAATGTTGAAGCAACCGTAATGAATGAGCTTTTAGCCCCGTTCTCCTGAAACGGGTCTCATTTACAGTGTTGGGCAGATCTTCCACACCTGAGTTCCTTTTCCCAGCGTGATTAAAATGTCACAGTCAAGCCTGTAATTCATCTTGACTTAAAGTTTGACCAAGAATCGTGCAGAAGATTGTAAATTACCCCAAAGAATTTGCTGTTGATTCAGAGTGAGAAGGTGGTAATCAATCAAGGCACTTCACTCCACTCAAATGTCACTTAATCGCGGTGTGTGTTTCTGTTCGTGAAAAGCAAGATGTTCACATTTAAGATTCATTTAAAGTTTCTGTCTAACTTCCAAAAACAGTTACTCCCCTCGAAGCTACTCCATTGGAACGGTGTCGATTTTGTAATTGCAAATAATTATTATCCACAAAGGACTGAACAGCTTTTGGTGAACGCACGCCAAAATCTGCTGCTGTAAAAGCCCTCAGTTTTATCTTTTCATTTCAGATGCTGTGTGCAGTGATGATTGTGTCTTGGGGGCATGATATGAAAAAAAAAATCCTTAAAAAAGAAAATGTCTGATGGTTGGTAGAGACACCTGCCTCAGGTATCACATGTTCGCCTCCTGGCCTGATTCCTGCCATCACAATGACAAACAGACACACAAATGAGGCAGCAGCTGCCATGTCTTCCAGTGAGCTGCATGATTTATTTTGGAAAATATATATTTTCACACTTTGTTCGGCCATAAAAAGATGCGCTGAACCATTAAAAGTTACTATGTATCCATTTGAAATCAGCCGTACCAGAGCCAGCGCACACAAAGATGCCAATTTTATGATAACCAGACAAATGAACCTCAACGTGAGCCCCGACTACAAAATGCTGGATCAAATAAATAAATAAATAAATAAATGGGAGATATCACAGGCGCAACCCCCCAGTGTTCCTCATTAACATCACTCCAAGACATTCAACTTGGAACATATTGGTCTCAGCTGCTCCCACTGACATGAAAGTGTCCTTTATAGGAGGCGGGGGTTTGAATGTGAAGAAAAAAAATACAGACTAACTTTCTTTGATCGTCTTGCTTTCTTCTCCTTGGCTGCAGTTACAGCTAGTTAAACAATTCCTCCAATCAATGAGTGAAACAACAGATCTCAGATACAGGTATTGCTTCAAAGAGCAAGATATTAAGAGTCGTGATGCAAAGCAAGAGGAATCACCCAAAAGTATTTGTGTTATCACCTCGTCTGGTGCTGATGCAATAGTCACTTTATCTGATTTGTACCAGCTTTGTTTGAGCTTTTATTCTGGAACTCCACTCAGAAAAAGATAATAGAGCATTTTTAGACAATTTATACAACAGAGATAGTAAAGATACTGAAGATACTTCACCGGCAAAACATGTCAAGTAAATGCATCTTAAAATCTAAGTAGCAACACATTGAAGCGGTTCACCCAGAACAAGCACTAACATTTGTTTGGAGGCAAAATTTTATTGATTTATTGATTTTTTTCAAAAGAAATGATCCATCTTAGCAGCAGATGCATTAAGTTACATTTGTAGTCAAATGTGTTTAATATGAAAGCAAAGATATGTCTCTGCAACAGAAGCACTTTTACCGTTTAATGTGGTGTTGATTCTATTTGTCACTGTTATTGCAAACATTTTCACCTAAATGTGAAGTTGTAAAGGTTTTCGTTTTAATTATTGTGGCAGAGAAGTGATTAAGCCCCTGATGGGATTCAGGTGTGCTTCCTCACCTCTCTGCCCATAAAGGAGGAGCTGCCACACACACACGGGTGTGACTGGTGGGAGTAGACAGAGAGACAGAGAAACAGGCAAACAGGCAGTGGTGTCTGGGGGGGGTGGGTGTGAGTTTTGAGTTTGGTTTGTTGATTTACTTTAATCAAAGAATTATGGACTTTGGACAATCTGTCTCTGCTCCTCAGTGGGGGAACCCAACTGCCACAATGATGTATTGGATCATTTGTATATTTGATTTTGTGTCGTTTCATTTAAACACCTCCCGGTTTTCTCTTTCATCACAAAAGACACCCTACATGTGTATGTCTATCTTGGAATGACTACAATTATTTTGCGTTTCTTGTTCTAGTCTGTCAATATTTATGTAGTTTAATTAATCAGTCAAGCAAAGCATGTGGCATTTTAATTGACTTCATCTCTGTTCTGGCCCCAATACCCTTAAAGTGGTATGAGATTCATATTTTATCCAAGCAATTTCTTCAGACTTTAAACGGCAGTCTTTTAGTTGGAAAATATAAAGTGTTCCATCTGTAAGAGATTCACAAGGACTCGACAGACACTTCTGGTGGTGGCCTCACTTCTTTGTTGTGTTTTTTCAGATGGAGAGGGTCACAGGGAATTGCCACTCACCAGAATAATGTTTCTCCCCCCTATAGAAATAGGGTTGAAGTGCCAACAAAAAATATTTCAAGTTGAAGTGCGAGCTTTTTGCCTCTCCTTTTATTCACGTGACACTTATCTCATTCAGCTCGACACTCCTTTGAACAGTTTTCAGAGGAACGGTTATGTGTGTTGTAGATTCAGCTCCATTCAGTAATGTCAAAATAAAGGCCCCATTTACACGACGTTTTCATCTGTAAATGTAAAACTAATGTGTTTTGAGTGTATGTTTACATAAAGATGGAAATTGGACTTTTAGAAAACATCTCGCATGGTGAAACTTTTTGAAAATGATCCATCCTTTAAAGAACATTTCAACTCCGTCTCCCTGGCTACATGGGAAACCGCAACTTTTCTGAAACACGGCACATGCACACCATGGCCATAGTAAATATTTCTTCTTCACATGTGAGTGGATGGACAATAACAATGTTTGCCTGCAGAGTTATGACTCCATATTCTCCTGGAACCTGGTAGTTTTAACAGTTGAGTCACTGAAGTAACAGTTGTCTCATGTTTGCAGACATATGCAGTATCGCTTTTGTAATTTTCCAAATGATTTTGGTCAAATTAATTGAGTATTTACAATAAAAACAAATACAAGTAGTGGGTTGTGTGGCTATTTTTAACTCCAGGTTCAGCAACTTCTTCTTGTCCAGTAACTGTGTTTGGAGGAATGGTTTTTGGCCTGGAGTGTGTTATTTGATGAAAGGCCAGTCTGATACAATCACTCCACAAGCGCATGCAGTCTCTGTTTGGTGACGGTGGTACTCGTTTTTCTGCAGGGAGAGGTTGGATCCTTTTTAAATCTTAACATTTTACTCAGCCCTTTACAGTTTGTGCTTGCCTCCTCATATCTCAGGAAAGTCAGACATCTCTGAGATGCAAGTCACACACATTTTTATTGCAAATGTGCGGTGCATGCATTAACGCCTTTGGAAAAAAAAAAAGAAAAAAAAAGGTGCTAATACCACCCAATGTAAGTGGGATTTTATGGAAAACTGAGTGTTGCATGTGTGTTGATGTAGCATTTGAAAAGGCTAGCTTTAGTTTCAGACTCAATTCCATTCAACTTTGTTTATATAGTGCCACATACAACAGTCATTTGTAGGTGCTTTTAAAAGAAAGAAACCCAACAAATTGAGACCTAAACAGTTGTGCCGAATTATTGGAGTTTGTTATGTTGGTAAAATTAAGTAATTATTCAACAATTATTACTTATTCCCATCCACTTTCTCAATCTGTTCATTGAAGAACCAGCTGATAACGAGTGAAGGCCAGTCTACACCACTAACAGGTCTCCTGATTTGAGGGTGTACTTCATATTCAACCTAATCTGACCAGAGATCTGAAAATCCTCGTTGATAAATAAGTAGATTGAACATGGCTGGCTGGATGTACATTATAGCACCTCCTCAACAACTGTAACTGAACTCAAGCTAAGTTTCCAGACATTCAACTTCGTCTTTTAGCCAGACACCCTGTAGTTTCATTGTCTTTGTATACAAACAACCAACGGCAGTGGAAAAACTCCTGCGTCGAATACCTTCATAATTCATCGGTTTTACCTTTTTCAAGACTCCCACGACCCCCTACTGTGCGGTGTGTGTAAACATACTGTCTACGGAGATGTGAACTCTCGTAGCTGTTTGTATTGTTTTACCCAGAATCCTCTGTGACCTTTCACTGCCGGTGTGTTAACGTTGTCAGTTGCGCTTTGTATTAAGACATGCACAAGATGCTTTTCTGATCCACGCAACCATCGCTGCAGTCGGTGCTAGAAACCTACCTCATAACACCAAGTCTCCTCAGCAGACAGCCAAGGATCTCTTTAGATTCTGCACTTCCTGGAAAATGCCTGCAAGTTTTTTGTTTTTTGTTTTTTTCTTGGTGTGTAGCAAAGCTGTATGCTTGAAAAGGTGCTGTTCTCATAAAAGATTAATAGTTCCTTGGTGGCCCCGAGGCACGCAAGCCAACAACTCAAGATTCATAAATAAAGCTAAATGGATCAATATTTCTAAGACTTTGCAGGTAACCTATGGCTAGCTCTGCCTTGAGAAAGAAAGCTCTGTGAAAGGTTAGGTTTTAATCGAAGCCTTCCTCCAGTAATAATAAAGAAAGTGTGGTATTTATCATCAGAACTGTGTGGCAACAAACCTGCAATGCAGGAGCTGATTCATATGCTGTGAATATAGCTATAGAAATAGAGGCACTGTATCATCTGTTATCGTGAATGTAAAAGAACAATTTATAAGAACTATGCGCGAATTGTTTTCTCAAAACTGCCAAGATATTGTGCTGACAGTAGAGCATGGCCTCTTTTTCTGTCCGGGGAAACGCAGAGCTGTGGATGTGTAAAGTGTGGCTGATCTCTGTATTCTGAATGAGGCATTCATTGTCTCAACAGCCAACAACAGCCGGTTATTAATCAACTTTTATTGAACCAAAGTGTCAAAGCAGAATGACGTATTGCACCGGGAAGGAAAACTCGCATGACAAATATGACAAATACAATCATTTGCCTGTGGTTTGCAAAGCCATTATCTTGGCAGCATGATGATGATAATTATGATGCATGCTTTGGTTGTACAAGCTGTCCTATCACCATTAAATATCCAACAAATACTCACATGATGTGTTTATCCTGAGTGTTCATCTCAACCTACCAATGCAGAAAAAAGAAATACAGGACTTTATTGTACTGTTATGGCTTCCTTTATAAAATCTTTGTATTTGTCAAATCTGGTGGTAGCTAAGGAAACAGCTGGTAGACCTAGTTGTCCTCCAGTCTCGTGATCAGTGATCCGACTCCTCATCTTGCCCAAAGTCACCACTGGTATCATTTCATTGGTAAATGGTGAATGGACTACTTCTCTATATAGCGGACATGCAATAGCTAATGTGAGCACTGTACCACACTGTTGTGGTGAAAAAGGAACTGGGCTGTAAATTAAAGCTCTCTGTTTATCAGTCTACAAGCGAACAAAATTAGTTTTTATTCTGTCAGGTGTCAGCCGAGTGAGGAGACTCAAAGTTCAGCTGCTACTCCTCCACATTGAGAGGAGCCAGTGGACGTGGTTCAGGCATCTGAATTGGACAATAACAACAATGGTGGGCTCCCGAGTGCCATGACTTCCAGCTCATATTCTCCTGGGACTTGGTAGTTTTGTAGTTGAGTCACCCGGAGTAGCAATCCAAATTTGTCATCTGTCTGTGCATTTGCAATTGTATTTAATTTGCACAAACAATAGTATCGACTAGTGGTTGACCATGAAAACTATATCATTTTCAGTGTTTTTGCCATTTCTGTGTAAACTGACATCGTTTTCAAAATGTTGCTGTGTAATTGCTGAACATTTCTGAAATGAAAACACAAAAACGATGCATTTTCATTTGAAATATTGTGGTGTAAAAGGGGCCTTGGATATGTAGCTAGAACAGGATGGGGGGGACCAAACCACCAAAGTGGGGGGGGGGGGGGGGGGACATCTTGGGCTTAGATGGCAGCTTTTTGAAAATGATTGCCATACACACAGAAATGGCATTTTTCATGCATTTTCACTAGTGGATGCTGTGCTTATGTGAGAAAGCCTCGCGAATGCAAACGGAGAAAAGGACGCTGTAAACATCCAAACGCCTTTAAAGTGGCTTTCGTCCTCTTATAGGGCCACTCAGTGTCTGTGGAGGAAAGAGGTGTGATCCAGGTGATAGTGTAGTGAATATGCACTTAATTAGAAGAGAAATATTTAATAGTGGGGAAAAATATCAGCTGCATCTTTTAATTGTTGTTATAAATGTTATTATCAATGGACTTGTGCGTGTGCAGAACTATTTACAATACTGTGCAGTGCTTAATTTCAGTAAAGCATTGGTCTTGGTTGTGACAATTACAGTTAAGAATGATTGATGAGTGTGGAATTTTAGTTTAAGTACAATTTTCTTTTTTGTCATATTTTTGATTAAATAGCTTCTATAAGAGAATTTATATTGCTGAATGAGATTTTTGAATTGAAGCACTTCAAGAATGGTTTGTTGTTTACAGTTTAAAAAGGTTTTCTACTCTTGAACTTTGAAGGGAAATTTTTTTTTTTTTTTGTCACCCAGACAGGCTATATATTTCACTTCTTAAAGTTTAGATGTGTTTTTATTTTGTCATCCATGCCACAGAAATTCTGTGTAAATGTTATTGGACAGAAAAACAACTTCTGCTGACTCATTCATGTTATTTTATCCTTTTTGTTCCCTCCCAAGGGGCCTGATGCCACGAACACTAGACAGCCAGATCACACTGGAGAAGACTCCCAGCTACTTCGTCACTCGAGAGGCGCCCAGACGCATTGCCAGCATGTCCCACGAGACCAAACTGATTGTTGTGGTACGTAACCCAGTCACAAGAGCCATCTCCGACTACACGCAGACTCTCTCCAAGAAGCCCGACATCCCAACCTTTGAAGAGCTGGCCTTTAAGAACAGGAGTGTGGGTCTGGTCGACACGTCGTGGAATGCAATCCGGATTGGGATGTATATTCTGCACCTGGAAAACTGGCTGCAGTACTTTCGCCCGTCACAGATGCACTTTGTGAGCGGAGAGCGGCTTATCACAGATCCGGCGGGGGAGATGGGCCGCGTTCAGGACTTCTTGGGACTGAAACGAATAATCACAGACAAGCACTTCTACTTCAATCGAACCAAAGGCTTCCCCTGCCTGAAGAAACCGGAGAGCAGCAGCCAGCCACGATGCCTCGGTAAATCCAAGGGCAGGACTCATGTACAGATCGAACAGGAAGTCATAGAGCAGCTGCAGGAGTTTTATAGGCCATTTAATGTCAAATTCTATGAGACTGTGGGACAAGACTTCAAGTGGGACTGAATGGGCCACATATGGCAGTTTTAAGGATGGCTACCTCGGAAAACATAGAAATGAGGGTATATATATATAAAAATGGTTAAAAGACAAAGTTTGAAATTTATATTATATTTAAATAAACAATATACAAAGATTAATATATATAAATTTGACTTAAAAGTCAAAATATGTAAAGGGTATCACATCATATTGAGTAATATTTATTTAATATTTCAAAAGAATATCTACAAAAACATAGCGTCTGTGCCGTATGTATGCCATGAGGATTTATCAACAGGTAACTAGTTAATGAACAAACACTGATGACAACACTTCCATCATATGTTGCGACAACAAACACACCAGAAGATATGAAAATCACTTATTCATCCCATCTCATATATTTTTTATTACTCCACTGAAACTGAAGCACTTGTTATCACAGTTAAAATGAAATATCAAATTTTCCTGTCACTTTATCTGCTGTGAAATTTATCTTGTTAACAAAAGCTCCATGGCAATTTTATTTAAAAAAAAAAAAAAAATGTAACGTCTGCCAGAGAAATTAATAAACAGCTTTGATGCTAATACACTGATTCAAGTTTACTCTTTGTTGAACTTCAGGCTCTTTCTGTGTTTGCAGTTTTTGTTGTGACCATCAGAAATAAAAGGAGAAAAGTTTTCAATTCCAGTTTCTATCATTGAGAATTGCTTTATTTTCCTTTGCTTTATTAGTTCTTTAGAGCATCGACAGCAAACTCACAGACTTTATGTTTAACAACCCTGGTTTAAACATATGCATCTTGACTTTAAATTTTTTTACACTAAAATATTGCTTTAAACCGGGTGTGCATTAAAATAACTTTATACAGTATGTGGACATGAAAATGCAATTTTTATGTCTTTCTATGTGTGCTTTTAACTTTAACTGCTCAGTTAAAAAACTATATTTTTTTATTAATCGTTTCAAACTGTTATCACTCCGTGACACTGGGAAACATAACCAAACTATTAGACATTTTCAGTACATTTCCAAAACTGTACTTTTAAGGAAATTAGATACATTTGTACTTCTCAGTCTTTTCTTCACAGTATTTTCTGAATTTCTATTTAGATATAAAATGTCAGTAATTTTTCCACTCACAAATATCTTCACTCGAATATTACTGAATAACAGACTGTAAGTCTTGTGCTTATTCACGCTTACAAATAATTGTGAGGTTGTGATCAGTCAAGGCCGCTAACACGAACCTTTTTAGAATATTTGTCTTCATGCAGTGGTCACGTGGAAAATGCCGGATATTGAGCCTGTTGAAATGCCACCGTGCATGTCATTTATCTCATTAGCTTGCAAGACTCTTCTTTCTGATTGATTTAGATTTTGCCTCCATGCTGAATGGGTCTCTGTGCTAAGTAGCTACATTAACCTCCTGATTTCTTCTTCCCCTGCAGTCAGTCAGAGTTGTCATTAATAATCTCCTGTGATGCCTCCAATGTTCACGAAAGAGCAGGAAAACTCTCAAACAACACAGATTCTGTCTTTGCACAAAGTATCATTGATGCAGTAATAATAAAAAGTCTTAACTATTTGTATGCAAATTTATGCCACACCAATATTTTTGTGTGAAATGCGGCATGCAAATGAGAGATTTGCCAGAAAACACAAAAACTGCTGACATTTGAGTGAACAGCATTAAGATTCAATGTTTGCAGAGCAAATGTGGCTGGTCTAAGGAAATCCTCCATGTGTGGGCTCACTGATACTTTTTAAGAGATGTGGATGCTCAGGGGAGTGCCAAGAGTTGCACTTGGGGGAAAACTCAAACGTTAATAAAGGCTGCAACTGTCATCTCTGATTTGCTGGAGATTTGATCAGACATTTATTTATTTTTTATTTATTTCTTCATCTTACATTTCCTGATTTAGTGAACATTTTCTCTTTGTTAAAGCTGCATCTCCATCAGTGCAGTTAGTGCAGAATCCATTTGTACTAAGCAAGAAGAA
This sequence comes from Blennius ocellaris, assembly GCF_963422515.1. Lineage (NCBI taxonomy): Eukaryota > Metazoa > Chordata > Actinopteri > Blenniiformes > Blenniidae > Blennius > Blennius ocellaris. Next base: position 13,056,773 of record NC_137665.1, on the reverse strand, counting down.
ATTGGTGCTTATGCTTATTTTAAAGTGTAAGACGTATAGAAATAAAGTTATTTCCAGGTCTGAGTTTCAGGCACTGTTCACATAACGATTCAAGTAAAAATGCATAATTTTTGTGTTTTCGTTTCAGAAAAGTTTTGCGTTTATAAAACAGAATTTTAAAATGATGTTCGTTGATACGGAAACAGCAGAAATGCTGAAAACAATATAGATTTCATGTTGGGACACGAGTTGCCACTTGTTGTTTTTTGAAATCAAAAAACATACACATGCATGCAGAGAACAATATGCCATAACATTAACATTGGTGAGTACACAGACATTCGTATGGATGCTGAAGTGAGATTGCTATTACAGATGAGTCCCAACTATAAAACGACTAATTCCCAGGAGAATATGGACTGGGAGTCAGGACCCTCTGATGGCTGCCATAGTTGTTATTGTCCAACCACTCTTCTGCATGTGTGCACAAGACCTATTTTCTACAGCTGCGGTGTGCATGTGCAGTGGCACAGTTTTCACAACCTGTTTACCCAGCGTTGGAGCCCGAAATGTTCGTGAACGTTCCACCTTGAAAACCTGGATTCCAAAAAGATGCATTTTCATTGGCTCAGAGCATTGTTGTTAAAGCTCTAAAATAACTCAACTTTAGCATTGTCACTCAAAAACGTTACATAAACGGAGCCTTTATTCACATTACACCGTGCAGACACAGAGTAAATGATTATCTGTGTGTAAACAGTTTACATTGTCACAGTACCTCGATTTGTGATTCAGTTGTGATAAATATTCGACTTCATAAAAAGTAATCTTCAAAAAACAACCAGACTGAACCTATGACAAGCTGTTATGCTAATAATAAAAACTCAACATTTCACATTTGGAAAGCAGAAAAATTGTGACTCTTTTTATTGGTGTTTTTAATTTAATTGTTTAATTGTGTGCTGCAGGGTTGTGACTTCAGTGAGTCTATCTAGTCACACTTAGACTAATGTGACAATGTGACAATGTGACCTTCCATATTAAGGAAATTAGACATTCAGTTGCTCCTGCGGTACATGTCCGTTGGCCAACAGCAGTATTTAAATTGTCATTTGTGATATCCTCCATTAATTTTTGATTAACCTGCCAATGCTGTCTACAGCCGCCTGCGACTTCACGAGTCATCAGCGGACACACCACTTTTTGCAATAAGCTCAACTTTATCTCGGCTCGATTAATTAGAACTTCTCCCCAGTAATGCTCAGGGCTCGGAAGGGAAGACCCCCACAACGTTTCACTCATAGGACACCAAGGAATACTTTGAGTCGGTTTAGTTACACACATATGTCCCGGTAGTTTTAGGGTTGCATGTCAGTGTGACATATGACGCTTCCCAGAGTGAGGGAGAAGCCGCCCTAACAATGGAGCATTTTGATAATTTATGGTTAAAGGGGGACAATGTAGCCGATTCCAGCTCACTACGTTATAATAAAGCATTACAAAATAGGAGTCACCTGTAATAACAAACCAACTTCATTGTCTTGTCCATACGAATGTCTATGTACTCACCATTGTTTATGTTTATTGTTGTTTTCTGCAGGTATATGTGTGTGTGGTTTCACTACCAAAACAAACGGCACCGATTTGTGGCCTGGCATGCTAACGACAACCTTTTCAACATTTCTGCAGTTTCCCTGGAAATTCTGAAACAAAACCGCAAAAACAATGCGTTTTCTTTTGAAACGTTGTCATGTAAACAAGACCTGAATTATTATTAACAGCTGTGGAGATCCATAAAAACCTTGATCTTGATGTGCTGATTAGAGGCTTTTAACTGGGATTCAGGGCAGTCTCTAGATGTTGGTGTCAACTGATGACTCCTCTCCAACAACTGAATTCCTCTCTAATTAAGTCCCAAAAGTGTGTTTTACCAAAGCAATTGATAGCTTTATTCTTTGTGACTTTGCTAACAGTAATAGTGGTGGCTCGGCTCTCTCCACAAAGGTTTATACCTTTTGTATTATGAGGATTAAAATGTATTAATTCTTCACTGACTTCTAATCTTCTCATGCTCTCCTGAAGTTATCCGACACCCCCTGGGGGAGGACCACCTCTTACATTGCAAACCGCTGCGATATGGTCTCTTCATCGTAGCCAGATGGCTAAAGTCAGACAATTCAATAAGTCGGACAATCAATATGGGTAACTAGTTTATTTATTTGTACACAAACTGTTTGTGAGGTCAGGAATTCTCAAAATAACCTGATGAATTTAAATTAAACGGATGCAACTTTTAAAGGCCTTTTGAGTATATAGGCAGTGTGCTGCATACGCACAAATTGCAGAGCTCAGCTGATTCACCTTTCAAACTGTGCTATAGGTTCAGAAGCATTTTTCACTTTGAATGTCACAGATGCAGCTGTGGGAATCAAACTGCCCCATCACAGATGTGTATATTGTATTAACTCCTCATTATGAAGAAACAAAGGTTTACTGTGTACCTAAAAGCTGTCTGACTGACCACTCTAACCTTCAGACTAAATACCAAAGAAGCTGTTGTAAATGTCATGAACTTTGAAAGACTCAGACGTAAAATGCACATCTGCCACTCAACGGAGACGTACAGCGGCACAAACTGAAATCCATACCAACAGAATCCATTCATTCCCACGTCTTCTTTTTTTTAATGAAAGCGGCGTAACGAGGCAGCATTTAAATAATTGTTTTTCAGTCACCTTCTTTAGACTCCAAAAGCTATGGAGAGCTTTCATAAGTCTTGTTATGAAAGCCAATTGAAGTTATACAGACGCTCCAACCTTGAAGCTTCTCTCACTTTACAAGCCGGTGTGTGTAATGTGTGTATGGCGGGGAAGACATCTGAAGGAACGTGGCCACAACTGTACCACACCCCAGCAGACGCTGCAACTATAGGCCGCTTCAAAGAGAAGCAACGAGACGAAAGACAAAGCACAGAAAAAAAGTATTTAAAAGCTTGTTGTGTGGAATCCATCACTTTTCTGGTGTCCCTTCACATTTTCAGACGTCTGCCTTGCTTCTTGCTGCAGTGGGCGATTTCTCAGAGAGGGTTTGTTCCATTTGGCGGACAGCGTTGGAGTATTTCTATGGAGACATCTCCCACCCTTAATGAGCCAGAGCCATGAGGGATAATGAGGATTTTCCTTTTTCTCCAATGGACAATGAGAAGAGCATACTTTCTTAGAGATGATTTGAGACTTGGCAGGCAGGAAGCCCCTCCAGAGGAAATCTCATTAAATAGTAAAATGGCACACAAAGTAACCTCTACCTGCATCGATGCACCTTTTGGATGTATCATCAGTCCCCAAGATGGAACATGTTCTATCAGCGTGCATCTTCAAGCATCTCAAGCTGATCCTCTAAATTAAAAGATGTACCAAGAAAAAATTGAATTCGTATCTGCGGTGGATGCATGCTGGTATTTTCTCAGAGTATGTCAGTGTCTCTGCATGCTTGATCTAATGCAACTGACTCTGGCTCTGTGCTAATGAAAAGTTCCCCATTAAAGAAACTACGCATCCCTGACAGACAAAAAAAAAAAAAGACTAACGCTGCCACACAGGCACATCCACAAACGCACACAGACACATGCACCTCTAACCAATATGAAAACCTTTCCCCTCACCTCATTTCCTCTGGTCTGTTGAACATGTGCTGCTTTGCCTTACCTTCAGAAAGGTCAAGTGCAGAACAGGTCTCCAGGCACGCAGTCAACTAATTAGGCAGTAGTGGTGAAGATGCGTACCAGCTCCTGGGATACAGCTGCAGTCGGCAGCCGCCCTCGGGGGTAACGAATATATTGTTTCACATTCAAGCAAGGTAGGGATTTGCATTACATTGTTCTCATGTGAAATATAAAAGAGCAGGATTCTATGCAGCAGTATAGTAGGGGGAGGGGGTGGGGGATTCCAATGTTCAGTTTGTTTTTCATGTTTTGAGCACCAGCCATTTAAAACACATTCATATTCATTCAATATAAAATAGATTATCTGTATCTAGGAGATAAATGCAGAACATTTTTTGAATATCTTGTTATTTCATTACAAGGGAAGTTCTTTGGTGGGAACTTTTGAACTCACATCATTAAACTAATTTTCTTTTCGAGAGAATAATGGTTTAGGTAAATGAAATATATGTTGCTATAATATATTTACTGGTACATTACTCTTTGATATTGGGGAACTGTTGTGGATTGTTGAATAAGTAAAAACTGCACATGTGAAATCCATTTATATTAACTGGAAACAATGTTTTTAGTAAAAATGTCTTTTTTTTTTTTTTTTTGCACAAAATAAGAATGAACTGCGAAATTACATGAAAATGAAACCAAGCTGTCCAGGAGAGAAAGGAAATCATCCCCATCAATAAACATTACTATAATGGAAATAAAAATAAAAGATGAAGGAACAATAAGCAGAGAAAACAATCAAAGGATTTCATAAGCACACATCATATCATCTCAGAATTAGCAGGATGCTATTTGGACAGGAGATCATTAAATAATTGAGGCTGAAAAAAGGGGCAAAGAGAGAAGAATTTTAAGTGATTTTTCCAGAGAATTCCAGACTTTGAGTTTACAGGATTTGATAGAATGTTGATGTTTGAAAGTACGACAAAGTGGAGACTGTTTTTGGTTCCTCACTTCCTGTAGCTGAAATCCAGGTGGTGACTGCAGCAAGACGCTTGATCTATTTAAGCCTTTATTGGCAAGGTGACTCCCACATTTATTTTTGTTTCCTCCAAAGTCACACTGAGAATTTAATGACAGGAGGAAACAGGTTTGTTAGACAGGTGTTCAGATGGTAGCTTCAGCTATTCCTGCATTTCCTGTGGGTTTCACAAAGTGTGACATTACATAGCTTGAAATAACTTAAAAAAAATTAAATAAAAAACACCAAGGGATACAATTCCCAACTATTTAGATGAGTTCTCTATGAAGGGTTACAAACGGTTACGGAATGCTTGAATGAAATACCCATTTACAGAAATGTTTTAGCCATAAAACTGATTTTTAGTCATTTTCCCCACTTTCCTACAGATTTTATTATACATAAACGATAACTATGTATTTGATTGTATCATAAAGTGTCTCAATGTCGACTCCTCTATATTACTGCCCAATAAAAAGATGAGAGAAAAAAGAAAGTGCCAACATTGAACTTGAACACATCGAATTTGTTGCATAGAAACATAATTAGTTGGTTTAATCAAAATCGTCAAAACAACAAACTACAAAGTCAGGACCAGTTGCCCATTAGTTAGAGGCCCCAAACACTAAATGGTCCCAGGTATAAGACAAACTGGTATCTGAATCATACAAGTAAATAGATACGTCTCATTTGCGGTAACGGTAAAAGTAATCTAGCTATAATCAATCAACTGTAATCAACACTGTTCAGGAAAAAAAAAATTGTTGTTTTATTGTTTTAGTTCACTTTTACTGGCATCCATTTGTTTCCTTAAACAAAACTCATTACAAAAATGAACAACAGCAGCCATTTTTCTGCCATTCACAAAAGATTGCCGGGTAAATGTGAAACTTTTCCAAAACTTAAGTTTTTATGTTCTCATGTAAACGGGGCCTTAGTAAGACCCAACCGGTACAGCACAGGGAATTTCTTAATATTAAAGTTGCTAAATAAAAGTTGTGAGGCGCCGGCAGAGGAAATGCTTCCTGTTTCAATGACGGTAGCAATTTGCAATCTGGAACAAACGCACAACAGTCTTCATTCAAATACGTATACTGTAAACCTATACATAATAGATTTTATTTGACCTCTGTTGGATTGTTCCTCCTTTGTTCGGTCGGTTAGGCACATAACTGACCAAAATACAAGGACAAGAGAAATGATGCGGTTTACAAACAGAGGAGAGGGAGACAAAGGGGCAAAGCTGGTACAATTGAGGAGCACAGCTGCATAAATGCATATATATCCCCACAGAAATGTAAGGTGATCAACAGACAGGCTTCTGAGGAGAGACCGAGAACAAAGAACTATAAAGAGGAAGGCAGGAGAGAAAAACCTACCAGGATTGTCACATCTTGGCAAGAAAATGACCACATGTTGTTCCAAAACGTTGACATTTCTGACCTGCTTATGAAGAGCAAAGACATAAGGTCTTAGCATACCCACTCTGGTTTTTAATACTGTTTTGTCCTTTATAGCCAGATGTGATGTGGTCATTCTAGGTGACCAATCAAATATTCATCATGTGTGACTTGCTGAAATCGTGGCACATTAACGCGCCAATGGAAAAGACAAAATGTCAAACAATCACAAAGAGTTGCCCACAAATGTTGCTTCAACTTTATTATTTTCTTTTACCGATTCATAATTCATGCGGGGAGATGAATTTTATGACAACAGTTTCCAACAGCTGCAACATTTACAACTTCCGAGTCATCTGCAAAACATAATCATAACGTCGCAGTTTTATTTTATCCCTGTTGGAAAAGATCAATCTGGAAGACAAACGATGGCGCGGTAACTGTTCTGGAGGCTGTGGCTTCGCAAGGCAAACAACTGCTCAGTGCTGGCAGAGATCTGCTCCGTCCACTGCTTCCCATTTAAATGTGGGATCGCTGTGAAAGTCAATTCAGTGCACACGACTGCGCCCAGGGGACCCCCAAAGGAGAGGAAGGGGCAGACACACTGATAACACACACTCCCCGGGTGGCCTGATAGATGCAGCTAGAGTCTGTAACTTAGATAATTAAGTCCTTATTCAGCTGAGCGAATGTGCCTGGCAGCGAGCTCGGGAGTGCCGAGCACAATAAGGAGCTCTTGCCAAATGACCAGCACTTACCCAAACTTTTCACCACTCCTGTCGTCTTTCTGCAAACCCCAGGGCCCAGCAGCCTCAGCTGTGAGCAGTCCAACCACACACACACACACACCCTCAAACGTATGACCCGGCAGGTGGTGAAAACGAACGCCACTTCGGTATCAACAACATTCAGTCAGTTAGTTAAAAAAAAAAAAGGGGGGGGGGGGGGGGGGGGGGAGTAGCTGAATGCTTACTGCCAGCCGGTGATCAGTCTGGCATCTTTTTTCGTTAACAAGCTTCACTCGCAGGCTGAATGCATTTCCTCTTTCTACATATTTAAAGTGTGAATGAATGAAGTTGCTTCTGTAATCGCTGTGTGTTTGTTTTCGTTGCCACTTCTCTGCTGTGTGCTTGTGGAAATCTGTGCCAACTTGAGCTTTAAATGTCAACCTTACAAAAGCATCTCGGTTGTATAATCCCGATCACCTCTGGAGCCGCTGCTTTCACCGGGGAACAAATGCTGCCGTACGGTGTTTGAAGCATTACTTGGTCTGTATTACGAGATTTACGCTAGTGTTTGACTTGCTGATTATCACTGCATATTTTGTGTTGCTTGTTTTGATGTAATTATTAATGTAAGGCTGAGATTTATGAAGGCATCTTTAATGAAATGGCACTATAAAGCTGTCAGGGTTGCTTTCAGGGCGTGAGTAAAATGCCACGAGCGTCGTAAACATGGATGGAGGACGTGCTCTGTTGATATAACGCCTCATTGACCCTTAATGTGCAGGCATTTTTTTTAGGGGGAAAAATGGCGAATCATTCCCCAACATAACTCAAGGTAATTGTGGAACTAATGGTCTTACTTTGGAGAACAGTAGACAATAATCAGAGCAAATACAAAGCCATGGAGATTGCTTCAGCCTGGCTGGGATAGATTCTCACAGGGAAATTATCATAGATTGTGGTGAAGCTTTTTGCAATCACACTGGCCCGGCTTTAGTGTTATGTGACTTATTAAAGCATTTCAATTGTGTCGTTACTTTCAGGCTTTCAGAGAAAATGGCCTCGTTGAGTCTGTATTGGCCTGCATTTTCTTACCTTTTACTGTCTCTCCTTTCAGCAACCCTCAGCTTATGATGGTAAATATTTGAGGACATTTGCTGCTTTCTCCAGCTTTCATGACTCTGTATCCAGACAGAATCTCTATATATGGATGTTTTTAACTCTGATTTGGGGTATTCTAAATGAAAGAAAATCATCTGCTAACTTTGCTTTGGGAGTCTGTTGGAGTTATACGACCACAGTGATACAAGTTTGAAGTTATACATGAAAAGATGAGAGCTTTTCTCACATCTTTCAGAGAGCAGTCATTTAGCTCAACACAAAGACACAAAGAAATGTGGACACAGCTCAAATTTAGTTCGAAGCATTGTTTCAAATAACTAGGCTATAGAAATGGTCAAGAAAAAATCAAGTAACATTATGTGAGTGTTTGACTCTTTACGCTTATAGTCAGGCCTCCAGTTTATACAATAGTCTTGCATAAAGAAAGGGGAAAAAAAAGGTTATTTAAGTCTCATTTGAAATTCTTTTTGAAATTTGTCACCAAGTCTTAAAGTAACAATCCAGTTTTGGGTAATAATACCAGGGAGTACTTTTACTCATATTTAAGAGCAGTTTTCTCCATGTTCACTTCTTTGCTTTTAAATTGCTACGGAGTACACCCACATTTTTTTATTGTTTTTCAAATATTGTGAATACGTTTTCTTTTGTTGAGACATTTCTGCTTCATATCAGCAGTTGTCATTGTTATAGAATCACATTTAAACTAGTGAAATGAATTAAATCTCTACTAATGAAGAAAGTAACACATTTTTTCAGGAGCTGTTGATTAAAGCACTTTTACTATATTTTCAGTTTTAAAACTCTGTTTTAATTTCTCACAATTGGAGCAACGTAACAGTTACTGTATTGTGCACAACTTGGCTGACCTGCCGCCACCTTCAGTTCCTGATCACCAAACCAATTCTTTTTTTCATCTTTGGCTTATCATTTCACTGCAAACAAATTTTTGCAACCCCAAGAAAAAATACTCAATCTGCTGGAATGGACATATTACAAAACACGGCGCAAGGAGCTGAAAACGGTGTGATAATGCTCCTTTACGCTGCGGTCTATGAACCTGCTTTCTCCATGAGGAATTATGATAAAATCACCCATTTTAACTTGTGATTTCTCTTCATGTGATGGAGGAGGAATCTGAATCGGAATGGCCTCATGTAAACCCTCTGAATGTGAGAGACGAGGTGAAAAGACATAAGCAGGGCTCATCTCTTCACTCTGCCTGAGAAACGGGCACTGCTCAACATGCTGTGTTTTATACTTATACCCCAGCAACAAAGGATCAATCAAAAATGCATGACAAGTTGCGGTACACGACTTCAGAATGTAAGAGGATTAGTAATGTTTGCTGACATAACTGGGACTTACAGTGAGCTCCACTGGAGTTGTCAGCCTTTGTGTCTTACAGCATCAAAGTTGTTTGACTACTGAATTATTAAAACTGGCCCATCAACAATACTCTGAAGCAATTCGGCTAAAAACACATCACTGCTCCAGAAAAAGCGATAAACACACACACACACAGAGCAAATGAGTTATCTCCTTCACAATCTGAACAATGATATTTTCCCGTCATAACAGGATGTAATGAAATGACTGTGATCGGAGTTCAGTGTGTATCGCTCGTTTGAGGACGGGTTGAGTATCAGTGAACGATTCACAGAGACCTTTCTGAACTCCTCGGTAAATATTGTACAGAAAAGAAAAAAAAAGCCAGAAATAGATCTCCTGCAGCTTTGCACTGGATTTTCCCCGAGACCAAAGTGGAGATTTTCATAACGTTTTCGCTGTGATTGTGTGGATTTTAAATAAGCGCAGCCTGTGGTATCTGTAAGTGTGGAGCAATGACTTACCACAAAGTATCAAGAACAAGCATGTGCAATTCTGTTTGTTGATGATGATTTATTTTTTCGCGTTCTGGAAGTTGTGCTGGCGCTTTGACACAGCCCAAGAAAAATCATTGCTTGACTTTGAAGTGAATGTCTTTTTCTTTTCCACACGCCAACGCTTCCGCACTTCTTCAAGCAGTTGAAACTGAGGGTTTCTGAATGTGTTTCTCTCACTCAAGATAAATGACTTGTGTGCTGCATCTGGCAGCAAGAACCAGAACAAAAGAGTGCTCTGATGGCAACTCAAAACTCAAGGACTCTGTGCAGCGTTCCCTTCTTTTCAGGTCATTAAAATACAAATCACACATTTTACATTGTTGAATATTTTCAGATACGTATCGGTTATTTTTGCTGCCTTTTCCAACCGTTGGGATTTCTCACGTTGCCTTAGTTTGGAACGAAAACATGAGAATAATTGGAGTTGGAAGGATAATAAAAACTGTTATATCTATTAGTCTAACCTTCACTTGTTCAACAAATTTGCATTTATAAGTATAATTCACTGAGGAAAAAGAAATAGAAAAAATATGAGAGAAGTGGATAAAAACAAGACATAAGCCAAATATAACCTGTTAATGAGTGCGCATTAGTGGCACTGCCACCCCAGGCTACCTGACTCCTCTCTGTTTCCTACCTTTGAGCACATCTAATTTAATTGTCTTGTGGTCTGAGAACAAAGGAATCAGAGTTGTGGTTTCTCGTCGCTGAACTCAGCAGGAAAGTGAAAAAGTGTTGACCTGTTCCTTTAATCATTTCACTCTGCAAGGATAAGTACTGCACAAAAATCTACCTTTTAAAGCACTGATAATGAATTTGGGGTCCATCACCTCCCTCCACTGTTCTCAGCAAGAAGAGCCCTCCCCCCCTCCTCCCAGCTCTCTCTGTCATGTCTGTGATCAGCTATCTTCTATGCAGTGGTCTCCTGGTGCTTCTCTGCTACAATCAGGGGCAGGATCAGACTGAATGGACTGGTGAGGAGGGCTGGCTCTGTCCTGGAGACCCTGCTGCTGACCATTAAGGAAGCTGAAGTGCATCATGGACAGCATCTCTCATCACCTCTATAAACTTGTTCCTTCAGAGACAGACTGCAGCCACCATCCAGGAAGGAGCTACCATGGATCATTCATACCTGCTGCTATGAGTCTGTTCAACAGCACAAACTGAATGTGTAAATATCACTATCCTGGCACTGTTCAAAAGTGAATATTGTAAATATTACTGCTTTGTACTATGAGTATTTGTCCTCATCTTGGTATTTATTTTTCTAAATAAATGAGACATAGAATTGTTGCACTATAGATTAATAGAAAGAAAAACAGTTGTATATTTCTGTCTTTACCTACTTTGCGCAAAGTGAAAATGCTTCTGTGATGACCAAATTCCCCCATGTGGGATTACTAAAGTCTGATCTAATCAGAACTAATCTGAATGTTGAAACCACCTCCCATCACAACAAATGTGATCGTTTCATATGGTGACCATATTTCAGTCTGCAGTCTGCTCTGAAAGCAGACAATGAAAGATGCACCTCTTCATTAAAAACACATCAGATCTCTCATGCATGTCCATGGAACACCTGCTCTGTCACCTTTGTGGCTAAGGTTGTTTCTAATGTCTCCTCACATAGTGATTTTAATTTCAGTTGTAGTATCCACACGGTTATCCTTACATCTTCTGTGTCCACCTCATCCAATCTAAGGTGTCTTACACTGTGGGCAGTCGCTCGCCACGCATTCACCCCTTTAAGCAACTTTGCCCCGCTTTACATGAAGTTTCAAAAGAAAAGGCATCGTTTTTGAATCAGAAAAGTTTAGCTTTTAGATGACAATGTTTTGAAAATGATGTCTATTCACACAGAAATGGCAGGATTGCTGAAAATGATGTTGTTAGCATGCATTGCTGGTGGCTCTCAAACATAAGACTACCAAGTCTCAGGAAAATATTGACTGGGAGCCATGACACTTTGGATTCCGCCATTGTTGTTGTTGTTCATCTGCTCACCAATCAGAACTAACTGAGACAACCCTTTATGGAGCTTTAACATCTAAATTTCATTCCTTCAAATTAATCAATTGACATGTTAACAACCGCTGGATATAAGGTACCTGAACCAGTTGTGCTATACATTGAGATAAGTGAAGCTCAATAAGAGGTTAAGAATTTTATGAAAATCATGACATCTCTTTCATACTTAAGTTCCACTTAATGGAGTAACATTTAGGGGAACTTATTGAAGGTACCTGCAGTTAAAAGGTTTGTGCACAGAACCTGTCAAATGCGTACAATATTTTTTTTTGAAAGATGAAACACTGAAGTATTTTCAAAAGTTGCTAAAGAACAACACTCGTGAGGATCTTGCAGCTGAGGCCAAAGAAAAAACAGAGGGAGGCGCCCTTCTGTCGATAGCCTCTGGATACAGGCATTTCCAGGCTGTAGATTACTTCCTTCAACACTGTAAAACAGATGTTGAACTTGGGGGGGGGGGGGGGGGGTGTTCAGTAAACTTTTACTGTTGGAGAAGGTGTTATGGATCATCAAACATCACAGTAAAGTTTAAGCAATGTGAAGTTTGTGCCCTAACAGAAGTTTTGGCTGGCACGCCCAGGCGAAACAAAAGGAATTAAAGTTGAGCACAGCAGCGGCTCTGTTTTGTCACTAAGACAGCTCAATGTTTCGTCTCTTTCCTCCAGCGACGAACACATTAGAGCAAATAAAGGGGGAATGATGTGGGTGAGCAGATATGATTCATGGGGCCAAGCAAACAGTGTGTCCTGGTTGCTTGTTAAATGTTTTGAAAATGGATAGTGGCCTTTCAAACACCCCGGAACTCTGCCATGCATTCTTGCTCTGAGGAGAGTTGAGCCTCTTTGCCAAAGACTCCCAAGACAAAACGATATGTCACAACCGTGGCCCCACACGGTTCATCATGTAAAGGTCACACATATTGCTGCATGGAGAGTCTGATGAGCATCCAAAGAGAGAGAGAGAGAGAGAGAGAGAGAGTGAGAGAAAGAGATACTTGTGTTAGCTGCATTTCAACACACAAAGCTCCAGTTTGGAACAAATTATGGCAAAACACCAACTCGTTTCAAATTCCTGCTAAGTCATATTTGACATTGTAATATAGGTTTGACACGAGTGCCAGCCTCATGCTCCCATGTGGAGACCCAGAGCGCACTCGCCAACTCAGTCACACATAACAGGACAAGGTTAATCTGAGTATAATGAGGTGGAACACACTGACATGATGAGACCATTCACTCACACAAAATACGACTAAAAAGGTAGATCAGTGGTGTCCCCAGAGATGGGTGGGTTTCAGCAGAAAAACACATAAAAAGCACATTATAGACGGTACCAGGAGTGCTGTAATGTCTAATCATGCTGATAGTTTGAGTGTGACGTGCTGAAGTTTCTGCCGTGCGGTCTGCTGTCAATTCAGCACAACAAACAGCAGCTGGTTTGTGGTATTCAAAGCAATGAAAGCTGTTTTTCTTTCCTGGAAAAATGTTTTGTTGTTTAGTTATTTGGATTTCAAGGTGACATCTGATTATCCACACAGCTGATAATGAATGTGAGTGAGGATTTCTTCCTCCCAAAACACATCCAAAAACTGTCTTGTTCCTCATTAAGGCATGCTCATGACAGCTCTCAGGACTTTTCTTTTCTTTTCTTTTTTAAATTCACACATCACTCTAACATCAGGCATTCACTCATCCATCTTTAATAATCAATTTTATCTATTGTGGCGGGCTCGACTGACTGTTGGCAAGTAGCAGATTAAACCTTGGAAGATCCATCAACCTGTCACAAGACACACAGAGAGACGTGCCATTGGACTGTAGGTGGAAGTCCTTGCCTTAGTTTGTCCAGATGGACATTAATAACGATGGCGGCCTCTGGGTGGTTTTATCGTAGTGAGTCACCTGTAATAACAATTCAACTTGGTCGATCCATATGAATGTCCTTGTCCTCATATTGATAATGTTTGTTATTCTCTGTGGGCATGTGTGTGAGTGGTTTCATTACAAAAATAACCAACAGTACCCAACAGGGGCCCAACATTAAAACTACAGCATTTCTGCGGTTTCTGTGTAATCAGACATCGTTTTCCAAATGTTGCTGTGTAAATACAAACCATTTCAGATACAAAACTGCAAAAATTATGCATTTTTACTTGAAATGTTGTGTAAACAGAGCCTAGACTTACAAGCATCCATAATGTGGTGAAGGTCCATTATCTTCAATATGATTCTGTCAAAATTGCAGCTGTAGTTCACAGATTTAATTACAACTTGGAAGATGTGTTTTAATAATTGGTTGTATTCTCATTTATTTTCTGTATTGTGTTTTTACTTATGTATTTAATTGATTCACCCTACACCATATCACCTCACACCACAGCCCGGACCTTTCAAACAACAGACAGAAGTGTGAAACATGAAATACATCTTTTTTGTGACTATCCTTTAAGTGAAATATTTCTATCTCTGGTTTTTTAATTCAGGTTCTCCAGACAAGAAGTTATTGTGAAGATGCTATGCTCGTGTTATAGCTGATAGATTAGAGTGTGATAATATTCTGCAGGGGTGACGCAGTGTCAATGAATCAGCATTGTTTTAAATCGGGAGCCCTCAGCAGCGTCGCCTTAAACTTCAAAGGGAATCAGCTCGGCACAGTAGTTTTTGATCGTGGAGACAATTGATCTTTAATTTTCAAAGAATATTTATGCTTCAGGCTTCCCTAAGAAACTTTTCAAACAACCTGCCACAAAATGTTTGATTGTAGTAACAATGACAAGAAGACTTTTTCAGATTATTGTCCTGACAGTGCTACTGTACACTCTGCTGCTCGACGTTCAGAAAGTGCAGGAAAAATTCCCAGCAGCCAGTCTCAGCCAGCCTGAAGAGTTAAATCACCTGGATGGACAATAATAGTTCAAGAAGATGTGAAAATGTGACTGTCGCAGATTTTGGGACACATCAAGAATGCATTGTTTTGCAAGACCTTTTGTCTATTAGGTTGCTGCTGAAAGATATTCATTGCAAAAGCCCTGAAAACGCATATGTGATGATGTATATATGGAAATATTACATGGGAATATCTATCCCTGAAAATATCAATTCAGCAACATCCTCAAACTCTGCTGCTTAAAATACACTGTTGATTAATTTACCTTCACAGAGAAGAGAGTTTGGTTGTGATATGTCCACGGAATTGTTCCTGTTGTAAGAATAACATGCCACCTTCCTGTACAGCTGTGCTGTTTTCCACAGCTCTCATCAGCAAATGGAGAAAGGGGTTAATTTGTTGAATCAATGTCACACCACACTGTGTGAAACTCATTTTAGGATTGTGTGTGACAAGCTTTTCTTAGCTTTCTGTGTGAGAGGAAATACACGTACTTTTTTGTATTAATTAGTGACTGCGTGCCGCCTGATTTAGTTTAACTTTCATGTCTGCAATACGGTTTCACTCTAAACCAAGAAATTAATTAGGTGATCATGAATTTTCTATTTCGAGAAAAATATTACTGTAATTTCAAACCTATGTGGTCACAGTCATGAAACAGTATATTATAAACAGTGTTGAGAATATATTTTTAAAAAAGCAACACATTAATGACACCACTAGTTTTAGTCGTGCCCAGAAACTGGTCTTTATTATTAAACTAGTAGTGTAGTTATAATTGCTAATATTTCAGTGTGCTTCTTACTTGTTACTTGTTGTCGAGATGCAGAAGCAGTTTTTTTTAATGTTATTTTATGAGACAAGGTGACATCAAAAACAAAAAGAATAAAAAAACAAAACAAAACAACAAACACACACAAAAAACAGTCAAACCATCTGTAAACATTGCACACATGACATCAGTGATGGTTATTTGTTGCCATTTAAGCTGAGGCAGTGAAACCATTTTCAAGTGCTTCACGGTGGAAAAGTTTCTATCTTGAAATGACTTCTGCTTGTGTTTCACAACAACGTGGCAGAGACTGCAAAATAGTTTCCCCCACCTTACAGAAAAAAAAAAAAAAAACAAGAACGGACTGTTTTGTAGTCATTTCACAATCATTTCAATCAGAAAATGAGAGCATTCCTCTATGCTCCAAACAATATTTTTATAGCCGATATTTGAGGTCACGATGTTTTCATTGATTGAACAGGGAAAGCAAAAATAAGCCTTTATTATTTAAATGTTTAATGTCAGACAAAACATAATTGTATGTATTGTACAATGGTAAATAAATGCAAATAAAAAATGTTCTGACCATCTTGTGTTGTAAAATGCAATATTCATTGAAATTGTTATTGTACACTGTGAAAACCTATAGCTCTGAACATGGTAAATTACATCTTAGAAATTGCTCTGATTACATACCATAAAAAGAAAGTACTTCATCATAGTAAAGTGAGTGTTTGCAACAACGGAGGAGCTCATAAAAATCCTGCAGCTGCTTGCTAGAGCCAGTCAGTACAGAGCCTGATCTGAGGGGTTTGAAAGTGATAAAGCTCATGCTGCGGAAGCTGACTAACAGCTCGTATTCAGAATCGTGTCTGACATATATGCAAAATAACGCACATTGATTTTGCATGTTTGCCTTCAAAATACGAGAAATAATATAAGTTGATAGATTTACTACATCTGAACACTCCAATTATCATATATTCATGAAGACTTGCATTGTTTATATGCATTTATTTTTTGAAACATGCTGCAAATCAGATAAACAGTTAGCGGAGATGCTGTGCTCATTGTGAGGAGAGACATTAGCTCAACTGGCTCAATACAACTTTTGTTTACAGACATTGATCAAAGAAATGTCCTCTGTTGTACCACAAATTGTGACCTATTATTCCCCAGATGTGGCAAAACAAAGGGTGCCAGCATGTGGTCTGGCATGTTACCTATATTGTTTTCAGTATTGCTGCTGTTTCTGTGTAAACAGACATCATTTTCAAACTGTTGCTGTGTAAATGCACAACCTTACCAAAATGAAAATGCAACAATGATGCGTTTGCAATTGAAACATTATCATGTAAATAGAGGCTGCAAGCACCATCTCGTCTTGGACCACCAGTCTTGGCATGCAATTTAGCACACTGTATGCAGGACCTGAGTTGATCAGGGACATGGTATCATCCCTGTGACAGTAACTCCAGCTGTGAGCGGGTGAGAGAAAGTCAGTCCTTTGCAGAAACCAGTGATGGTGGTCGGTCTGCCTAAACCTCACAGCCACACGTTCTCATCCCAGCAGAGGGCTGACATCCTCCCCCAGGCTTTGGGGCTTGGGAAACCTGACTGGTCGTGTCGTGCAAGCGCAATAAGTCACCTCGTGTCCAGAAACGGCAAGTCTGGCTGCAAACTCTCTGATGCTTTTATCATCACAACCGAACACGCTTGGAAAACAGGCCAGCCTGGAGGAGTCGTAAATTCACACCAGCAGTCTGTGCACCAAACTGCCACTCCAGTTGGTGTGACTGGAGAAATCTCGACTTCAATGAGCGCTCGAGCCAAGTATTCAAAGACTGAAGACACATACTCAGAATGATCTCAATCAGTGAACTGTATGATAGAAAACATCAAAGAAATTAGGCTCTTTCTTAAAACATACAGTGTAAAACAAACGACTAATAATCCATAAAGAGTAGACTACTCTTGGATGAGAACTTTTTTAAAAATTGGTAGATTCAGACAAGAGTAAAAAACGATGCAGCATTTTTATGTCACAAAAACTGGCCTGAAGGAACAATCAGGAAGCCGCGCTGTGAGAATCAGATAGCAGCTCTCTGATGGCACACCAGCTACACACAAGCTGCTCATTTGCACCGGCTTCACACTTCTGATGGCAAAAGTGGTGCGGCTCACAACGCACATTATAAATGTATGTGTTGTGTTTGTGTGTGTGTGCGTGTTTCTTGTTCTCTCTCTCTCCCTTTTTTCATTTTAAAGCGCCGCATACCGACCTGGTTTACTGGCATGTCTTCCGCCTCGCTATCAACCATCACAGCAAAGAAACTGAGAGGACAAAGAGTGCTGCGCGGATGTGAATGAAGAACACATATTGTTTTGTTATGCACCGTGTGGTCCCACTTGGGTCCGAGAGCGCAAAAAGTGGCCTTGATACTGACTGACAATTCCTGATAGTTAGCCTCCAGCCCCCATACTAATTTCCATACCGACAACGGTGGGCAGACATTTTAACAAGCTTGTGAGTTCTAAAGTCACCAAGACAGCCTGTTCTCGTCGTAGCTCGGATTAAACACCATACTTTTTTGTTCGTACTGATTTAAGGACACATGAATAAATAATTACGTCTACCAAAAACCGATTTTCTGTAGAGTCAGAGGCAGATTGTCATCATGATTCCCTGAAAAAGATGTGATGATGTTGGTAATTATAATAAACATAAATGTGAATAAATGCAGCCTAAAAAGAACCCTCAAAACAAGCAACACCGATGCATTTTTGATTTCATTGTTGCTTCTCATTCATGTGATGTTTTTATTTTATAAATTTCTCAATTAACTTCCCACTTATTCAGTCAAATGACCCATAAAACCTTTTTATCCATTGGTAAGGCTATTTCTCACTTTGGTATTTCACTTCAGCTTATATCAGTAAAGATGGAAACTTGTGCGTGAGCAATTTGAGTAATGCTTTCCATTGTATTGTAACTCACTGTGATGATGGGAGGAGGGATCGTGCGGTCGGCTGCAAATTTGGACAGGCAGCCATGGTAATGAAGTCGTTTTTCGGGATTGTTGTGGTGAAGAGGGAGCTGAGCTGAAAAGCAAAGCTCTCCATTTACCAGGCAGTTTACATCCCCACCCTCACCTACGGTCATGAACTTTGGGTCCTGACTGAAAGAATGAGATCGGAGATACGACAAATGAGTTTTCTGCACAGGGCGTTGAGTCTCATTCTTCATGAGGATGAAGAGCTCAACCACTTAGGAGAGCCTTAAAGTTGTGCCGCTTGAGAGGAGTCAGCTGAGGTGATCCAGTCATCCAATTAGGACGCCCTCTGGTCGCCTCTTGTTAAAGGTTCATGAAGCAGGTAGGACGCTTCGAGATCCATCAAGAACCCGCTAGACGGATACCTTTTGTTTAGTCTGGGAGGAGCTTGGGGTTCACCCAAAGGAAATTGCAGAGTACAGAGATATCTGGGGTCCTTCGTTCCACACTGCTGCCGCAACCACATTAATACAAGGCCCCGTTTACGTGACATTTCATGTGACAACACCAAATCCATAAAAGAAAAGTGTTGCAAGTGTGTCCGTTGCTGCAGTGTAAAGGCAACAGTGTAGTTAGTATGCTGGGCCATGGGAGGGCTCTATTGCTTGATCTTGGTATGAAACCACATAGACATGTGTGCAGAGGACAATACATTATAAACGGTAACAAAACTCAGAGAGCCCAACATTCGTATGGACTGATGACGAATCGGATGTTATTAGGTGTGTGTCTCAAGTATTAAACTACCAATTTGGACTATGAAACTAGAATACAGATGGCAAGTCATAGCAATGCGGTGGCCGCCATGTTTGTTTACTGGTGCGTGAGCAGAAGGAACTATTTACCACTGTCCATGGGCAGCAACAGTGCTCCATTGCGCCCTTGAGAGAAAAGTTCCACCTTGGGAGCTGGAATAAAAACATCACAGATGCAGTGGATCTGAACACTGGTGTTGTGTAAACGGACGCCCCAAAAGTGAAGGAGTCTGAGCATTAAGTTCCACAAAACGTTCGTCTCTATGGAAATAGGAGGAAACGCTACTGACCATGTGCACCACAGCCATG
This sequence comes from Blennius ocellaris, assembly GCF_963422515.1. Lineage (NCBI taxonomy): Eukaryota > Metazoa > Chordata > Actinopteri > Blenniiformes > Blenniidae > Blennius > Blennius ocellaris. Next base: position 13,037,176 of record NC_137665.1, on the reverse strand, counting down.
GTAATTAGTTCCTTTTTCACATGCCTGAGTAGCTGTACAATAACAACAATGGCGGCCTCCAGACTGTCATGACTTCCAGTCCATATTCTCCTGGGATTTGGTAGTTTTATAGTTGAGTCATCATAATTATGATCCAACTTCATTGTCTGTCAATACAAGTGTCCGTGTACATTAATGTTTATGCTAATAATATATTGTTCTCTGCACACATGTAAAATTAGCCTCAGTTGGACAATTCTCATGAAAAGCCATCGGATGAATGTAACATTTACCATAGAAAAATGACACATAATCAACAGGTGGATTCAACAACAAAACAAAACAATGGAGATGTCTACCTGCAGTGAATAAATTGAACTCCACTGTTGTCAAAGTTTTTCCTTGATCCAGAAGCAATATGAAGCACAAACTCTCATTGAAACCAATGACAGTGAAACTCTTTGACTGAGTGCTGTTGCTTCAGGCAGATGAAGACAGGCCCTCGACAAACACCACACCACTGAGACTCTGAGTAAAAACAAACCACACATATACCCCAGTCATTATGACAATTTTGACTCACAACACAAAGTGTTGTTACATCAACAGCTGAAGACTCGGCTACGTGAGAAGCGTGATAACAATAATTCATCATCTTAAATTAAAGGCTGCAGAAACAAATCCAGAAGGTATCGATGTTGAGTTTTGTTTTGTTTTTTCTTTAACAAATGCTTGAGAGGTAGCACAGATTACTTTGCTCCGTTGTTTGGTTTTGTTTTTTTCTTTTTTCGCTCTAGTGTTTTTCTCTCCAGTGTTGCATTAAAGAGCGGCAGCAGTCTGGTAAATAACATGTCCAAGTGACACATTGTTCTGTTTGAGGACGTGGAAGGCGGACAGGTCACTGCTTTCAGAAACCCTCAAACGTGTCTTCACCTGGGCTCTGTCAAATGGAAACCGAAAAATAAATAAGAAAGCACAAAACCAAGACAAATGAGAAGTCTTATATGAAGAATGTCTTCAGTGATCTTTCATCAAGAGTTCATGTCTGATTATAAAAAGATGAGTGCAGGGTATTGTACAGAAGATTCTTTTGAACCGAGGAGCAGCTCCTTATATCATTCATTAGAAATGTAAGTTGACTTGTTTGATGTGCAGAACCGCCTGTGGAAAGACCATATATGTTCCCGTATAACACTGACTGACTAATTAACGAATGTTTGCTGGCAGAATACAGCCTGCTTATTACTGTCAATTGTAATTGATAGATTCATGATCATTACCTTTAATGACTGTCATTTCTACAGAGCAGTCACTACGAGGTTAAGACAACACATCAGCTGTGAAAATGTGAGCCATTTCAACCCACGAGGCACAAATCATTACAATATCAAAACAACGTATCCCGGTTGATTGTTAGTCTGTCTTGTGTGTTGTCGTAGACTAAGAGAGCTCAAAGACACGTTTTAAACAATAAGCCGGTGCATTAAGTATCAGCAGGCTGTAAAACTCCCCTCACTCTCTGCAGATCAGAGGCTTTACAGGAGCTTTCAGATCACATCTTGGCTTCATGTAAACTGACTGCTCCGCCTTTTGCATCAGTGAACACCATTTCAATAAACCCACAAAAAACTTTTATTTATATCTGCTTTACTCCTTTCAGACCAATCATAGCCCACAAAAACAATAATCAAACTATTTCCGCTGAACCAAAACCGTCAGAGTATAGAAGCTGCTTTCCTTTGAAATGATAAAAATAATCCCGAACCTCTGTTTGCAGCACGGAGTGAAGATCAATAACAATCAGGACTCTGATTAGACGATGGGGCCGATCTTGTTTGGATTGTCTTGCATCAGATCTTTTAAAGTATTCAGACCTGTGTGTTACCAGTGTTTGGACAAAAGAAACCAGACATGGTGCTTTCACTTAGCAGTAACTAAAATAAAGCCACTCTGTTATTCCCCTTCAAGAAAAAAAGCTCTCAAGCTCGATTCTCAGCCGTTTGTGACAGTTTGCACATCCCCATTTGATTAGCCATACTTGTCTTCAGGTATAATATTTTCTCAGAGAGTGTGTGAGTAATAGTGCAGGTATTTCACACACACATACTCAGCCGTCTTCTATATTGCAGCAGAGTGTGAGGATCAGTTCACACATTGCCACTGCGCGAGGAATAGTCTCGCTGATCCGGAGCGACTTTAAAGACGGTGGCCGATCAGCCGGAGCACTGCAGAGGAGAGATGAAAGGAGGAGGGAGAGTCAGAGGAGGAGGACTGGAGCCGCGACGGAAAGAGACAGAGTGAGGTGAGAAGTTAATGTCTCCCATACGGCATATCCTGCATATCATCCAAGTGAAATAACAGCAAGTCCATCAATGCAAATAGGCACAATTACCGCAAGTTTTCAGCTATTTGATATTTCAAACACGTCGCAGGGATTCTTCAGCCTGAACCCGAGATTGTGGAAAGAATCCCAGAACAACCATAAGATAATAATCTTATGAGGATCAGTTAATAATCTTTATAATATCAACAACAGTTCTGTATTTCAGTATGTAGAAACAGGGATGTGACTGATTCCCACTTCAATAAACAGTGCTTTTACCCTTTTTTTGTTTATTGTACTGATCAGCACTCTTGCAGGTCATTAAAAATACCGAAAACACATTGTGTCCTTTCACAGATTTGAATAAATAAACTGCTGCAAATGAAGATAAAGGTAATGGACGTCAGTCTCTGAATGTAATATTTCACGTTACATTCATCCCCTTTGCCCATGTGTGAAAGGAAAATTGATACCCCATTAACAGGAGAAGCCACACTCTTCTGCACAGACTGAACTGCGCATGCTTTGTCTCATCTCAATAGGGCTTACTTTTCAGATATGGAGATTGTTGCATATTTGAATAGCCATTAAACGTGATAAAAGCGAGGCTAAAAAAGGTTAATTAAAAATGACACAAACCCGTGCTACTCCATTAAACAGTGGAAGTGAACGTGATGGCATCATTCCTTCCGTCTCAGGATGTTTCCAAAGATGATAATGATAATATTTGCTGGTATTCTTCAGATGATTATCATAAAGAAGTAAGCATATGCAGAAGTATGCATATCCAACAGTATGCATATGCCTCAGTTTCAAATGTTTCCTTCGGGGAAGTGAACTAATAAAAGCAGCTGTGATTTATAGCTCAACTACAGTGGAAATTACTAAATACAGCTTTAGAATAGCCACCTATTGAGTTGGGCGATCAGAGGTGTCAGCAAGCATGTTTTTTGTAAACATTTTTACATAAATTCAGAGACGGTAAATCATTCCTACATCCTTCTGAGTTCTCCATGACGACAGTTATGTTGTGGTCCTTTTTCTTTTCTTTTCTTTTTTTTTTTTTCAAATTCCTTCATTAAAAGTACAGAATAAGGTCCAATCTGACAGCAGACCAATCTCTGAAGCTCCTATATACCATTCTCCCTTGTCACTTCCTGCCCTTAAATTAAGATTAATTACAGAAGAGGCCAATATGCTGAAATGGGAAATTATATGCCCCTAGGAACAGGGCTCTATAGATGCTCTGTCTCAGTTAGTGGAGCAGCTTTTAAATTGCGCTCACATATTCTTGTGCTGAGCAAGGCAGGCATGGGATTGACTGTCTTGCTGCGTTACGTGGGTTTGATAATACCCAGACAGAGGGGGTTTGCGATATGATGACACTGATTACAGCCACGTTTATTGCATGTCAGTTGGAGGCTGACATGCTCTTATCTTTTTAATCAGTCATTACTCTCAGTGACACAATACAGTACACTCATACTGCCACATCTGGACATGAACAATGCCCATATGGGAACTTCGAAAGAACTTCAGGGACTTACTAACAACAAATTGGGAGAACACAAGTGATGGATACATAGCCGGATTTTGGACGGGTGGCGGGGTCCCTCAGCATGGGGTTGCTGCCAGATGAGTAGTGATGTGTCCTCTGCAAATGGGCTGTCCCGAAGCAAATGGCTTGTATTGAATGAGAAAAGCCAATTCCTGTTGGGGAGTTTTGATAGACCCAATCCCACATCAAGATAGACGAAGGATCGTACCATTTGGTGGCAGTAGAGGGAGCGTTTAGACAATCTTCACCTGGACTGCAGTGCAGGGAGTGATTGAACTTTCAAAAAGATTCACGGTCATGTAAGCATCGCTGGTGAAATGAGTGACACCCTTAACGACAGTGGAAACAGCAGAGCAGGAAAACTACAATGTAAAATAAAATGTAATTTAGAGTAGGTGTCCATCAGAGACTTGCCACAACATCTGAAAGCCTGGTGAAGTGATATGGGGATGTTGTGTGTTGTGGTTACATCATAGATCACAGCAAAAAGAAGGAATCAAGTCAGTTTCTGCATGAGGCATCTCATTTCCCTTAATGCCAACTGCAGTAAAAAAAAACATGATACCATGTTTTAACAGTAGACTTTACCATGTTATTCTATAAGAAAGAATAATCTGTGAACAGATCTAAAGTTGCTTGGGTCTGTTTTGGTCTCTACCACCCTATTTGGTTCTCAAATGCTCCAATTTTTCCACAAGTTTGATATTAAGAGAGGTAAAGGCTTAAATATGTACAATTGTACTGAAGAAATTCCCACATAAAAAGTCCTGTCTGGGGTTTTTTGCACTCTCTCATCCTTAAACAACCAACTAAAACAACAGGCTTTTCCAAGACCTCTTACTTTTTATCCTTTAAGATAACTGTCATAAACCTTGCATCACATTGCGCAAGATTTGCTGCATATTTTTCAAAGTCTTTATAGTTTCAGTTTTAAGGCGTTTCACTAATGTTTTATTCACGCGGACACAAGCAGGGACTCACTGCAATTCTACAAAACTGGTTTTTGCTTAAAAAAAAACAAAAAAAAAAACTTTCCCTCATTACTATTACAGATTTTGCTTAAAGTTTGATGTGTAGCGCCTCTGAAACTTGACGAATACTAGTGGAATATTTCAGTATTTTCTGTGCCCTCATAGTAGCACATACACTAAATATATCACAAACGGCTTACTGCAGGTTTTTCTTTGTAGACGTTACTGTATTAGCATCAAAGGCTCCCCATGTATTAGCAGGAAGGCTTTGTCCGACTTGGACCTGCTCAGACGACACAGTCCCCACTGTGAACATTACCGGAGGAGAATTCATGCTGAGAGACCTGCGGGACAGCAAAGGAGAGTGTAGCACCTGGTATGTTACGCAATGCAAGCGCCTCATTGTTGAGCAGGCGTCTCTGTGTGTTGTGCTTTTCAGCCGTGACACATTGTGTCCCGGATGTGTGATCGATCCTCTCGACCTTGATGGAAGAAGGGACGGGCAGCTGGTGGCTGCAACATGGCTCCACAGTGCGATCGATTTACAAGTTTTGTTGATCAGGCTTGAGAATCTGATCTCCAATAACTTAATTGTGGATTAATTTTTGGTGCGGCTGCAACCACATCATGCTCTGCAGATACACTCTTCGAATAGCTTTTAAATTTCCACTTCTTTATTTGTCAATCTATCCTTTGATCCTTGATCTGTAGCCTCTTTATCAAGTTAATTGTAGGTATTGTTTACCCTTGATTGTGTGTGTCTGATTGACTGGAAACTAACACAGTTAAAATGGATATATATTATTCAAAATCGTCTGTGCCAGAATTAAAAACGGGCAACTGTGGCAATATCTTCGATTAAAGCGTAAAATCAATTATCTTACAGTGACTGGTAATGAGTAGTATTTGTCACAATTGTGTGAACACATAAGATTTAAGATAATCGTATGATGGCGACACATATTTCACAACTATTCACACAATATGAAGGTAAAGGTGTGTTAAGCGTCTTTCATTGATCCAACTGGACATTAACATCTTGCACTTTTGCCTCACCCAAGTAAGGCGCAGTGGCAATGTTAGTTTCAGTTTCTGTAAGACGCAGATTTTACGGGAGCGGGTTATTAGCCCACCACCCAACCCTTCCCATCTGTGGTCTCTGTCCTTCAACCTGTTCAATGTGGGTGGCCCTGGAGACACATAAACTATCCTACCATTGTGACGTAGTGATGCCATCAGGGCAGTACCGCCACAGATGATTTAAAATCATTTTTTGATAGTGACATAAATTTGAAATCTGAAGCTTAAACAGCAGTTTTCAGATTCCCAAGAACATCTAATGTAGAGCCAAGTTCACTCTGGCTACTACGACCGTGGTTCAGGTGGTAGAGTGGTCGTCTTTCGGAGTGAGAGGTCGGAGGTTCGATCCCAGTCTACACCGGCCTATGTGTCGAAGTGTCCTTGGGCAAGACACTGAACCCTAAATTGCTCCCAGTGGTTCATTAGCGCCTTGCATGGCAGCTCTGTCCCATTGGTGTGTGAATGTGAGCGTGAATGGGTGAGTGAGCTGATATGTAAAGCGCTTTGGGACTGCACTCAGTGTGGTTAGAAGGCGCTATATAAATCCAGACCATTTACCATTTACTACTATACTAATCTTTTTTTTTACCTGCTACTAAAACAACAATTCCAGCTCATCTTTATTTACATAGTTCCTGAATGCACCATGTGACATAATCAGATGATCTCCTCCTACATTTTAAGCTGTGCGATGTCACTCTCCCATGAGTTGGAGCATTAATTCAGGGAATTGCACTCAAACATTCACACCTACAGCCAATTTAGAGTTACACAGTATCCAAACTGAAGGAGGCTATTTTAGTACTTAGAAACAATTCATGCGTTGACCAGGAAACATATAAACGGCACACAAAAGTTAGGAGTCAAGAGTTAAGAGCTGACCTTTGTATTTTCTTCAAGACCCTATTAAAGATGCCAATTTTGTGATCAAATGCGATAATGAACAAAAAAAAAGAAAATCCATGAAGTGAGTCATGAGTCCATAAAGTCTGTCTGAGAGTACTTTCACAGAATGAACACATATCATTTGCATAATTCCCACATATCGCTAACAGCATACGTGGGACAAAAGACATTGAGGTCACGACTTGAGTACACAGTTCACTTCCATTTTTTTTATACATCCATATGGATGTAAGGGTAATTTGTTCCCAGGTCCCCATTAATCAAAGGTTAATCTAAAGGCATTTATGCAGCAGCAGGCTTTCCAAAAAAGATGTCTGGTTTTCCACCACCCACCTGCACATCAACTCCATGCAGACGCTGCACAAATGAATCAAACTCCCCACATTGTTTTCCTGTTTCTTCTACAAATGGCAGGTGGATTTTTACTTTGTTTACATGTATAGTGTTTTGTGTTGCTTCAGCTGTCGCACCATACAACAACTCAATTCACCGAGTCTAAAACGTAACCTTCCAGAAGGGGAAATTATGACCGAACACTTTTACCACAAGGATGTATTGGAATGATTTCTTCCCATTTTATGAACATTTTAATTCATTCTGGATTTATGACTGTGATTACAGAGTATCTATAATTGAAATGAGGTTAAAATTGTAATGACTTTTCTCTTTTCTCATAAAGAAACCAATGATCTGTTCATTGGACGGGAGCTCCATGGCGCCTGTATCGGTCATATCTGCCTCAAAATGTTGCTCAGTTGGTGCATTTTGAATCCATGGCCTCTGAAGACTGACAATATAATATAAAAGTACTTATTGTTTCATCTTGCCAACCTTTACTTTACCAGGAAGTCTGTCGCGTTGAGGAAGACAAGGTCAAGATGCACAACAGTACAAAATGTACATGAAATCAAAACAACAAAAGCATTGAAGTACACTTGAAAAATAGCAATTAGACTCTTCTATCAGTCTGTTAAGAGACATTTTAGGTTCATGATCCCTTTAGTTTGTTTATAAGGATTCTCTTTTCTTCTGTTCAGGCAAGTAGGGTTTTTTTTTCTGCATACCCTTTTCACGTGTGTTAAGTGTTCTTCGTGTCTGTGACAAAGATGGCAGAACACTTTAATGATAATCCTGCACATCTTACTATTAGTGATAGCAGACACCAATCAACAACGCTGTCATTCTGACCCTCTGCATCATATTAATGGTGGGTGTTGAGTTGAAATGTGAATAGTAGCAGATCTACCACATTGCTCCGAATACAAGACAAATTAACATTGTCGTCGTTTCAGCACTCCGAAGTGACTCATTGTGGAGACAGTGTTTAATCAGGTTTCCGGTTTTGAGTTTCCTGCAGATTTCACATGAAGGTAATTGTTGGTAACAGGTTGGATTTCATGTTATGCTTTATGGGTGCAGGAAGATCTGGGTTTGTAACCCTGAATCCCTGCAAGACTCTGCCAGAGTCCTCGAAGTGGTTTATTATCATAGACATGAGAGGGAATCATTACGAGAAATAGAAAAGACAAAATTAACAGAACCAGAGCTGTTATTCAGCGGAAGGCACAGAGATGTTGAGCACTTTGGAGACCTTCTGATACTGAGTTTAAAGCCAGTCGGAGCTGGTCGAGAAGATTCATGCTGTGCAACTGGTTGTTTTTACAGAGAAAAACAACTGTGGGTTAGATTCACTCCGACAACACTGAGAAGATGCTGTTCACCATCGGTCTGAGGTAAAAGAGGTTGTCTTATATTCAGACCAATATGGTGAGTATCAATCACATGAGGACAAAGGATGCAGTCAAAGGAAATTGAGTGTCCTGCTCGTGTGTTAAACCAGATAACTCTCTCCAAACACACCTCGTCCTTCACCGCAGCGTCATCGTGAACCTGTTTCAGAGACAAAAGAACGATGTGATTAAATTCCTGCCTTCAGCCACAGAGAAACTCGACACTGGAGAGGATAACATTACCCAAGGTCACTACATTCACATTCACAAGCATGGCTTCCTGGGTCTGTTTGGTTGTTGATGGGTTGTTGTTTTTTTTTTTTTTGTTTTTTCTTCCGCTTTCAGCCCACTCTGAAGAAATATGAAGTGTGAATCGTGGAGGGGAAACAACACTCGGAGAAGGATCGGTGGCGCAACTTTCAATATGGCGGCCCGTAATCTATTACAATGACGTTCCCAAGGATCAAAAGCAATGAGCTGCTGACTGTTTAATAAACTGCAAGCTTACACTGCAGTATGGTCTTAACTATGATTCATTACTGTCACTGAATCGTCTATGAAAATAAAAGAGGCGCCTGGGGAGGCTAGTGAATCCCAGCCACACTAACTTGCTGCAAATTGCTCCAGCATTACATGTAAAGACTTTTTTTCGTGGAGTTCATTTCAGTCTGTTTTCTTTGCCCCCCTTCAATTTTTTTTTTTTTAATTCCTTCTTTCCACCAATTAAAAATGCATGAAAGTGAGATTTTTAAGATCCTCATGACTCGCCATGGGGTTTTTTAAGTTTACATACTCGAGGCACAGTTTGATATTTTATTCATTAATGTGTTTCCTCACATCACGGAGGTAGACTTAAGAAGCTTGCCTCAAAGTCAAAGCTGACATTTCTTACATCATGAGAGGCTGAGAGCAGTAAATGTTCTCCAGCACTAAGTGTTCTCACATCTTCCACCAACAGCTAAATGAAATCTTTGGGACGTTCCTGCTTTAGAGCAAACACAAAAGCTTTTATTGTGGGGTCAGAAATCTGTACAATGAGGTGTGTCAATCTACTTCTTACTGATTATAGATATTTTCCACATCCATCATGTGAGAAACATAAAAAATGTTTCTTGCTGTCCATTGGGAATATGACGTTATTATTAAGGGAGCACTGACTCAATTTAAGAAGCATTTGTACTTATTAAATAGTTGGCATAAATATTGTTTATTTGCATTTTTTTTCAAAGAACCAAAGGGTAAGTGTTGCACTTATCACTGAAGAAAGCCAGTTTGAAAATGGAAAGGCTAGAGACTGGCAGCGACTGAAGGAGAAAGCATGAAACACCAATGAGTGCCACTGCAGTTAAAGCCAACGCTTGGCTGACTCATTATGACACTGTGAGTACACTCATTAGCCAGGTTCTGTGGGCACCGAAAAACTGCTTAAAAGTGCCTTAAATGGTCACCCAAAAAAATGTACTGTGTACTAAAGAGCTGCGATTATTCTTCAGAGCGCAGGGAAATCTATAATTCATTCTGCTGGGTTCATTGTTATTCTCATTGGTGAGAAGACTCTGGGGAACGTGACGGGGTCTCTTCTTACTGTTAATTAGCAGAGCAGAGAGGTTGGCTTTATTTTTATAAGAGACTTGTCATGAACATGACACAAGGCCATTAGATCACTGTATTTCTGCAGTATTACAATGACTCAAATTTCACAATCTGTAATTCATTTCTCTCTTTGAAAAGTACATCTTTCAGTGGGGGGGGGGGGGGGGGGGGGGATGTGTACATGTTAGCAAAAAGGCAACGCTTCAAAACTTCCTCGGGGTGACTGTTATTATAGGTGGACGATACTGCTAAAGTTGGTCTGGATCCATTTCCAACCAAGTCCAGGGCCAGTATTGACGATACCGCTACTGCTTTCTTAGAAAAGCAGCTTTTACTTTGGTGAAGTGAAGAGCTATGCATTATTATTTATGAAGCAATTGCATTATCAATATGTATATTTCAATTGTGACAATAGTAAAATGCAGGACAAAGATTGTAAGCATTGACGCCGCATAAAACGAGCTGCACATCAGACAAGATCTTCACTGTTCGTGTTCTTAAAACCCATTTTTATTCCTTGGCTTTTAAATCAGCTTAAGACTCTGCTCCTGTTTTTATTGTTGTCATTTTGTTGCTTTATTGTGCTATGCAAATAAATTTGAGTTGCGACAGTTAACACAAAATGGTAATAATATTCAGCCATATTCATATTTAAGGTTTGAGGTATAGATATTTATATATCTTTATATAGGTATGTATTTTTTTCAGTTTCAAGAATGACAGTGTAATTAATAATCGTCATCACAGTTGTAATCTTAGTATACTGATTAACTATAGACTATTAAGACAAAGTCAAACAACATGGAATAATACTGGAAATGATTAAATCCAACTTTCTCTTCTATGACAGCGACCTTGATATTGTTCCAAGGGCTCTGTCCTGGTGCTGAGCAGCGGAGTTTTCATTCAGGTGTGTTTGCAAGTGTTTAAATACATTTGTGGTTTTGGTGGCCACAATATGTGTGGCAAACATCACATCTTGCAATGTTCTGGTCTGCAGCTGTGAAATAAGTCCAAACGATGCTCCTCCTCTGCTTCAACACACCTGAATTTAGTGAATGTATTTTCATGATCCACTCATTAAAATAACATATCAGGAGTTGTGACACAATGAAACCATGCAGGACTGTGGTGCTCGTCCAAGAGTGGCTACTTATAAAATATTTAAATCTGTATCTCATTCATTCATACTCGTCGTTTTATCCAAATCAGGGTTGTGGGGCCTGGAGCTCATCCGTACAAATCCACCCTCTTCAATACCAATTTGTCCAACTCGGAGAGGGTTGAAGTGAATATAAGTGAAGGTATATCCTGGACATAAGATCCTCACAGTGGCGTTTACATTCAGGGCAATTTTAGAGTCATCGTTTAACATCAAACATGTGTTTTTGCACTGTAAGAGGAAGAGTGAGCGAGTACCTGGAGAAAAACAAGGCATGGATAGGGAGTTCATGCAAAATCCGTACAGAATGGCCTCCAAAACTCTCTCTCTCTCTCACACACACACACACACACACACACACACACACACACACACACACACACACACACACACACACACACACACACACACACACACACACACACACACACACACACACACACACACACACACACACACGTCATTCCCCTTTATTGCACAGGATTGTGATGCAAACATGTAAGTTGAGACAAAGCATTTACAGCAGGGACATTAAGGAAGGCAGATTTATATTTCGGTGTGACAATATAAAAAAAGCTCAATTTCCCTGACGTTACCTTTTGCCGAACTCGAGAAAACCACCTGCTGTCATATACAATAAATAGCATGCATGATGGATGTCATGAAATGTTCTTGTCAATTTTTACAAGGTAGTTACTGCGGGTAATAATGATGAAAAACATTTATTCGGATGTGGGTGACACTGTGTGCTCAAATATCGCCTTTCGTCAAATTCCTGGTATTGAATGAGATGTAAAGAAGCAGAAATAAAACCACATGACAAAGTGTTACTTTTAGAGATTTGACAGGCAATAAAGAATCCCAGACCAAGCTTAACAAATATATTAAACCATTTCCTCGAAGCCCAGGGACATATTAGTGCAGTTGGAGAATATTCATTCATAAATAAATAATGGCAAAACTGCTTATGGGGGCATCTGGCTTTATATTCGTATTAGCTGCTGAGCTCATGAAGCCATGCATCACGATAAACAGGATTCATGAGCACAGAGCCCCTTTAAAAATGGTTCCTTCAAGCCTTTTTGTTCTTGTGGAAAAGCATAACATTAACAGTCAAGTTGTATTTTGTGAAATCGAACAGTGTGTTGTAACCATTTCATTCAACTTAGGAGGAGTTGATCCCAGCTGGCAATGGGCAAGAATCAGGGTACACCCTAAAAGATGGACACACACACACACACACACACACACACACACACACACACACACACACACACACACACACACACACACACACACACACACACACACGGATAATTTAGAGTTATCTATCAAGTCAACCTAAACCCACATCTCTGGACCACAATACCTGAAGAAAAGCTCACAAAAATCATCCTCAGGCCCAGTTTACTAGACGGCGATTTCAAGTTGGGTTGAATTTTGGATGTCTGTTTACATGACAATGGTCCTCAGAGCCACTTCAAAAACACTCCGACTCAGTCGCTGTGAAAATGCAACTTTTCTGCTACATGCACACCACGATCACAGTAAATACTTCGTCTGCACACGCAAGTGGAGGGACAGTAACAGAAATAGCAGCCTTCCAGAGTGTCGTGACTCCCAGGAGAATATGGTCCACTTGGTAGTTTTATAGCTGAGAGTCACCCGAAATGGCAATCCAACGTTATTGTCTGTCCATACAAATGTACGTTTACTTGCCGTTCTCTGTGTTTTTGTGGCTCCATTACAAAAATAACGAACAGTGCCAACTCGTGGCCTGGCTTTCTCATTACATCGTTCACAACCGTTCTCCTGTAAATGGACATCATTTTCAAAATGTTGCTGTGTGAACACAAAACATTTCTAAAACGAAAATGTGAAAACAATGCGTTTACACTTGAAAAGTTGTGGTCTATACGAGGCCTTACTACTGAGCAGTTTGCACACATATTTGAAGGTGGACCTCATAGGTTTTGTTCTCACAACTACCACAGTAATGTCCAACAAATTATTCAAGCTTTTTCTGTATGTTTCTCTTTCTCCAGTTTCCTCCCTCGTTTCCAAAGGTATGAAAGAATGTGTGTGACTCTGTCGCTTTGTTTGTCCTGTGATGGACTGATGGTCGTCTGACTAAACGGTATATAAGATGAATGGATGAAAAGAAGCTTTCCATTACTTCTGTTCACTGGATCCACTTCTATATTTCCATAACCCTAACCCTAACCCATATTCACTCTGTTCTTTACTTTACAAGAGGCTGGCACCTCACAAAGTGCTCAGTTTGGGGTTTAGGTTCTTAGCATCCCCTTTTCCCCATTTGGAAAGATCCATTAAAATATTGTTGGTTTGTTTCGATGTAAAGAAGCAGGGACTCTCATCAACATGGTTCCTTTATTCTTGGAGGAAGAATATGTAGCCACAGCTGCAACTGTCATGATGAACAAACACACATCCCACCTTTTGAGGAAGCGGTTCACAAGCTTAATCTTCTCGTCATGCTGGTGTATGCAAATGGGTATCTATGTGCATATGCAAATGAGGCATGAGGTATGGACTTGCACAACGATGGGTTCAGACATGTTTCATCCCACACTGATGGTAATAAACCCATCAAAGCAACTGTGTGCACATTGAACCTGCTGTCAGTGGGAAATGTGCTGAACCGCTTAAAAGGTCATTAAACCTGTCTGGATGTTGCCGTGCAACCATAACAAAGTAGAATGTGAATATTTCGGACATACTGCTGCAATCTTCTGGGACACACAGCAGTCCCGATAGACTGAGATTCAAGTATTAATGCATGTATGTTAAGCAAAATCATAATTGTGTATTAGAAATCATAGAACAAGTGACAAACCAAGTTCAGGTGAAACCACTTGAAATCAGTTCCCAGTGAGAGTGGCTCCTCATTATTAGCAGTTTGGGTTGGCTCCAGATGTAAAAAGACAAAACGTTTGCAATGAGTCATTCAGCATCTCACCTGACCCCGACAAAACAGAATCAACTTTTCAAATCAAAAAGTGCATCAGTGAAAAGGTTGCCTTTATAAGCATTTTGTTGCTGTTGTTGTTCATAAGTGAAAGAAATCTTTGCAATGCCAAAACAGCATTGTGATTGGATGTCCATGTGTGGACGCATCTATATTAAAATCAACTCACCGTTCAGATGGGTCTGATCAGAATCGGGAGGAGTGACAATTTCCCTCAGTATTAATCTTGGGGTATTTGCTTTGTCTGAAAACGGCAGATAAAGAAGGAAAGGAAATGACAGCTGGGGATTAAAAAAAAAAATCAATAAAGAAAACAAGGAAGAAAAAAAAGCAACACTACAATTTTATTTGAAATTTGACTTATCGTGAACCATTGATGGGTCACCGGGTGTTGAGAACCGCAGGTACTGAGGAGCATTCAGCGGACCTGATGACAGGGAGGGGGGAGGTGGGGGGAGGGCCATCAGCCAGAAGACCTCTCTCTCTCTCTCTCTCTCTCACTCACTCACTCACTCACTCACTCACTCACTCACTCACTCACTCACTCACTCACTCACTCACTCACTCACTCACTCACTCACTCACTCACTCACTCACTCACTCACTCACTCACTCACTCACTCACTCACACACACACACACACACACACTGACAGATACACCACATCCGCGACCGCCCCACCTCCACCGCGCTCCGCTTGGCGCCTTGGATCACTGCTCATGTTGTCCAACACTGTTCCGCCTGGGAAAGATCTCAACTATCAATCTCCAAGCTGTCAGCCACACTGACCCACCGGACTCCCGCTGAATCCTGCAATAGAAATCAAACCGTGCTTCCTCTCGGCACTCGCAGTCTGCTGCTGTCCTGTCCAGCCTGGAAAATTACCCCGTGATGGTTGATTGAGTGGTTTTGGGGGGAAAGAAATAATAAACAAGCACTGTGAAAGATCAGATTATCTCTCATGGAGAGAGAATATTAAAAAAACATATTCATTTCCTCATTGCTATCTCCATCACATGCAGCAGTTGAAGAAAACAACCCTCCTGTTGAATAAAATGCCCCGATTCTTTCTCTTTAATGGGTGAGACCCTGGTTCCCATGAGCCCAGGACACTTTATAATCTGTTGTTACAGACAGGTTCATGTCGGTGACCTTTTTCCATGGCAGCACATGCACATTATGCTTCGGGCCTCCTACCTCTCTGCTGGTACCTCTCTGTCTCTGTCTTCCTCTGGTCCTTCGCTTGAATTCTAACCTCCTCTTCTTGCCTTCCAAAATCAATTATTATTGATTTTTCTGCACTCTCTGGGGTGGAGTCCAAAGAGGGGGACAAAGGAGATAAAACCACAGGCGAATTGCGAAAGTAACTCCACTGTACCGCAGGGGCCCTGATATCACCATGAGAGAGGAGTCAGATGCGGGTTCGACTACATTTAAGAAACACTGGAGAATAAGAGTAAATGGCTCAGTGGAAATGAGGCTTGAGATGGATCCCAGCCAGCGGCGGACGGAAGATCCCGTTGTATAGAACGAACAAGCATCCTGAAAACAACACACACATCGACAGAGAGGAGCAGCTAAATCCTTCTGCATTGGTGGAGACGGTTTGTGGTTAGTCACTGTGGCTCTGCTGCTCACCCTACAAAAGCATGTTCCTTTTACATGTGGCACATTTTAAAAAGGCAAATATATTTGCGCAGTATTGTCAATAAGAATATGATACATTGAAGAAATGAACACAAATGTCCATACTTTTACATACTGCTACATTCATGGCACTCTTTGGCCGTGTTTCAAGTAGAAATGCAAAGTTTTTGCATTTTTGCTTTAGAAAACACTGTGAGGAAACTGTGTTCTTTATGACAACCACCATCAGAAACAGTTTACTTGCAGACTGTATTTCTAAAAGAAATTAACACAAGGTCTAGGCATTGAGGAAATATAAAGACTAACTCAAGACGATCCACTGATTCAAAACACAAGTTCTCAAGCTTCACAGAGCTCGAACTACAATTAACAGTTTCACCTTCATTTATGTCATTGCATAATGATTTCCCAGTGTCATTGTTTTCTTTCATTTTATATTTTTGAGAGGAAAAGGTTTTCCCTGACCCAGTCATTCCACAGCTCCATACTTTGAAACCATAGCTTACAAAATCTATGAAATTGACTACCGTGGAGTATACATTTATCTTTCATGCTGGTTTTATTTTGGAAAAAAAAAAAAAATCCAGTTTCGTGCACGCACTGCTCAATAAAGTAAAGCAAACCCTACATCTTATTTCAGGTGAATAATGATTTCTCTCCCTTGTAGGAATTAAAGGTGTAACTTGTGACTCATGGATCCTTCCTTGAGCTCACAGTGTGTCACCATCTGCACAGGATCACCCTCATATTCTTCCAATGGAGGGAAAAAAAAGCATGAAATTACAACCCTGTCAAGAAATTTAGAGCTACTCGCGTATCGCTCGGCCTCGAGATCTCACAAAATGCTCAAGTAGCTGCCTCAGCCAGACGATAAACAGGAGATTTGTGTGCCCAAACCAAAACTAAATGCACACTGGATTAAAAAAAAAAAAAAGAAAAGAAGTAGGTTCTTTACACATCAAAGCACACTTCCATTAAAATGTGTTACAAGCTTTGTGATGACAAGGAGGAAAGAAAGGCCTTATCGTGGCTGCTGACTGGACAGCAGTGCAGATCTGGAAGAACGATCCCAAAATTTTGGATTTACACTCTTGTTATTGGCTCCGGGTAAGATCTCATGATTTTTCAGATATTAATCAGTCCCAAGTTGTGGAAGTGCAACAGAGAATCCCCATGAACCAGTGAAAAGCTGGAGCATCATGTCGCACGAGTCCGCCTCAAGTCTAATTTGTTAGAAAAAAGCTCCCCCTAGTGCACAAATATATATAACACCACGCAAGGGTCCAGTTTAATCCGTTTTTAATCAGATGTTTCATTTTGTATTTGCATGGATAAACCAACAAAGTATATACACATTTGTCCTTTTGAGGAAAGAAATAATAAAAAAAGTGCATATATGATGATTAAAAAAAATAAATTAACATAAAAGACTGACAGTCTACAAATCTAAAATAAAAAAATGCCAAAACATAAACAAATTAAATAAAGAGGCATAAGCAGGAACTGACACTGAGTAATAAAATAAGAACAAGAGCAAAAATGACAAACAATGCAATAACCTCATGTTATCAGGAATACAGTAAAAACAAATGTCAGTAAATGCAACATGCCGTATTTTACAAAACGTTTTACAAAATGTTAAAGATGAAGTAAAAGGACAGACATGCTGTGCGTTCAGCTTCGAAACAAATAAGACTTGTGACATTCGATCTCATCCAGAGATACCCATCCTTTACAATTTCGATTAAGGCTTCTAAAACTCCACCTCTCATCTGTTTGTAGTGTTCACATTTGGAGAAAAATAAAAAATATAAACAACCTCTTTATTCTTTTAAGGATACTGTGAGTTCAGAGGCCATTACTGTGGCGCCGCTGGTACTTCAACAGGCTTGACAAATGCCAAATTTCAACGATTTACTGAAAAACAAAAACAAGTCCCAATAATGACTCGTCGCGAGAACCTTCCATCTTGGATGCATTTTTAAGAGTTTGATTGAAGTTTTATACCCACTTTACCAATCATCAGGAAAAACACATGGGCGGTACTGCTTTAAAACGTTAACGTCTGCTCGTACACAGCCAAAACAGTACTGAAACTGACATTTTTTAAGATTAACATTGCATGAATACAAAAAGTACCAACTGAATTTTTAACGTCATTGTTAAGTACTGTATCAAAAAACTATAAATGTATCTTCTTTATTGCATTAAGCTACATACTTTTTTTTTTTCTTGTACTGGATACCGGCCGCATCTTTGATGTGGCCGAGGACATGGCAACAGACTTAACGGGAGAATCGATCACAAACACACACACACGTAATGAGTATTTAGTAACCACTAGAGAGAGCATCGCTTCCATAGTATTGTATCTGCTGGTGGACAACAGTAAAATATTCAACCACAGAGACTATGAGCCACCAGTGTGGTCAGAGCACCCGGAGAGCACAGGGAACCAGATTAAAAAAAAAAAAAGAATAAAAACAAACATATACACGTTAAACTGTTGAATTCTGGAAGCAAATATGACATTAAATAGATTATTCTAATATATATTTATATATCTGCGATGACCTACTTTTAAACTGTACACATGGATTATTCAGTATTTTACATGAATGGTGTGCAAATTAAGCCATGGGATATAGGAGCCATGCTTTGCTCTCTAACTGTACACAGCTGCTTGCATAGTTAATAAAAAAAACAAAAAATAAAACATGCATCAACAATTTCATGCAATACTGCATTCCTAAGTCATTCTCAGGTTGTTGTTTTTTTCTCCTGTACATTGACAACAAATCTACAAAACATGAAAGGACGATTACTGCAGTGATGAAAAGCTAAAGAGAAAAAGCAAAATGGGACTCGACCCCTCGTCCTGTTTTGACCCTGAATGACATCTTGTTTCAAAAATAATTTTACATGAACTCCAGCTGAAGGACACGGCGCTCCTCTACTCTTCTAAACAAAAACAGTTTTTTGCTAAAGAAAAAAAAGCAACTGATTAACACTAACAAGGGAGAAAAAAGAACTTAATTGAACTCCACGTTGTAATTCTTAGTGTTTCATAGAGAAAACAACCAATAATCATATTAAACATATTGTAACGACTGATTGTCTGCCGAGGTCGCATTACATTGCCGACCCTTTCATTCTTGTTGAAAGATGAAATAGTATGGCATCTTAAAGCACAGCACTGGGTTTTGGCTACACCGAAGGGTTAATATTGCAATATACTCTTTATATGTGAGAGAAAAAAAGATGACAAACAAGAAAGTGTAATGGGAAAGTCCAACTCCACAACAAATGACAGCCACAATGATTTCAGTACAGACTCGAAAACAGGCCGACGAGACAGCAAACGGCAAATTGACATCAAACCGTCCTGCTTTGATCCAAAGTGCCGAGCACAGGTTTCCTGATAGATTCAAACGTTAAGTAGAAAAGAGCAGCTACGGGAATGAGCCACGTTTAAACAGCAGTCTGTTATTTCTCTGGCCTGTGAGATGAGCCGCCCTCCCCTTGGAAAAGCTCCGTAAAGACTGAACACGGTGGTGAGCTGGTTTCCCACAAAGCGTTTAAGCTTCCTTTGTTTACTCTAAACGCTCCATTTGAGACTCTGGTTTGGAGCAAAAATCATTAAGATAATTACTGAAGTACTTGTAGCAGTACAGTTTTTTTTTTTAATTGCTGTTAAAGAAAATGCAAACCGTTGTTTAATTCATCCCCTAATACTGAGATGTTTACTGGTCGGCTTATTAACTTCAGTACTTTGTCTGAGATGGACAATTAATAGAGAATATTGAGTTTTTGTTTGTTGCGCCGCTGGTTCTAATAATGCCGTTATAATTGTGGCGGCGTTTTAACTCAAATCGTAAGGTTGCATGAACGCCTGGGGAAAATAAAAAAAAAAACAATCCACAGATCACAGAAATAACAAACAGAAACTGTTTTGATTGGGTGGCAAATCCTCTAAAACCATCTGAGAACCGCTGTAAACCTGAAAGATGCTACGGAGAAAACGACGAGGTGAATGCTGCATATCCCACGCTCGTGATGCTTAAACTGAAGAGGTTTAGTGGCAAAAGCACATCCATTCATTCACAATAAACCCTATGCTGGTATCTAATAGATGAATGTTGCCGTCACTGGCTTCTACGTTAAGCT
The DNA here is from genome assembly GCF_963422515.1 of Blennius ocellaris. Taxonomy (NCBI): domain Eukaryota; kingdom Metazoa; phylum Chordata; class Actinopteri; order Blenniiformes; family Blenniidae; genus Blennius; species Blennius ocellaris. The sequence goes on along the minus strand of NC_137665.1, from coordinate 13,017,071 downwards.
CTACGACGAAGCCGATTGGCCGGAATAGAGTTGGCGAGCGTCACGGCAGGCTGATTTCGCTTGGAAAACGGTTGGAAGTGTAATATTGTCCAGCGAGGTACCACGTGTTGTGATAAACACTGTTGTTACAGCACCAGGTGTGAAGACGGGGGGGACTTCTTGACGTCAAATGACCCCTGAAACAGTGAGATGAATGTACCCTTTTACCATTTCAAGTCTAAGGCCTGTTAACTCTACTTTACGATATGTCTGGAAAATACTTAGTAATAATAATTACGTACTACTTTCTCTATACAAAGTGCGAACGGACAACATTCCTACTCAGTGATGCATACAGTAGAAGACTACTATGTTGCCAAAGGCAAGTACTTGTATCTATCTACAGCTTTGAAAGGCGCTTAAGATTATTTTCATCTTGCTCATGGAAAGAAAAAAAAAGTTGTTATACCGTATATTTTTCTGTCAATCTTCATATACATCTATATACTTTGAATTTAAAGGGTTTCATTCCAAAAACACACCATCCCGTAAAGTAAAAGCTGATCAATAAAATACATTTCTATCAAAAAAGTTAGAGCATTAAGAAAAATAAAGATTCAAAACATTCTCCATCCGAAGACTGATCTCTTGTCATGTTTTGCATTTTGGTCCACGGCCTTCCGTCGCCATGTTTCTTACAAATATTCCTCGAAAAATAATCGCGATCCTGCTGTTGAATCAGTCTGAGGTGCTTAAGATGTACTGAGTGAGATGTGTACATATAGTGTAGTGTTATCTTTCCTCCACAGCTTCAAGCAAAACAAAACAAAAACTAAAAAATAGACCTTTCCTGGCCAATACAGACTCTTTACAGAACAATTCGATTGGCTCAAAATGATCGCTGCCTCCGTTATTTCGGAATGAAACTCTTTTACATCTGTGTGCGTGTCGGAAAACATCAGTTCCCTTTCTGTATTTGTCAGAGGAAACTTTTGATGGTGCGGTTTTGTTTTTCTTGCTTTTAAACCTTACAACAGACAGCTTTTCTTTTTTTCAAATTTAAACTGGAGGATTGGAAGTCTCTGTCAGTGAAATCCTGAAGGACATTTTTCTTTTTCCAATCATTAAAATTACACAGAATGATAAAATGATAATGCACACAAAACAGAAACTTTGTACCAACGTGTACGACACTTCGTCCTGAAACAAAACCACACCATCAAAAGAGTCTGAAATACTTCTGGTGCTCACTGAAACTTAGGCACAAAGAAATTAGCTGCATTATGTTTGTTAAATAAGACAAGAACACAGGTATCATTGAGGCCTCTGTGTAGCGCGTGCGGGAGATTGCATGCTTGATGACAGCTTCCGGGAAGACGCCTTCTTCTCCAGCGGCTTCTTCCCATTTGAAGGAGACTTGCAACTTACGTCTGAAGTGGAAGACTTGGACTTGCCTAGCAGAGTGCGGCTGAGCGAGCTGGGCGGCTTGGAAGACTCCTTTTTCTCGGACTTTGTCTCGCCTCCGTGAGTCTCTGTGGTCTGCGAGGACGCCGCGTCTCCCGACTCCTTGTCGCCGTCCGCCTCCTTGGCTTGTCCGTTCTGCTTGGATGTCCTCTCCGAGGCCTTTTTGGTAAGCAGGGTGCTCTTCCCCAAGTCCGCCGACCTGCGGCTCTCCCGTTGCCGGAGGGCACTTCTGAAGAAAGACAGGCCTTTCTCCTCGGACTTGCCGCCGCGCTGCGGGTCCCTGGTGGACACGCTGGGCGAGCGCAGGCTCGTGACGGAGGAGCTGCTGCTGGAGCTCCTCACAGACCTCCTCTCCAGGCGGTTGCTCTCGCCGCCTTTGGAAAGCGCCGTGCGGGCTACGGAGCTTCCTCTGAGGTTGTCCACCAGAGGGCTGGTGTGCATAGAATCTCTGCTGTAGCTCCTTTCCACCAGGCGTTTGCGGCTGCTTGTGGCGCTCTTCTCTGCGGCGCCGGGGTTTTTCTTGGTGGTGGGCGAGGGGGAGGCCGAGGACTGAGGCGTGGAGCGGACCCATGGCTTATGTTGGGGCGTTGCTGCTTGAGGTGGAGTCGACTCCTTGGTTTTGACGGGAGTTCCACTGGGTGTCAAGTTGCCCTTCTTGGCATTTGCACCTTTCTCTTTAGTATTGCTCAGCTTTTTGCCTTTCACCGGTGTACTGGAAGACGATTCTGAGGAGGAGGCCTTGAGGGTCGCGCACAGACGTTTCTTAGAAGTTTTCTCCTGCTCCACTTTGCCAGAACCCTTCGAAGAGCCTGTGTTCTCTGCCTTCAGGACAAATCCTCCGATACTGCTCTTGCGTTTTTGTTCTTTGGAGGGAGTAGCTTGGGTGGGTAGTGTATTTTGGTCTATAGCTGTGATCTGGTTGTTATTTTCCGTCGGCTCATTTTTCGCACTCTTCTTCTCCACGGGAGTGGGAGCCCTGCAGTACATCATGTCCAAGAACCTCTTACTGTTGTCCTGCTCGCTGAAGTTGCTCTCCATCATAGACAGCGGCGTCCTGCTGCCAAAGTATCGCTCGTGGCGACTGTAGCTGCCAAAACAGGACGTGGAAACCTTGTCATCGCAGGCTTCTCCGATCCTCTCGAGGGGGGGGGAGCAGCGAGAGTCGAGGGAGAAACGTGAGGGCGAGTTGGACCTCATGTGGAGTTTGGCTGATAGAGACCAGGAGGGCCTGATGCCGCTGTCACTGAAGGCTAAAGGGCTGGCGACGGACGAGCGGGAGGACAAGCTCTGACGCTGAATGCTTCGGACAAACGGGCGGACAGAGAATCCTCCTGGAAACATGAAGCATGTTTAGTTTACATAAAGACGTCTTCTGATTCTTCTTCTTCTGATTAAATGTGTATAAAGTTACAAAACAGCGTGCACATTTAGCTTTAATCTCATGATCTTTAACAACAAGTAAACAGAAATCTGTAATTAGATCTGTGGATTATCCAGGCTTTACATATTCCTTAAATTATATTACATTTGAAAAGGAACAAATACATGTCTCGATTTGAACTCACTCAGTAGAAGCTGTATAAAGTATAAAGCTTTGTTACTCATCCCACTCAGATTTCACTTTGCCCGTCTCTGCAATATTTTCCCTCTTGTAATCGTGACATTTTAAGTGTTGGCATTTGTAAGTTCAAGTGTGGGTGTTCCTGACATAAAAGTGCTTGGGAAACCTCAATGGTATCATTTGATTCCAACATAAATAAGGTTAGTAGAGAGAGTATTAAGTTCTTTGCATAAATGTTTGTGTTCCCCACTTTAGCGGGTGAAGTATAACGAGCGCCTCTGACAGCAGAGCTCTTTCTTTTCACATTTAGGTTTGTAACATATGCACTGCTCTCTGTGTGTGTGTGTGCGTGCGTGTGTGTGTGAGTGTGAGAGAGAGAGTCCTTCAGGTCTCACTATATTAAATAAAAATGTGGTTGGCGAAATTGTTAACACATGGCTTTGCCTGACAGAAGTCAAAACATAGTAACTGACAGACATGTTCGATCTAATATCAGCGAATCAGTTCAATTAAACGTAGAAAATACAAGCACAGTCTTACCATCGTCTTCGCTGCGCTCCCCGGGGAACTCGACGGACTCCGCCAGTGAAGCCAGGGAGGTGCGTCTGGACGAGGCCCCAGAGGCCAAGCTCGCGGGCCGGCTGCCAGGCAGTCTGTTAATCCAGTGGTCACATAGCGAAGAGCTGGTGGAGCCTGACGCCAAGACAGGCGTGGACACAGTCGGCGAGAGTTAAACTTTGAAAGCATGCTGCTCGCACTCATTGATAATGAAGACAGCAAGGGTCCGTTTTTAATCCCCATTGAAAAATCTAATCAACGCTGTTCCATTTAGTAAATATCATGCACAAACCATCTTGCCAATAAGTTGACAGAGAAACAGTGAGATCTAAACACTGACCGGCCACAGAGCTGTTGGCTGACCAGGACGGTATCGCCGTCCTCCTCTGGTAGAACAGGATGTACGCAGTTTGCTGACACACGTCGTCGTCCGCTACAGGTGAAACCTCGCTGTCGTCAAAGCAGTACCACTGACTGTCGATGGAGTTTTTGCAGTAAGCTGGAAAGAACAAAGAAAGATGTAAAAAAAAAAAAAAAAAAAAAAAAAATCTTAAACACTCAATTCCTCCCATTCCAACACTGTGTGCATTACCAGTGTAATGGCCTCCGTGCATGTTCCCGTGATGATTGCACACAGCGTACAAGTCATACAGATAGTCGTCGGGGTTTCTGCCCAGGCCGTAGGAGCGTCGCCATGGTGACCAGTGGGAAGGCAGACTCCAGCTGCTCTGGCTTCTCTTGACCACATGAGGGGCCATGTCCATCCCCATCAGCGGGAACCTCACCATGTTCTGCATCTTCACCCTGCGGTCCCCCTCCTGCAGACAAGCAGGAAATAAAAAGATATGAAACACTCCATTTTAGGATTAAACTATATTACTGGCAGATTGAAACAAAAATAATGTGATTTAAGCTGCATTACACTGTAGGAAGAACCAGTACAGCAATCAGAAGGAGATTATTTAATGGTATAAGAAGCTGTAAAACGACCAGTCTTCTTAGGAGTAAGTTTTGGAAACATTGTCCTATTATTTGTGATCAAGCTAAAATTAATTGATTACAATTTAACCATAAAATGTCGATGCAGTCGACTTGCTGTGCGGTTCTATTTCACTGTTAGTCAACTCAGAGGACAGAAGATTAGTTACAGGTTTCTTTCTGAGAGAAAAATGACTTGGAAACATGAAACGTATCACATACGAGCATTTTAAGAAACGGCACAACAAACAAGGATGTCAAAGTTCTTCACTGCCATTTTTCTTAAAGCACAAGCATCTAAACCAAATCAATGTTGACCTAAGGACATTGTTTTATGAATATGAAAGTGAATTCTTCGTAAGTAGCTAAACAAAATCTATGCTGCCTTTATATTATTTTAGTAAGCCATTAAATTGCATTCAGATTTCTTATTGGATGATTTGAATTTTCATCATTATCATCGTCTTTGTCATTTTTATCGCTCCAAAACGTCCCTGTAGTAGTATTTTGGTTCCTTTAGCTTGAAAATGAATAAAAGGGAAACAAACGACAACAAAACGTGGCTTCCACTTTTTATAATCTCGTCGTTGAGTGAAGGAACTCTCGACAGACGTCACATTTTCATTGACAGCGAGCTGAAATACCTGTCTGAACCTCTTGAGATGCAGTATGAGCACATCCGGCAGAGTCCACAGGCTGAGCTTGATACGGCCCTGCTGCAGCTGCTTGCAGTGGGGACAGCGCCAGGCATCGTCTGGAGCCAACTGAAACACACACACACACACACACACACACTTAGCCCGAGGAGCAGCCATCAGGAATAACGCCGACCACACAGCTGAAAAAAAAAAAGGCCTTGCACAGGATGAGGCCCCGAGTTTTCCCCTCCATTCTCCAGCAGCGCAGATGCAGGCCAGTTAAACCACAGTATACATGAAGGTCTGTGCTCGAGGCTTCTTGCTTATTCTAAACATAGCGTTAAGGATCGAATAGACAGCGAAACCACAAGGAGCGAAAAGCCATTTCAACTCTCGTGGAGTAATAACAAACTAACAGGGAGGAGGAAAATATATTCATTAACACACAACCGACATGTCTCAAGGCGAATCTATGATTTATGTTCAGATGTCAAACTACTGACGGCGCAGCGGTGCATTATTGTGTGTGGTCAAAAAGTTACCTGCTCCTCTTTAGTGTAGAGCTGGAAGCACTGGGCGAGTGTGCAGGCCTGTGGCTGGTGGTGCTGCTCCCTGTGCAGATACACACTCTCAGCATCTGGAATATACTCCTCCTCAGTGTGTCCAAACAGGCTGCGGGAACATGGCACAACAACGTGGTGAGGACTATACAGTCTGCTCGGAGATTATAGCTTAAATATTCTCAATATACAAGCAATGCATTTTTAGCTGTGCAGGTAAAGTTGTTGTTTACAATGTCACACTGATGCGGTTTACCCTCAGAATTCTTGTATGAAGTGCTTCATGATCACTACATGCACCGGCATGAAAACTGAGAAGACTTGATTGTTGAGGACTCAACAATCATGTGACACACAAAATGGCAAATTGCAAGACATTGGCGGCCTTTAAAAGCACATCTCCTCCTTCGACTCCTACATCAACAGGAGTGCCTGTTGTTAGTGGAAAAAGAAGCCATCTTCACGGAGTCAGTAGATATTATGTCAGTCAGCAGTTGAAACCAATCAGAGACGCACGTTACTGTGATTAAGAAGTATTTTGGGCTGCTGCTACTTCAATGAGGAATTTTTCATGTTGCAATTTTACACCATGGTACTTTGCCAAGGACGAATCATTAGTGAGCATGTCCACAATCTGAATTAAACCTGTCATATCTATTTTTCTTTACCATGGTGTCATTTTCATTTATTTTATGGAGACAAATGCTTTGATAGTCGACATTTGATAAAGGTAAATGCACCTGCTAGGAGCAATGCAAATAAATGCATAACTGAGGCATTTGTGCAGTTTTTAAGCCTGCAGAACAAAACTCGGCTTCAGGAGGAAATAAGAGCAGATGCATTTAACTTTGCGGGTGAAACTTCAGACTCTGGATGGAGCCGTGTCAAATGAATCCCAGCTGTTCACAGATCAGCAGAGTTTATTTTTCCAAGGAGTGAAGAACAACAGTTTGGGGGGAATAAGGTTGAAATGTACGGATATTCAAGCGCTCAAAAAAAGATGCTGAGTTGGAGAAGCAGCCGAGGCGTAGCTTAACTCGACGGGCCTGAAGAAAGCACTGACCAGCAACATCAGTTTTTTTTTTTTTAAATGTCCCCACACATGCACACAAACACGACTGTGAATGTGACAGTTGAAGTTGTTGGGATGAGAGAGTGAGGCCAGTGTTTCTGCATCCAGCTGGACATTCAGTTGCCATTTAAGACATTAACCTTTCATTGTTTGCTTAGAATGTGCTCAGCACTGCGGCACACATGAGTACAGTCGCAGTTGGGTGAGGTTGCTTCTAATTAAGGTTAACATTTCGGCCTGAAAGATAAAATCCTTGAAGATTAACAAAGAAGCTTTCAGTTTTAAAATTCTGTCTGTGAAACCAGTGATTTTCATCCTTCTTCTTGAGGAAGCCACATTTTTACCAACGTAAACCTCGGCGACCCCCCCGCCCCAACACCTTGTATGTGTGTGTGTGTGTATATATATATATACATTTTTTTTTTTTTTTTTTTTTTTTCAAGTTGAAAGAATTTAATAAGACACTATATGTGAAATACAGTTTCTTTGTTATATTGTGTGACGATAATTTTCTCTTTGGGATTACATACCATCAGTGGACTGGTGCCACTTCATTTTGGACACTTTTGACATTTTTTTCCACCACAAAATATGTATCCAGCTCTAAATCAGTCCATTGCTTCTATGAATCCACATTCTATGTAATTCTCTTGGGTACGTTCTTTTTTTTTGCTCTTTTTGGCCGATTTATTATTTTCTTTAGCCCAACGCGCTGCTATTTTTTTTCTTCCACTTTGCGAGCTTACCTTCGTGTATATTGCTGTTTGAAATAGTATTCTTTGTTTTTTTTCCAAATACTTTTAAATGAATGACACTTTTAATGTAAAAAAAAAAAAAACACTTGTTTAGTTTTGCAACATAAATTATTTATATCCACTCACCTATTTTTAAAACATTGAAATTAAATGAAATGTTTTAAATGTATTTCCTCCGTCTTCTAACTGTATGAGGACTCATCTTGCACTCACTGAGTAACCCTTCATCCAATATGAATGTATTTTCACCTTCACTGTATTCAGCAATAACTTGTTGCACTGAGATATAATCTTAACAAGAAGTGAAGCTAAAATCCAAATTGTCATTCACCTCATTCGATATTTTTCATTTTTTGGTCCCTAACACACTTTTGTTTTGACATTACTCCACTGCAATGTTCATGTTCATCATGTTACTGATCACCATCGCAGCTGAGCTTCCAGTATCTTTGCTCAACGCAGCCAAGCTCGTCAACCTGTCAGGTAATGAATGGGCTTCAATTAAATTGGAGGGTTACATATTCCCTGTCATGTCTCAGGAGGAGGTAATTACAGTGAGCGCTTCAACTTCTGCCAGCTTTGCAACCGTCTTCCAGTTTTTCACTCACTAGTCCTTGGTCTCTTTGTCCCACTCCACTACAATCTTCACATGAGGCGGGCCGCCCTGTCCACAGGACTTGTATGCTCTGGAGTGAAAACACATTAAAAACACAGTCGTCATGTTAAAGCCAATAGGGTGATAGGTGCAGGAACTTTCATCTATCCAAAGCCGTGCACATAACCATGTCATTTGAAAAAAAAAAAAAAGAGTGCAGAGTGAACTCTTTCCTTTCAAAAATCACAACAAAACCCACAAAGTTATTTATTCTCAAATAAAGAAAAATCACATGACAAAACTCTACATCTCCTTTTCAATTAGGTAGGATTAAGACGTTTATCAATACTGAAAAAGACAATTAATGACGTTAATATAACTTGGCGTCAACTTTGATCCACAAAAAAACAAACAAAAAAAAATGTATTACCCAATGCAGTGTTGTGTTTAATATGTTTCATCACATCACGTGAGTTACATGAGAAACTGGCCAAACTGGCATTTTAATAAACAAATCCTGTCAGGGCACGTTCTCCACTCCAGTGTGTGAAAAGTGGAGAAACGAGGTGTGTGTGTGTGTCAGTGAGAATAAAGCACTATTGACACATTTTAACCTCACCTTGTTTGTCAAAATGATGACAATTTTCATCTTTATGAAAATTACCGTGATCTTGGCATGGAAAAGATGAAAAAAGAAATGTCTGATTGAAACTCATTTCAAAGTCATTCGATTTTTTTCCATTTGAGAAGGAAATCTATCAACGTTGCAGATTTCAACCCAAAAAAGCAACTTTTCATCGGTTTTCCCAAGAAATGTTTAAAATGGTAACATGAAACAAAATTCATATAAAAATAATGCTGATGATCTAAATACACATTGATAAGGCTCCAGCGATATTTACCAACCAAGAGACATCACAAGTATAAAAGAGAAAATAAATCATTAACAAAACAATGAACTTCAAAAAATAATCCTCCATCTTTCATACATTTAACCAGGCCCGGACTCCTTTCTTTTGTATAGGTTTTGTTTTATACAAATTGCTGTAACATTAGTATAGCTTCAGTTTATTTTCACACACTTTCCAAATATAAGTTGTGTTGGGCTGCATCTTATCAGACGAGTTAATAGACTTGATTTGGTTGGATGTGAAGTTTCAATGTGGCCGCCCACACTATTGAGCAAATTGTAAAGATTTCAGAGAAAACATTGACTTCTTAAGAGTAGAGGACACAACTCAGACCCGAGCTGAGATATCATTGATGCCGCCATTAAAAAGACAAAAAGCTACTTCGTTGGTGTCAAACTGGTCTCAAAGCTAAGCTGTCAGGGAGGGTTTGTAAAAAATGCATAACACAACAACTATAGGAGATGTTTTGTAGACATTTCACTATATTTGAATCATTAAAATTGGCTTCATGTTGAGATTATGGTAATGTTCAAGAGTAAATGTATTTTTGCAAAAATAGACATTTTCATCATGTGTACTTGGCACAACAAAGAATATCTTTCAAGTTGAAAATGAAAGGTTATTGTGGTATTATTTCAGCCTGTCTGGCCCACTCAAGGTCAAACTGCGGTGTATGTGGCCCCTGAGCTAAAATATTTAGAGATTTAGAGATTTTAATTATGTGAAAACAAGTCAAATTACATCCTTAGATTCTGATTATTTGTCATCATGACAAGGTTTTTGCAACCTAATGGGACAACAAATTACCATACAAGGCAGGTGAGGTATATTGAAATACACATATATTCATGTTTCTTTTTCATTTTCATGGGAACTATAAAACACACAATCCTGCAACATAAATCGAGGGGAAACGCGTCGTCTCTAATGAGCCCATTATCAAATATTAAGGTTAAATGTCAGAACTGACCTTTCCACAGTGGGATGACACAGTGGTCGTTCATCTTGGGGCAGGAGGTAGGTGATACCAACAACGCCAACCACTCGAAGACTAAAAGGTCCAACCTGCATTTAGACACAAACCGAACCCCCCGCTGTCAAGACATCTACGTGATTAGTTCAACCACTTCAGCCACTTGTCCCGAATATTGTTAACAGATCTTTAGAAGCTGACTGGAAATATAATTTGGAATATGCCTGGACATCTGAAGTGATTTTCTTTGTTTTTCATCCTCTCCTCTTCACACCCGCTATATTGCCTCTTCCTACCTGAATGTAGACCCCAGGCCTCAAGAGATGACGCATTTTCTCAAGGATCTCTTTCTGTAGAGCATCCCAGGTCACAGTGCGCTCCATGTACAGTACGAAAGGCAAGCCGAACCTTAAAAAAAAAAAAAAAGACATGCATAATGCATCTGCCCTGTTAACTTGGTGAAAATCTAACTGTTTGTTGCGGACTGCAACTGAAGAGCGAGATGTGTGTGATTCGCTCATAAAAAAAAACAAGACAAGTCAGAATCACAGAAGATAAAATACTTTAGTACCTCTTCCCTTGGTGGCCAGTGCATGCTCTGTTACACACCAAAAGGATAATTTTCTCTGGTGTCAGGTTTTTATTGGGCGATGCAGTTACTGGCATCATGGCGCCTTGCATGAAAGACGGGGTCCTGCTGATTTCTGGCCCGTACTTCAAGTTGTTATGATTCAGGTTTGCCAGCAGACTTCCTAAGACGGAAACAGACAGAGGACACGTGTCTTAACCATTCTCAATCAATTCCATGGTTATTGGATCAATATGGCATCTCGTGTACCTCTTTTTGTGCGTATGTTTTCCAGTTTGAAGGTCTCTGGTGTCTCGAAGGCAAAGATGGAATCGCTCTCCTGAATGATGTCCAGATCGTCGTCGTCGTCACAAAAGGAGCGATGAAAGCCGTCGTAGTACATTTCGGTCAAAACAAACTAAAAGACAAAAAAATAAGACTGTTAAAACACAATGATAGAACAGTTTTAACTCCCTTTCAATATAATCATAATCAAACAGTTTGGATTTATTTTGGTTTCATGGCAATAGTTGTCAAAATATGTGGAAAGAAGGAAAGCTTATGTTCTTTTTCCTCAACATAACTTAGGCAGGTGTTTTTACAAAAGTGAGCATTGATGATCCTGGTAACTTGTTTTTCCGTTGACTTAAATAAAAAAACAACTAAGATTTGAATTGTGACTAGTCCACTATTTAACTAGTCCACTTTAAATTAAAAACACTAATAAACAGTCAAAATTAAGCCAAATATAATCAGACAGAATAAGAAGGCCTTTGCCTTCATCATTGTTGGATGGAAGCAGATCGCGTCGGCTCATTGTTGTAAGGTGCTGTGTTAACTTCTCAGACTGGGCGAGCTCAGTGCTTGTCATATCAAACAATATCAAACTGGCCTGAGATTGTTGAGCTCAGCAAACAGCTTAACAAATTACCAACGCGGCGTTTGAAACTAACAGGCGGCTGCATGACAGTTAAAACAGTCTTGTTTAACAGAATAATCTCTCTGTTGCCGACTAACAAAGGGTCAAATTATTGTTATTACTCATCATGGACTATTATTATGATTATTTAACCAACGAGCCACACGCAAAGTTATTACTTAGAAATTATAATACATATGTTTCACACAATGATGAACCTTGACTGTGATTGGACGATTAAAGTGAGTGCAGGAACATAATGGACATATATTTATCTGTGGTACACGGCATAATTAGCAGGTGAACTTTTCTTTATTGGTCAGGAGTTCCGCGCAGAAGGAGTTGAATGTTAATAAAGGAGAAAAGTGATTAATTGGAAATTAGGACTCAGACTTTCATTCATTCTGGCGTAGCATCTCAGTGGCTTAAAGCAATGTCTTATCCTCTGCGGATAAGAAATTGCTTTAAGCCACTGAGATGCTACGCCAGAATGAATGAAAGTCTGAGTGATACGAGTTTGAGACCGTGCCAAACTGGCAATAAAAGGATTATTAACACGACTCTTCTCGAATCATCTTGGACTGCTACTATAAAACTCACATCTGCTTAACACTCCAACGAAGTAACGCTCAGGACACACCTGTCAGAATAAATGACTACTTTTGCACAGCACCTCCAAAACTGTTTGTTTGTAAGAACGTCTGTTAATAAGGCAGAGCAGGTTTCTCTGAACACAGGGCTGAGGATTCCTGCCTGCGAGACAGTCACACGGTGCCAGACCCTGATAAGTGACAGAAATAGCACCTGGTCCATCGGGATCTTGGTCTCGCGTGACACAGCATCTCGGAGGCGATAGACGGTGCTCTTCAAAGGGACGGCTACTCCAATCCTCATACAGTGAGAATACTTCCCCTGGTAAACCACGGTCACATACAGAGGCCTGAAAAAAGTGCGTAACACATTTTTTTTTTTTTTTAGCAGACGGCTTGCTTTAGGGTAGCAAGAAGCAGGTTCCATTTGTCCACTTGCACATACTCGATTACTTCAAGTAACTGCAAACGCGCTGGGACTTGTTCAGTCAGTTACTTTCTTTGATATGAGCTGCAAACTCACCGTGTGTGTGGCAGCGGGATGGGTAACGAGATACAAAGGAAAGGATCAAACGTATTGCTTTGCTTTTGGCAATGTGGGCAGGTAAGAGATGACCTGGCGGGGGGAAATGTTTGAAATCAGATTAAAATCTTAATGTGTTGCAGAGACAGAGGGGCTATATTGTTCTATGGTGTTGATATAAAGCCTACCTGTACTGAGCCTGAAACAGCTCTTGCACAAATGACCCAGCTGAGAGAGGAGGTGAGGGTCCTTCTATGCTTTGGTCATCTTCTTCAATGGGCGGCTGAACAAGCACAAACAGGTGGGATTAGTTTCACCTGCGCATGCATCATCAGATACTGTCAGTGGTTTCGGGGAGTCCGGGGATAAAGAAGGGCAAATCTAACTTGTCAAAACAGTGAATAGAAGACATTTACAGAATGCAATGAGTGTCCTGAATACCACAAACGCGTTGATCACCTTTATGGCAGGCCTGCTGTTTGGGTTCACTGTGTTGAGGTCCTCATGTACTCGGTCCAGCAGCCACAGCAGAAACTCCTGCGCGTCGTGCTGAGAAGTTCCTTTAAACTGTGTGGCATTTTTGGACACGGCATTCTGCAATATCAAAGATTAAGAAAAACATAGGATCCAGCCTCAGTGTTTACAATGTCAGAATGAACCTTCATTAACAACAGACTCAGCTCTGATAAAACTATATAGATAAATCTATATTTAAATATAAATCCCAAAAATATAACAAGTAGCTGTCTTGCAAGTGTTTATGTGCAAATAGGTGATCGTGCAACTAATTCTTACAGATTATGTTTTTCTAGTACATGTATAGGTTTGTTTCATGGTCAATTCTGACATTGTGTTGACACTCTCACCTTAAAGTCCCTGCTGTGCTGGGGGGTGTACTCAAACGTCCACAAAGCCCGCACCAGTCCCGACAGCTGCTCAGTGACTTCTCCCTTAGCAAGAGGACCCTTTTTCGGAAAATTCACACCGTTCGTCTTTGGTTTGTCCTCGTCTGTTTCATCCCCTTTGTACTGCTCCAGAACCAGGAACTCAGCGAAGAGATCCGTGTTACTGAGGCACTGCAGGATCGCATTCATGAAGCAGGTATTCCCGTGGTTCTTCAGCCCGGAGACCCCAGGAATCCTCTCTCCGCACAGGAAGCCCCCCAGGTCCCCATCCTCCATGGGGACGTCCTTACTCCCGGATTTATACGTGGAAAACCCTCCATCGTCTTTATCATCCTCTGTCTGTACTTCGGATCCAAAGTGTGACAAGGCGGTGAGCGTCCTGAGGACTCTGCTCATGAAGCTGCCCACCGAGCGCACAGAGCCTCGCCTGAACAGCTTCTTACTGAAGCTGGACTTCTTGTCCTTGGTCGCTGCTTTGCACGACATGATTCCTCCACTCTCTCCGATACTTACAAATCAGGCAGATGTGCTGTAATGCGCAGGAGTCATCTCACCAGCTGCCCGCTGCTCCATCTCTCAACATTAACAGTCGGGACTGGTTAACTAACCTTCGCTGGTTTTAACATGTTTGCTGGGTTAAACACTGCAGTTTAGGGTTATAACCTGGCGGCCTGGGAAGCGTTACAGAGGCATGGCTCGGAGCCCGCGCGTAGCCTCAGATTTACCTTGTTCTTGCGGTTTTGCTGGCCCGCAGAATGAATCGACATCGGTTCTGCTGGACTGAAAACAGCAGCGTTAGCTAAACCAGCCGAGGCTAGCGCAAGCTACAATAACAACAACAGCGACAGTCCCTCTCCGTCGAGATGTAAAAGTCCAACCACAACCGGTAGACCCGCCATCCTGCGCGGGTAATGACACTCGAAGCAAAGAGTGTGCCTGGAATTTGGTTAAGCTCACATTTCTATCAGATTTTGAGGAACATTCGAGCTGAAAAAAAGCTACCAAGTAGCAAAATCCTTTCACTAACTCTTCTTCGTTGTTTTGTTTAAGTTGACAGCAGTTTGCGGGCGTGTCAGCGCCATCTACTAGTTTGGAGGTATAACAGCAGCACTGTTTTAAAAACATTAAATCAGATTAGAATAGTATAAGAGATACAATAAGATACAATTGGTATTTTTATTAGTATTAGTAATCGTATTAGTAATTACATGAATATGATGCTATAAATAGGGAGTCGTATCTCTCCTTTTAATATCCATCACTGTTCATGTGTGATATATACATTATTCATTTATTTATTCTGGAATTTAAAAAAATAGGACATTGTTATATGCATTTTACAGGCTTTATGCAGTAACGCTTGGCACACACCTTTTACCTGCATGGAAGAGACTGCATTTGGAGAGAGACTAAAAACTAAAATGAACCACATCATTAGATGAAAAACGTTATTGGATAAATTAAAAAAAGAAATTGTCTTTCCTTTTAATCCATTAAAGTTTTTCAACATAAATGTGACTTCTATCAATTTATCTATCTATGATATATACAGTATATAGGTGTGTGTGTGTGTGTGTGTGTGCTATATAGGTGTGTGTAGATAACTTCACATTAGCATTAAGATATTCTTTTTACTTTTGTACATATTTGTATTATGTGTATGTTTCGACCAGTCTTAAATTATTTAAAAACAAATGATAGGAATAAACAGGGACTTTAAAACTAGCTTTCAATCTACAGCAACTGTGCCAAATGAGGGAATGAGCATAATTCATCAATCCATTCCTCTTTAACACAGTTTTATCTACCTAAGAAGCTGTTGTCACTGCTGACTTTAACCACAAATGCCTGGTTTGTCTATTTATTTGTCTGATTGTTGTTTGTTTTGCACGTGTGAGAAAACCCAAGCTCACACAGGGAGAACATGCAAATTGAAAAGACAACCAAGCCCTGACATACTGAACTCAGGCTGTTGTCAAGCTAAGCTGTACATGGCTAACAGGTGGTTATAATTTAATAAAAGTTGCTCTCATTCTTTAAAAGTAACTGTGGATAAGTTGATGGAAAAAAGACAAGAATTGCAAAAAAATTAAAATAAAATTCCATTTGGTTTGAAGCCATTTGTGTGCTATAGAGCAGACAATGTTTGGCATTGCATTTTCTATATAATTGCAAATTCAATAATATTGATTGGTAAAGTGCATACAAGAAACATATAGCAGCACAAGTGCTGTAACAGCGGTGTAACAGCAATGCAATGCTGAAACAGCTCCGTTCTCACTTTGCCGTTAGTTATAATAACCAAATCCTTCATGTGTTATTTGCCATCAACACTTGAAGCAGTCGCAGGCAGCTGAGGAAGTTCTCTAATGATGTGTCCATGGAAACAAGGCAAAGAGGTCACATGTGTCTCTTCACTCAAGACAGGGAAAGCCTTCTGCTTGACTTTGCTCAGATTGTAAAGTCATATCAAAACCCATCACAGATATGAGAGGCCTCTCTCTCTTTTCTTTTCTTTTTTTTTCCTCTAATAGAGCTTTTGGATGAGGGTTTTGATGTGCTCTCACCGTGGAGTCAAGCCTCAAAGTCTTTGTCATTACCATCTATTCACAGCTTGGAAGCCACTCATTATCAACTAAAAGAGACAATTGTCTCTTTTGACGGGGATTTTATGAAATTAGTCAGTCAAGTCTGAGTCAACACAAAATTTAAGTTGATTGCTGCACAGAACTGCACAGCTCAAGTGTTTCATAATAGTTACGACCTCGGCAGGATGGTGAAGATTAAACTAGAGGTTCGCACTTCCACAAGAAAATGCGAGTGTGAATGCTGGATAAAGCTGATCTCCTTTGATTGCAGTGTCACCATGGCAACACCATGATCTCTTTTCATCTGTGCTAATTTATTTGGAGACAGTTAAAGATATGAATACAGCATCACACTCATTTTCACTCATGTTGTGATATTTGAATGGTTCAAAATGGTTAAAGATTGTTAAACAAATAGCGTGGCACAGAAGAAGTTAAAATAATAATAATGATGATAAAGAATTTTGAATGAAAATGTTGAATACATTCATACAATAAAATGGCAATAAAACATTTTCATCAAGCATATGCTGCACATGTTCTGCAACACGGAGTTGTCATTTTATTCATCAAGCATGAACTCAGTTCCCTCAAAGCCTTCCTTAATGCTTTATAATTGATTCTCACATTGATTATTTAAGGTGAGTGATAGTAAACACCATATTAAGAGGAGTTTACTTGTCATTACCCGCCATAGAAACGTGCTGTAGTATTGACAGTCTGATGGAATGAAGCAGAGCCTGTCTACATTTACCGCATTATAATGGCCATGTGTGAAATAATTTCTACACTTAGACAGAGGCACCTCTACCCCCTGCGTATATATAATTAATGTTCCTGTGCCTATATAAAGCTCTGGAGCACAAGCCCCTCCGCTGATGTGTCCTAATGAGCAAACAAACGAGGGAGAAAAACCTCTGACGTATTCCTTTAGTCTCCAAGTCCTGCGTTTGTAACTGCTCATCCTCATCTGCTACTCATTTTGTTATGAGTAATAATTGACTTTGTTTTTTTGTTTTTTATTATTATTATTATTATTATCATCGTCAATGCAATACCAAACTTGTTCCAAATGTGGTTTTCACATCTCAGTCCTTTATTTTCCAGGAGAGCACTATGATTCAGTCTGATTATCTCCGGTTCCTCATGAAATAGAGATGACATTTAAATAGTATTTCATCATCACTGCAGTGCTATGTTTCGTGGTTTTCACAGCTTCTCCTGAGAGACACCGGAGAGCTTCAGAGGGGCGCAGAAGCAGGAAAGATCATTGGTTGAGGTCAGGGAGACAACTTTTCCAAGCAGTTTTCATTTTGAGAAGGAATCTTCAAGAAAAATAGACATACTGATGGTCAGGATATTCAATATATTATCAAAACAGGTATTCTCAGAACATGGGTATATTGTAACTAATGTTAGACATTAAATTATGCACAAATATTTTGTGCAAAACCATAAAAACAAAAAAATGTAGAGGCTATGCCGACACAAAGAGTTGTTAGATAGTTTAGAATGAAAGCATCTAACTTACAAGAGAAGCGTTCAAAACAGTGAAATGACTGCATTTAGCCTCTTACTATGATATGTCAAAGGTTTAAAAGTACAGTTAGAGAAAGCTGTGATTGTGGTTGGGTCTCACACATACTAATTGCATCCCATTAAAGTCCTGCTCAGATGTTTAGAGTTTTATGAAAGCAGTAGAGGAACTAATTAGGCAGAAGAGGAACTAATTAGGCAGAAGAAAGAAAGAAAGAAAAACAGAGAACCTCTCCTGACTGACAGTTCACACTCGATTTTTTATTTGTCTTTTTTCTTGGAGACATCCCTCAGCAACAGTCGAATGATGCATTCAGGTACACATCGGAAAACCCCTCATGCTCATCTCAGGCATGTGGAGAAAAAAAAACCTCTGCTACATGAAGAGCTTTGAAAGTACTCCAAATGTTTACTGTTTGTACTCAAATACTTGTAAAACTGCTGTTGTTGAAGTACATTTCCTCAAATACAATCACTTATCACACATTTATTGTATTGAGAAATGAGATCCTGCAGCAGAGTTGGAAACAAATTAAGCAGCATTTTTTTTGAAAACCATTCAGCACAAAAACCCAGAACGGACTGCTCTTTGATAACCTTAATGTAAATCGTATTTATGGTTTTTCCAGCTTACTGCCACATGAGGTGAAACGATAGTTTAATTCTATTTATTTTATAACGATATATCAGTTAAAAGTTTAGCATTTTATGTGAACAGTGACTACAAAAAAAATACATAAATGTGACATATGTAACTGTGGCACAACCATGTTTTTAGATGGAATACATATTTTTAGCTGTATAACTTAAAAAAATGCTAAGATAGGTTCTTTCACTTGAGAAATCATCTGATAATGAGTAACAATAATATAAAAGAAATTCAGATTGTACTTTGACTCAACAAGGACCTCCTAGTAAAACATGTTGACTGTTTCTTTATCTATGACTTCATAGAATCAATAAATGAGCTCTGAAATTAACACAATACATGCAGTTTCTTTTGTTGTGAAACACAAAACTTATTTTCAAATAGCATTCTCTTAATTGCCATTTTTTCAACCACATATATGTGGTTAGAGTAGACATTTTTACTATTTCCAAAACTTGATGAAATCAAACTTCCATATATTTTGGATTTATTATACATAAACTAAAATACTTCACATTTCTTTGCTTAATTCTTAATAATTTAGTTTATATGTATATCCATGAATCCATTTTCCACACTGCTCTATCAAACTTAGTATAATTGTAACAGCCTGGACACATCGCCAGTCCATCACAGAGAGATACACACACATCATCATTTTAGGGTCACCAATTAACCTCACATGCGTTAACCCACCCCCCCCACCCACCCCCCCCCCCCCCCACACACACACACACACACACACACACACACACACACACACAGGTATGCATGCATAACATAGCAGAGAAAAATGTAATAAATGAAAATATTTCTGAACATTCAATTACATAATTTAAATGTACATTTAAAACGCTGTTTATACCACCCATAACACTTTGCACAGAAGCAACATATAGATCTGTGCTCCTTCATAACAGAATACTTCATATAAATATATATTTTTGAAGTCTTTTTGGGGCGGTGTTTGCGTACATCGAAAGTTCCCGTATTTCCCACGGTATTCTATGTCCGTGAAGGGTCCCCGCTCTTCCTTTGGCCATATTTGGGAGCACATCGCGGCGCGTGAGTCTGACTCTGAGCATTTCCAGGGGCTAAAATGAGCTTTTTGTCTTCAGACTGTCACAAGAAAAATACACAAACGTTGTTTTCTCATAAGTTGATCACATCCACGTCCACGGAGGGGAAACAGCGACCTGCTGCAGAGATCAGCAGCATCCTCTGATCCACAGCAACTCTCACACGCAGCAGCTAAAAGATTTCACACTGGGAAAACTGTCCAGAGACGCAGGTAAGAAGGATTTCTATCAATCCATATCATGTCAACATTAAGTATTTAATAAAGCATAAACTGAGCATCAGCTGGAGTAACTCATTCAGTTCAGGAGGATGTTTTATTTTGCACCTGTTGATTTAAATTCCTTAGAGTAATAATAATAATTTAAAAAAGGCTTTATATAGATATTTATGAAGTTCTGTTGATGGAATATGAATGAACAGCACATTATAGAGATACCAGGTTATGGAGCTCAGGAGTATCATCACTTGATGTGAGAAGAAAACAATGTAAATTCTGTACAATTTATGTCAAATAAGGAAAAAAAAGTTACCTTTTTTGTTTACTCTAAGGATGTTGATGCTGGAAGCTGATCAGTGACACAAGTTGACTGCTGGATCAGGAATCAACACATAAAGAAAATGAAATGGGTGTTTCATTTTGACTGACTCTGACAGGTGCAGGGTCTCATGGCTGATTCATTGTTTTCTTATATGCATGTCTTGAATTTTTCAAAAATGCTTTGAAAAGGAATTATGCTACTCTCCACATTTGCAAATCCAGAAGCACTTCCACACCCAGCAACAGAAACACACACGCGCACACGCACACACACACACACACACACACACACACACACACACACACACACACACACACACACACACACACACTCACAGGTATGCATGCAGGTGCAACAGAGCATTCTTTGTTGAAAAATGCAGTGCTTTGTTTTGTATGTATAAAAATAAAAAGATCTTGACCTTATTCTCATTTAACCTCTTTCCCTGCTGATAGGATTTATACTGTGTATAAATTAATATTGCGCTTTCAAAAAGCATGTGGAGGTCTCTTCCTCACGCACACATGCACACCCACGGACATCTCCGCTCCAAGTATTGTTTCCCCCCCCTGTGACAGCTGCAGCAATCCCAAGCCTGTAATTTACCTGTACTATTTATATTGACAGTAATTGCATGTGCTGCTGATTAAAAGGGTTAAAACAAAAGAGTCATATTTCATTTATCAACTGCGTGAAACTGCAGACTAACAGGTAATAATTCCACATGTGTGTAGAGACAATAAAATCGACGGGAATGCTTTAATCCTGCAGGAATCATCTTTGAAGTACACCCTGCAGCTCTCCTTTGTACACTGTGATGAAACTGGCTGACGCAGGTCACGGCCCCACTTTAGACTAATCATCACGAGTCCATTGCTCATTAATTAATCATTGCCTCTTTTTTTTATGATATATGAGTTGTGAAAATAGCCTCCTCTCATTCAAGCAGTCATGACACAAAAGTTGTTGTAATGCAGTACAAAATGAAGCATTCAAAAGTACGGCTGTGTGACTTCAGAGTGTCTCATTGTAGTACGCGCTCTCGCAGATGCAGATTGATGCTCTTTGCGCAAAACCGTGGATTTGGCGTTCTGGCTCCTGCATCAAGACACAATCGCTGCTATTTCTGACAGAAGTGTCACTGACGGGGTGTTTTTAGGGCGACAAAGGATGCATTATCTGTGGTATAATAAGCAAGGATTAGTGCCATTGTTTAACTTTCATATTTTCTGTCAGTGATTTGCACTGCTCGGCTGCGCCGCAGACGCCCTTTCACAAAAGCTCACAACCGTCTATTCCTGGGATTTTCTCTGGCAATCAATTTTCCGAGCCAAAGTGCCTGTCATGTGCCTTGGCGACACAGACTGTGGGAGCTTGTGGGAATAGACAACTGGATGTGCCATGTTTTTCTTTTTTTTTTAGCTGAATTATAGATTTTTGTGTTATCCAAAGGTGCATACGATATAGATTGCTGAGATGACTACACTTTTGTTTTTGTCATTCCTTGAGGAAGACTTTTATGGATTTGACATGGACTTGACAGTTTGATCCATTTAGCCTCTGTGTCCCACAGGGCCAGCACCATAATAACACTGATGATTCTGTTCTAAAGGTCTCTTGTTACAGCTACAACACGATAAGATAATTCACTTTGACTTCTGATACGGTGTGAATGTATATCTCCTCTGAGCGATGCGTTTGAATTCAGCAAAATGTGCTGTTTGTGTTGTGATCCATAACATTTTCAATTTAGTTTGAAGAGAAAGAAAGTATATTAAAGAGATGTGCGTGGATGGTGACACAATGTAAAGTTGGAAATGATCTGAGAGATCTGCTGATGATGGGCCACTTTGTAAACCGTATTGCCTCCTCACCTCTGTTGTTAGGACTTGTACATACACGAGAAGCTGCAAATTTTGCTTAGCTTTAAGGCTTGAGCTATTTTCGGGATTGGTTGTCACTTGTGATTGACACTGACACATTGAGAGACTAAAGAGATTTTGCTTTTGCCCCTCGTGAAGTCTGCCATATTTTACGACCGTAAACCACTGGCGGTGTTGTCACACTTGTCAGTGTAAACTGCATGGATATTTAGCTGTAATTAGGATGAACACATTATGGATGTTTATCCCTGCCTTTGTGGAATTCCTTTTTTTTTTTTTTTTACCTGTATTCACCAGCTCCTTTCCCTCTGCTGTTACCATAGAGACACTCCATCCCCATCAGCAAGTCGCCTTTGGCTGCCGGGCTCATTGGTCTCCCTCACAAGAGTGAGACACTGGTGAGCAAGTGTTTCACTGGCATGACTTCCGCAACGATATAGCGAGAAAAGGCGTTTACTTGGCTTTGACGGTTTTCCCTGGCAGTCCCCCCCCCCACCCCCACCAATGGTGGCATGTTCTCCCGTTTTGTCACCATGGGCTGACTGCTGAGATGGAGTGAAATCCAGCTGGGAGAGATCCACTCCTGTAATTGAAATGAGTTCACCTGGGAGACAGCTGCTCACCGGCGCCTCTTCACTGTCACCAGTCCGTGCTGACAAGCCTGCACGCGACGGATAAGATATGATGCCCGAGCAGGTTTTCGACTGGTGACACCGTGGTTTGAAGTTGAAAAAAAAGAATGTTTTTCCCTGTTTACCACAGCAAGTCGAGCTTGCCTTGAGTATTTTAACTGTTTGGCCTTTTGAAGGTGTAATGAACAGAGAATAACACTGCTAAATAGAAGTCAGTCAATAGAGCATGAAACATTGAACAATTGCTCACCCTGGGTGACAAAAACACACAAATATAACCGCAGCACAGCTTGAAACTGAGGACAGTCATTCCTGTGTGAGATTTTTTTTTTTTTTTTACAAAATCCCATTTGTAGTTATAGCTAATGTCAGAATGAATGTTGCTTTGCACACAGGTTTATGTAAATGTAATATTACATGTGTTTTAAACATAAACAAAACACCCTGATTAGGACCACTGCTTTGTGAACTTTAGCTGTTGTGTTCTTTTTTTCTAAAAGAGTCATTGCCAACAAACTAGGCTCACTATTTTTGTAGGGGTTGGTGAACTTAACTGACAAATTCCCATAAAAGCACCAGAATATGTAGACGAGGTCAAAAGTTCTATATCAGACTAAAACAAATATCCATACATGGATATAAAAGGTCAACAATTCGATATCATTGCTTGGTGGACAAGTAAACACAAATACAAAATCTTTATGGGGTCTAGAAATCAATTTTGATGATGGGGCATTGTGTCTTAGTGCAACAGGAATGTTGCTGGTTCAAAATGCGTTGGAAAAGCAGTCAGCAAAGCTATTTTATGAGAAAATATTTTACAGAAACACATTTATTCAAAGAATTTATCACAAGCACAATAGGATTCTTAATCATAAAGTGTAGTAATAAAGATGGATGCACATTGACGAGCTGCTGAAGGTCAAACCGAGCATGAGAAAAGTGAGTTAAGTTACTTTGAATAAAGGTTGCCAGTGTCAGACAGATATTTAACAAACTGCTGATGTACAGACATTCACGTTGAACGGTCTTAAAGAGAGGAAAATATCAAGTGAGCAGCAGCAGTTCTTCGGGCCAAAATGCCTTCTCCATGCCAGAAGTCAGAGGAGAATGAACAGACTGGTTGGAGATTATAGAACATTGCCTAGTCTGATGAGTCTTGATTTCTGCTGCCACATTCAGATGGTACAGTCAGAATTTTGTGTAAACATCACGAAAGCAGGGATCCCTCCTACCTGTGGGGGATACTTTCTTGGCAATCTTTGGAGTATTGTTGCTGACCATGTCCATCTCTATATATCACCACAGTGTATCCATCTTCTGATCGCTACTCCCAGCACAATAACACACCTTGCCGCAAAGACCCAACCATCCAAAACACCTTCTTTTGTTTCACTGGACTCAAATTAGCTCCATCGTCACAGGATTTTGGTGAAATAGAGCACCTTTGGGATGTAGTGAAACAGGAGAGTCACATCATGGATGTTCAAATCTGCAAGGAAGGGTGCGATGCTGGCATGTTAATATGAACCAAATTCCCTGAGGATTGTTTTCAGCCCCTTGTAAAATAGATGCCATGAAGAATTAAGGCCGTTTTCAAAGTAAAAGTGGGTCCAACCTGCTACCAAATTTATTTGCCAGTGTGCATATGGACATATGATATATATAATAATGTCAAGCATGCCCCTTAAATGTGTATTTTCCTTGTTTTTTTCAGCGGTAATGAAAAGTGCACATTGGATGAAAATATATTCCTAGCTTAACTATCTGAGAGCACCCTAGATGGTTATTTTGTTATGTTTTTATTATTTATTAATTCCAGATATGTCAGAACATAAACAAAATATGTACATACAAAAAGAAAAACACTATAAAACATAATGTTGCCTTGACAGAAATACTGGCATCCACACATGCCAATCACAAGAAGTCAGATCACATGGATCAAGAGAGCAAATCTAATTTTAGATTCAAATCTAATTCTATATTTCAGTGGAACAATCACTCTGCCCTGCTGTTTCTTAATAATGTAGATAAGTACAGATATCTAAAGACAGTCATCACGTCTTTGCGTCTGCAGGTTTCTGGCACAACTCCACTGTAGCCTCTGTGTTCAGTGACATTTAGAAACCGTACAGGAATCAATCCAACTCTGAGGCAGCAGCATAAATGAGGACTGCTACTAACAACAGTAACTAACATGATCGCGTGTACATTCACCACCTCGGCTGAAAATGCTATGGTTCAAGCACATTCCTGTCATTTGCAGAGCTATGAAAAATCACTACGTGCAGCAGAAATTATCTTTGAGAATGACACATTGATGATATCTGATAGAGAAGGAGTGTAGACACTTCAGTCTGACACAGTGAAGTGTGGATCGAAGTATATAGCAGATGTCTTTCTCCTGGATCGATGGATTGCACTCAGCCAATAAGGGGACTTACATTGTGACTGTCTGGCTCCCCGTGCGCAGGAAAGGCAGCAGCATAATGTTCCCCTTGCAGTTGGCCTGAAGCACTCGGGCAAATATTTGGATCCATTTGGTGTAAGTACTCTAATTCAAAACAAGCAGCCCTCAACAGTGCCAACTGGAAAAAAAATGGGCCGCATCAGCTCTGACTATCTGTCAACAAGCACGCCCAGCTCACTGCCTTGTATCACTAATGCCTGTGTCTTCTGCAAACTCTCAGCCTCAGGCTCAACAGCTTGAAGTCGTCGGCTTTCGCATCTAAAAAAGATTGTCTGTCTGTCTGACTGTCTCCTGAAGCAACTTCTCCCATCAATCAAAATCTCTCCTTGTCATCCCTCCTCTATTCCCTCTTTGTATATTTCCTCTTTTCACTGCTGTTCATGGCATAGTGACTCTCAAAAGATACCCCTGGTCATCACAGCCCCTTTCATACCAAGTTCACATCAGCCTCACAAGAGAGTAAATTAGACACGCAGGACAAAATGATTGGATGCTGTTAAGGAGACTTACCTCCCCAGTTGCTAGGCAGATGTGTGAGCATCCTGGAGTTTTGTTCATCGGGCTACTGGCATTTATGTAATTAATGACTCTGCATTTCCAAGATTGTTGTACTTTTGACTTGAAATGTGACAGAAGACATGAGGCTGCTGTTGTTGTGATTGCAAATGTTGTTTTCTGACCATGTAGCTAATAAATGTGATGTTCCTGTGAGGTTTTGGTGTTTAGCTCTTTGAATCGCAGTTATTTATAGTCACCCAATCTTCTGCTCGGATAAAAAGGATTACATCTTAATGAAAAGTAGACATGACAGATACACAAGTTTCAATTAACGGTCATAAAGAGGCATTATTGTTAAAAAGAAAAAAACACAGCGAAGCAGCAGAGTTTGCCTCCTGTACATTTCTTACAACACGTGCACATGAGAAAAATATCGTACAGACGTCTTAAACAGTCCACTTCTTCTGTGGGGGACAGTGACAGTGCACAATACTGCTTGGAGGTCTCACAATTCAGTTATACTGTCAAGACACCATTAGGCCAAAATGGGAATTACTTTGTGGCAAGAGGTTCTGAAAATGACCTCCTCAGTCTCAGTGAACCGCCCAGCAACAGTGCCATTCATTCTGGGACACGGGATCACTTTGATACATTTAGATTTTATGGCCACAATAATCCAAGAATCCCATACTGTATGAAAAACTATCTAGCATTTGCTAAACAAAAAATGTGATTTTTAAATGCGCTGCATATTTTCTGTGCCATAGCTTCCCCAGTTATCTGCAGGTCATTTTGTATATTTCCTCTGTATTAATCTGAAGTTTATACAAAGTGTAATGAAACCACACACAAGAGCGGAGAACAATACTCTAGAAACATTGGTGGCTCGGAGTACAGATGCTGTGTAAACAAACGCCCAAAACGCAACACAAGTTATCCGTTCTCACTTGACAATGGTGTTGTGTAAACGGTGCCTAAAACCTTTCCAACTACTTTTTCACCACCGCCGATGTTCACCAAAATAAAATCACTTACGTTCTGCAGGTGATTTACGAATCACGAGGGGCATCATGCGCAAATAGAAGTGTTCAGATGAGGATTGTGTGTTGTGCAGCAGGCTACTAGTACAAGAACAATCAATTGGAAATATACATTTTTTTTTTTTTGGTTAATTTGCCACACTGGAGCAATTACAGGCAGTGCTGAGTGTGTTTGTGGAGGAAGTTATGAGAGACACAAAGTTACAAAAAGTTTGAGCGAGAACTCAGAGGATGTCTTCTAGTAAAGTCAGCATCCAAAAGTTGTAACTCTCCAGCTGAGGAAAAGCCTCTCAATACGATGGCTGCAGCATTTCTGCTGAAAGCTGAGACGATTTTCAACATCTTTTTCATACACAGATAAACACACAATAGTATGGAACGTGAGAGTAAATTACACTATGTGCAGCATTAATCTTAGCATAACCTTCTTCCACACACGCTATTGCATATCCGTGAAGGCAAACATGCTAAATGGATAGTGTTAGTTCTGTTTCTCATCCTTCTGATTCCACTCTCAGTGCATCTGTTCAGTATTCAAATGGTAGTTCAGATCAGTATTCACACATCTGTTGAGGCGATCATCATGCTTGTGCCCATTTATAGGTGCAACTCTTTAGCAGATCAGCAACAAATCTGTTATGTTGTGTGAACATCTCTAATCGTGCAACCAGATATGGTTTTCATGGAGACACGAGATGATTGGGCTGATATACAGAATGCACCACTAACCATTTTCATGGTTGGCAGTGACTTGAGTCCTTCATGTTCGTGTGGGGTGAAGGTGTGAATGTGATGTGCAGGGTCGGGTTGTCAGCCCCACCCACGGTGCAGCTTTGACTCACTCCGCTTGACGTTCTCGACGATGAACATCAAGCCTTGAATGTATGCCTGTGACAAAACCACTGCGGAAGTTTCCTGAAGTTTAAAAGTTAAAACTGTTCAAAGACGTTTGAGAACATTCTGCAGCATCAGTTACCTGCAGGCCAGCAAGTCAGATTCAGTATCTGTGTAATACTTTATTTAACAGCCATTGAGACGACAGTTTTTTTTTTGGTCTTGCCATTTAGGCATCGCCAACGCCTGCTACTGATGTGCCTCTGAGCAAAACATGACCTGCAAAAAGTTCTCAATCAAGAACATTCATGTCCAGTTGAACCCACTTTTCACTTTTTCATTACAGACACACAATCTCTGTGTTTGATGCTATGTTAACATCCATGGTTCAACTACAACAACGAAGAAAATAGAGACTTACAGTCGAGATAAAACAAAGTTATTTAAAGATGATTACACTGATATTACAAATGCAGGAAACATTGCTTCAACATTTTCTATTAAACCTCTCGTGCATTTCTTTAATAGTTTATTAGTCAACTTCCAGCAGACTTCTGAACTAAAATTAGCACAGCAGTCTTCAGCTTCATCCTCCAGTGTTGGAGCGCTGACTCATTGCACCCGGAATTACAGAAACATGAATCCAATGGAGAAGCTTATATTACAAAACTTACTATTGTTTAGTTTCATGGCTCTTATCAAAATCATCCACACATGGATAAGTGAGGTTTGTAAAGGATTGTATTATCTGAGGGGGGTAAAACAGTTAAGATTTACTGTATGCAACGCCTCATAATTTGACCAGGAATGTGCGGATTTGTAGCACAAATCAACCTACAAATATTGAGATGCTTTCATGTCATCATCATTTTGGGGGGGAATATTCAGCCTCATCAGCCTCCCCTGACTGCACATCTCAACATAGTTGCATCATCATTTCACTTTGACTAAGCTGCTTTCCTCACATATTCTGAGTGTATATTACAGCTTAGGCTATTCATGAACAAACATTGTACTCTATATTTGGTTTGTTTTTTGTTTTTTGTTATACTAACTTGATTCAACAATACAAAACTTGTTGGACATTCGACTTATGCAGCTAACCGTTAAAATGAAAGCTCGGCTGGATTTGCACAAGACTAAATCAGTGCAATCCTAAAAGAAGAGGTGAATGGACTCTGGCCGTGCGAAGCTTGAAGCTCCATGATGGCGTTTCAAGGTTTGCTCTCTGTTTCTGCTCTGCCAGTGAAACATCATGACGACACTGTTGGACCTGAAGAGCAGCGTGCTGCGGCAGGTACAGAGGAGCCAGTCGCTGAGGAGCCGGAGGGAGCCGCCTCCCAACGCCAGCAGCCCCCTCACGCACTGTCCTGACCCTTTACCTCGCAGGTGAGTGAGTGAGTGAGTGAGTGAGTGAATACATGCAGACTCACGCACGCTTAATGCAGTCATTCATTTCTGTTGTGGTAATTTGGTATCTGTCACACAGACCATGTTGTAAATATATGAATATGGAGCATTTTTTTCTGTAAATGTTTCACCATCAGTGGTATTAAAGAAAATGTAGCAACTGCAGCTTTAATCTTTCAGTTTGAGTAAGAGAAAAATTCTTTCAGGTACAATTAAAATGTGTTTATCGCTGCTCTTTTGCAGAAGAGGCGGCTCTGGTAACTACAATCTTCTTCAGTAAATTAGGGTGCAGTCAGTGCATCTCAGAAACATAATGACAACCATTGGAAAGCAGCAGCACGCTCTCATAAGCAATAATTCATGTCTGCTCCTCATTTGTTCTCCATCAGTCGTCCTGTTGAAGCCACAGGTCATAGCTTCTTGTCAACATACAGTTTTAATTGCCTGGCGTTCATTCTGGAGTTGTGACTTATGGTGAGTAGCCCATTCACAAGCTGCCTTTTCCCCAAAGGACGCGTCAAACGCACTATGAAATAACATTCACAGGCAGGCACCGAGGGGATCACAGATGCTGCTTTCTTGTATCAGTTTTACACCACATGGGCCTGATGGCCGCATGCCTCTTTTAACATGAGTGCCACATTGCATGGCACACTGCTGCTGTTAGAGCCACATCTTCTCCCAACACCATGAAGCACGTTTGGTTAATGTGTTTGTGTGTCTAAATGATTATTTCATGCCACTTTCTCTAATTAAAGATCCAACATTTTAGTGGAGCACCTTGGGATTTGCCTTTTCGATTATTGGGGAATTACTCTGAAATCACTCTGATGTAACATTAGTATTCAATGAATATGGTATCAATGTATAGATAATATTTAAAATAATTAAAACAACTACAATGTGGTTAGCTAACTTAATTTTTCTCCAATATGCCACTGTCACTTCTATTTGCTTGGAAGTGCAGGCCAATGACATTTTGGGAGGAACCTGAATGAGTTAATGTCACTAAGAAATTAGTTAAGACTTAAACTGGCTTGGCCTTGTGTATTCCAAGGCCAAGTCAAACCCCAGATCATTGGTCAGACTTCACTTCCTCATCCTGCTAAAGACATGTTTGTTAATGGAACTGACAGTATCAATCTGTGTGGTATCACACATGTGGGTTGCAAACGAGGAGCTCTTCGAGGCTTTGAAAGGTTTCATTGAGGCAAATTATATCGATAATTAGAAAATGAGGTTAAGTCATTAGATATGGCTTCATTATCTGGCTATATTCTCGAGGAACTCTGGATTTGTCCACACTGTTCCTGATTTTTGGTTCTTCTGATTTGGTTCTTACCTCTTGGAAGGTTCTCTTTGATATTATATTTATTCATGGTCTTTCTTCAGCGGGGAGGCGGTTGGATTAGGGTTGGCAGGTGCAGTCATTCCCTTTGCCTCTCTCAGTCCAGCAAAGTGGTTCAGGTAAAATCAGTCACGTTTTTTTTCCCCAGTCTTGTTTTGAAGCTTCATCTGGAGCTGAAAGTAATAGTATGAACCTGAGGTTTCTATAGCAACCTAAACATAGGCCACTGCCATGATGTGAACTTATCCTTGTAATGACAACCAGTGCCTATTTTTATCATAAGAGATAACTTCAAATGCTGCATTTCACGCTGATCGGATTTGTTTTTTTTTTTTACTCAATGCTTTTTATATTAATATTTGGAATACATGTACTGTGCAATGTTTGCAAACATATTGGTTAAATACAGTGTCACACCTTCCCTCTCATGTTTTGCTCCAACTTAGCCCCATCAATGCACATGCTACGGTACAATTCACTGATCAAATATTGTACAATTATGTGTACAAATAAACGTCGTCTGACAAACATCTGAGGGTATTTGCAAGAAGGAGAGAGCATAAAATGTAAATAATTATATGGGGTCATTGTCACAGTGTCACCAATGTCAAATGATGCAGAAGGTCTTTGATCCATAGTTTATTGGTTGGTGGGAGTTTTTCTTTCCACTTAAGCAGTCTTTCCACTAAAAGACGTGGTAAAACTGTTATATTTGTTCCCTCGTGACTGAGATTCATGTCTTGTGGAGGTACTCCAAACATTGCGATAACAGGAGAAGGTTTTGTAGATAATACCAAAGTTGTTGAAGTTTTATATATTCATCATCTGAACAACTTCACCATTTAGCAGGACCAAAACATATGAGAAAATGTGGTGGTGGCTTTTCTTTAGAGGATCCATGCTCTATGATCTGAAATTGGTTTAAATTTAAGTTAGCTGACTTTAAAAGAAAGTTGTTTAAAGGTGATCATCTTTGCTATGCATTCACTTGTATTGTCTCGTTCTTTCATACCTTACCTTTAGAGCTTGATCTTTTGCAAGTTTGTGTTCTTGGTAGACTGTCTAATAGGTCAGTTCGATATAAAAGTATGTCACCAGCATGAAGGGATTCTTTATGCTCTGAATCATATATTACTGTACTCTTAATATCAGCCTTCCATGCCGATGCAATGCAAATGATAGTGGTTCAACAGCAAGAGTAAATTAAAGAGGTGAAAAGGGGGCAACCTTGTTTGTTGCCATGAAAGGTAAATAGAAGGAGAGGTTACCATTCAACAGCTGCTAAAAGGGAAGAATATAGCCCCCTTATCCAAGAGAGTAATCTTGAACTAAAACCAAATTGCCCGAGGGTGTAAAAAAGAGAATCCCTCTTCACCTAAGAAACTGTCTTCCCTCTGTCTAATGAGAATGATGTTTCTGGGATGAGGCTCAGATTGGTACTATAGTGTCAATCATATAAGATGTCACAGAAAGAGTGGCAATCTTTGTTTGAGCCCATTTGGTTGTCAGATATAATCAAGAAGAGAACTGTTTTTAAATGGCAAGCTAACATCTTAATAAGAATTTTCCTGTCCACACTGTCAGAGGAATTCATTGCATTTCAGAGGAAAAGTGGCACAACCTCCTTTTACATTGTGAGAGAAATAGATCTGGAAGAAAATTATTCTCGAGATATAGAAAGCAAAATACAATATGTGTAAGTTTATAGGCAAATTGCTTTTAAAATTTTCCACACTGGTTTGATCTGTTGTCAGATCACTTGCTGTTTGTGCAAATCATTTGATGGAGAGGGGCAAGTGTTGCATCTAACTTCAGAGCATTCATTATTTGGTAACTGCTCGAGTTTTATGTTTTCGAAGTTGTGCACAGTTTGATCAAATCTGTCCCTTGAGGTATGCCTTCATCGATTCCTAAACTATTGAGAGAAACATTTCTGGCTGTGGTTATATTCCAGAGAAGAAGTTATTTCAGTTGAAATAAAATAAATATTCATCAGAAGGAGAAATGTATTTGGACATTAAGGACCATAGACCTTGTGAGAAGTTGGTATACAGAGAGTCGTCAAAACAGGGAGTGTCTGAAACATATATTGCTACATATTCACTCACTAATGGAATGAATTTCCTGTCTAAGACAAATCATGAACAAGTGAGAAGAAGGAATAGCTTTTTGATGGGGAGTTCTGAAAGTGTTATTTGCACCAAGGAAGTCCTGGATAGCACAAGCCCATTTGGATATCACCACAAGTCTTGTGTATATTCATATTTGGTAGATGTGCAAAAATAAGTATGAAGAATGACTTTTCCTTCCAGTGTGGCACATATACTAAAATGTCTGGGGTGTTTGATAAACTGCTGTTATAATTATGTAACAGCACATCCACTCCACCAATTCAAAAAGAATGAAAAGTTTGTGTGTTTCTTGACAAATAGCTATCCCTATTTCTACATAGTATTTTTTTTTTTTTAATTTGAATAGGTTGGTTTTAAGATTCAACATTCCAACTTTTCAAGGTTACATCGCAACCGGTGAATCAGATTGGGAAATAAAACTTACAACTTCCACTTACACGGCTTTTCATGAGAAAACACATTATTTTGCATTTTTATTTCAGAAATGTTTCACAATTCCACTGCATGAAAACAGCAGAAACGCTGAAAACAATGGAGTTAGAATGTAGTGCCACTAGTGGGTGCAGTTGTTTGTTTTTGAAATGAAACCGCACAAAGAGAAATACGCAATAAACATTAACATCTGCGAGTACTGAGACTTTTTGTATATTCGCGCATGTGCAAAGGAACTATTTACTACAGCTGGTGTGCACATAGGCATTGGCAGCCTTTCAGAAATGTTGTTTTTTCCGCCATCTTCACGGAAATGAACCCCAAGTATTTTCAAAAAGTTGCATTCTCTCCTACATTTCCCCTACAACACAGCCTGTAGTCACTTTAGTCAAGTTAGTCACGGATTTAAATAAGAAAGAAGACATTCAAGACATAATTAGATTTAATGGACTTAACTGTTGGGGTAATATTGAAGCGACACAATAGTAAAAGCAATAAGGCAAAAGAAAACAGGGATCAAAAATATAAAAAGAAAATGTGATACAGAATATTCCCAACCCTCTCACCTATCAGAACACATTCTCTGCCTAACCTCACGCAGTAGTGTCACACATAAATGCTCGCAAAGGGACACACTAACACCTCCTATATAAATAACATAAGATGACCTAGAAAATGGTACATTTACCGGCAGATCAACACGCCTGGATGTCTTCAACCCAAAGGCATATTATAGTCTTAAATTGTTCAAACAAATAGCTTAGTGACCTTATAATTTACATTTGTAGGAAGAACATATTGCCTTACTAGTAACAGTTACATGAATGTATGAACCTAAATGTTGTTAAAAATGTCAAACACATAAAAAAAAAAAAAGTGGTGGCTAGTATTATGTAGTACAAGCATTGTTTTTCCTTCTCTTATTTGAAACACAGGGGCTAGTAATACTTCAAAGAAAGAAAGAGGCAGGGAAAGAAAGGAAGCAAATATTAATTAGCTAGTGTCTTGATAGTGGTTTTTTTTTTAAGTTTGTCAATCTTCCTCAAACATTAAAAGATCAAACTGGCTGCTATGCTTACTGTGAGCCAGGAAGGACAACGTCTCTGATGTGAGATTGAATGATTTTTGTTCAAGTCCTTGTTAGTCTTTCAGTGCATCTTGTGAGATTTTGGTTTTTCTCTGGATTTGGAAGCTGTCGCTCGCTTCCATTTCTCCATTGCTTGCTCATACACATTTGAAGACTACTCTACGATGACTCATTTTCATGTTTACATATATTTATTAAGCCAAAGCATTGTCAGTGTGGTTAATTTTTATTACGTTTACCATCTTTTTAATGGTAATTAATGTTTTCGTTGAAAAGTGGCTTATACTGACAGTGTCTCTCCTTTTTCTCATTTCCCATGCCGCCCCCCCGGAGCTACCACCTTACCACTGAGCTCCAGCAGAGCACATACCCAGGGCGTACGTCATTAGAGACAGGCCGTTGATCTTTGTTATCTATTCAGTCTGCCGCTGACCTGTCTGCGCTCCCACTTTAATTGAGAATTTGCAAATGAGGCCGGGTGGATTTGGGCTGCTCCGTCCACACTTGTTGACCCAGTACTGCTGCCGGCTGTCAGAGCCGAGCCTCTCGGAGTGCCGAGCAGCACAGAGGAGGTGAACTCTTTGATGCGGTCGAGCAAATTATATTTTTTGCCCTGATGTGAAGCAGTTATTAGAGGTCTGGAGGGAAGCAAGATGAAGACACTTGCAGATGAGCTTCACTTGCTATACAATAAAGTATAGAATTTTATATATATATATAGTTAATATTATTTATATTTTGTTCATGTTTGCATGGTGTCATTTTAAAAACTATGTGCCTATACACAGAAACTGCAGAAATGCTGAAAAACTATGTAGATATCCACCAAACACCCGTCGTGATTTAGACTTTTTGGGGGGTTAAATCTGGTCTGGCAGTCGTCCAAGGACTCTTAATTTCAAAGACTACATTTGGCTTAAATTTGAACAACATTGGAATGTACAATACCAACCCAATTTCAGATTTAGCAGAAAAAATGTATGACTCACCTTGTGTGTATGGTGCGTTATAAGCATCTGGAGTTTAATGCAAGCTGCACATGTCTGAGTTATGACCATTTTTTGCTTTCATCACAAGGCATGAACTTTCGAAGCCAACACAATGAAACTCACCACTTTGACAACTTTGATTTTGTGAATACAGCTATGTCAATTTATACACGTTTTCTCAGCACGTTTTGGTAAATTTTGTCATTCAGAGTAAAAGTTCAAAATCTACTGCATGAATTGATGACTGTCCTTGTATTATATCATATCTTCATAATGAATATATTATGATCTAAATTTCACAGCTTGAATCAGACATGGGCTGCACAGTGGAGCCGTGCTTGCCCATGTGCAGAAGAACTATTTACTTTGGCCGTGGTGCACATACGCAGCAGCAGTGTTTCCTAAAAGTCGCATTTTACCCCATTTTCGGAGATGAAGTCATTGCATTTTCAAAAAGTACATTTTTTTGAGACAGAATGGCTGGGTTTTTGAAAAGTTACATCTTGGGACCTGCATTCAAAATGTTGCATTTTCAATGGCTCCAAGCACCTAAAACGCAAAATGTTTGTCCGTTTTCACTTGAAAATATCGTCGCGTCAACGGGGCTTCAGGAGCTTCAGGAGCTTCAGGAGCACACATCTAATTAGTTGCATTTTCCCCACATGTATCTAAAAAGCTATAACAACTAAGTATTTGAATATGGGATTCTTCGGAACTCTTACATCAACCACAATTTGCTGACACATTTGTTTAATTTGTCTACCTTTTTAGACTTATTGGATTCTTATTGTTTAATCACCACACCGTTCTCCTCCTGAACTTGCATGATCCACACTAAAGCTCAATGTCTTTTCAGTTTTCAGCAGGATTTCTGTCTGTACCAGAGATCTCCTATTTTTATAACACAACCAATCGAGAATGACCTTAAACAGAAATCCCAAATGCAATAGTAGGTAGTGCAAAGGCTGGAACTATTCTATAATATTCTTCAGACTGACAGACAGAACCAGCAACGTGTAAATGTTTTCTCAGGTTGTTGGCGAGTAGCTTGTTTCAGTATCTCTCGGGTCTCTCTGCTCCAACACATTTGTTTTTAAATGAATTGCTCATTTTCAGGCTTCTGTGGATCTTGTTAATGATTCATTAAATTTACTCAGGTAGTCTGGAGCAAGGATACTAAACATGTAGGGCGGAGGTCCAGGACGATCAGGGTTGGTAAACTACACATCGGATCCATTCATTTGCAGTCAGAATGTATTTCTTTAAAAAGAAATTGTCCCGACTGTGCAGTTAAACCTTTTTTTTTTTGACTGACTGTTTTTAAGTAAATGGCACTATGGCCGCAGTAATAAAAAGCACATGTTTTTTTTAGTTCTGCATGCAGCTTCACTGTAGTACAACAGTTACCGGTACTTAGGAGGCTATTTACCAAGTCTGAACTGGAAATCAACTATATGTGGTGTAAAGTAGAGACATACACTTACTCAAGTACTTTGATAAAGTAGAGCTTGCTCACCTGCTGTATTAATAACAGTTGTTTGGGGTTTTTTTGTTTTTTTTTTATAAATGGGCAGTAGTAATAGTTATAATTCACACACGCCATGTTCAAGTTGGGTGGACTCACAGTGTCAGAAGAAAGCAATGCTGATTCATAAATCTTTATAGTTTTATTGGAATAAATCATAAAAAGAAATAAATGGATGTTGGAACTATTAATCATCTTACAACACAGGCTTTTAGAGCTGAATATATAAAACCTGTCATGCAAAACCAAAGGAGTGTAACAATATTTACAACTCGCATTATTATTAAGCAGTTGGATTGTCTGTTCATGTTGGTTTAAAATGCCAACAATCGGTTGACCTGACCTGTCCTGCACACACATGAACAAATCCAAAATGTGCCACAAAGCTGTGAAGTATCGAGACACCTGAGCTGGAATCGTTTCACACCATGGCATTATCCCGCTGCATGATGATGTAGAGTTTAATATACTGCTTGCATGTTCTCCCTGTGTATGCATCGGTTTCCACTGGTAATGTCTCGAAACGTGCATTTGAGACTGATTAGTCTCTATATTTGATCTGTAATTAACTGTAAATTGTCCAAGATGTACTTTGCCTTCAACCGCTATAAGTCGGACAATATAATAGTAGCGAGGAGAAAATCAGTCAGAGCTTTGGCGCTCATATCTTTACACCGAAGCCTTTTCACCTGCCTTGTTGCGTTGCTTAATCAAACGTGTAATTAGAGTAAAACAAACAGTGGTCTTATTTGTGTTGAGGGGGGATCCTTGTCATGGAGATCTTCCTTCATGATATGAGCTGCAGGCTCGTCGTATGCACTGGCAACCGTGATGAATCAGATTTAGGAAGAAAAAAAAAATCAACTCATTATAATAGAATGCACACCGACGTCACGTTGTTTTTCATGCAGCAGATGACAGTGATGTCTCCAACATTAATTACTATGTACGCGCTGCCATATTGTATTGAAGTTAAAAGTGAAGGGCTGCTGTCACCTTCAGTCTCTCGATTAGTAACGTTCATCTGTCAAGTAACAAGTCTTGGAGGGCGCATGTTTTTATTTGTTTTTCCATCTGATCCACTCTCAGGACAGGAAATCATAATTGAAGCATTTGACTGAATTCTAAAAATAAATTAGAAGAAAGTGAAAAAAAAAAACGACCCGTCTCCTAGCAACATCAAATCGGTTTGTTATTCTCGCCGTGTGTTTGTGCACATGTGTCAGGAAGAGAGAGATTGAGAAAGGATGAAAGATATAAGCCTCGTTGGATATTTTCTTAAAGTCTTTTTTAGACATATCAAATGAAAACAGACTGGATTTATATCACGTGGACTCTACTTCAGAATGTGAAACCCAGAAGAATCCCAGACTCTTTATCCCAAACAAATCCTCAATCTGACCAACAAAAGATGGGACAGATTTCTGGATACAATATTGCCGTGAACGATTGGGGACAGACGTGGGGAGAATTGAGTGTCTCAAAACACAAGTCTTAACTTGAGATGAGGCGTATTTGTTCTGTTTGTGCACAAAAAATAATTTAAAAAAAGCAGTAAGCTCCAAAAAAACAAAGCTCCCAATCCTCCATTCATGGAACAAGCCTTGTTTGTCACAGATTGTCGACTCCCTTTGTAGTTTTTAGCTTACAAACTCAGACTGACGAGCTGCAGATGAGAATTTGAACAGTATTCAGCAGATTTATCAAAACACATCAACTAAAAAGGAACAGCTAATTTTGATCGCTGACGTGAACAACTACTGTAAATCAATCAATAATCAATCTGTTGGTAAAGTGTCCAATGTCTTTGCCTCATTTAAAACTGGATCTCTT
Source organism: Blennius ocellaris (assembly GCF_963422515.1). Taxonomy (NCBI): domain Eukaryota; kingdom Metazoa; phylum Chordata; class Actinopteri; order Blenniiformes; family Blenniidae; genus Blennius; species Blennius ocellaris. Next base: position 12,979,014 of record NC_137665.1, on the reverse strand, counting down.
CTTATTTTGCACCCTTGATTGCACAGAATAATCAGACAAAATGTTGACAACATTCAAGTCTGATGAATAATGAGTTCTGGACCAATTAATCAGGAAGATGAGCATTTGTAATGTGGCTGCAGCTGCACTCCCAAACGTGGCTGAGGAAACTTAAGCTGAGGTCCTGATTAAAGCTATGTGGGGGGGATTTTTCACATGGAGGAGAACTCTTTTTAGTGAGGTGAGTCAGGTATTGACGTAAGAATTTAATCATTTCCACCAGACATGGGCAGCAGGCAGCTCACAGGTCATGTGGGGGCTCTTTCTTGTATTCTTTGAGGCAAAAAAACAGTTTACAACTGATCTTTTTTACCACATTGACTATAGGATGGAGATATTTTTCAAAACTATTGAATTCAAGCTATATATAAGGATAATTAACTTTTTTTTCACATTTTGACATTTGTGAAAATGTTATTTGATAACACTTCATGACTTCATATTACACTTATCCTTATTGTTGTTATTCGCGTATTCTACTTACATTACTCATATTTTATAAATACTTTTTTTCTTGTCAATGGTTGTTGAGTTCAATTTGTTGAATGTGTCGTTTGTTAAAAAAAAAACCTATTATGACTCGTTTTAATGTGTCTAATTGCCTACAATGTGCACACCTTTGAATATGTTTGTATTTAATTCGAAAATAATTGGAAACAATTTAAATCAAGTAAGAGGCAGAGAGCATCAGAAAGCTTCATTCAAAAGTTGTCATAATTTCCATACATTCTCAAAACACTACCAAGCTACTCTCATTCAACTGTTTTATGTGTATAAAGTGATGCTTTGAAGCAATGAAGAAATTTAACATTTACACTGAACTTACTGTATTTCTTTCTTTCTTTCTTTTTTTAACTTAAATCTTTATAAGAAAACACATTTTTCATGTACAACCACAAATACAAACCAGAGAACCAAAGAAGGAATGCCACTCGGGATATGTCTTCATGTTATTTTTAGTTTTAAGGATTTCTAAGTTTGCTCATTGTTTATTGTCCAGCTCCATTTTTCCCACTGGAGTCCGAGTATGTGTGTTATCCACTAAGATGATTTCTTCTGCAATCTTTAGCCTCTGATTCTTTCTTGGTGGTGTTTCCTCAACCGGATTTCTTCTGATATCGTTTTTTTGCTTGTGACTAATAAGGGGCCGTCCACACCAGGAAACTTAAACGTGCTGTTTTTGGCCTTTTTGGTGTGAAAACAGGTTTTTTTTTAACACGGGTCCCAGAGTGGCGGAATTCTAAGAATTCTACATCCACACAATGAAAAAAAAAGATCTTTTTTCTCCCCAGCCTTCTCAAAAAAATGTTTGTCCACACAAAAAGGATCATCATGTGATATCCTAACCGTATTTATTTATTTGTTTATTTATTTTTTAATCAGATTTGTATCTATTTGTGTAGCAATTACTTTAAAGATTTTACAGATATACACCCAAACAGCTCTTGGGGAGTTGATATTCAAATATTTGTCTTAATTGTTCCCCAACAACTATTATTTTATGACATTAGAAAAAAAACAACTGAGGATGATTCACATGAAAATGTCCATAGTTCCCCAGCATACTTGTTGTACATGTAATTATTTTATTTTTATTTTTGGAGTTATAAAGAAACAAACCAGATTCTTCCAGGAGAATTCCCTCCAAATGTGTCTGTTGGTGGTCGAATGGTGTGTTTCCGACATATTGGACCAATCGTCATCTGTAATTCTTACTTGAATATTATATTTAGTTCTGAGTTTTCCTGCATTCAACATTCTGGAAGAATAAGGCTTGGTTTCTCTGTTATAATATCACTTATGAATTTTAAGGAAAAAACTAAATTTCTGACATGCATGTGTGATGATTTAAAAACGAAATTCAGAGACCATCATTATAGCCGTTCAGCACATATCTCATATGGTTGAAGTGTTTGGTGATCATTTTGAACTCCGGTAAGTAACAATGAAATTTATGCGGCACCTGGCAATATTTGAAATTGCCCATATCTAGTTTAAACTACAACACATCCACCTCTCAGGTTTTATTGAGGCCATTTCTAAAGAAAACCTCATCAGCCTCTTCTTCCACTCCATCAATACCTCCTGGGTTTACCATCCGCTCTCCCACTGTGGCGAGAGTCAGTGGGTTCTGGGATGGGCTGCCACACGCCCGCTGCGATGCGATGACGCTAATAAAAGAGCGTGTCAGGGCCTCTGTGGACAGCTCTTCTGTATAATGTGATAGCGTTGGCTGAGAGAAGAGGAAGGAGACAGAAGCTTGGGGGGGCGGTTGTGTTGAGTGTTGGCGGCGGTTGTGGGGAAATTAGGGCGGAGAGCGTGGCTGATTTCCATACAGAAAGACGCCTCTTCAGACGTTTAGGTGGAGGGAAATGTGGGGGTGAAGGTAGTGTTGGTGGGGATTCCCAGAGTGTTCAGTTTCAGCTCCCCTATCTCCGTGACTATGCCCATATCACCATGACAACTGGGGCCAGCGGGAGTCGGGGGAATCACTCACACCTGGAGGAAACGGAAAAACATCATTTGCATTTTGCACACAGCCCCACTCATCAGACCCGATTAACGCGGTTCATATGGAGTGCAGACATGTTGAATGCTTCGACAAGATGGGGTTTGATAACTGAAACCGACATGAACTTTCAGGGGATGGAGTCCAGTAGCTGAAACATAACGATCATCTTCATCAACGGACGCTTTGGCATTGTGTCTATAAACATGAAGCTACGCCATGTCACCGACTCACGCTGTTTTTGAACATTGTTGGTTAAACTGATGAAATGTGAATGTTGTGAATGTTGACAACATGGTATATCACTTCAAGCTCTATTTTTAGAAGTCAGGCTTCTCTGTGAACGTGCTCTCTCTTGGCAGGATGTCTGAGGAGTGCATGGAGTTCTTTGAGCGTATGAACGCCATCCTGCAGAAGCAGGAGAACATGATGCGGGCGGCCCAGGCTGAGGTAACGCCACCCCTCACCCAACTTTCACCTTTCCGTCTGTTAACACACTTGAAGCATAATTATCTGTGGCGACTCGGCTTCGGTGCCGTCTCCCAGCCCACTGCCATGGCCACTGTGACGTCTGTAGACAGAAGGACTGGGTTAAATAGGGCGCGCTGAAGACTCGAAGCTCAGCTGTGACAAGCTGCTGTCCATGGATCCATGTTCACTCCCTCCCACTGACACAGCTCGCCAATCCTGCTTTATTTACATGTTTGTATAGCGATAATTTTATGGCTTCATTTCTAAAATTGCTGTGTGTCAACAGAGTATAAAATAGGCAATAAGCAAACAATAGATTATAATCACAACATGAGAAATCTCCACGCATACCTCCTCTGTTAATGGAAAGACATACATACCTTTTATCTCCTCCAATGTGAATGTGGACGTTTGAAATGACTATTTTGGGTTCAATTTGAATTTAAATTTCCATTTTGTTCTACTTTAAAAAGAATAACTGAAGCTGTTATATGATGATTTTATTGTGCAGTAACTTCTGGGAGCTGCACAGTGGTTTATTTTGACGCATATTTGCCTCAAAATGAGAAAATCCTGGTTTCATTCTTGGTTTGGGGGCTTTTCTGTGTGGAGATTTCAAGTTTTCCTTGTGCATGCATGAGTTCATACACACTATCTTCACAATGCAAACAATCACAAATCCCTGCTGTTAAAATGTTAAAGTTGGTTTATTGGTGACTAAATAGCCCAGAGATGTTAATGCCTGGGTGTGCGATTATATCTTGACCCCGTAATTTGATAAAACATGTTTCACTTGAACCGTCCTGATGAATACAGTGCACTTCTTTGACTATAAACCATTTGTTGTTGCCAAGGTCAGCAGTCCATCACAGGGCAAAGTCAGAGAGGCAGACAACCACACACTCACAATCTAGAGTCACCAATTCACCTAAAATGCATGTTTTTATTTGAGTGAATCAAGAGTTCTCACCTCTGCAAACCAATGATTTCTAAGCTGAGATGTACATTGTTACACAAAAGTGCACATTCTAGCTATTTATCAGTTTGTAGGTCCAAACTGTACATGTGTGGCTCAACTGTGTCAAATATCTTTTTCTGTCTAATTAATCAATTCAATGTTGTTGTGACTGTGGAGGATTTACCTCTGAGATTTATCTTGTTTCCCTTGTTGTATCCCGGTCACTTTGCCACTCGCAGTCATGCAAAGAAAAATAAGTGCATCCCCTTGGAAATCCTGTGCTTCTGTGACAGATTTCAACAAGTCTTTGTAGAGGCAGTGTTTACTGATTTGAAAAAGAACACAGTGAAACGCAGCTTTTTCACTTATGTGACCCCACAGGTCAAGTGATGCTCCCTATTACTGTAGAAATGACTGTGGACCTAATTGATATTTTGAATACAGTTATTCTCATAGAAGTGCACTAAAGTTACTGCATTTGTCTCCTGTGACTTGACAGTAGACTAAAGGGTATGGCAGGAGGTTACTCCTTCTAAAGTCCTGACAGTCATGTTTTACTGTCACATTGGCTTTTCCTCACTCCCTGTGGGATGAATTGGTGTTGTTTTCTCACAGAGCCAAAGAGGGGCCTGCACAGTGCCGCCACCTCAAGAGCATGTGGACCAGGCTTTTATCGCCGACCGAATCAGCAGGACGGAGGTGTGTCGGCTCAGCTTCTCTGTTTTTATCGAATTTCAGCAGGGCTTCATATTTCAAACCGGCCACAACAACACAGCTGTGGCTTTTCATGTCTTGCTTTAGATGTGCAGCACAGCAGAATGCACAAAGGGAAAAGCAACGCTGGCTTTTCATTTTAGTTCATATTTATTTCTGGAGAGGTAGTTATTAAGTGGAGTGTGTCTTCATGTAGCTGGACCTGCTTTATGAGGAAGCTGTGTACACGGTGGTCAACAGGGTCGGAGTGCCTTCACCAGAACAGGTCAAAAGTGATGACGAGCTGTTTGCTTACCTGCTGAAGGTAACTGACCTGTGTGTGTGTGTGTGTGTGTGTGTTCTATCTATCTATCTATCTATCTATCTATCTATCTATCTATCTATCTATCTATCTATCTATCTATCTATCTATCTATCTATCTATCTATCTATCTATCTATCTATCTATCTATCTACCCTTACAGAGAGTGTTATTTGTTGTGTGCAGCCTGTAAGAATCAGAGCAGATGCTGTTGGCTCACAACTGATTAAACATCAAAGCCCAGTCACACTGTGTGCTGATATTCAGCTGTGATATTACATTCATTCAGATGGTGTCACGCTTAGATATTCTTTTTTTTTTTTTTTTTTTTTGTCTGGAGTGGGCGTCTTCTTACAAGGTGTGCAGCTTGTGTTCGCAGCAGGTCAAGGAATGTGACATAGCTAAAGATTATATAATGTGTCTTGTCTACTTTGATGAGGGAATGTTTTATACATGGTGGCTCTTGGTGTAAATTTAACAACCTAACAAGGTTGTTGTTGCTTCTAACGTCCTTTTTGTGATTGTTCATCTCTCCGAGGTGTTTGATATGGGCGAGGAGGAGCATGATATCATTCTCCAAAAAGTTAAAGAATCTAAGGTGAGAGATTTCATATTGTTGTGCAAATTATATTCACAGGACCACATTCAATCTACGACTATAACGTTTTCATAAAGATATAGTTAAGTATATGTAAACTGTACACTTTGACTACTAGGAAATACAGTACACTTTAACAAGCCCACCATAGTTGTGGTGAGCTATACATTTTTTTCCTTCTCCGTTTTCATTTCAGTTTCTGAATCAGAATATAACATTTCAAAACAGTCATTTTCTATTTCCTTACAGTCTGGTGATCAAGTTTTGACATCAATTTAAATACGTCTGCAGAAAATGTTCCTATCTATGATCAACTTACAGTAAATAAATAAAGTTGTGTGAAACTGTCACTCCTGATACTAATTATAAACATTGTTAAATTGTTTGAGCCATCATGCTAAAAGGTCCTGTCATAGAGCTGGTGTCATAGTGGAAATATGTCAATAATAAATGTTGTATGACAATGTTCAGTGTCAGGCAAAGCTGTATGTGCCTCAACGTCCAACACTTCAGATTAGTTTTATCTAAACATGACTTCAGGCCTGTGAAACACTCATTTTGGTACCCTTGTTTGAATATGTCAGTCATTGTATTTATTATTATTATTATTATTATTATTGTCATCATCATCATCATCATTTGATCATAAGCAAATCAAAAGCATAATCTATTTACATGGGCATGACATTTAACTCACTTTATACAAAATCTTAGTAATGTTTAACAGCCATTGTCATGATTAGTATTCTGTACAAAACATTAAATAGCATTGCCTTTATTATTTTTACATTTACTTTGCATTAGGTGAGGCCAGCTGGTAATATTTGTTGTCACATTTCTGTATAAAGTCAGCATGTTCTCCCTGTGCCTGTTATGTGGTCCACCTGATGTAAACCAAACACATGATGTCACACCCCCCCCCCCAAAAAAAAAAACAACAAAAAAACAAACACACTTTAAAACACGAAAGACATTTCTTGGATGACAAAATGATCCAAAAATGCATTATGTTCTCTGGCTGTAAAAAGCTGTAACACTCTTACATTGTGCTGGGAGAAAGTCGCTCTGGGTGAACTTATGGTGGAAAGACAGGAATTCAACTCTTAATAGAAAATACCCCCTTGTAGGTTTAGAAACATCACTAAACTCTCACTTGTGACTCTTTTCTCATGCTCACAGTCTGACCAGTGCAGAAGTAATAAAGTAAAAAGCATGGCCTGGAGAGGCTCAGTGGGAGTGCAGATGCCCTTGAAGATTTTGTTGTTGTTGTTGTTTTTCTTTTTTTTTGTCAGAGCTGTGAGATGTAATACCTGTAACGTTCATAAGACTCATTTCGAATGGTTCTGAGCCTTGCACTTGAATACCAGGGACCTTTTAATATCCCTGTTAAAACCTGTGCGCTCTCTTCAAAAGGTGTTACATCATGGTTTTCTTCCTTGTGACTGACAGACTCTCCATGTCACCAGGCAGTAATTGACTCTTTATATTCCTGTTGTACGGTGCATGCCGATCTCTGTTTGAATTGACTTTCAGGAGAATCGTGTTCAGCAAGAAATTACAGGAATGACCTCAGTGTACAATTTAGTTTTGTTTGTTTCATATAACTTCCTACTGAACACAGTGTGATCTCATTTTCCACAGCGAGCCAATTTTTCCTTGAGAATTTCTGTAATGAAAGCAAAGAATCTGATGGCCAAGGATGCAAATGGTGAGAGCTTTTCAATGCATTGCTTTCTTTTTTTTTTCCGAATGCAAAGTATGGTTTTAGTGAATTATGCCTCATTCAGAAGCTGTTGATGGGACTTGCTTGGTTCATGGTGGGCTGATTCCTCTAATAACCCCAGTTTTGAATCACTGTGGAAACGAGATTTCCCCAATATCACGCCAGGTTGATAAATGTATTTGGGAGTCAGTTTATCATAGCTGACATTTATATAATGACATCTCCCGAAGAAGAGCATGCACAGGATAATGTTAATACCCACTATTAATTAAAGTTGGCACTCGGTATCGCTGCAGTGTGCATGCCTCCGTCCGATCTCCTCCAGAATGCCTGTAATTAGTTGACATTTGTCAGATTGTATTATGTCTCAATGGATGGCCACTTTACGCAAAATATTAAATAACCCACGGGTTAATGACAAAAGCTGCTCTGGAGAAGAGGAAACAATGCATGTATATTAGAAGATGTATAATATATGCCACGTCATAAAATAATTATCCTCATGATCGCAACAATAGGTGACACGTTTCAAAAATGAGACCCACAGTGCATAAAAAAATGACACTCCAGCTGTTTAATATGTGTCTGTCTGTGGTATGCCAGGGTACAGTGACCCCTACTGCATGTTGGGAATCCTGTTGGGACAGAGCCCTCGGGAAACTGATGACAAGAAGGAGAGGAAGTTCAGCTTCAGGAAAAGGAGGGAGAAGCTGGAGAAACGCTCCAGCACCAAGGAGGTGCTGCCCGCCCGCTGCATCCAGGTTACCGAGGTCAAACCTGAGACCCTCAACCCGGTGTGGGACGAGCACTTCGTGTTGTGAGTACGACAAGATGAACAAACGTTGACCTTTCTGGACTTTCTGCACACGCCGCCTTGTTCAGGCGGGACGAAGTGTTTCATTTGTTTCACACTAACACCCAAAGCTGTTATTTACAGTGTGTGACCAGGGCAGCACATTTCATCTCTGTAACAGGAGCACTCATGGAATGAACTTAATGTTACTCTTGGAAATCATCATGCACTTTTTAAATGTACTGGTTTATTCTGCTTGTTCGTTTGTTTGTTTGTTTGTTTGTTCAGTGAAATAGATGATGTCCACAATGACCTCTTACATCTGGACATATGGTAAGCTTTGAACGCAGAAATATGACGATACTGTGTGTATTCATATTAAAAAAAAACCAGTGCAGCTGTGAATAATGCTTGATTTGGTGATATTTTAATTATATTTACCAGGGAGATACCAGAGAACCTCAAGGCGATGCACATCTTGGGGTTAGGGGGATTTACAATCAATTCCTTTTTTTGTTTTCATTGCTAAAAAGAAATTCATTTAAAATGAGCTAATTTGAGGGTAAAGTAATTAATCATCTCTAAAAGTACACACATTTTAGAGCAGATCTTTTTTCTAAGGGGCGTAGAAGCTAATTAATATTAAAATACAAGAGAAAATAATACTGTAAGTCCAACCATTGCAGCAGTTGCAGACCACATATTAAGACTTACAAGCGAATTAAATTAAAAGAAACTCACCAGCATGGTAGGAGATCAGGTTTTTTGTAGTCTATTGATCAAAAAGCAGATCATAATAATACATTTGAATGTGAAAAGCATCAGGAAGTACAGAACTCAACAGAAAATTACACCTTGGTGTGAGCCAGAAGACCTTTAAAATCTCTGCATGGTTGTAAAAATATAATTGCCCCTCAACTTGTTTGAAACCATAAAAGCATTTGTCCACTTCTTACAGCTTGCTCTAATGCTGACAATGAAGTGAAACCTTCCAAACATTCAATGTGAAAAAGAAAAAGAACTAATTCCTTTATTGGAGAAACTGAAGTTTGAAATATTTTATAATTTCCTTTTGTTTAGGGATCACGATGATGACGTGTCTGTTGCTGAGGCCTGCAAAAAACTCAATGAAGTCAGTGGCCTTCGAGGAATGGGAAGGTAATAGAAAGTACTGTGTGCTATATGATAATGCTAATTAATTAATAATGCATGTTAATGTCTTAAGGCTATCTTCTAAAAACATGTCCCACACTGCAGTCCAGTATGGTCATTGATTAATTCACATTGTGGCAGTAAGAAAATGAGTGATTGAACGCTTGAAAGTATCACTTTCTACAACGCTGTAGCCCATAAATGGACAGGGCTGGCTTGTCGGCAGTTGTTCAAAAAAGTTGACACCGCCCTGTTTTGTAATTTTACAGGATTGCCGTGTTTGTTCTTCGAAAGGCTGACATGCAGGAAAGCTTGGTGCCAATAAAGCCGCACACACTGAGAACACAGAGAGTTCAGACAGATCACCCAGAGACTAATACAAAGCAGACGCATCTAATGAAAACCACAGAATAGCTATCAGCGCCAAGGGACGTAGGGATCATAATCCAGACATGAAATGTGCGAAAAATCCTGACAAATAACCACGTTTTATTCGAAAAAAGAACTCATTGCACTTTGGCTGCACTCTATTCAAAAGCTCTCACAATTAGGAACTCAAATGAGCTGTCTGACAGCAAAAAACTAATATGAAAGTTGTTGTTTTTTTCCATTGTTTTTTTTAAATATAGGTACTTCAAGCAGATAGCAAAGTCGGTGCGTGCTAATGGTTCTGCCTCATCAAGCTCGGAGGAGAACGCGGATGACTTCCTCGGCTGCATCAACATCCCCCTGAATGTGAGCATCCAAAAGTGGCACAGCCTCTCTTGTTTGCGGTGACAAATCAAACACTAACTGATTCCCGCGGAAGCGTGTCAGCATGACTAATCAGGTTGTTTCCTTCTTGCAGGAGATCCCCGTCGTGGGCTACGACACCTGGTTCAAGCTCGAGCCCCGATCCAGCGCGTCGAAGGTTCAGGGAGAATGTCACCTGATTTTGAAGCTCTTCACCAACCAGGTGTTTACAGCACATAATATTATCGATGAATATCTTATATGGTATAGAGGGTGTATCCAGAATTAAATCTTGTGTTTGTTTTACCTTCAGAGGGACACGGCTTTATCAAAGAAGGACACAAATGTCTCCATCCACCGGAAAATACTAACTCAGATTGTGGAGTATGAGCACACTCACATCAAGGTGAGTGTCTTTTCAGGCCCTGTGGAGCTAATTGTGATTGTGAGAATACCCTCAGTTAAATCCTCACAATCTGGTTGGGGGTCTTTCTGTGTGGTCTTCTCTTTGTGTGTGGTTTCTCTTCAGGTCCTCTGATTTCCTCCCACAGTCCAAAGTCATGAGGTGTAATTGTCACACGAGAGTCATTATTTCTTTTTCACGATTGTGCTCATTGTGATGACTTTATATCTCCGCTTGTATATGAGTGGCTTTCTGTAACACACACAAGCCTAGTCTGAGTGAATAGATGAATATAACAGTGTAAAGTGCCTTATAACTGCTCGAAAACACTGAAAGGACACTATATAAATGTAAGCCCTTTTCTTTACAATCTCCTCCAGTGAAATCCACATTTCTTGAAGGTCTTTGGTCATTAACTTTTAAATAGACTTCAGGTTTGCTAATTCCAATTACCTCCTCTTGGAGTCCTTTCTCCTGAAGGTCTGTTTGCCTTTTCATGCAACGTATAACACATTGATAGAGTGTTGTGTGTCAGTTGACTACAGTCAAAGTGTTGGCAAAGCATTAGATCTATCATGTTTAGTTTGTCCGGTCTGGAATAAAATGGTGATTCCTTCATACTTGGCACATGCTGAGAACTGAGGCATTCCACATATGACATTGTATTTTGAGTCTGAACAGACATCTGTTGGCACCTTTATTGTTTTGTAAATTGCAGCCGGTGTAATTTTTCCTTTCTGTGGCAACATTTAGCCACTTGAGTGAAATTTAGCTTTTAGGGTCGCTGTGGTTGATTACATGCTTGGTTGCCCAGATTTAGTACATGTATGACGGCTAAAACCGTGGTGTATATGAAATGTGGTTCAGTTTTTTTTTTAATATTGTACATGTAAAAGATGATTATTATAACATTGTTGAAAATGTAATTAAATTGCCTTGCCTTCCAAAACTACAATTAAGGCTTAATGTGGTTAACGTATGACTGAAATAACATAGTTTCTTCATGTAACGACAGAGAGAGCCATACAACTGGAATGGGCAGGTCTCTCCTCCTGCATGGACCGTGCTCACACACCACGCTGTGCAAACCGACCTGTCACCTCTCCAACAAGCTATTATGTGAGTATTACTGGCGGCGGATCAAATCAAACATGAAACCTTCGGCATCAAGTGGAAGGTCCGTGTTTTTTTTTTTTTTTTTATTCAGTCGCTGGCAGTGCTACAGCAGCCACCATCGGACCCAGAGGGTGTGCTACTCCCTGCTGCTGCGCCTCCTGAGGACCATCGATGCAGAGTGGGATCCTCCCGCTGTGCGGGGTGACCTGGTAGGCTCTCCATCATCAAAGGAAATAAATAAACCAACTTTCATCATCCAGAAACAGTCACCTCATTAGCTCGGCTCTTCACTGACATTCATCAAGGTTTTTGGTCCAGCCAAAAATGTCTCACAGCCACTGGAAGCTATAACTGCGGGCCCTTCCTGTGTCCAGGAGAGGCAGCTGTCAGACAGCTTCAGGCTGTACACAGAGCACTGCCTGTGCCTGATGAAGAACATGCGTCAGGTTTTCCCCTGCACCAGCGCCGCTGCCATTACACGCTACGAGCTCATGTTGAGGTAAAGTCACACCGCCATCACATTTGGCACACGCTCGTGCTCCCATGCCGAGAACACGTCCAACCTTTTCACCCCAACAGACACAGAGAGACCACATCCACCCTCCGCGGAGGAAGCAGTGCTGGGATTCTTACCCACACAGGAAAAGCTCGGTCATTTCTCATCACTCATGTCAAAGGAAACAATGGACATTACTCTTCACCACACTTTTTTTTTTTTGTGTATAATAGCTGAAACATAACAGCTATTCCTACTAATATCATACTAAGCTTCCATTCCACAACAGCAGTCACAAACCTAATCCTTTCATACACACTGCTAAGAGTAGTGTATGCATTCATGAAAATACAGAAAGGGTGATTCATTTGACCTTCTTTTTTTTTTACCTGGTGTATAGATAAAGGAAGGTTTCTTTGAACAGGTCACCCTGAGGAAATCACCTGGAGCATAAGCATCACTGAAAATGTCTGGTTAATGTATGAAAAATGTACTGTATGCATAACGTGATATCGTGTGTGATAATTAAGACAGACTACTTACCAGGAATCTACACTGTCAACCCCAAGCCGGGAAAATCAGCAGCCATGTTCCAGATGAATTTGAAGGCTGCTGGATTTCTAGAGAAACTTTAGCAGCAAGAAGTCACACTCAGCCACAAGGGAGACATTATCCACACCTCACACACACAAAATGACTCACCTGGTAGTTAAAGTTGTATTTTTCCTGCAGAGTTCAGGTGGAATCACAATGTAATTTGTGTTTGCTGGGTTTGCTGCCTTTATGCTGGTCGCACTGTTGGATTGTAAATGGATTTTTCCTGTTCACGTATGTCAGGGGGATTGGCTACATGCAGAACATGCGGGCGTTCAAGACTGTATGTCCTCTACGGAACGAGCTTCACTTGGACATCACTACTGCTGTTAAGGTAACCACAGTAGTGCAAAAACTGTTGTGTGGTTGTTGGGAGAATGTCAGTGGTACGACGTGGTGCCTTTGCATGTAAATGTGATTGCTCCCTTGCATACCAACATATTGCTTTTATAAATTTAACAGAAGGGAGCGTCCGAGTGGTACGAGAGCTTAATTGCCCGATATAAACCTGAAGATGGGGTAAGTCGATCAAACTCCTGGTGAGGGATGTTGCTCGAGATTGTGGCATCACTTGGATATTGTTCCTCAGACTCTGGAGGAACAGCTGAAGAAGCGGGTACAGGTGGTTGATGCCGTGTGTGCAGATGTCCAGAGAGGCCAGAACATCTACAACCAACTCTTCTGCAGGTGAATATCAGCTTTCATGCAACTCAACGTTTCCACAGTCAGTCATGAAGAGCAATAACGTAGAATCTGTTGTTTTTTTTCCCCTTCATCTTTGTTCTCACAGTGCAGTGAAAGTAGATTTCTTCAGCGTTGCATACAGGCAGCTGGAAAAACAGGTTTGTTATTGAAGGTGTTGTCTTGCTCGATGCTATTTTTGATGGAGCTGCTTGAAAATGTTGTTTTCTTTTTCCCTACATCAGGTAGCTGACGATGTGAATGTAGCGATGGAGCGGGTGTGTGGGACTCTGGAGCAGGAGAGCTCCAGGTTGACCCAGACCATGGGAGAGACCATCTTTGAGCTCTTCATGTCCTTGAAAATCCTCAAAGGCTTTCGAGAGTTTCTTCCACTCAAGTTGGTTCTTAAAGACTGTTCCTATAGGAGCCTTAATATAAAGGCTTAGTGGCGGCTTTGCTTCAGTTTGTAAAATCAAAAGGTTTGATTTCTTTTTTCTTACAGGGACGCTAAAATGTTAGCCTTGACTGGCTTTCATAACTGGTTCAAGTCCTCCATTCATAAGTGGCTGCAGATCGTTCATGAGAGATCCTGCGACAGGATCCGCAACGCAGTGGATGTAGACGTGGTGAGATGCTTCTGTCTCTTTAACAATACAATTAAAAACAAAATGCATGGTCATCTATTCTCATTTTATCTCTGTAATTCAATGCCTTCAAGTTTCTTTTTAATTTAGTAATAGTACTTTAGCATCAGACAAACACCGTTCAAAATATTCTTCAGTCTTTTTTACACTTATCATGTTTTATCTCAATATACCACCCTTGTGGCTATACTAGATGTAACAAGTAGATAATTAAGGCTTTGAATGTATCAGACAAAACTAAATGAAGTGTATCTCAAATGATCAGAGCAATAAAATAAAATTACCTATCGTCACACAGAAATGGTTTCAACTGATTGATAATTAATAAGTATTTTGTAACTTTTGCATTTCTTTTTTCTTTTAAACTACTATTTGTGCTTTGATTACAATCATATAATAGGCAATATAAATGGTATGCTGAATTTTGAGCTAGATTTTAGTTGGATAAATAAATCCATTGTAATTTTCCTTGAAAAATGTTATTTCTCTTCAGTCAGTTCACCTGATAGCTGTATAGACGAGTACAATATTTCAAACATATGCTCAATACTCTTTGGGCACTTTTATGTGAAGAAAAAATGATAAAGCCATAGAGTCATACTCAATACGCATGAATCAGTCAGAAATGGTGAAATACGCTTGACACTTGGACAGCTGTTTAAAATGTCTGCTCTGCAGTTTGTCATTTATTTATGGGCATATTCTGATCTACTTTTCCTGCAGTACAGTACACCAATCACACAGACACTGTATCTTACTTCTTTCTTTGGACCTACATGACAACTGTTGCAGTCTACATGTTGGTTGTTTATTGCATTTTTCTTTTTCTCATTGCCATATTGTAAGTCAATTCCCTCAAGAACTGGTGTCATAGATTGTTCTGCAATACTGTTAAAATGGTCTCTCCTTACTTACAGATGAAAACAGCAGATATGAATCATGACAGATTAACTCAGACAGTATAAAATAAAGTGCAGGCTCCAGTGTTTGACTAAACTTAATGAGTGAATCAGTCATTACTTGGACTCACGCAGTGCTGACAGCTCAGCTAATGTGTCACAGCAATACAACTCTGCACATGATTAAGACACCCAAAATAAGAGAGACAATTAAAAACATTAGGTAAATTACTTTTACTTGTAGAAAGTCTAACTAGTTAAATAACTACTACTTCTGAAGAGGCAACTAATACGTGGAATCAAGTTCACAACTTCAGATCCCACATTTATTTTAGAACTAAGAATCACATTAAAGGTTAAGAAACCAGTCCTTGCAATCACATTATTATATCACGATTGTTTGAACTTTAAATCTTACAAAACCTTTGCATTTGCCATGTGGGCAGTTTGAACCGCTGCAACAAGCCAAACACAGCTCCTCAGCAGTGGAAGTGGCAACTTGCTTCAGCCAGGTACGCGACATCTGGCACCAGCTGGCCTGGCCAGACTCTGCGGGGGCCTTCATCTTTGTCACCCGACTGACGGATGTGAGTTCTACTTCCCGTGCAGCCACACTCGTATACTCATATCCTGCAAGCATGACTGTGACAGTGTATATACCATTCCTGTAAAGCATACAATATAGGAGATGTTTTAGCAGTCAGAACGGTGAAGGAAACGTGCTGCGGGGCCGTGTTGACAAAACCGGTTTCATGTGCCGCAGAACTTCTGCAGCGAGGCCGTTTGTTTCTCAGAGATGATAACGCGCAAGATTGAGAGGAGCCAGCTGGGCCGAGACCACAAGGGCTTCACAGTGCAGGTAACGCCTGCAGCGAGACCGAGCGACAGGAGGTCACACGGTGACGTCAGTAATGCCGTCCCCTGTCGATACAAAGGGCACGACAGGAGAGCGGATATGTTTACACACAAAAACAAAGCAGCTGCCTCATGTTGTCGTCAATCACTTACACTCACACGCCACCCCCTCCACCTGCTTCTTCTTCTTCTTCTTTCTTTCTCTTTTCATCTCTACCTCCACCTGCTGCTAGCTCTGCATCGCCCTGAACAACACGGAGCATGTCCGCATTTTCCTGGGTCACCTGCCCCGTGACCTGGACTGGCCGGGCCTGGAGCGGGCCATGGAGGAGTCCTGCGGGCCAGAGGGGAAGGAGCAGGTATACAAGGCGCTCAACGGACAGCTGTTCAACATGGACCTGGACCTGCAGAGAGAAGCCAAACGCCTCATCTCGCTGCTCACTGACAAGGTGAAGCTCAGACACACTGAAAACAAGTCAAACAAACGCTGGAAAGGACAGAAAATGCACGTGCAGCACTTTTATGAATTTAGAAGAAGTGACTGGAAGGTGACAAGGAGGCCTTTAGGGGCCTCTTTGTGTGGAGTTTGCATGTTCTCTGTGTCTTTATGATGTTTTTTTGTTTTTTTTCTTCCACAATCCATAAACTGGCGTTTGAGGCTGATCGATGACTCAGAATTGTCTGGAGGCCTAAATATGTGTTAGATATATGTAAATAAGTTTGTGTGCATTTTGCAGACGGCCACTGCAAGTGACATCACATGCAACCAGGAGTGTTCAAATTAGGTTTTCGAGGGTTTTGAAAAACAATCACGTGGAAATGGTTCATGTTGGTTTGTTTGTATTCAGCATAGACTGAGTGGATTGATCACTAAGCCCTCACAAAATGAAATACAACAATATTGAATTCGACATGTTGGTGAAGTTAAATATAATGAACCATTGCGGCAAATAAATCTAAATTTGATTTAAAAAAAAGACAAATGCATATGTGGTATGGTCTGTCACAATGTTAAAGCAGTGAGAGAAAAAGTGCAACAGCAGAGATCCAAAGAGAAGGTGTACAAAAAAGAATTAAAACGTATTTTGTTTTAATCATGAAGTCTGCTAACAGACGTCATGGAGGGCCAGCTGAGAAAATGCTTCTTACCACAATACAAAAGGTTGAGCTTTTGTGTCGTTTGTATTGCTGCATTAAAAAGCAGATGTCACAATCTGGTCAAGATGCCCAAGGCCCAATATCCCATGTTAATTAAAGCAAAGGCACTAAAATGGATAGTTAAAATGTGTTATTTTGCCAATGTGTTCAATCCGATCTTGATCAGCCACAAAAATATACAGATGAAATGTGCACTGTGTACACACACACAATGTAATGACTCCTGCTAAAAAAAAAAAGTCAACAAAACATTTATACAAAAGTACCCAAAATATCGTATTGCACACCTTAGAAGAAAAATCACTATAAAATGAAGTTGCACACACAAATGTCAAACAGAAGATAAGAGATTGTATCGCACGCAGACAATATTTCACTTGTATTCCTTATCGCACATTGTTTGACTTGTGTGATCTGTTCACTGAGGAGGATGATGAGAGGTGGATGATGAGAGGTGGATGGATGGATGGATGGATGGATGGGTTTTCTAAGAGTAGAGTTCAAGTTATGTGAGTAATTTTTGAGCCACAGCAACTGTTCTAGTGCAACGAGAGCACATTTAGTTAAAGAATGAAAACCTCATTCTTCCATTTCTCACCCGGTTTTTTAAAGTTCCAGTTTTTCTTTAAGCAGAAATCACATTATTTCTGTGCAGATGCTTCCGGAGCTGCGGCGGTACATCCAACACATCAGCCTGTCCCCTGATTCCATCAACAATGACGACGTATGCGGAAATGGCTTTCTACAATTGCCATTTTGAATGTCAGTGGTGTTTCAGCTCCTGCCTTCATGTAATGTATGACATCTTTGCAGGCTGTGTCTCCTCTCATGAAGTACTTACAAGACACAATGGTCATTCTCACTGAGAATCTGGTGAAGGAAAACCTGAGCAGGTAATTACCTCATCTGTTCTAAAAGGATTCTCTTCGGATTTGAGTGCTGTCGGCCCTTTCTCAATCACGATATAGTTTATTGTTTGAAACCATAAATCCTCATGAATGCGACAGTTATGAAACGCCAATACACAACACTTGTTCCTTTCTTTGTGAGAAGTGTGAATGCACAACATTGTGTTTACTGCCTTTTTGTGTTTTCACGCTGCACTCTATTTTCACCTTTACCGTATGAGGATATGAACTAAATATTTAGTCCCAGTTGAAAAATAATTTGAGTGCTCTGGGCTCAAAAGTCAGTCTCCACATTGTGGAAAAAATATCTTTGCCATTAAATATGCCATTGAGTCATACCATAAACACGCAAACAAAGACTTCAATGCAAAATTAAACTGACACGTATAGCACATGGTCCAAGAATATTCAGAGCATGTAAATGCAAATCAGTTGCACATGCTAAACATAGTGTAATCACAGTGGGTTGTTGAAAGTGAGCCAGTTATGCAGCATGCTGCCACTGATGTTTTGAGTGCAAATAACATGTGTCTGTGTGGTAAAACCTGGAGGTTTTTAAACTATTTTACGTCGGTTCCATAAACGATAAGTCTTAAATTTATCTCCATAACAAGACCAGCTGTGGTTTTTTTTTATTCTTTAATGAGGAGTTTATCCATTCAGTAGCTCCAGGTTAAACGTCTTGACAGCTCAACAAGTGAGATGCATGTATGCTTTCCAATAATAATAACACCCCTTATCAGTTACACTGCTTACAAGTATTCATTATCAAGCCATTGTCTGTGAAAACAGACGTGAGGCTGAGTGAGGGTACCAGGGTGTAATTGGTAAAGCTGGTAAGCACAAGCGTGTGGGTGTCTCTTTGTGTCTGCTGCTGGTAGAGTTCTGCAGAGCATGTGGGAGCTGCTCCTGCGCATGATCCTGGACGCCGTCACAGAAAACCGAGGCGTTCAAGTGGAGTTTTACAACCGCTTCCAGTACACAGTGGAGGTCAGTGCTGGCTGCTTCACACACTTGTTTTTTTGGGGGGTTTGTTTGTTTTTTAACTATGCCAACAAATAACAACAGAAATTCCTCTGGCTTATAAAGACATGTGTCTGCTGTGTAATGGATTATTTCTCATTATCACTATTTGCTCGCTGTCGTGAACCTTTTAGCATAAATCAGGTATTCATGAAGTCGCTGGGTAGAAGTTCAGTGCCTGAGTGAGATCCCTGATGAATGACAATGTGGGAAGTGCAATATATTCTAATGCCAGCCTGACCAACAGGGACCGGACGCGGTATATTAGCATGCAACAAGAGCGGGTTGAGTTTTTGAGTTTGACACACTGATATGATGCTTGTCTGTCAAAGGTTTCATGCCGTCGGTGTGGGGAGCAAGGATCTAATCAATCATGCAGCAACTGAATTAAAATTTTAGAAAATGATTGTCAAAATGAATTTGATAATTTTATGGTTTGAACTTACATTTCTCTACATTTAAAATCCAAAGTTACACTGAATGAAATGTAAACAATGTTATGTAAGATTTGTTGTCGACCGTTTTAGCTCAGAAGTGAAATCTGAAAAAAGTGCAGATTACATTTTTTTTCTCCTGCATTTAAAATAAAATGTCAGTTGTAGTGATAACAGGTGGTGCTCATTATTTCTTATATGCAAATTTGGCAACACATGAGAGATACTTCTGCTCGCAAATGTTCAGTTCTAAAAAATTATTTTATTCCATGAATGAAAGTAATCAATTGCAGCTTTATCCTCCATTAATTTCGGGTCATCATGAAAAGAGTTTTGTTCAAGAAAAAGAATAATTCTGAGAAAAAGCCCTGCATCCACCACCAACTCAAAGAAAAAACCAAAGCGTGCTCATGTGTATAATTAAAATTAACTCCAACATGCTGTACAGATGGAGACTTCTGGCATCACAACATCTGCTTTCAGAGAGCAGGGAAATATTCTCCAACGTTAATTCGTGGTAGAGAAGACCAATTTATTTATTTAGCACTATTCAGACATAAGACGATTCATAGTGATTTATAAAGAAATAAAGGATGTCTTATATTCTACAAGTAAATCTGAGCTGTGTGTCGGCCCGAGACCATTCGAAGCTTTAATGACCAGAAGCATATTTTGAAAGTTGATCCTTTGGACTCTGGATTAGCTGCAGCTGTTTAACAGACTTTACTTCATGGTTTTAGGCAGAGATTGGTGTTTTGTGTGTCCATCCCAAAAATGTGGGTGTCCAATTTTTTGGGGATTGGTGACTGGGGGTGTGTGTGTGAAGGTCGCTATATAAAAAAAATTGATTGAGATAGACCATTAATGGTGCATTCTAATGCATTCTGGACTACTAAATACGACATCGTGACATTGTAGATTTTGCTTCTTACCAGTAATATATTTCCTTTTCTCCTTGACATTTTTGCTGATGCATCTAATATACTCTCTTGCTTTGTTAAAAGGTTGTCTTTTTAATTTTAAGGTTATAGCTTCTTTTCATTGGTAGTGATTTTCACTTGTAACTATACCAGTACCTGTACCTGACTCACCTCCAAACTTCACAACGTGTACTTGTTTATGCACCCTGTAGTTGACACATTGCTTCTACCTGCAACCCTAAACTGAGCACCTGCAGACTCTGAACTGTGAAATTTGTTATCTGCTATACTTGTATCAAAATCAGCATTTTTAGATTCATGATTTTGTTCTTGTCTTAACGTGGTTGTTGAATTTCAGGTCTGAGGCCATAATTAGACTGATGCGTTTAGGCTAGTAAATATTTGAAGGAAAAATTGGATTTTGAGCTGAAGGAGCAGATTCAATGCCATTTCTGAGATTTTATTTTTCAATGCCTTAACTGTCAATGTAGAAAATTCACCATTACAATTGTGAAGCCAACTTAATCAACATTTTTTTATACTTCCGCTAAGGAGGTTATAAAATCATCCACGTTTATTTGTCTGTCTGCCTGTTAACAAGATATCTCAAAAACTAATGAGCAAATCTTCATAACAATTGGTACACAGGTGCATTTTGATCAAAGGAAGAACCCATTAAATTTTGGTGGTGATCCGGATCAAAATAATTGTTACAATAGTACATTTTCATTTTGCAATATATTGCCTTGTCTTCTTTCAAATTATGAAATAAAATCATGTGAACACCAAACTAAATAAATGAATAAAGGCAATTGATCTGGATGTGGAATATGTGTCATTTCCCTGTGTCCATGTTGACCCTTGACAGAGAGCAGAAATGTCAGATTGCTCTTGTTTAGAATTATTTCGTTTTTTGTGGTACAATATGATTTCCAAAATCTCATCTCAATAAAATGTAAAATTGTTATTTCATTCAACTACTTTAGAGACTATTGCAGTTCTTCCATGCAAAGGGAGAGGGCCTCTCCCTTGAAGACATGAAGAGTGGAGACTACAAGGTAGAAAGTAAAGCAACATCTCAACAAATCTCTTGAAAAGTGTGCGTGTCTGTGTGTGTGTATATGTGTATGAAGCATGTCATTGTCTCTTTTCTTGCCATATTGTGTTACAGGCTTTGGATGAGGAGCTCAGGCTGAATAAATGTTCCTCCTTTGAGCTGATTGAGCAGTACTTTCTGGAAAAGATTTCCCACCAGGTGTGTTTCAACTTCACCACGCTGTCGTTCTCGTTTTAAAGGTAGACGGAGGAGGAGTAGTGATTGGAAATCACAACACTCTTTCTTCTGTTGTTTTACCGCTGACTGAAACTCCCGTGAAAACATCAGGAAGATACGCTCATTGTTTTCTTTCATGCTGTTGCTACAAATCGAAATGACTTTTGCTCTGAATCCATAATGCTGCAGAAAACTCTCAAACACACACGTTACGGTCGGATCAGTGTGAAGTGCTACTATGACGCTCCGGAGCAGAGACTGACTGTGGAGATTCTGCACGCTGCCGATATCATTGCGCTGGATGCCAACGGTAAAACTGCGAAAGTCAGACTGATTATTTTTCACTTGACGCTTAAATTTCAACTCATTTTTGGGGTTTCCCACAGGTCTGAGTGACCCTTTTGTCATCGTGGAGCTTTGCCCCCACCACCTCTTTCCTTTGGCCAAGAGTCAGCGCACGCAAGTCAAACTGAAGACGTTGCACCCAGTGTTCGACGAGCTCTTCTACTTGTGAGTCCTGTTCTCCTCGAGCCGCTTGACAGTCTTTCAATGCTTGCTTCTCATGTGTGTCTCTGTCTTCCAGTCATGTCAGTCCTGAACAGTACAGACACAGGTTCGCCTGTTTGACCTTCACTGTGATGGACTATGATTGGCTGTCCACCAACGACTTCGCCGGCGAAGCTGTCGCTCCTCTCAGCGACTTCTGCTGGCCGGGGAGGCCCAGCGCCTCTCCAGCTGGCAAGAGCGTCCAGCCCGTCATCCTGCACCTGTCTCGCAGTAAACCCAGCGGTACGTATAGCTCCAGGCAATATCAAGCTCTCTTTCTCTTTATACAAACATAATATTGGTTTCTCAGACAACCAGACGCTGCTGGACCGGGTTTTCAATTACTTCTCCCATACAGCATGAATCCTTTTCAATATCGAGGTATTTGTGTCAGGTTTAGAAACTGTCCTCATCTATTTGCTCTCCCCTCCAGAGAAGCCAATCATGAGGATGCTGGACGCCCGCGTCGGAGACAGGGAGGCTCAGGAGTTTGTCCGCAGGCTGAAGGAGATTGAGAAGTCGATGGAGGAAGAGTAAAAGCTGTCAGCTGTCTTGGTGTTTCCCCGACCGCGTCCCGCAACATGTGCTTTTGTACTGGTACAAAATGTTTACAAGATTACTTCTTTTCTTTTTCCTTTTTCTCCAACGTATCGTTTGTTGAGTGATTATACCAAAATGTAAGGGGAAAAAAAAAAAAGGAAAACGGTGGCGCGTATTGCTGTTTTCTCACTGGGAGGTGAATATCCTGTCACTGTGCAACTCTATACTGTCTCAGTTAAACTCTATTTTAGAACTGAATGGATAGTCAATCCTAAATGTCAGTAGTCTATATTTTTTGTAATCAGGTAACTGTTATCTTTGTTGTATAATCTTTGATATGATAGATCTAACATTAGAAAACTATTTTGTGGAAGTAGCTTACATATCTGATAGTCGTCACTCAGAGTCTGAATCTATACCTCAGATATGCTCATTAGTTGCAGGGACATTTCAAAGGTGTTGAGACTTTTCACATACTTCATGTGACATCGTGAGGATGAAAGATCTATGAAAGTGAATGTGCAAGCCGGAGCATTTATCAAGTTTCATTTTCAGCTTAAACACTGATCGGCTCAGAAAAACAATTGTATTTATTAGTTGCTGCTGTTATTCATGGCTTTGGGGGATTGCTTTGTCTTTTGGATTTTCTGAGTAGGTGTGTTAAAGACGGCCTGCTTCTATTTTTAAAATTCTTCACAAAGCTTTTGTTGGGTCTTTGAAAAGGCCAAAGACAGTGTTAGCCCAGTGGTAAAGAGGCCCATCCGCTCTCTTATGAATGACAAGTCTGATGGATGTTTTTACCAACAAATATATCATGTTATCAAATTCTGGAGCGTCTTCAAACAGACACGTGTGCCGTGGCAACCACTCTCTGTGCAGTGTGTGAGCCAATTTCCAAAAGTGTGAGAGTAGGAAGGTCATATCACTTCACTAAAATTACATTTTAATGTAAAAAAAACATCATATGCGTCATATATTTGGAGCCTTATTTTACACTGCATTTACCCAACTTAGATTGTCAGTAGGCTGAAAATAATCCAGGTGAAGGCAGGTTAAAACTAGGCAGATACAATCACACACACTCATATCTACAGTTCATATTCACGGCCCATTTAGAGTCACTAACTCATTTCGACTAAGTGGTTTTGGACAGTATAGGGGAAAACCGAAGACCCACACTGCACAGATAGGGGATTGTACAAATCGCAGCATCACCATCCAGCATCATCTATGCATTTAGATTCAACAAATCTAATTTACAATCCGATAGTTAGTGCTTTAGATATATTTAGCAGTCATAATTCTAATGTATGCTTGTCGTTACAGTTTGGCTCCCTGGCAGAGGGAATTTAATTTTCAAGGACCTCAAAATGATCCCTGCTTTATAAACTAGTTTAATATTCATTCATTATGTGAGAGCAACTAAACCTTGGACTAAAAATATCTTAATTACAAATTGATAAACACGCTGAGCAGTCACTATAATATAATGAACGTGCCTGATATTGAGTAGGACCCTTTTTTACTGCTTGTGTACATGACAAGCAGCAATGCACTGTGTTTTCAGGCAACTTTCTATCATAAGCAGTATTACCAGCAGTTTGCACTCCAGTAGCTTTGCTATCGGATCACACTTTTACTCTGCCCACAGGCACCAAGAAGCCTTGGCGGTCCATGACCCCGTCACAGGTTGACCTCTTTTCTCTCCTTGAACCATTTTTTGTTAGATAATGACCCAAACCAGGATCACTCGAGTTGTCTTTCCATCATTATTCAAATCCTTCAGTTATTCTTTTATTTATAATGTTATGGCTGATCAGTGTGCCGTATTCACGTTCTCCATTTGCTTTATAATTTTTGCAAAGAAACTGCACAGCTTTGAATTCTTTCCCACAACATATGGATCTGTTTACAGAGTTAACACTTGTGAAGTCACGAATCACTGTGGCTCCTCGCTAATACTTCTGCTAGCAAGAGAAATTATAATAAGTATCAGCCATATTGTGGTGGAAGTACACCAGGACACTCTGACATCTGTTAACTGAAAGGGAGATAATGCGTCCTTGACATCCCCAAAGATTACACAGTACGTACCACAGTGGGTGGCTTCGTGTCCAGATGGTTAGAGGTTCAAAAACATTTATTAGGAGAAACTGAGTTAATTGCAGCTAATGAGTTGAAGCAGCATTCACAAAGCTTTAGAAGCAACCATCAAACATCTCAAAGTCTTTGGAACTTTGAGTCAGCGCAGCCTCGTCTGAAAGCCTCATGTGCCAGAATTAAAAATCTGAGTTTGCATCGTGCTGCGGGGCATAATCTCTGGAGGTAAAGAGGAGTGGAACTGATAATGAATCTGTGCAGTGATATAATTATACTTGGGGGCCGAGGCCCCCCTTCCTGCCGCAGCCCTCACTGGCCAGACAGGAATAAGTTAACACCAGCTTTCACCAGTCTCCCAAAGCTGTGGCAGGAGGAAGGCCGGGATCAAAAGGCCGAGGATCACCCTAAAGATGGAATCCAATTACTTTTATCTTGTAACAAACTTAAGATTGTTGTGGCTGAAAGAATACTTGATAAATTAGACCTAAGTATTCCCGATTTTACTCTTGGTACTATCATAGCTCAGATAATTTCCCTCAAGAGGCTGGAACTGGAAAGAGATTAGCTCATGTCAAAAATAATTAAAAATGGATTACAAAGAGAGGAAATAGAATTATTTGAATTTTAAATGCAAGATAATTTATTCAAGGCTTTTCCAGTGTGACTCTCACCATTAAACTTACAGTAAGTGAGGCCTGTAAAGCTTATGAAACTCAGGTTTATTGGTTTTAGAGTGTCTAGTCGCACTGCATTGAAAGCGTTTACAGGAAAAAGAAAATGTAGATAAGAAAACTGCACATTACTTTTTACTTTAAAGGCTCCAGTATTGTTTTGACTCACCAGAGATTTGATAATGGATTTGAGGACAACTGAGCTTCAGTGAACGAAAGGAAAAAAAAAAAAAAGATGAAACGCACTGGTGAAATTGAAGGAAAGCTGAAAAATATCATCCCACTGTAGCAAGCATCGAAAACTTAGCACCAAAATCTTCACACCGACAGCGTTTGGATAGTGATGTACCTTTTTACCGTAGCTGCTTGTATCGTGCTTTGTCGTGAGCCTGTGGAGTCGTAAGGATGAAGCACGCAAAAAAACATATCTATGCCTGGAGAGTGTGCTGCATTACAGGGATTGTTCAGGAAGGTGGTGGTGGGAGGGGGGACTCTTTCAGTCCATCTGAACACCACATGTCTCTATGTTTTAGTTTCTCTTTAGTCTATTTTAGATTTCAGAAGATTTCAAGTAGAAACTGTATCAGCTTTTTGAATAATAGTTGATTTAAGTCCCCCACCATTCCCACTGTTGATTGTATGATTTATTAAGAAAAAAGATATTAGGATTTCAGTGTGATATTTAGATACTTAACAGTGCCGTGACAATGTTCTCTCTGTATTACTTTCAAACCAGGTGTTCTGGACAGATGTTTACAAAAAAAAGAAGAAAAATCACAACCTCACTTTGAGTGTTTACAGACATTATATAGTCAAAGAAGGTCAATATTACAATGTTTGATAACAGGATAACAACATAGAAGACGTTTATATCTTTCTAACACTATTGTAGGTTTGAGAAAATGTCATGGGGAGGGGTTCAATGAAAATCTTTTTCCAGGAGAGAAATGTGTCTTTACCCATTATGAAGGGATGTGTCCGTATTCAGCCACAGTATTGTAGATGTCCTTATATTGCCCTTAGAGAGGCAATTTGGTCAGTAATCGTTGCGTTGACTGATTTGTTCTGGTGGTTTTTTTCAGAGTCAAAGAGAGCACTTAGCTCTCAAATGTCCAGTGAAGTAATAGTATTAAAGTAGCAATCATTTCCTGCACAACATATTTAAAAGCTGTACCTTGGTCGTCATGAAAGAAAGAGGCGAACTTTAACTTTGCGAAAATGGGACAAAAGACTTCCGACTGTGAATTAAGAGAAAACTGACCGTGACTTAGGTTTCTGCCTGCCAGCTCAGACATATTTCATTTCAAGTATTACAGAGGATTTTGAATTGAGCACTTCTTTTGAGGTTTGTTATTCAGATTTAAAGGCGACAGCAAGTGAAAAATGTCTGTAAGAGGCCAATTATCTTCTATTTGTTATTGTAAAAGTGGATTATTTGTCCTTGAACTGTAAACGCCTGTGTTGCTGTTTATTGAATTAAAACCTTTTGGGAAAAGTCTCCGACCCCAATAAAGATTAAATTTCAACTTTTTCCGGCGCCTTCTTCACCTTCAAACATTGAGACTGCCATTCTGATTGTCTGTTCATGTTTTTGGCTCAGCAGATATATTTAGCATGGAGAAATACCACGGGCTGATACTAACCTATCGCCCACCCTGCCTTCATGTTCCCCAGAGTGTCATCATCCTCGCCATCAGTCTCCCGTGTTGCTACCCTCGATGCTTTGTCTCTGGCTTCCCTTGACCTTTAAGATTTTACCTGCTCGAGGCAACAGCTACCTGCGGTTCCAGCACATCCTGTCACACAACGGCAACTCTGCTCACAAGAATATTAATACATACAGGATACTGACAAGGAGTGGTGTTTGTTATGTTCACCGTAAGATTACAAATGCGGAGGGCCTCGGCATAACACAATCAACTCCACAATCCTCAAAGAGCTGCTGTGGCGGCGATTAGACCATAGCCGAAGGACAAAAGTGTCTCTCAGTGCTTGTACTCCACTGAGCACCGGTCGATACGTTTTAAATTAGAGAGCAGCTGATGACTGAAGGCCATTGAATTGTATGTTGGCTCAGGTGTGTTGAGGACCTTGTCATCTGATGCAGACACCATGCCCTCTAGTAAATGACTGAGCTCTCTGTGTATCCACACACGTGACAGCTCTCTGATGTCTCTGCAGCTGGGAGCCTTTTATAAGTTAATAATACTCTCACCAGCTCACTGTCATCTGCTTTGGACAACAAGACTCAGGCTGTGGTCAGTGTTTGTATGGCATTAGGAAAACAAATATGATAAATCAAATTAGGACTTCCAGTTCTGACCACTAGATGTCCTCGTAATTTTAGGAATCCCTTTCCCTGCCTCAGTAAGGGTGGGAGTTTATGTGCAGGGTTTCCACTTAGTGGCATCAGCACAGTGTGGGAACATTTTATCTACTGGTATCATGTCAGGTTCACACTGATCTATCTGTGTTAAGAGTGCAGCTGTATTTATTATCCCAGATTGTGTTTCCCAGCAGTGGTGAAGATGAAAAATTGGATATACATCAATTAAATAAACACACCTCTTGCAAAATAGCGTGAAAAAAAATCACTCATAGTTTAACATTAAAAAAAAAGTACATTAAAAAATGTTCGCCCTTGACGTATTACATGAGTATCAATTCTCTACTGTGTTTGCAGAAAACTACACTGACTTAATAATTAAAAGATGATTCTGAAATCTGTATCAATTTGTGACTTTAGCAACTTTATCCAGAAGACGACTGGTTATAGTGGTGTCAAATCTCCTATGTCCTCTCAACGCATCACAGCTCCTTTCCTCTGCTGGGGGCAGTAACTTCATTGCAACCGTCTGATGGAAGCTGGACGCTGCTATTGGGTTAAAATGTTGAGTGACACTATAATCAGCCAATCAGATTTAGATGTGTTATTTGCGGACCGCCTTAAGGGCCAGCAAAGTTTCGAGCGCTGGCCTTGCCCTCGTCATTGAAATGGGCCTGACTGATTGGCCCATGGGCATGCGCGTGATTATTATTATCTGCTACTCTGGAGTGATGATGGCGGGTAATTTAACAGCAAGATCGGATGATACCATAGCGGACCGGAAGTAGACCGACATCAGAAATGGATGAGCTAACTCAGGCCAACAAAGTCTTTTTGCAGCATTTTACAGCAGGATGGATTTAATCTACAAGTGATGGTGAGTGCTAGTTTTTTTTTGTATTACTTTCTCTGTGTTCGATTGGTGCTGCTGTTAGCATTTTGTGCAGTTTTTTTAAAATAATTTTTATTGTAAAGTGGTGTTTCCCATACAATCGTGTACAGACAGACATGATGACATGATGACGATGATCTGATGGGGAAGCTGCATAGTGGCATCTTGATGTGATATGTTGTTGTTGTTGATCAGTTGTCATGTTGGTGTGGATTAAGTACATAAAGCATAGTCGGGGCCTTACATTGGATTCGGGATGTGTATTTACTGTAGGACATGAGGCCACTGCAAAGGGTGTTTTAACTGCTGTACCACCAATGGGTATTTGCTATAGTTATGTGTGATCAATCACATTTTCATCAAATTAGTGCATAAATAAAGTGCACCAAATAGGTGATTGCCAAAACAAATCTGATAAACACTGTGGTGTTTATGCTATTACAAGAAAAATGACACAATTACCAATGATCTCAATAATTAGCGCAACTATTTTCTCTGTGTATTTCTTTGCAATTACCAGCATGGCTTTATAGAAAACATAAAGTGATGCACAAGTTTTTGAATATAATGACCTCAGAACATAAATACCCTGTTAAAGTACCTAAAAATGATCCCATTGCATTGTATTAACAACTTTACTCACAACTAAAGATGATATGTGAAGTATGTGGATAACCTCTCTTGAAGAGTAGCAGGTAAATTGAGTTGTTTGAAGTTTTAACGATAACTCACCTCACATCTGAAAGGCTTTGTTTTCCTGTCCAGTACAGTATGTAGTAATTATAATAGGTGTGTTATATGGATTGGAATCGGATTCTGACAGCTGTGAGGGGAGTTTCTATTTATCAATATGTTAAGAAAAATGTTTTAAAAAGTAATACATGAAGTATTCAAAGTCTTACAGGTATGACACCTGCAGACCTGTACAGCCGCCACAGGGCTCAGTCTACAGCATTGTGCAAATACCTAAGTTGCATAGTGAACAAAAAGTTACTTAATTATAGCTCAGCTGATTGAATACATTTACTATTACCACCTCTTATACAAGTAACGCCGACTCAATTTAAATCAAAGCCAAAGAAGAATAAAATTCCGTCACTGATAAATTTGGATTTGAAAAGTCACAGTGAGGTTTATTTCTAAGTTTTCTTGAAGTTCTGGCAGCCAGAGTAAGAGCTAGGAGCCCTTCAGCTGGTGGCTGGTGTTGATCTGTAGGAATGCTGGCAGAGTCTCTGCACTGCTGTTGTTCCTCTGCTGACTCTGGCAGATACATTTAACAGCACACTGATCCCGCAATGTCTTATCTTCTCTCAAACAACCCTAATCCTTCTGCACAGAACGAATACACTGTACATCCCATCTCCTCCAACTGTGGCAGCTCGACCTGGATCCCCCACGCAGACAACCTGCTCTCCCTTTATTTATTTTCTTCTGAGATGTTAGATTTCACAGCTGCGGAGTCCCTGCGCGGCTTCCCTGTGAAGACTGACACACCGCGGGCTTCAGTCGTGACACTCGATACCTCTGCCGAGCGAGATGTTGGAGATTATTAATTCACCCAAACCAATATGAGTCAGGTCGTGCGTGCGTGTGTGCGTGCGTGCATGCGTGCGTGCGTGCAGCTCAAGTTCCAAGTGGTTGACAGTTGACATTTCAGAGAAGGACAGGAATGCAAACTTTAATACACCTTTCCAGAAATTGCAATTACATCAGATACGGCATGTAATGAATGTCTGCTGTTGGCAGGACCTGAAAAGTTCTCTCAGGATAAAAGGAGGAGGAGGTAAACACCTGTTGTGTGCAGGTGCATCCTCTGCTGCGGAGTCAGCATAATGAAGCACCTCTGAAGTCGGCCTCTCGTCTCTAACAAAAGTGATGTGGGAAGAAGCCGACACAGCAAGTCCTTTGTAGCTTCGGGGGCCTCTGTCAGAGCGAGCACAGATGATATTGGACAGCTTGCCCTTGAGGAATGCAAATAGGACGGTGTTTGGGCCCAAGCCAGTGACTTACTGAGCCCTTTAACTCATCCCATTCCTGGATTCATCCATTTCGCTTCACACAAAGCTGTGTTGACTGATCCTGATACGATCAGCGAGTCCGATGCAGTTCATATACACGGCCATGCAAACTTTGACACGCTCTCATTAGATTCCCCACACTGTAAAACCAATAAGTGCTTGATGGATCTTTCTATCATGCACATAAATCTAAAATCCAGCAGATACAGTTGAACAAGAGTGCCCACAATTAATAGAACGGTCACTGTAATGAAAGAAATAACAGAGGGACGTTAAACCTCAGATTCAACCACTCCAACTCGAGCAAAAACATACTTGAAGCCACACGTATATAACAAGCGGACATTGTCTGAAATTAGTATATTTTTCCCATTATTTAATTTCAAAAACATCATCATTGAGCAACTCTCCTCCAGTTTGAAGCAAATTGTTGTGTGCATCAAATAGTAAGTGATACCGACTTTTCATATTTTCATCAGGATTTGTTGTCTCAGATCTGTTACTACTTCACTAAACTCCTATTTACTGGGCATTGCATTCAAAGAGATATTTAGGAGGAGCATATATTAAAAGACTGCAAGAGTTCCTTGCCCAGTTGCATTTCATTTTCTACTCCGACAGCAACTTTAAATAGAGACGCTATTAAAGAGACATCAAGCTGACAGTTAAATGATCATTATTGCGATGTTGAAAATGAGGGCAGCATGTGACTTGTGAGCTGCTGCATCAGCACAAATCAGCTTCAGATAAGTTTATGGTCACCCCCTTCAGGCAACAACAGCAGAATGTATGTCAGTGCATAAACTTTCTTTTGTTGACAGTGATAATGGTTGCTCAGTGAGAGTGTCAGCATTTGTTTCAATGTCGGGAAGTACAGTCTGTTTTTCTGCTGTTTTTGAAAGCACTACTTGATCAAGCTGAGCAATGACATTAATGTCCTGAAGCTGTTTGCTCTCTGCCCCATGATGTGGAGATTTATCATTCCCTATTTCTGCATTGCAAAACACAAGCAACCGTGAACATATCAGCTCACATGATGATTTCTATACATGCGATTTGTTGGTGTAGGTCATTTTACCATGCCTAAAACTACCTAATTTTACACAGTGCACCTTTAAACTTAAAATAAAAATGTTTATGATAAGGCAAAAACACAACATTTTTGTTATTTTGACACAAAAGAAGGAATTTCCTCATCGCTACAATAACATAATAGATAAGCCTGGAACTGTGGTCAGAGACAGATAATGCACAACTGATGAAGAAAGCCAATTAAAACAGCATCACTGCTTTAGGAGCTGGGAACCCGAGTCACCTCTCTCGAATAGATTATTGCATTCTGGCTTCACATCAATCTTTCAATAAGCACAATTCAGCAGCCCGGTTGGATAAGCATGAGGGTCTCATTTGCATTTTTAAGCGAGTCCACATCAGCGGGTCAAACCATGTTAGAAGACTTCCTGAAGATTCAACATTAAGAAAAAAAACAATCACCAGAAGGTTTTTAATTTTTTAGATTAGTCTGATATTTATCCTGAAATTTACAAACGTATTTATAAAATAGAGGTGATGAATCAGGTTTTGATGAGAGCATTAGACTATCTATATCTATTCTAATCTATTGCAATAGAATAGAATAACTTTATTGTCAACATACATGGGGGCATGCGAGAAAATACTAATTGCTGCCACTGGTCGGTAAAATCTAAATGAACAACAATCCAAAATGTACATATAAAACAAGAAAATATTAATAATGATCGATAATAACATGTGCAAAAGAGGCACAATATATAAAATACACTGCCGACATTAATATAGTAAAATAAAAACTGATAGAATATAATAAATAGAATAAATGTGGGTGGAGGATTAGAACCATAAAAAGTGACACTCTGCATTACTGCTTTGAGTTCAAACATCTGATAGACCCGGGGAAAAATGTTCCGAGTCTCCAGTCTGATGGCAGCAGGCTGAAGCGCTGCTGGCCAGGGTGGGTGCTGTCTGGCCAAATTGCTTTTGCTCTACTGATGCAGTGAGAGGGTGCGATGTTCTCATAGGGGGGGGCAGAGGGCAACTGAAGATTTTCACTGCTGGTCCTGGTGACCCTCTGCTGAGACGTCCTGTCTACGGTGGAACAGGCTGAAAACCAGATAGTCACACCATGTCATGACGCCCACTGGTGTCATCAGCACACTTAATGGTGGCGCTCGAGGGGTGAGTGGCGGTGCAGTTTTGTGTGCAGACGGTGTATACGAGGGAGCTCAGCACACAGCCCAGGGGGGAACCAGTGCTGAGTGTCCAAATGGGGGAGTAGAGCTGAGCCACCCTCACAACCTGTGATTGGTTGGTCAGGAAGATCTTGATCCAGGATAACATCAGAGGGGCAAAAGTCCAGGTCCACCAGCTTCTCCACTGGAGTATCCGAGCAAACGGTGTTGAACGCCGAGCTTTAGTTGACTAACGACATCCTGACATGCATTCCCGGGAGCTGTCAGTGGCTCATATCTCCCATTATCACTCTTTTGGTGCAGTAGGTGAATATGTTGTAAACTTTATTCCTTTGAATGGTAGAATACAGCAGGAGTGCCACTAGCCTAAAGGGGTATACCATGCGCACGTGCTGCTTCCAGGTGAAATATTTCAGCTTTATCTCATATTGAAAGTCTGTGTTCAGTGTTTGTGCTCCAACATCAGTGTCTGCATACAGTCATTGTGCTTCAGGCTGTGAAGTGTTCCATATAATTATTTATGACTGTTATACAAAGTCGGTTATATGCAGGAACATAAATACACAATGCCTCAGGACCCATGAAGAACAGTATATCCTCTCTTGTGCCATAATAACCATGTGCAGCATATGATTTCCTCCCACCGAGAACAGCCCAAGGTTCTTCCCTTTGATTTCTTCTGATACCACTGATCTTTTCATTGATTAAATAGCATTCCAAGGTATCGAGATGACTTGTTGGTAAAGTTACTTTCCTGCTGAGTCATCACTGAAATGTGTCATTGACAAAAACGCATCCCAAATGGTAGAGAGAAAAATGTTTGGCGCAGGATAGTCTGCACCATAGTGTGATGTCTGAGAGTGATTTAATTTTGGGATTTGAATTAAAAAAAGATATTTTGTTGTTGTTGTTGCTGTGGGCTCTTTGAAGAAGTCATTATTGTTGTGTGGCATGTCCACATGAATCATCTGTTTATCCACTCAGTTCTAACTGTGGTTCACTCCGTCGGTCACAAACATGCACGTCCATGGCCAGCTCTTTCAGCAACAGCTCAAAATGCTTTCCACGGTACTTTGTACTCCGTCAAAGCTCATAAACAAATCCCGACTGTTTGTTCTGCTTCATTTGTTTTATTTAATAGTGATGACACCAGGGTGAATGCAGTGGAATTAATCTCTGTTTGCCCGTTTCTACACATTATTACACAATATTAATCTGCTCCCCTGCTGCTCCATTCTTCAGTGGAAAGTGAGATCCTCACATGCATAGTTAAGCTTTTCTTGGCAGTCTATGTAATGTGTCAATGGGGGGATCCACTTCAACTTGGCTGGCGATGTTACAAAGAGCTTTAAATTGAGGCCAACACAATTTGCTGCCTGCTTCATGGCAGGACTTTACATAAGAGAGTGGCTTCATGGGCTGCAGACCTCTTCAAGAAAGCACGAGGTCCGTGCCAAACTTAGATATTTAACAGACAGCACTTAGGACGAAGACGACGAGATGCACAGTGACGGTACAAAAGGAAACGTTTGAGATTGAAAAAGCAAAATAAAAAACTTGCACTATACAACAAAGGGGGAAACAGTGGGGGGGCAGAGAGGGCTGGAGCTCCCTCGCCCATCCTCAACATCAAACAGATGACTGTCACAACCAATATATGATTTGTTTTTGAAAATTGAAAGAGAAAAAGAGGAGTTCCATTAAAGAGGGGCTGCCTACCCCACAGCTACACATTGAAATATTTAGAAACGTAACTATTTAAATCAATATGCAATACCATACAAGAGAAGGAAGTCTCAGCACATGTGATTCAGTCCAGGATAATTACAACTGTGCTGCTATTCAGAACAACCTCAAGTTTATTGTTTTTTATTTGTTTTCACAACAGTTGCAGCAATACAAATACATACTATTCATTCAATCAATTCTTCAACAGCATCGGCAATAACACACTAAATAACTGATGCTGAACATTACAAAAGAGCTTTTGTTACAGCATTCCTACTTTATTGTAAAGGTTCTGCTTGTTTTGAGTCATGAATATGTACTCGCACATTCATCTCTCATGTGCAACCAATTATAAAAACAATACCCAGTGAGCTGGTCCTCATCATGGTATGTTGAGTATCATACTTTCACCTAATCACAGTCTTAAATAGCAATTCTATAACAATTTTTTTTTTTTTTTACTTTTAAATCTTTTAACAGATACAAAAGCCTATCATGTATATATGTTTTGTAAACATCACACCTTAAGACAATCAAATGATAGAAAACACAAATGGGAAATACATTTTACTGGAGCCTTGTACAAGGTTCTACAATTACAGTTACTGTAGATAACTTACCAATGCCAGGTTAAAGGAAATATGAAACGTTCAAGACTTGCCAGAAACTTGCTCAGTAAAGTGCTAAATATGAGAAACTTAAGAAATAGTGTATCTGCAATACTCATGCATAACAATACAAAGTGCGCAAGTTGGAATTATAAATGAACTCTGACTTTGACTGTGCTAAAAGCAAAAACAAGGTTTTTTTTTTAAACATCTTATCTCTTCCCTGAACAGTTTTAAAACCCTCATTTTTCAGACTAATAAATACACTATGTTTTTGAAGCAAAATGAGTGTGTCAACCTACAGTGCACATTGATTCATACTGTTTGCTTTGGCACCAACAGACCTAAATGACTTGACCCTGACTGAGACAGAACTTTGGGATCATGCCAGTAATCTGGTATTGATGAAAGTTCAAGCAGAACAATTTCCCCTTGGCAATACATGTATTTTTCATCACATTAGTCATACAATGTGACCCTCGAACTTTTACTTTTATTACACATGCAAATATAAACTTTTTTTTTCTTCTATTTTCAGTATATCTTAAATGTTGTAGTGGGAGTAATAAAACGTTCAACAGGAAGTTAGGAAGGTCACAAAAGGTGATGACTGAGCCAGAAAAAAAGAAATTGCAACCACTTCTGAAGAAATCACGCACAGCTTTGTATCAATGACAGGGTGACATTAAAGATGACATTTTGACCAAAGCTGTTTGGTCCTCTTGTTATTCATACCTTGTCACTGTTGCCCTTTTCACAAGAAAGAAATAACAGAGAATGACTAAATCCTTCACAGTAGCAGCCATGCCACCCAAAGTCAGTATTAATTGAAAGTAAAAGACCACCACCCTTGCATTTATCTGAGTATTCTTCTCACTTCTTGTTGCAAAAGCTCATATCCTCTGGTGTGAAGCTCCTTTTTTTTTTTCCGTCCCCTGACTGATTGTGCTCGGAGTAATCTTTAGTTCATTTCCTATTAGAGCTCCTCACAAGCGGGGCATCTGTGGGTCAAGTGGTCAGTCGGAAAACCAAAGTGCGCTCAGCTCCGTCTTTGAAGTCTTTGATGGCCACTAACTAACAAAGACGACTGTATCCACGGCCACCGCTGGTGAAAGACGAAGAATGCGACCAGTCACCGCCGTTAAACTCCCCTGGTTCATTTCAAGGTCAGCAGACTTTTCACACTTCCCAAACTCTGTTGGACACGGAGCAGATTTTGCACCGGACCATCACACCTCCTTTGTAAACCGATGTTATGATTCATACAGGAACCTTTAACACAATGAGCTTACTCTATTTTCCCTCATTCACTTTTGTACGATTGCACAAACACATGTGAGAACTGTTAAGCCTTCTGACATTGAACTGCCAACTATTGAGTTTTTTTTGAGAATTTCCAGTCATTTAAGCATTTAAAGCCATTATGTGGTTAAGAAAGACTCCAATAAGCTAATCAACTGAACAAAGAGGAAAACTGCTAATTTTAATAGCAATATTGTATGAACAGGGTGCAATCTCTGGCCTATGTACCCTTAATTCGACAAAATAATTTTTAAATATTTTTGCATGTCGCCAGCCGGCTGGGCCAAAATATACACCAAGTTGTATATGCTGGTTGAATTTCAGATTTCCTGTAAATTAAAATGTACTCATCCATAAGCAATAAATTATAAAGAAGCTGTAAACCCTTGTGTTTTTATGAAATTCTCCATTTCTCGTATCTGACATTCTCGTTCCTCCAATCCTCCCTTCTGCTTGTAAGACAAATCCTTCCTTGAGGGTCCATACGCTTTATGTGCGTTATTATAGAAAAAGTCTGCGTCACGTGGTAGAAAAATGCCGCAGTCTCTCGCTGTCAAAGTTCACAAGGTGGGAGGTACAGCTGTGTGTAGAGTTCTCTGTCTCGCTCCTGACTGGACCCTCACATGGAGGCTGTGGGGTTGAAGCGAAGGAATCCTCCTCACAGAGAATAAAGCCGAGAACCACAAATCTGAAAAGTGTCTTTGTGAACTCTGGACTTGTGGGTACAGTATGTGGGTCAAGAGAACAATATATAATGTCAGCTTGGCTCTCATGCCCCCCCCCCCCCCCCCCCCTCTCATGCCCCCCCCACCTTCACACAAGTCACCTCAGTTTCCACTGCATGGAGGTGCGGGGAGGGGCGATGGAAGGACAAGGGGATGTTGGCACTTTCAAGTTGTGTTTTTCAATGGCAGGAGCAGCTGTTAAAATGTTATCCTATCATTTGGTCCAATCACGCAGTGTTCCTCAAGCTCCTCAGCTGTCCCATGTTTTGTTTCAGTGTCTCCGAGGACCTTAGCTTTAACTTAACGAGGCCCGCTCACCCTCTCTGTAAGGGACACAGCAAATTCTCAGAGCAGGTGACATCTCAGTATCACAATCTGAAGCTTTGTCACCATAAACAACTCATTTCGAGGTTGGGGAGCCAAAATACACAAACATGCTGCACAAGATGTGACAATGACGCTCACCTTTACATTTCTATGTTGTTTTGAAACATGCAATGAAGACTTTCAGAGCTGCTGTTGGGGGGATTTTTTTAAATTTATTTATTTATTCACACTATTGACTGGAAATGGCATGTTTTTCTACACACATGCAT
The DNA here is from genome assembly GCF_963422515.1 of Blennius ocellaris. NCBI lineage: Eukaryota > Metazoa > Chordata > Actinopteri > Blenniiformes > Blenniidae > Blennius > Blennius ocellaris. The sequence continues at coordinate 12,941,337 of NC_137665.1, read as the reverse complement.
GGTTTAAGCAAGTCCTATTGCCCAAAAACATGCCAGCATGCCCTCCCTGAACAAAGCCAGGCATTTATCAAAGGTCCACTTTCAGTTCACCAGACTATGAAGCCTGATGGTGGCTGACACCGAGGGCCTTGGACCACCATGCAGTGACACTCACAGTCCGCTCAGCCTGCTCCCCCACAGCTTGTAAACTCCGTGGCCATTGTGGGTTAGCTGTACAGGGTGTTTTTATATCATGTGGATATCATGTGGGGAGAGTTTTAAAAGAGGGGCAAAGAGAGAAGAAAACCTTTCCATGCTGTATTACAGTAGAACAGTGGCTTAGTGCACCCCCGCCTCCATTTTCCAAGGATCCAGAGCTAATGCTTTGTAATTCGACTTAGTCTGTAGGAAAAGAAAAGAATATTGTGAATGCGGGCTGCCAAACTTGCAGGGAGGTGACGTCTCACTAATATGCTGCTTTGTACATGCTTGCTCCCATCTTGACAAAGATGTTACAGTGGCTCAGCTGAACTGCTCGTTCAACACCATCTGTCCGAAGTTTCTCATTTAGCACGAAAACAAATTGGTTGTGAGCAAAAAGAAGATGAATAAAAACGACAACCGTGTTTTGTGAGCTGAGAACTCAAACGAAAACAAGACTTGATCAATCGTCACCAGCTTTTAAATAAGCCTGTTCCCTTCCGTGATTACAGTGCAGAACTACTGAGGTACATGTTATTAAAGTTGGCCTTTTGACAAACATGCATGAAGGGAGAGCACATAAGTAAAAAGGGGCGCCCCTCTGCTTCTAATCAGCCTTGCTTGTTTGGCGAGCACCATCTGCTGAGGACCAGGCCCCAGCGGGGTGAAACTAAATCCAGATGCCTTCTATTTGGTAACATCAGCACTGTCTCATCCTATGCTCCCGACTCCTCAAACAACATGGCCGATTCTTCACGGTGCACTAAAACCACTTTTACACTTTCCAGTGGAAAAGTTGCAAACACCATATTTTGATTGTAATTGAGCAAAAGCAACAAAAACTAACTCAGTTCTGAACATGTGATTTTTTTTTTTTTTTGTCCCATTACTTGGGAATGATTTGCTACATGTACATGCAAAACAAATTACTCTTAATTATTTAAAGCTGAATCTTATACAAACAACAACTTGGAAAATGGAGAAACTAAAACATTTCATTTTGGAAATGATGTATCATTAAAAATAACACAATATTTTCTTGTGGGCACATTCTTGATAGAGAAAGTATGCGAACCCAAGATATCTCCTTGAGGAACTCCTTACTTAGTATCTAATACATTAGCAGTCATATCAAGAAATACAGTGATCCTATACTGAATTCTACTGAAATAAAACTGCAATGAAGCAGAGTCTGATGGGTTCAAGTTTTGTTTGGAAACGCTTTAAACATTTAAAAGTACTTTAAACTTTTAAAATACCTTAAGCTTTTAATGTAAGTAACTTATAAGTAATCAACCTATTTTTTTTTTTTACTTTGTGACTTTACTTTATCAGTTTTTTGTTCCAGTTCCAACATTTTTTTAGGTCTGCCGTTCATGCTAAAAAAAATAAGCATGAACAATGCGTCCCATCAAAGAATAAAATATGACATTTTTCATAACTAATATATTTCAATGGTTTATAATGATTACATATTTGTTCGTCTCATTGCGTTATATTGTCGCCATCTTTAAGGGAATTCTGTTTGTAGAATATGCAAAATCAGATTTCGTGTGGACACAATTTCACAACCTTTGATGGATAACTTCCTCGTTGCTCTACATTTTGCTCTGGGCTAATGCTATCTGTAATGTAGAATTAGGTTAAACAATCATAGTTTGTGCATACATCTCCAAACCGCGCATGGGAAAGAGAGCACAGATAAACAGAGCACACAGACTGTACTTTATCAGATCAAGTGCAATCACCCACATACACTCAAACATGTATCAGGCCAAACACACACACGCACACACACACACACACACACACACACACACACACACACACACACACACACACACACACACACACACACACACACACACACACACACACACACACACACACACACACACACACACACACACACACACAGAGCCTCCCTTTCACTCAAAGCCTCGAACCACACTGTGGTTGTTACACAACAGTAAAACCCTGCAGTTTGCTCCAGAATGCAGCGCTCCCCTTGAAGTGAGGAGTGGGGATTGCTGGGCTCATGGCATCTCAGGAAGAACCCCTGCTGTAAAGCTATGCTGTCTGCCTCTTCCATGTTCTCTGAATTTATCTATCCCACATCTTTCTCCTCTACTATTTATAGAGGAATAAGAGCAGACGACTGCTGGCTAATAATGAATGCCTTGGCTTTATTTCCTCTCCATTCTGTAGCCAACTTAATTACTTCTGTATATACTTTTCCATATAGAACTGAAACAATTATTTTTATATGGACGGCTATAAGATTGAAATATTATAGTATTTCAAGTATTTCTTAAACTCAGTTGCTGGAACGCTTTTTTTGTTTGTTTGTTTGTTTGTTTGTTTTTACCGTGCATGTGAATCATAGACGTTGAAAATGATCTGTACCATATATCTCTGCCGTGCCTGAATTACAGCGCAGTGTGCGCCATTTAAAGAGCCATACATCACAACCTGCAGCCTGCCAAAACCAGTAAACAAACCATTAGACATAATGGAGTATTATTTATTGTTGCGTGAGAAGAAATGCCAGCATGATGCCATCAGATATTAATAAGATGGAAATGCTTTACTTCGTCAGCGAAACTCAAAAGTGAAATGGGTTCATGGATTTTATTGCAATATGCAGCTGAAGTAAGACTCCCGCTAACTTTTAGAAGAATACAAACGTGATAATAAGCTACAGTCGACTCAGTCAAATGAAGAGGTTAGAGGCATCTTTAATTAGTTTAAGCTGGTACGCTTCAGTGTGACTGGATGAGAGTGAAATGATCAGATCTTGGATTCTTCTGTCGTAGTGACCAAAAAAAAAAATAGGATCTTTATTTCACTCAACTGCAGCCTTAAGGTTACAAATCGACAAATGGCCTCTTCTCACAGCCTCTGCAAAGATAAAAGAAAAATCTTGCCCTATCTTGCCTCATACACTTTCATCCCTCTGCTCCTGATTGGCTGATCAATCAATCAGAGCGCTGTGATCAGCTCACATGTGATTCCAATGGAGCTGTGGAAGACTCAGTTGTTAAAAAAAACTGGATTAACAAAAAGATTCTAGCAACACTCAACATCATCTTTTCACTCAAAATGAACCCGATTGACTTTTATGTACATGGAAAATAAAATATTATTAAAAAATACATATAATTCAACAAACTTGCAAACCCTTCTTTAAACAATCTTCAAATATCAACACTGATGTGATGGTGAGAGGAATGTGCATCTTTGTCTCGCCTCAACATGGACACTGATCCAAAAGTATCATATGCCAATGGCTCCGTGACACACGATTTTGCACGTTCACTCTCACAGTGTTGCCTTTTCTTTTAAATCAGGACAGAGGTGAATTCAGAGACTCTTTATAGCAGGGGCACAGAGAGTTCAACTTGACTCCGTAGTTTATTTGTTCATATATGTCGCATGTGCGGTCGATGGGATGAGGAGGTGCAATGTGGTCCAACCTCTGTGAGGTGTGGCTCATCTTCACACACAACACTTCCTCTTACTGACGTCGCTTCAGAGCAGGACACCATCAGTCGCGTCCCTGTTTAAATTTGACTGACAAACACAGTTTTTGCATGAATAACAGCACAAATTTGTTTGTCATCAAGCCAGTCCATGTTGAAGACTTGATGTGAAGTAAAACCGGAGGCACAAATTCCCATTCTAATACATTTTTCATTTAGATAATAAATATTTAATAAATTCCATTGAAATTGTTTAGTCTTGGCTTGTAACCAAAACGGTTGTAGCTCAAATGTGTCAACATCTGCAGTAGGAAGAACTCTTACAATCCCTTTTTGTCTGAATTATCAACAGTTTAAAAGTAGTGTTAGAAATGTCAGACAGTACGAGAGGAGAAAGGGAGCATGTAAGAAAGGGAATAAAAGGAAAATGTTGTGAAAAAAACTACAGGCTTGAATGAAATACAGATAAAATAGTAACTACTTATTGTACTTTAACTTGCAGGTTTCCCACAATGGTGTTGTTTTTTTTCAGTATAAGCAGTATAGATTTTTCTTTTGTGTATATGGTATAAATGGAGGTTTTTCTGTTGCATTGCATTGTGGTGTCTGACAGTGATGTTTAGTGCCACAGGAGGTATGTGGACCAGGATATTTTGACACATAAACTCTTTGTTGACATACTTAAGCTACAGACGTTAAGGTAAATATAAGGTTCCAAACTTTAATCAGCAGCTATCAAGCATTTCATTCAGTGATATATTAATTAATATACAAACTTGAAGCGAAATCTGGATATAGTGTATAAAGGCGTTGTGTGTTGCTCCACTAAATAGCACTATAGTGATTATAGTAGTGACTTTTCTTCTACCATGGAAATGTAAATGACTGGGGGGTTTTATTTCTGTGAGTGTTTTTCCTTCCTTCCTTTGATTTTAATGCAACCAGGTGTGGAGATTCAAAATATGCCTTGAGGCTGCAAGGCTGCAGATATAATGATACCATCTCTTCCTGTGTCACGCTGGAGCATTAACCCTTTGGTTCTGGATAAATGCTACAGCTTTTTTTAAATTTATTTCTTTTTTAACTAAAGCTGTATTGACCAGGCAGCCATCAGAGGGACGGTGAACACAAAACAGACACAAAACATAAAAGGACGACAACAACACTTTTGGGTGTGTTTGATTGTGTTGATGCAGTGTCCGCCTCTCTGCAGTACTCGTACCATGTCGTGCCATACGAGAGCAGGGTGGCCCACTGACTACAGTGCATGTAGGATCTAATCACATCATCTTTCTGTGTGATCCAATTAGGTACAAGCGAATAAAGGCCTCTGCATCTAATAACCAGCACGCATCGTTCGCTGACACTGGAATAGGGGCCACAGATATGGAGGGCAGACAAAAACCGTCTTGTGTGTTGCAGCGGAGGAATGCTCAGAGAAGTTCATGCCTGCTCCCTGGACTTACTCTTATCTGATTGAAAGCACAGGGAGGCCCATGCATTTATTCAGGCTTTCTTTTACACAAGCTTGTTAAGCTTAAAGTTTGGCTCTCCTGCACAGCTGCTGCAGAGCAAATCGGGTTCAAGATGTTACCCAGACCTGCCGAGATGTTTGGAGATTTTGTTTGTTGTAGGAGATTTTATTTTAATTCATTTCATTTCATTTCATTGTATTCAAGCAGTCAGCTGTCTGTTTTTGAGTTTGTGAATAGAATTGAGGCACGTTCTTTGTTAGCACTATATCATGTGTTTTGGGGTGTGAAGGAAATGTGGCTGATGAAAAAAGAAAAGAAAAAAACTGTGAAATGACACCCTTGTGGTTCAGCGATCTGACCAGGGGTTCTCCATGTGTGGACTATAAACACAGAGTTCCACCTCTGCATAACCTCACTCTGCTAATAAAGCTCATCCCTCTGCCATCTTAAATACATAAATAATGTGCACATGATGAGCGGAGGGACAATGGGTTACACTCCTATGATGCACTGACACCATTTCAGTGTGGAAATGTGCGGTAGGTATGTCCAGCACCCTGTCATCTACTGAACTCTGCATGTCTCTCAAAAATCCTGTGCGGTGAATCCAAACCTCAAATAAAACAAGCCATCCAGACAAGGGTGGCCACCTCAGCTTCATCCCCACCCAAACCTCCCACAATGCATTAAAAGAGTCAATAAAAGGAGCCGCTGGTAGGCAAAGGGTGGAATGTCCAGAGCCATGTGATGCACTTGTGTTGCTATATTCAAAACTGCATTTTAAAGGAACAAACATGCCTGACAGAAACGTATATAAAGTTGCTTCCATAAATAGATTGTTGGAGTCTGCACCGACAATAAGAGAAGGCCTCAAACAAAGCACAAAACACAAGAACAAAAGAGGAGGGCTTTGGAGGGAAAAGGGGGCCCAGAGAGGGGCGGCGACGAGAGAGAGAGAGCGAGAGAGAGCGAGAGAGAGAGAGAGAGAGAGACAGAGACGCACACAGTGCCATGCCTCCAGCAGACCAAATGCGTTTCACCACCATGTACACAAGCCTGTTCATCAGCTGCTCCGTTCTGTTTGTCAGGTGCATTGTATCTCTAAAACATACACTCTGAACTGATGATGAATTAAATGATTAGATTCCTGAAAGTGATTGCAATTTCACACTTTCTTCCAAATTCTGCTTTGTGGTGTATTTATCTGTAATTGGTTCTCATGGGCATTCCCCTGTTGTGCTAAATACTTCAAATGGCAAAAAATGGCAACATATCCCAAGCTTTAGCTCATGGGTCCTCAGAAATGGTAATTTCAAAACATTCATGTTGAATCTGTCTTCACATGTTCGTGGGTTTTGACGCCGTTGATGCACCTCATTTTCATTTCACCCATAAAGTGGATTGTTTCTTTCCCTCAGGCATCTGCGTAACTTTAGTAGTGCTTCAGTCATGAGTCACATGATTAAACCTTAAAGCCCTTCACAAGTTTGTTGAACAAATCAGTTTCATATGAGCAGTGTTGGACCTAAAGAAAAACACCCAGAGGCAGTAGAAACTATTAATGCAGCTCTGGAGTTACTGTAATCATGTTACGTCTTACTTACATTGTGGAGCAAAGCTATTTTAGAGCTCCTGTCTCTCTCTGTCAGCATTAACCTGCAGACACATTTGCAGCATTTAAATAAGCACTAGCTTAATACAGCCATAAACTCTGGGTGCTGCCGACTGCAAGGTTGTAGTTTTTCTCATCTGTTTTGAAGAATGAAGTTTACCAGCTATGAAAAATTGTGACATTAACTGCAGTATGTACATTTGACCACGACAGGTGCACTTTAGTCCGTATTATGTGATGAGTCAGATAGTCATAAAGATATAGAAATGTACAAGTTATTCTGATATAATATGAACTAACCTACTATGTGTTTGAGTTCCGGCTACATGTGACCAGATGCTTTACGTCGTTAAAGATGTAAATAATGCAATAAAAATCCACTGTGATCTGTAAGTTGTAAAGCACCTAATAAACGGAGGCATGATGTTAAAATTGCTGTTCTTTCATTCAAATGTCAGATTTGTCATGTGTTGCAAAATAATAGTTTATTTAATAAGAACTTCTAAATAATGTATTGATATGTTGTTGCACTAAAATAAAGACAGATTTGACATTTTAGTTATCTCGATATTTTAATACTATTATTTGTGGCTGACTTGGAAACAAAATTGCACTGCCTGTGGCCTCTGCGTTTGTTGCCCCTGCATTAGGCTGACCCACACAGTTTCCATCTAAATACATTTATATATAAACATTTATTTGTTACTCAATAATGTCACTCTAGTAAGTGTATTAAAATACACATTTCTCATATAGTCCATAATAATAAGTTTAGGACGCTGTAATGAAACATTTGTTCCCATATTTGAGAATATTCCAAAACTGGATATTCACTGAAGCAATTTATCATGTTCAGGGTTTGATTTTGACAGTTCTGAATTTTTTTTTCTACCGCACAACAGGTTTAAACAGTGAAAGGAGTTCTTAGAATCATTTCCAGGACTTTGTGGCTTGAGAAACTTTGAGCTGAGATTTCTTTTTTTTTTTTTTGCGGCACAGATGATATTTTAATTGTACATGTAACCGTGCCAGGGAGGCTGATGATGTTTTCCTCCCTTTTAAATCCTCATGTGAGTCAGAACAGCTTTGTGTACTTTCTGTAGGAGCACATGATTAATCTTCTTGGAAGCATTTAAGCAAAACCCACCTAGTCTCTAATGAATATGTTGCCATTGTTTTTGTTCATATTTTCGCAGTCATTCGTCTTTCTTCTGTTGCTTTAATTAAACTATTAATCTCCGTTCTGACTCCGAAGATTTCTCAAGTTGAGAACAAATGACGCAATATTACGCCTGCAGAACAATCTGCATGCAAGCGTGCACTTTATGCTGTATAGATCAAGCTGGAACAGGTGGTACGACCCTGTGGGCATCAAACGCGCTACAGATGTTATCACTTGGGTGTTGTATGCACAAGTGATCCAGCCTTTTAGTTTTTTTAAATTTCATGACTCTCGTCCCTTGTTTCAGTTGCACCAGAGCGGGATGAATAGGCCTCATCATGTGCATATAGTCTGAAAGAGGAGCTGCACTCTTTGAACTTTGAAAGAACTTTAATGCAGGAATGCGGATTATCAACATTTAAAAGCAACATTTAAAACTGCTTCTTTATGTTTAATGTCTTTGGAAGCTGATGTACAAATTCAAAAAACTACTCTGCATAATGAATTGGGATATAAAAGTGTCTTCCATATCGTATATTAACCCTACCGTTTGATATGTGGTGCAGTTAAGAGTAATTATGCTGCCTGGATCCTATGAAAAAATAAAAAGGGAGCACGAGTACAGACGAACACAGGCAAGTGCAGGCAAGCAATAATGCATTGAGGTGCTTTAGTATGGACGCATAGGAATCAAGCAGAATAGTTATTGCCAGACCAGGAAATTGCATTGGAAGCCAGAGAGCATAGTATACAATATGCAGGTCTGGTTTTATCTGTTTCGCTCACCACAGCCGAGAACATAAACAACATAAAACAGTCCTTTTAAGCCTTGCTGGTGTGCATCTGCTAACAAATCTGGAGACTCCATGATGTATTTTATATCATACTGTATATTTTGTACATGTATGAGCCATTACAGCTGCTGCGATTGAAATACTTACAAGCCAACATATACCTTATGTGACTGTAAAACATGTGGCCCTATTCTGTGGATTTATTTTCAACAAATGGCTGCTTGACATTAGAACCCCCCCATTGGCTGCCATTTGGTACACCACAAGGGTGGAGAAAGATAAATCTCCTAGAAATTGTGGGGTTTTTTTTCCTCCTGCTCTGGTGGTGAAACTACAACATGAGCCATAACCACAACAAGGACACATGGAGCGTTTTTTGATTACAATACATATGGACCTCATATCCAGTGCAACAATACAGAATATTTCCAGAACGGGTGGTGAATGAAAGAAAAACAAACCTTATGTCACTTTAGGTCTGACATCGGCAGGTGTAGGAGACAGACACGTTTCAGTCTTGGAAAAAGCACAAAACATGAACAGTGGAAATCTTGATAATCTTTTGCGTGGATTTCGCAGAATATGCAAAAGAGAAAAATGATAAGTTATTAAACTGTTGAATAAAGACTAAAAAAAAATCACATTTAAGTGAAACATCCCTTGTAGGCAAATAAGAATAATAGTGTGAAACGATGGTTTCTAGATTCTCCTTTTAAAAACTGCATGGAGATGTCAACAAAATGAAATGTGATCATGTGAAGTTGGATCTTTTTGGGAGGAGGAGGTTGGCAAACATTTCAGTGAGTTTCAGCACACATAAAAAATTTAAACCTAAAGAAAACAACACCAGACGTAATTAGGAAATAAGATATGAAGAATGAGAAGAAATTTAAAAGAGACAATGCAGAATGTGAATCTATTTGGATACAATCCTGTCAGTATTCTGTTTCTGTTGAGATGGGCAATATTTCATTTTCATGAAGCAGAGAGCATTAGCATCAGCATTAGCATGTGTTTTATTTTCACAAACCTTCAGTAAATTGGGCTCAATATATGTCAACATCCAGTGTTGTAATTTGAATTTTGTGCCAAAATTGTTTTAATCTGTACAGAAATGTAAAGGGCATGGTTGTCTTCTTTCAGAATCATCATGATAAATGATAAGCTCTGAATTATTTTTACCATGCCTTGATATAATACATCACTCACTGACTTCTTATCATATTTTAAAATCTTGGCATATGGGCGCTTCAGAAAGTGAGTTTCGTTATAAGTGAGCAGGCTCTTTGCAAACACTGGAGAGAAACTTAAGAGTAGCATCCCCCATCTGCAGGAAAATCAAGAAGTGCATTTCTTTAAAGGTCAGATTATTCTTCCCATTTAAAATAGATTCTATTATCAAAAGGGAAGGCACCTCTCAGAGTAGTCTCAGTCCCACACAAGGCTTATCAGTCACACTGCTATCAGAGGAAGAGGCCCCCATAGCTATCTATCCAAACTTGGCAAGGCCAGAAAGGGCTTATGGGAATTGAAGGGCAGAAACACCAAAATAGGTGAGGGGTAGGGCTGGGGGTGTTCTCCACCATTAAGGCCTGCAGCAGGAGGTATTCATATTCAGCGTGCCAAGCTCCCGCCAACCACCCGAATCTTAAAAACTCCTCAACTTTGATCTCAAAGTGCGACGGCACATTGCTGAAATGTTTCTGCACGCAAATACACACAGGTCAGTGACTGTTAGATACCAGAGGAATCAATAGTGTTACACCAAATGGCACAGACGACCAGAGTGTGTAGTGAGTCAGCAAGCGATTAGAATTATTAAATTAATAGATTAAATTAAAGAAAAATAATGCAGGCTCCGATGAATGTGACTAAGGTCTTTTCAACTTCTGCATTTTCTCATCTCTGCTTCAATGGACCTTCAGGAAGACCTTTTGACATGAACCTTCCCCAGACACTCACTCCATGTAACTAAATCACACTAGAGGTCATGTGCATCTTTCAGCCCCAAGATATACGTCCTGTTTATTGCCCGTAAAGATCATTAGCATTTCCTCCCCTGCTGCCTTCCATTCCCTTGTACAAACATCCACACCAATTCAATTCTCCACACTCAGAGAGAGAGACCGGCCTGATTCACAGTCGGGGACTCGAACCGCCTCGCAGCACAAATGAACTCTGCGCGCCGATCAAGAGTCATAAACACACAGGTCCATGGGCTCTTTGTTCTTCATTCGAAAGGATCCTGACATTTGTTGTGATCCTTTTTCTGTTCCAATCAGTCCATGCACAGTTCCTTTTCTGGTTCTGTTTCAGATATAAAAAATAAAAAAAATGGCTTCAGGAGCATTGTGTAATAATAAGACTATTGTGTTAAAACAATGCACGCTTCTGTCAAAGATGATGAAGTCATAAGAAAATAACTAAATTACATGTAACCAAAACTTTATTCTGGTCTTTTCCTGGTTACTTTTTTCAGCATACGGCATGTTGTTGAAAACCTGCAGCCTTCAGCTAAAGCCTATGTTGAATGCTGATTGATGACAAACATTATAGTTCAACTCAGCAGTAGATTTATGGGCCTCTCATTCAGGCAGCTGTTCAACTGGACTGTAAAGTGGAAGTGAACACCAACAGCAAAAGCAAAGATGGTTTGGTTGCTGCTGATTGGCAGTCGCCTCTTCAGACAGATTTAGGTGTAAACTGTGAAAGCTTTTCATCCTGAAAACCTTCATTTATATACATATTTTGACCCTAAATTGTATTAATTGAATGCACCATCCCCTCCTGAGTCTTGATGTGACATTGCTATTCTGTGGAGCTAATAAACTCAGATTTAGAAAGAAAATCTATTGCCCCACTTTAGAATTGCGTAAAAACTCAAACACATTTGGACTGTTGGCACCAATCCATTGACTTATGCAGACTGTTGATGGGAGGCTGAACCAACACAATGATTGAGCTTTGTGCAACATGCAAGTTGAACATCCAGTGTCATGATAAAGTGATCTCACCTCATGTCTGCTATGCGGGGATAAACTGTTGTTCCATTCCTTTTTGACCAGAACTTTCCAGGTGAGGGTCCTGGGAGCTGAAATCCACCATGGTGCACTTTGGACAAGTCAAAAAACCACATGAACATGCAAACTCTGTCTATAAATGAACCGGGTTATTCCAAAATGAGGTGGAAAAATCTAACTATTATACCACTGTACCTCTTGAATTCAGTCCATGATGTGGTGAAATCAGCTGTGCAAAGTAGGTACAATCCAACATACTGCATGTAGATCAAACACCACGGGCCAGCAGTGGCTCAACATTGGAATTGAGGTGAGAAGTTTTTCCACAATCAACCAAAACCTTTTACAAGTAAGAGGATCAGACTTTTGTTGGAGACTTTTTGTAGGTACAATTTTTTATAAGCATCCGGAGTGTAGAAGAGTTTATGTCCGAAACACTGGAGCAGTAATAGCACATCTATCTACAGGCAAGCTTAATCCAGAAATGAGAAACAGAAAATACAAAGATCAACGGAAATGCGCATTCTGTTGATAACACTTTTATCAACAATTTTTACTTTTTTTTATTGGTGACGCTATTCTCTTTTAGCAATGAGTAAACATCCTTCCTGAGCCCAAAGGTTGTCACAATATTTCAAGGTCTTCCTGTTGCTGCTATGGTGACTTTCAATAAGGCCCCTTTTTTATATATATAAAAGTGTTATCTCTTCCTGGAAAATATCAAGGAACTGCAGCAAAAACAATTTTACCTGACATAGTGCACACGTTTTAACAAGGTGAACTCTGCACTTAAAATGAGAATGCAACTCTGACTGTGATTAAACATGATGGATTTCATTAAAAAATAATGAGCATGTTCTATGTGCCCTCCTCAGCCCTCCATTAATAGGCTTATGAGATGACAGCAGTATACTGTATGCTCCTGAATGATGAGTGGAGCCGAAAAACATCAGCTGACTGGAGCTCGATTGCTGGTTGGTCGGTTTGTTGGCTGATGTCCAGAAGCTCTTCTTTACAGTTGACCTCCATTTCCAGACTAAACAAGTTTTGTTGTTTTTTTTTCTTCAGACTGAACGCACAATATAGGCAAGAGACAGTTTATTGTGGAATTTACAGTGCTGGTGCACACAAGGTAATACTGTACACACACACACGCACATACGGTTGTTGTAGTGGATGGTAGACCACAGGGTGTAGGCAGACAGCCAGCAAGCCAAAATGAGGCCCAAAGTAACCACACTGAAATGAACACTTTAGAGGACAGCCAAACCGCGACATCAAACACACAGACACACACAGCGAGCGAGAGGACAGAGACACCATCCAGAGGATTGTTTGCGATGTTGTGTGCTAACCAAGGCCTTCGAGAAAGAAGTTGAGGAGGACAGCATTTTCTATCCTGACCACTCGCCAATTCACTGGGAAGGAGAAAACAATGTCGAAAGCAAATCACACCGCCAAAAGAAAGGAGATCTGACATATTTGAACTCGCGTTGGTCCTGGATTTTGTTCCACATCTCAATGTGAGTCACATGATGGAGATTTACATGAAATTAAATATAAGCAGGATTAGAGACGGACCACATTCTGAGGGTAATTATTAACTTTTCTTCCATTGTTTGATGATGTTTTGGAGTTCACTCAGGTTTAGTTAGGTTTAATTCAGTCTTCAACAAACACCATCAAATCCAGGAAAGTATTTGCATTTCACATACCATGAATGTGAAAACATAGGATTTATCTCAGAAAATGAGACAAGCGGTGTGCTTGAACATTTTTTTTTTTTTCCGTGATGACATGACTTATTCAGAATATGCTGCTTTCCAACACTCGCAAAGCCAATGATAATCGCAGACACGTGTTTGATGTTCTTCTCCAGGGAACTGTTTAAATTGTACTATTTCTTTCCAGACATTTATCTTCTAACGTTTTCCAGCGAATCTTTGTCTGGAAGGATTGTTTTCTGTAAATAGAAACTGTCACCAGCTAACAGGGGACCGCTATGGGGACTTGAAATATGACCGTGGCCACGGAAAGGGCAGACACACAACTTGGCCTTCACCTGGTTTATTACAATTATCTTTGCCTGCAGGCATATCAGGAGCAGTTTCCAAACCAGTATTTATTTCTGGATAAAATGATTAGCTAATTGTAGCCTGGATTTCACCAACTCATTGTTTAGTAAATATCTTCAACACAATAGTAGCTTATTTCCTCCCCCGTGATGCTGAACTCTCAATCTTTCTTTCACTTGTTTAAATGTTTGAAATGTTTGCCTATAAACCCTGAGCAGTGAAAAGAAGCATTGAGAAAAAAAAAAAAAAAAGGGAAACACTTTCAGATGATAATGTTTGTCTGAGCACTTCTCTCCCACAAATCTTCTGGGAGAATCGTGTTTCTCTAAAAGCTTTCATGCCGTTCCAGAAATGTAGGAGTTCCTGCTGTCTGCAGTCCGAGAGCTCCCTGAACTGTGAGGTCAGCGGGAGGGAAAGGTGGTTCAGGGTTGGAGCCAAAGCCAGAGACAGACCAGAGGCCAGAGCATTATGAAACACACAAACACACAGCTGTGTGTGGACAACCTCCCACTGTTCTTGCCGATCCTCCACAACAGCCCACTAATCCCTCTTAGATCTGCTGGTCAGGGCCGGGCAGTGCCCGACCAGCGGCGCGCACGCATCTGCTGGAACCAAACGGTGGAATAATATTGGCAGACAGCCACTGAAGGATGAAGCACAAGGCAAAGCGGAGCATTGGAGACCCGAACCGGATCCAGCCTCTATGTCCCACAGGGAGAAACCGTTAAAACAAGGAAGAAAACAAACCTGACGCACATGTTTGAGGATTTCACTGTATTTTACTGGACACTCAGCATGGGGATCTGTTCAGTTGTATACCATTAAAAAAAACAAACAAACAACAAAAATCTCCTACTGTTCTCCCACGGTATTATTCTCTTTTCTAACAAAAAAATAACAAGGCTGCTGAACAATTAACGTGTCTAAGCCCAATAAATTCTTAACTGGATTAGGTGCAAGAGGATTTGTGTGGCCACCTGAGACTCAGCAGCTCTATTAAAAGCAAACACACACACACACACACACACACACACACACACACACACACACACACACACACACACACACACACACACACACACACACACACACACACACACACACACACACACACACACACATAATTATGATGTGTTTTAACCATACTGTAAAAGAAGGCCATAAAGCTTTTCAAATTGTTCTGAACTCAAACATTTGTGGCAAAAATTTACTAGCAGGATAAACACAGTTCATTACAATTCTATAGATGAGCATTTCGCAAAGCGCTCCAAACACAGTCACAATTAGAAATACTCACAATACAGTAATTAAGCAGTATGTTATTGTCATTTACAATGTCAGTTTCATTCATCAGCATTGGCAAAATGGTGGAAAGTTTTGGTAAATTCTGCTTTTCTCTTCATTTGTTTACAAAGCAAATTGCCATTCTGGATTTTCATTTAATATTTAGCATAGTGTAATGAGAAATGAAGTTTGTACACGGTGAATTGAAGTGAGTGTCTGCTACTGGCAATGCAATAAAAAGATAGAATAGTTTAAGCATTTTTTGTAAAAGATACTTTGCATATTTTCCTTTTTTTTATTGTTTCTCATCATGTGCAATTTAAGTATTGTGTCTGCTGCAGTTGGATTTAAGTATACATCTTCTATACTTTTACAACATTTCACCACTACCTATCAACCCAAAAGTGTTGAGTAGAACCCTCCACACACTGGCAATGACTAAGCTGATTACTACACCTATGTGATGATGAATTAGAATCCACAGTAAGAAACTGTGCAATCGTCAATTTACCAGTATAAATAGAAGGCTATTTAATCACCCACACCCTCAGTGGAGGTCACTCCAATCTTATGACTTTTATTTATACTAAAAGCTTCATGCAACCTGACCTGATTTAGGCTCTTTGACAAAAGACAACAATTGAATTTCCCCTCGAGAGACAAAGAAAATCCTGGGAACGTGCCGTAAAAACTACTGTTAAAGCATACGGCTGAGGTGGATGTTATTGAAACGGATACATTACAAGGTTGACCTGAGGTCACCGCTCATTCCTTCACCGGGGACAAGCTAACAGCGGCGCAGTGGGTGGAAGCAGCTGTCCGCATGTTTTCCTGCCTACACTTGAGCGCCACCTCCATTACCCTGCGTCTCCTTTTTAAAACACGCCCACTACCAAAACATTAGCGCTCTTTACTTACTCCAGGAATGTCGCAAAGCTATGCAGGCCTCTCTGCAGCTAAGTAGAGCACAATATCATATTATCTGTGCACTGGTGTCTTCACAGACAGGCTGACTCACCCGACAGTTACACCAAATATGGGATGA
Organism: Blennius ocellaris; assembly: GCF_963422515.1. Classification (NCBI taxonomy): domain Eukaryota; kingdom Metazoa; phylum Chordata; class Actinopteri; order Blenniiformes; family Blenniidae; genus Blennius; species Blennius ocellaris. Next base: position 12,925,208 of record NC_137665.1, on the reverse strand, counting down.
TAGAGAAATATCCCATTCTGAAATATCTTAACCTTTTCTGGCCAGTGACAAAAATTTTAACAGTCAACATCTACTTGCGATTAAAAAAGCAAGATAATCAACACAAATATATGGTAAGAAAGGTGTATAAAATGACCAAAACAAAGCACTTAGAAGTATATCAATGAAAGAAAATTGTATCGTCCAAAATAAGTCATTTCTCAGAACAATTTGTTTTGTGTCTATTTGTTGTAAAGCCAATGATGGGGAGTTTCTATCGTGGCTTTCGGGTCAGACAATACCTATTGATTGCGAAATCTGAACAGATCACAAATTGTATTAATAAAGACATTTGGGGATTGGATTGCCCAATGGACTGTGACTTAGAGTCTCAAATGTGATTAAAAGTGATTCCCTAACCTTTATAGCTTTAATGAGCTTATAAAACAGTAAATCATAACAACAAAACTTGGTACATGACAAACAAACTGCATCGAATACATAATTCTACAGGTATGCTAAAAGAAACAGGAAAGCGCAGCAATAATTAAATTATTTCCATTTGTATGTAAACAAAATCACTTTATATGCAAATATGAACAACATTTTCATGTGAAAATGGAAAACTTTTTGTACACAACAATGGTGGTCAGAGTCACTGAAAATGGAACTTTCTGAAAATGAGTGTGGCAGTTGGGCATGCCACCACCGGGTTCCCCCACAGAGACGCAGAGTCAGAGCTTTCAAACACCATAACTTCTTTTATTAAAGCGAACTCCATAAAGTCTGCACACAGCTTTCCAGCCTGTGTCTCCCACCTGTCACTTCACGTTTCTGGCGAGTCCTCCTGTTATGGGCAGAGAGGTGACGTAGCCCACCTTGATTCACATCAGGGCTTAATCACCTCTCTGCCACAGAGTCCGATGGTGAAACTTTTTGAAAATGTCCTGATTCTGTCACTTTGTAAACAGGAGACAACACAGCTTTTCTGAAATGCTGCTACTACGCACCATTACGCATCTTCTGAACATGTGCGAGAAGATTTATTTATTTGATTGCTTAATTATTTATTTGTTCGTTCATTTATTCAAATTGGAGCGCTGCATATCAGTAACACAAAATGATAAGAGCCATTGTTTTGCAGTAAAATAGTTTTCTGGTGCATTTGAGTGTGTTTATGTGTTCTAGCTATCAAATTACAGGATCTATATCAATCATAGTAGCTGCGACTGGGAGGCTTCTCCCAAAGTGACCCATTATATCTTCTATAGATCGTCCAGTATTGTTGGAATAAAAGAGATCGCTCTGGTTTATCCGATGTGCTGTTTGCCATCATCTGCCAAGACATACTGCTCATTTCAGCATAAATATGAGGGTAAGCTAGGATAAAGAACAACAGGGCTCCCAACACTATTTAGTACACAAAACCCAGATGATAATGAATCTTTTGAGAAAAATTAAGGGAACCTGACAGATGGAAGGGAACTATGAAAAATTGTCATCAAAAATCTTTCCAAAGCCTAATTTATCCCAGTAGGGAGATACACACAGAGACGCCAGCTTAAGGGACGGGCTTATCTCATGTTATTATATCCAAGGCTTCACTGGTTTTCCATTCTCTTTACTGAAATTCACCGACCTAGCCCTGTTCAAACTGTTTAACACTTTATCTATATTCACAATTCTCCTTGCAGTGCACTGAATGACACGCAAAGCCAACACACACACACACACACACACACACACACACACACACACACACTCCAATGTGTACCAGTGCACACTCACTTCACCAGTCAACCCCAATGACACAAACATGTCTTGCCACATGGGAAGCCTTTTTCCAGGAAGCTGTCTGACAGGATGACAGGCCTCAGCGTGGCGTTGACTCAGTTGTGCTGGCAAAACAAAAACAAGCTGCACGGTCCATACCGATGTTTATATTATGAACTTGTTTTGAATCATCATGAGAGCTCACTGCATCTCCTCTCTTGCTGAACATTATGCAAAGCATTGTTCCCCTTTGTGTGTGTGAGCACCATGCACATTATATCAAATTCCTTTTCCACCATTAAATCAGATATTTTGGATGTAAATTACATTTGTTTCCTTTATTTATTTATAAATGTAATTAAAGCTGGGTTTCAATATGTCATTTGTTTTAATTACAGATTGTGATTTACTGATGAACAAGAGGAGCTTTACCACCTTAATTTATCCACTTCCAGCTTGCTTCTGAAAGTGGGCAGATGCCCAAGCCACTGGACTCTGGTGCCTGGTCTGCAACACAGCATAATCTCCACTGCAGACTTAATGAGCTTAATGTGCACTCCCAGGCCTCTGAGCTTAAAGGCCCATGCTCAGCATGAGGTGTACTGCAGTGCTCTGTTTATGTTCAATTCTCTGCATAAATAATTAGCAAAAACACATTCAAAGGAACACAGCAGTGTGTCAGACAAGAACATCTCACAGTTATTATTTTGGCACTTTGGTGGTTCAGTGCGACGAGGGACAAATCTCAAGAACATCGCCTGATGAAATATTGACACTGTGGTTGAGTCATTATCATTAGATGCACATTATGTGTGTGTGACCATCTGGTGCCCAAGTGACTGAGGCTGAGAGGATGCTATCATTTGTAAACAAGCCATATGTCGTCATGCAGCCTAAAGTCTTTAGGGGAAAGTAAAGGCAGACCAGAGCGGTGCGGTGGCACTGAGGCTTCCAAGAATAGGAACAGATTTCTCAGCTTGATTGGGGATAAACTGTGATTTAGTCGTCAGACTCACGACCCACTCTGCCCCCAACTCTGACACTCACTTTCTCCCCGACTGCAGTAAATGTCCACATCAGAGGCACTGCCACGCAAAATGGTATTATTCAGCATCTGTTCCCTGTTTAAACCTTCAGGGAAGATTTAAAAAGAGCTTGTGCGACACAGACGACGGACAAAAATGGAAGTGTAATGGACTACAAATCCAGTGATGGAAGATAAACTGACACGATGTGGGTGATGTGCAGCATAAATTAGGAGTAAGGAAGGAACACAAGCTTTAAAACAAACTGAGAAATTGTGAATATATTTAAACTTGGTGAGAGGAACACTAATCTGTGCATCATTACAATATATTAAACTCCATTATCTTATTTTTCGTATAAATAAATACGTAACACAGGCTATTGTGTTTACTTTCTTGCATCAGGGTGCACTCCTCTGATGTTTGGATAACTGAGTCAGTGAAAATGCCTTACAAGTAATGGTTCACACCTACATTTCTGGTGTTTTGAAGAAAGAGGAAGCAATGTGGTTTATTCAGAATGAGACACATCCTGGAAGTTTCAAACACAAGTGTTTTTTTTTTGTTTTTTTTTTCAAAATTCAATAATTAACTTTATGGTATAATAGTTGCGGATGTAATGGGTGGCACCATTGCATCCACAGTCAGTGTGGCACATATGAGCTCAGTCCACAGATGATAAAGTTTTTGTGCATTGTAGTTTAACAGAAATGTAACTAATTTTAGACGTTAAAAAGGTATTAAATTGTGAAAAACAAAAAAGTATTTCCTTATTCTGAACAATCTTCTTAATGCATCAAACATTTCTTTGTAATCAACATTATCTTGACTAATTTCAGATAGTGCTTGCCTTCAAATGTCTTATCTGATAAATTAACCGATTCCATTGGTGTAATCGCTGAAACAACATCTCAGCCTCAAGGGTGATGATTTCACAAGCAGTACAAACCTGTGTGCAAAGATAAAAAAAGGCAGAAAACACGGTTAGTTGGCTACAGAAACAGGAAAGTCAGTGATCTTTCAGACTATGTGGGAAACTGATGCGGTGCTTTCCAATCTCATTGTCAAACTCTACTGCTGAAATTGCGATTTTATTAACCTTGCTTTTTCTCCCATCTTGACAGTTTTTTTTCCCATTTTAAAGTTACAATATTAAGAGTTTCCTTGTTCTCAACTACAAAAGCAAATAAATCTCCATGATAATGTCACAGCACTGGTTCTTCAAGTGGGCTCACAAGACCTTAATTAATACAAACAACATACGATTGCAGTGGGTTCTAAAATGAAATATAGGTAAATACACTTACCGGTAACTGTGTCATGAAAATAAGCTTGTTATCATGATACAACAAAGTGCAAAGTATGATAATGCGTGGAACATCATGTTAATGTTTCTTACAATTGGTATCAACTACTGAGATTGCAGGATAATTCTCAATCTGGAGTATCTCTCAGGAATTCCTAATTCTAATGTTACTGTCAAGGCATAGGTTAGCTTAAGTTAAAATATGCCTGAGCCAATATGATAATAGACAACTATACTGACTCTTCCTTTATGGAGAGGTTAGACAGAGGTTTTGACAGAAAAACAAAGAGTTTCAAGAAAAGGTGTCATCTGAGTTAGTGATTAAATCCAAAGACATTTTCAATGGAGAATTGTGGATTGGATCCATTCGAGATAGAAAATTATTAATCTTGCAACCCCAAGAAGTAAGTTACTGGAAATGTTGATGTTTGGCTAGAATGATTTGTGCAGGGTTTTTTTTTCTCCTTCATCACTGATGGTATGTTACAACAGGAAAGAACTCTGACGTACAGTTTCCTGTAAATGTAGCTTTCAGATTGGACGCTATCTTCATGCTATCACAGTTTGCTGCAGCACACACATCTGATAGAAGAAGAAATTGCCGAAAAAGCAGGGCTGTTTTAGTTTCAACATATTCGTGATCATAATCTGCATCTCCAATTATTTCAGCCCCAAAAGTGTCTGCTCCGTTTCTTGAAAACTGGCTCGAGAGACTAATGTTCTGCACTGTCATAAAGCTCGCACTGAACCCATAAGAGGCAGCTTTATTTTGATACTTTGCATTCCAAGAATCCTCCGGTACTGTTTTTCATTTTTATTGCCGGCCTATAACCAATCCATTACTTGCACGGGGAGCTGATGGGCCACGCAGATGCTCTTCAGAGTCTAATGAAAGATCCACTTCCTCTCTTTTAGCACAACAGGCATTCAAGCGCTTTGCTTCGGGGCTTTTGTTGCCGTCGCTTTCCCTCAGGTGCTGAGCAGGAAATTAAGGGATGGATCTATTCACAGCGAAGCGCTGATTAGGACCCGATGGTGCCATGCTGCACACGCCTCTCTTATCGCTGACCTATGGGTGCGGCTCAGGAAGCTATCGATCATTTAAGCTTTTATAGGTTTTCTGTGACATTTGCAATAAACACCAACATGACATTTACTTGCTCTAAGTGACTCATCCATACTCACTACAAGATGTGACAATGATGTACTGCAATTGTTATGAATTGAAGTACTGAAATACATGTGACCTACAGAAACATAGTTGTAATGTCGTCTGTGTTCCGAAAGCAGAAGTTGTGAAAGGATCATCATAAATTGTCTTTGTATGTCAGGATTATGATATGTGCTATAAGCTGCAAAGTATCTACATCACAATCTCTAATCTCCTTTGCAAACTCCAGCTGCTTTATTAAAGGCTCCTTTCAACAGAACAGCACAAAGGCCATCCATCATCATAGCGCATTGTCTTACTATATTAGTTGCCAAGATGATTAGCAGCCTTGTTTTATTACAGCTTTTTACCCTCATGTTTCTGCCAGAGTAGAAAGTTGCTATTACTCATCTTGTGTGTTTTTTAAAATATGCTATCAGTTTTCATTCATTGTGAGAAACGGGAGGTTTGCAGATGTACCTGCTTTAAAAAGTACATATCCAAGTGAATATCCAGTCAACTGGAGCCATTTGTTCTAATTCAGCAGCCGCATGACAGTGGTTCCTTTGGATATGTTGTCTACCCTTTAGCCTATCTTCGCTCTTTATCATCTTGAGTTGTCTGAACTCGGCGTGAGGTTAGTTTATGGTCAGTGGGAGTACGGCCAATAAAAAGGTTCTGTGTTGAAAGAATGGGCTGTTTTGCTGGAACTATATTGTTGTAGATTGTGGTGAGACAATGAAATGCAATCCAGGAAGGTTAGTTTGAGCAACAAACCCACAAAGTTCAAAAACATTACGCTATGAAATATTGTATCTCTGGAGAATTCGCACAATGGCAGCGATTTTGTCAGTCATCGTGACTGTTGAGTTAAAATGATCATTGTTTAAACTGACCATCTCATGTAAAACCAATAGTTGTTTTTTTTATTTACTTCTGTGGCCATCTTGTAATGCAGCATATTTTGTTTCTCGATTCTTGGTTTCGGTGGTAATTTTATACATATAGTTTTTTAAGAATCCCCCCCCCCTCGTTTGTGTCCACTTTGTCTCTTTCTTGCCATTTTGCTTTGTATCATGGAAAATGTTATGCGTCTTGTGGAGTTTTCAGGTTTTTTTGGTCATTTTATTATTGATTTTGGTTGTTTTGGATCTTCTTGTTTAAAGCAATGACCTTTTCCAATTCCAGCTGCAAAAGATGAATACATCTTTTGAGATGAGTGTCAGATTGAGCAGGACAATTAAAGCATAGATTTTCATGGAGAATTTTGTTTTCATTAAAACATATCTGCAACTTTGCTTTTCTGGCTGAGTTGTACTGTATTTACTTTTCCTTGGTTATCTTTCATTGATTCAGGTCATTATTCTAGCCCAGATATAATAGCAGCTGGGGCCACAGTGTTGGTTCATTGCCGCACTCATCTCATGCTGAGAACAATATTGAACTTTGTTTGAGCTCATGTCTTTATAATCTCATAATGATGCCAAATGTATCTGTTTGTCATGGTAAAATAGCATTACTTGCTAAATCAGTGCATTTTCACTTGAAATGTTGTGTAAACGAGGCTCAAGTTACCTTAAAGCTTTCTAAGGAATCCAAGAGTACTTTGAAAAGTCTCATCTACGGTATGTTTTTTTGAGAGAATCCAGCTCTTGTTTCAGGTATCTGGCTCTAGTGTATTTGTCCAGTTCTGTTTTAAAAATAAATAACTTTTTATTTTGTTGTTTTTTGTTCAGGATGTCCTTTCTCATACCACATGCCAGATATGGTTTTATCTGTATTAGGATTGTAAAATAAATCAGTATTATAAGACATCACTATACTATGGTCTAAAAAAGTGATAACATTAAAAAAAACAAAAACAAAAAAACCCCACAACTATTCGTGCTCGCGTGCGTGCGCGTGTGTGCGTGCGTACGTGTGTTTATGTGTGTTCGTGAAAGACATTCACCCCGCCTCCGCGGGTCCTGTCCAATCAGAGCGCAGAACGGGAGCTCGGGGCCTCGCGACCAGCGGCGGCGGAGAGGAGACGGTGGGGGAGGGTCACGTGTGTACACAGTGGGCTCCCTCCGCAGCTCTCCAGCAGTAGTAAAGTCTGTAACGGTCGGCCCCTTTTCACTCCGAGCCTCGTCCGAAAAGTTCCTATAAGAGGACGTGTTTGACTCAAATCCACTTCTTTTAAGTCTTCATGACCGCGCGCGGAGCTGAAGAAGCTTTTTAATCCTTATTTGTTTCTTTTTTTTTTTTTTTTTTTTTTTTTTTTTTTGCTCGTATGAAACGACTGAGAAATGCCAGTGGAAATGCTCCATCCAAACCCGATGCCTCCGTAGGTTTGTCACCGAGCCAAACCGAAACGTCCGCGGTGAGTTGTCTTCTGCTTCTCTGTCATTTCCCTCCTGGCGAATGCGAAAAGTAGGTCTCTGGTTTTCACCTGTAAAAGAAAAAAGAAAAGAAAGAAGTGAGCAGGAGTGAGTCTGCCCCGCTGGAGGATGGCCAGAGGAGCGACTGTAATTCTGCCAACAATAGAAAAGGGCAGAATAATGCTAAAGTCCTGACAGCTCTGCTTCTGCACGAAGTGTCACGAAACGAAATGAACCGAGATTACATGATGGCTCTTTTCGTTTCGTCCATCGTGTGGAGGCGCCACAGTCTTTAACGAGACGTTTATATTTGACAAACAACACCTGAAGATGTTTTTTTTCACGGGATCAGCTTTTCCAAGTTAAAGTTGTTCAGCTCACATTTTTTTTTCTTTTTTTCTGTTTGTTGAATTGTTGTTTACATAGTAAACATCCTATTCTCTTCCTTTAGGACCTGTCACAGTCGGTTTGTTTAGCTAACCATAAGGCATTCATGTCTCTTTCAACTCTACACCATAATTACTTTAATTATAATTTATATATTCATGATGGCACTTTGATGTTTTATACATTTCAGAATCTAATCAGCCATAATTCACTTTCTTTGTTTTATGTCATCCCCTGGCCTCCGCACATCTTCATTTTAATGTAGCCTGTAAGAGCTTTTGATCCCTAACTGAAAACAGATGCAAAGATATCTTTCATTTAGTCATAATCATGCACAAAGCGTTGTTTGTGAAGCAGCTGCACTTTGTAAAACCATGCATTAAACAGTGGCATCAGTGGTGATGGATTTGATCTTTAAATCACACTGACTGGATGTTTCATTGTCAAGTGTCGCCACCACCCACCAAACTGAATGCTTCTTGAGATTTAGGCGTTACACTTGTTGTCAGCTTCATCCATGTGACCGGAGGGGACATGGGCGTGTGTGCCTGGGGGGGCTTAATGGCTGTAAGCCTGCTTTGTGTTGACCATTGAACTCTGACTCTGTTGATGCCTCCGACAGTTAACGTGTTGCCGGGAAGAAGGCGAGGAGGAGACCGACTGTGACCTGTGTTTGACCAGCGTCTGTAACAATAGAGCACAGCCGGAGGAAACGCTGTCTCTCCTGACATTGTTTAAAACTGCCTATTCAACAGAGAGCCCTTCAAAGCAGCAGGGTTGTTCTCCTTTTTAGTTTGTTTGTATGCCTTTAGTCAAAATAGTTGTGACAAGACAAGTGCAGAGCTGGTGATCTGTACTTCAAGGAATGCAAGTTTCCCCCCAAAGTGAAATCATAATAATTGAAGGGGAAACGTACTGAATTATTTAAAACCTTATTAAATTGCCTTAGAGATTAGTTGATGTAATTTGCAAATGTTGTGCAGCATTAGCATACACCTGAAGTGAAATCCGTTATTAAAATGCTTTGTTGATGGGCTGCTTAGCAGGAGGCGGAGAATTCCACTAAAAAATGACTGCATGAAGGGACTTCCTAAGATCAACCAGGTATTATGTGGACAGTTAGTTTGAATTATCTTACAGTTACTTTGAATTAAACCGGAAAGTTTTGTGCGTCATCTGTCATCGTGCCACACTTCCTCTCTGACACTCCATACAGCCACAACATGTGTAAAAGTGAGTCATCTAATCTTATTTTCTTTCTGTAGTATTCCCCTTGCTGCTCCGCTGCACACTGCTGCAGACAAGAGCTCCGAATCATGTGACATCACGCAGCGCTTTCTGAGAAGAGCCTGTAAATTCCAGTAAGGATATATGAGGGGTGTGGGCCCAGTATGTCACACTACTCCCATCAGCCCGTGAGATCTGGTCTCAGTACGCTGAGACGTCAAACACGTGGGCGTCCCTATTACAAGATCACGCTTGGCGGGGCTGAAGCAAGGGCCTGCCCCTCTGGGAGTATTTAACTTAACCACTTTTGACATGGAGTGGTGCAAAAAGTTCAGGCAAGGCTTAAGCAAGTCTCCGGCTGCACTCGTCCGGGAGTCGTGTCCGAGAGGAAGCTGGGGACGTTTTTTCAGCTGAGGTTTTCTAATACGGTTTCCCGTACGCAATCCTGAGAAGATGTGTGTATAAATGCTGAATTAATTTACAGAAATCTAAAACTGTTGATCTAGTCATGATCTGTCACATTGCAGGATGTTGATCAGGTTTTTTTTCCCCCATGAAATTTAGCCTTGAAACAAAAGAAAAATCCATTAAGGACAAGCTATGTTACCTTTGCATTGTTAATGTCTGCTTATAAGATCACGAACTCACCTCTACCAACTGCAGTCACGCTGTAATAACCACAGAGAGCAGTACCTGTTGTTTTACTAATGCTAGCAGCGAGTTCCTGACCTTCACTCGACCCCGACACAGTCTCATTCCAGTTGTAGTTTTGACAGACTCTAAAATGGACTTGGAAATGAAATGGTGCCTCATTAGCCTGAATTAAAGCAGACAGGGCTCATGCGGTGTGAGGCTCGCGCTTGCCTGGGAGTCAGGACAGGAGGGGAGGCATTTACTTTCACCTCGCCTGTTTTTCCCTCAGCTGAGTGGAAAACTAAGAGATTTCATTATCACGGGCTGCTGGCAAAATGTGCAGAGCTAAAGTGCAATGACTTTCACCACGGCCGAATAAACGTTGCCCAGACTGAACTGCTGCAGTGACTGAAGAGCGAGCTGTTCACAAGCATTATATGAGAGGCCTGATCTGACTGGTCTTGTCTGGGTCATCACTAATAGATGCAATTGCTTTTATTTCTGGCACTTTCATGTCCAAATAGGTAAATGTCTGGGCAATATTTATGGAAGACTGGATTTGTCTCATTTTAGTATATATATATATATATATATATATATATATATATATAAAATTTTTAACACTTCTTAAGTAGTAGATAACATAAGGTTCTTAATGTTCCATGGGGAATGTTATCACTGCATATCTTATGTCTAGCACTAAACCGAACGCATCGGCATTAGTCCAAGGTTTAGTTTTGTCTTCGGTAGCTAAAGCTGTGAAGTTCCTGCTCCACTTGAAACAATGACACCTTTTCTATTCCGAGTTCTGAGTTGCCCCCGCAGCGATCGGAAGCTGCAGAGTGAGGCGGAGCGGTAATGAAAGGGTGGCAGAGACGTCCGCATACAGCAGGCGCTAATGAATGGGGACAGACAGCCACCATGCAGCGAATGCCTCTTTAATAATCGCCACATTCTCTCCAAGTCATTTTCTCGTTAAGTGATGAGAGGTTGTTGGTGGAGTGCAGGCTGATGTGGACGGTAAAGGATGAACAGGACACGGCGAGTGGAGGCATACATAATCGATAGAAGAGTACATTGGCTAATTATGTGCTTTAGTCAAGGTCTGTTTTAGTCAATGAGTCACTGGGCTGCTGCTGTAAGAGAGCTATGTTTACAAGAGCGCTTGACCGGTCCTCCTGCCATAGTGAAGACAGGTTTTCTTTTTTTTTGTAAAGAGTAACTCTACACTTCCTCCTGATCCACTTCCAGTCCAGCTCTGAGCTCCAGCCCCCACTACAGTGTCATTAGAGCCGCTTGGCGTAGTATAGAGGAGGGACTGAGCCCTTGTGTGCGTATGTGTGTCTGAGGCTTAAGGCCAAAACAGCCCCTCTGTAGTGTTGTTACGTAAGTGAACGGAAGAATGTTTCCCCTTTACTGGCAAAGTTACTCATCCTCCTGAAAACAAAACTCCTTCACTTTGTTCCCGGGTGTTCTCGGAGGAGAGCTTTCCCGAATTTTTTTTTTTTTTTTAATCCTTTATTGCAAAACTTACTCTCTCTGTCTGGGATCACCACCCGGCCAAACACGTGGACCGGCAACAGCCATAGTATCACCTAGATAATAATTTTCTCCTCAACCAATCAAATTTGAATTATTTAAAACATTTAAAACATGAATTATGCAAGGCAGCATTATGTAAGCATTTTGATGATTTGCAGCTCATGTTCTTTTTTCCCCACTTCACCTTGCTCTGAACCACCAACCCTCAGCTCGTTCTTCACTGACCCCTCACCAAAGCCTGCTTCACATTTCACTCTTTATAAATCTACCCATCATCACATGCCCAGCCCCCAGTCAACTTGGCAGTGGCTTGGAAAAGAAGACGAATGTGCTTTACTTAGAGCTGAAGCACTGAAGGCGCCTGTAAAGTGTTCGTCTTTATCTCGCTACTTGACCGAATGAAAAGTACGAGGGCGGCTCTGCACAGCCGGCAGTGTCCTCGCATGTGACTGCGATGGAGAGGAGAATAGAGGCAGGCAAAAAAAAAAAGAAGCCTGCCAAGGTGTCAAACAAATGCAGTTTTGTATTCTTCCACCAGAACAAGGGCTTCATTTGCTCTGGCCAGCAAGGAGAAGTCGTGGGTTGTCGAGGCTGAGCTAGCACATGAAACATATTGTGAGGGGTTTGTATTCAGCCAGTCAGATGCAGTGAAGTGAAATTAACAGCGTTACCCAGGGCATAATAGCTCGAGTCGTGGCTGACGTGTTTTTATGTCAAGGCCTCGCTCACTGCTGCTGCCAGCACAGAAATTCAAAACAGAGGGCTGAATACTGCTCATCAAGGAAAAGAAAACAAGACCGTTTCTATGTCAAAATACAGAACACACACAGACTCATACAGAAGTAAAGCATAAGTACAGTGACAGGACTCAAACCATTCAAATGTAAATTTCTATGGAATTCTTATTTTATTCTTTATCGAGCTAATGACCATGTGTGGTAACATCCACACTTCTTCCCAAACAACAATATGTATTTATTTGTTTACAGATCATAGTCATAGAATTATATTTTGTATATTGGAGTACACGATGCTAATATAGCATAAGGCCCCATTTACACCACGTTTCAAGTGGAAATGGAAAACTTTTCTCGTGTTTTGGGTGTTCGTTTCACAACAACTGTGCTTGGAGCCACTGAAAATGCAACTTTTTGAAAATGCTCCGACTTCGTCTCTGTAGGTGGAGGGGGAAGCGCACACAACAGCTTTAATAAATAGTTCTTCTGCACATGCACAAGTCGATGGACGATAACAACAATGGCGGCCTCTCTTGAGAAGTTACCCGTAATAGCAATCCAACTTGTGTCTATACGAATGGCCATGTACTCACTATCATTAACGTTTGTAGCATATCTTTCTCTGCGTATGATTGTGGGTTCATTACAAAAACAAACAGCGCCAACTTGGGGCATGGCATGCTAACTTCATCGTTTTCAGCATTTCCGCCTTGTACATGTAAACAGACAATGTTTTCAATACGTTGCCATGTAAACATGAAACCTTCCTGAATTTCACGTTGTGTAAACAGGGCCCGAGTCACAGGACTGTTGCATTTACAGTGATATGAATGTATCTTCTCAGTGCAGAGAGTAATTGTGTGACTTGTGCTTTCAGTCCACCTGTTGAGAGAGCGTGACCAGCGTCCGAGCCAGCAATGTGGATCTGCATGGTTTACAATGAGACGGACACCAACGTGGACTTCCGGCTCTGCCAGGACTTCGGCCTCATCCTGTCGATCTTCTCCCTCATCTACCTCCTGGTGTGCTTCCCACTGGGCCTCTGCTACAACGTGCTGCTGGTCGTGGTGAACCTCTCCAACAAGGTGTCCATGACCATGCCCGACGTCTACTTCGTCAACATGGCCATCGCGGGCCTGGTGCTGAACCTGGTGGCGCCCGTGGAGCTCCTCAGCTCCACCTTCACCCGCTGGCACGCGTGGGAATACAACAATGAGATCTACATCACGCTGCTCATCCTCTTTAACATCTCGTCCCTGGTCATCATGTATTCCACCACGCTGCTCAGTCTGGACTACTACATAGAGCGCGCGCTGCCCCGCACGTACATGTCCAGTGTGTACAACACCAAACATGTGTGCGGCTTCATCTGGGGCGGTGCGGTCCTGACCAGCTTCTCCTCGCTGCTCTTCTACGTGTGCAACCACATCTCTACTAAGATGGTGGAGTGCTCCAAAATGCAGAACAAGGAGGCGGCGGACGCCATCATGATGTTTATCGGCTACGTGGTTCCTGCTGTGGCGGTTCTTTATGCTTTCGTGCTAATTCTGCGCATTCGAAAGGAGTCCACGCCCCTGGACCAGGACTCTGCTCGCTTGGACCCGTCAATACACAGGCTGCTGCTGGCCTCGGTGTGTGTGCAGTTTGTGCTTTGGACACCATACTACATGACCCTGTTGGTACACACGGTCGCCGGCGCGCCGGGATACATTAACAACGCACATTACTTACCCACCTATTACTTCTTGAGGTGCGTGTCGAAGCTGCTGGCTTTCTCCAGCAGCTTTGCGATGCCTCTGATGTACAGGCAGATGAACAAAAACTTCTCCAACAAGCTCCAGCGGCTGCTCAGGAGGCTGCATTGTAGAGACCAGTCCTGCCCTCATGAACGCTCAACAGTGCAGCAAGTGGTGACGTGAGAGCTTCTCCTGAGAGGTCACAAACACCCCCACCCCTCTACTCTTTCCACCTCTCGGCCAAGCCAGCACTTATCCCCACCACCCCACCCCGCAGAGCCAGTATCTGATCAGGATCCCCTCGCTGCTCTGGACTGTGTTAAGAGCGACATAGCTAACTGTGGAATTTCCTGTCACCTTCCAGAACTTGATCTGATCCCTCCTGCTCTGCAGTGGGAGGACAAACTGAGCAAAAACCACTAAGTGCTGCTTTTTTGTCGCTAAGTAAAGCTCTCCACATGACACTTAGGCTTCTAGTTCAAGGGCAGTACATTTGGCACAATCTTTCAATTACTACCCTGGGCAGTGTTTTCTTGGAGCTGCGCACAGACAATAACAACACAGCCTGTTAAGCGAGGGACTTTAAGCACCATGCCGCTGCTGTAGTGGGTGTGGCTCCGTGTTGTGAACGCTCTGCAGACGGAGCGCGCACGCTCTGCTAATGCATGGCTGCCTCGGTCTCTCTCTCCAGTCTGGGTGTGCTGCAAGGGGATGTATTTTTAAATCTTCCCTCCGAACACACACGCAGAACCCAATAAGCTATAAACTTTTAATTGTTATGTGAAGCCAACAGAAAGTGTTTGGTATATCGAAAACACACCACCATTAAACTCCATAAACATGGTTTTGTTTTTCCAGTAAATATTGTTCACTTTTCTCAAACTAGAAGCCTCAGTCACTTTAATGAGATGACATGTAGATGTATTGTGAATGATTCCTCATGAACTCTTTAAAACAGTGGTTTTTCACAGTGTGGGGTGGCAAGGGAAGGCTTTTTTTTTTAGCTTGAAATTTCACATTAATTTGTTTTAAAGATTCATGATAAAGACATTTGGTGGTTAAAACCTCAGATCCAAATTCATTGCAAGTTTAATCAAGACAAAACTCTCCTTCTCCTTCCACACTTGAAAGAAAACCCCTGTATTAAACCATTCTCACATTTTAAAGCCGTAGCACAGTAAGACTAGCCTCTTACACAAAACTAGCATTTTTGCTTTACTGTTGCCAGAACTACCTGTAGCTAGGAGTAGGTGCTGGTATGAAGACGTGTTCTCAGATTATCCCATGAGGTGGATCCACTCGCATGCATGAAGAGATAATTTTCATGGTTCATGCTCCACATCAGATAGCTTTCGAAGAAATGTCTACGCATCCAGCTTCTCTTTGAGGTCACACTCACCTACATGAAACGCTCTCGATAAAGCTCGTATTCAGGGTTCAGACATAACCGGTTTACCTCTTGTGATCTCTGCTGAAATAACAAAACCTTTTAACAAGAAACCGTTCCAGTCAACTGGAGCCACCACGGCAACTTCAGGGCCACATTACGTGAAAAATAGAAGATGAATCTGTCATTAAATTGTTAAATGTCACAAATAAAGGTCGTGTTATTGACATCTTGACATTCAGCCAAAGTAACACCATCCTCATTGTGTGGCCTGTTTTGGCGCCACCATTGCTGGCAGCCTTTAGAACCGATTTTGTGAAGCTCCCGTTTTATTTGCTTGATGCAAATCCTCCCGCGGGGTCAGAGGAGTCCACGCGGGGTCGTACAGAGGGCTCAGACGCAGCGGCATGTACATTCCCAAAATTGTAGGAGTGATTGAGAGGTTTACTGCAGCGGAAACATGCGGGGTCACTCCAAAGGCACTATTAAAAAAAACTTGCTTATCAAACAAACACCTGCAATCAGCGTGTTTGACGCAGGCCACTGTTGAAATGACGCGTTGAATTGACGTGCATGATCTTTGGCAGAGCTGCTTTCCTGTCCGCCACCCAGAAGAATAAAGATCAGGCCTGTCGTGACGTCGTCGGGAAACTCGAAATAAAGGCCTGATGTATCCCTGCAATTGTTTAGAGGCCAGTTTATGAATCAACCTGTGAACAGATGTGAAATTGGGGGGGGGGGGGGGGGGGGGGGGGGGGGCGGCATTCACTTGAAGGAGGGCAACCTGTTTATATTCCGGTCACACGTGATAAATGACGGTTGTTTATATTTGTAGGCAGTTTACCCTTTCTAATAAACAGCTCTGTCAGCATGTGTGGGGATGTTTTGGTCCGCAGGAAATGTCTTCAACCTGGTTCGTGCGTTTTACATTCTGTGCCACCCTGCAAATCTGCCGTTGGTAACCTGACATGGTTGATCATTGTCGGAGCTGTGTTCAAAGTCCCAATATTTGCCGATCGTTCCGGAGCAAAATGCCCACAGAAGTTCTGAAGCTGATGTTGACAAAGGAAAGTTGTCAATTTAATGTCAATTTCCAACAACTTGCACAACATGATAATGAGTATTTCTCAGCAGTTGCATCTGTCCATGTTGAACCTAACATTGGTTCGACTGAACACATTAAACCACTATTACACAAAAAATTACCAATCTGAGTTCCAGTGTTTTTGGGGGGGAGGGACTTATGCAAAATGTTCATGTGGATGTTTAAAATCTGTGAACTCTCATTTTAGTCTCCCTGAATCAGAAATTGTGAGAAATGAGCTTCCATATTTATGCATGCAAATATAGAAGACAGAAACACGCAGAATGTACCCATTCAATCGGATTCCAAGTGCTAAATTGTGCTTCATTTGCTTGTGTAGTTGCAGCCGAGTCAGATGGCTGGGCTTAAGTGCTCAGATCACATCTCCGACCTCTGCTTGAACGTCACCTCCTGGGCTGCTGTTAAGCTACCTTGCTTAGAGACAAGACCCAAACAAACTCTGTGGCAGAGGTAATAATTATCACCCACCACACAGACTGACGGCACGATCTGCACGAGTGGAAAATGAAGCCTGATCAAAGCTCAGAATCACGCCTCGCTCATGACGACCGCTGGAGTCTTGAGTGCGGTTTTTTATTTCAAAGGGGCTTAAATCTCACATCGGCACGGAGCAGATTAAAATCCCCAATCCACTTGATTGCCGAAACAGACAGTGTAAGAACACCCTCCCAAGTTCTCGCGTGTCGAATGTATGCAGAGGCATTTTAGCTATTTGAACTTCACAACCTCAAAAGGTCCAGATGAGTCCGCTTTCAGTCGTGATGCTTCTTGAGTGTACAATACAGAATGTGTATATATTGTATGTAAGAGATTTACGGGAGGATCCAATGCTCTTTCAAAGTCCAGTGTTATTTTCTGAGAGATATATTTAGATTCTGTAAGTAATCTGCTCCTCTGTCGGCTCGGACAAAGACTGATTAAACAATAAACTAACATGGATTGGACCCATCCTTCTTATCTCTGTGAAATCTGCTAATGCATATGTGGACATATGCTGAAACATCTGCGGTGCCGTCTGCTGCTGATTAACCGACGCCGGACAGTTTTGTTGCTGCAACAAGTGAAACATGCTACATTTCAGGGAGGACGGTCAACATGGAGTATCCTCACTATATTCATTTAATCTAGGTTTGACTGGCAGCTCGCCAAAAGAGCAAGAACATACAGATAGATGTATTTTATGCACCCTGTCAGGTCGGCAGGAGCAGCGCAGGCTGTTCACTCCCTATGAGCTGCAGTGACAGATGCTCACCCGCTCTGCTAACAGCAGATAGCTTGTGAAGGACCTTTCAACTGCAGCACGCACAAATATCAGCATTCCACGCATTCTGGGGATTGTTTTGCCTTCTGTGGGTCTGACAGCCAGACTGCTGCCATTCTCAATGAAAGAAGAAAAAAAAAAGAACAAAATTGTGTTGTGTAGGCTGCATTCGGTAACAATGCAGCACAGGGAAAGTTGCACAGCTTGACTGACCTGCTGAAAAAAAAACAGCAGAGAGTAGCAACATTTCCTTGCTGGGGTGTGCTGATCTGATGCTGATGGAAATGGTGAACCAGCATGTTCTCAGTGCCACCGGCATACCGGCCCCAAAACAACAGTCTGTGTTGTAACTTTGGTTTAGAGATGAGCACGGTGGATCAGATACACCGGAAAATCAATTTGGCTAATTGTGCATTTATGACTAACTTATGGGAACTGGGAGAGTTACCAGATGGGAAAATCCTATAGCATTCGACATCAGATCCTGATGTAGGATGCTACTACTATTACTATTACTATTACTTACTATTATATATACTTACTATACACCAGTGTGACGAGTGACATTTCCCACCCTCTTCTCATGAATGAACCATGAGAAGTGGGAAATACATCTCAATGACATCAAACTGGGAAAAGTAAGATTCTTTGGAGGGCTACCAGAAGTTAATGTGACCTCACTCAACAGGAACTCGTGTTCATAAGATGACGCATGTTTAATATACCAACTGTATAAAAACTAATCAGCTCATTAAAAAAAAAAACGGCATTTATCTACATATAATTAAAGGTCCATATTGAATTTACATAACTTCATCTGTTTGTTGGATATATAATTGATGACAACATTATTTATAATTTCTCAATAAATTATCATTGTTTGCTGGTTCTTGTCACGTAAACGCTAATCAAAATCAGTCTTTCGAAACACTCGCCCTTGAGTACAAGTTATGCAAGGGATTTGCAACAAGAACTGAACGATAAAGATGTGAAAATGTAAATTCCTGATTAGCTTTGCTTCATAAATCCGACCACAGTGAGGTAAGCTCAGCTGCTGTGTTCTACAGAGGGCAAGGGGTGGGGCGGCATGTTAATAACATGTTAGGAGCTGAAACAGAGGGGCAAACATAACAACTCCATCAGCAGGAGGGACAAATCTTAAATCATCATACTTGCTATACATCTGGAAATGATATGATAATTTGAGTGAATTAATGGTTGCAGTTTCCCCCTTGAGGAAGAACAGAAAAACAAAACAAAAAACAAAACAGATGAAGACATTAAACTATATACTGTATATTCAGGCCTTTTTTCGAAATGCCAATGCAATGGCACCTTGCGTGAAGGACAAGCTCTCAGTGTGCAGCAAGCCACCTTGAAACAAACGGCAGAAGCCTCTATTCGCCTGCAGCAGAATATCTCCATACTGTCGTGCAATAAAAGTGAAGTTTGGACGCATTGTTAATGAACCGTGCGTCAAGTTACAAATTTGCCCGTTGTTTTTGCCATGCCGCACAGTGTCGGAGTGTAACAGGAAAGCTCTTAACTCGACATGCATCTGCTTGAAAACGGCCGAATGCTGACACCACACGGTTTTTAATGTGCTACATTAGTCTTAATGTTGTTTTTTCTCCTTCAGAGGTTCCAGCCAGACCAAAAGTATGAGGGTCAACTCGAGTCGTGCATGCAGCATCAAACGGCGTCAGACCACCTATGAAGACAGAACATTTGGCTTGCGGCTCTAAATGTTTCACTTGGCTGTCAAACCAGGTTTCACACACAGCCTTGGACCACCATTGTTTCCCTCTTAATGTGGGTGAAAAAAAAATCAGAGTCTGATGTGAAGACAAGAAGGAGAGCAGACAGGTTACACTATCTGAGAAAGACCCAGGCCAGTCCGATGCCAGTGGATTTGGAGCAACACACACATTTAGTACAAAAAAGTCAGAATATGTGATTGCCCTGTGCCCATGCTCTTGTCATTACAACATTGCTGTGGGCCGTGTCTGAGGTGCGAAATACAGTCTTTGACTTTTTTGTAATGAATCCTCCAGAACAGAGAAAAGAAAAACAACTCAACCTTCGCCTCGCTCAACAAAACCTGTTCTGTGATGTTTCTCCTGAGGAGAGAGAGCAGAAAAGTAAGAGAAAACGGTAACGATGATCTCTCAGCATCAGCTCCATATCAAAGATGGCCCTGGAAGCAGAGTGGAGGAGCTGGACCGGGCAGGATGTTCCACTCGGGGGTTTGTGGTTGAGGCTGTGGGAGACGTTGGATGGAGCCAGCAGCACATCAGACTGGTAAGTGGAGGCAGATGATGGCGCTGGACCCTCCCTCCCGGAGACCTACTTTCACTCCTCTAACCGCAGTAGTAGTTCAACCCCACAAGTTCCAATTAATAGCAGCGAGTAGAATTATCATGTTCATTAGCTGTCAGATGAGTTGGTGTTGCTATTTTAACACACATTTATGACAGAATTCAATAGTTTCGATAATAAATAAAGACAGGTTTGATCAATGTCATTGATTTGATTTGGTTATTTTTCTAATGTGCTTTATGACACACCTGTTTAAATATTTGCACTTGGATGACTCTCACTATCACAGTAGTCAGTACTACAATTCCTGTTAAACCAGTTGTGACCACAACTAGATTTCATAAGCACTAGTCTCTTCATCTCCCCAATGTTGTTCACTGTTTATGCCAGTGGGCCACCCAGTGGATATGGACAGGAAGTACATCCACTCGCACCACCTCCAGTTTAATAATCTGACTGGAAAAGTCTGAAAAAGAGAGAAACTAAAGCTCCATATGTGAATCTAATGTCATGGAGATCATGAAGAGGCCAAGAAAGTGAGGCCAGCCTGGAGGGCTGCAGACGCTTCTCTATAACTGACTGTGGAAAGATGTGAAACAGAGATGGCTCATATGAATGTTTTTCTTGTAACACCTTTTGCTTTTTCTTCAAGTGGTTTGTATCATTCTTCCCCAATCTCATGTTATTGCAGCCATCATTTTCAGACACACAATACTTTTTCGGGGGGCTGTAGTGGATTTTTAGTTTTCAAACAAGGCTCACTCATCCATCTTTTCACCCATCTTCAGTCGTGCTTAGTCTCCACAAAAGATATAATTTATTCTCTGTTTATTCAATCCAACCTGTACTTTGGAATTCACTCTGTAATCTGAAGGAATCCCCGAATCAATTTTTCTTTAGTTAGAGTTAAGACAAAGACCAAGTGTGATATTTAACTAAATCACAGAAGCAGTTTCTGCCTGTAACATGACTTTTGCCATGACCCCCCCCCCCCCCCCCCACATACACACACACACACACACACACACACACACAGAAAAGAACAAAAGTCACTTCATTAACTAGAGCTCATCTTACTTACTTACTTGCTTGCCTCTTCTCTCCTCTCTTTACTCTCCAGCACCTTTCCACTAGACTGGTCACGACATCCCTTCTTCCCCTTATCTGTGTGAAGTCATGCAGACTGAATAAGTGAGATTTCAGGTAAGTGGGGAGGAAATCTCACAAATCTGCCTCGCTGTATGACTTCTCAGGCACTCTGGCCTCCACTTCCCTCTTTCAAATGGCTGCTTTGACCGTCTTCCACAAGTAAAATCCTCAGAAACTGTACTGTCAAAACCCCAAACTAGTGCCAGCATGTTTACCAGCTGCTGTGCTGACCCAGTCCCGCTCCTTCAGCTTCCTACATCTGCTGTGCTGCTTCATATTCCTAAAAATCAATTTCTCCGAGGCATGAATCACCCTGCAATCTGCAAATCACATGACAAGAGTCGTCTATTTTCAAATCAAACCACATACACAATGGTTTTGTCACTCCTCTGTCTATAGTGCTATCATTTTGAAGATTTTCATGCATGGATAGAAACATACGAACATGAGAGAAAATACATAAACAAACACATCACTTATGAGGACACTTTGACTTTTCAATATGCATTTTGCAGAAGAGTAAAACTTTTTCTCGGATGAGGAAGACAGCTTGCAGATTGTTGGACCCTAAGTTGAGCTGCAGCAGAGCTAATGATTGTAAAGTTGTATTTGACAAGCAGGTGGAGTACAGGTGGAGCTTTAGCGGGTGTACTGATGACTCGTTAGGGGGCCTCAAGGTCAGGTCCGGTCTTCGAACTTCCCCTACGTCTGCTTATTTCCTGTTCTGCTAGTAAATGTTTGCACATGTAAAACATTACAGAGCAAGCTTCATCTATTTATCAACAAACACTGCATTTCAAAATTGCTGTTGCTCTTTGCAGTATGAGTATTTACACCGTACTTCTGAGTCCAAGTCCGAGAAGTCACCGTTCCCAAGTGGAAGTTATAGACGGAGACACCAGTGTGACCGGCCCTGTGCTCACTCGTAGGTTCTCTGGAGCAGCTCATGTAACATCTGAAGTGCTGGAATTGGTTGCACAGACCTGCCAAAGAAGCTGCAACCTCACGCCTCCAGGCAGTGATCCCGCTTTACACATTACTGTAACTTCTCTTTCCCCTCTCGATTTCTCCAAATGAATGACCTTCCCACCTGTGGGACCTGGGAGTCACAGTATAAACTGCTTAGTTTATGCACCTTTAGATCTAACCCTCCATACGCTTTTCTTTCAATGTGTGTTTGATGCCTCTATCTTCACGGATCTCATTAGATATCACACAAAAAAAAATGTTTTAATTGTTCTGTGAGGTTTATTCAGCTGATAATTTGTGAATGAATATTCCCTGCCTTAATTATTGTGGGCTTGGCTTTACATATTCCTTAGACAAGATTAGATTATGTTTTTTGTGAGTTGTATCAACTGCAAAATGAGTGTGTTGGATTTGTTTGTGGGGGGCGGGATAGGTAAATTGACAGTAATATTGCACATGATGTAATTTTACAGCTATGCTTTATTATAATGTCTGCTCAGTATCAACACTGTACATGGAGGTGTACTGCAGCAGATGGTGTTTGTATGTTTGTGATTATTGCAGGCATCTGTAGTTAATCCACTGAAGCTGTCAGAAAAACAGCACACGAGCCAAGACCACATCAAACAGGTCTCCATAGTTGCTGTTTGGACACATGCATTAGTCCAAATTATGTTAATGTTACTCCTTACCCAGAAGCAAAGGGCCTGCTCTGTTTCTGCCATATTGAGAGTGAGAGCTCAGAGATTTGTACACTTTAGCTCAATGTATTGGCAACAACATTAAATGAGGAAATGCTGTTATGCTTAGAAATCAGACTAATGGAAAATCATGGTCATGAACAGTGTGTTTACATGGCCCTTGAGCTTAATAGCTGGAGAACCCAGGTGAACAAATACAGCCAAAAAATGCAAGTGCTTTCTATAACAACTCAGGCAGGTTACAGCAACACCACTCTGCAGCATTTAAAAAAATTTTTTTTTTTTAAGTCACTTAACTTCCTGTATTTGCAAACAAATGTTCTCCATACCTCCAGAATCATAAAAGAAAGGAGGCACAGTATCTGGTGAAGTACGGTGACAAACCATGAGTGACAGATCATCTCTTGCTTTCCTGTCTCTGTCTCGCCCGCCCTCCTCTCATCTCCAGACAGGGTTGGGCCAAACAGCAGGTGGTGCAGAAGAGAAGCCCGGACATGGGATTTACAAATCTCTGGCTCTCTGACTTCTGCATCGGACAAGCGTGGAGAAGCAATAAAGGCCAAATTTGAAGTAAGTGTTGCTTTTCCCACATCTTTATCTCTATTTATATATTTCTACATAGAGCTTTTTTATGTTTACTGTCAACCAATGTCATAAATAGTCATTAGGTGAAGGGAAAATAGTGAGTGATACACTAACTATACTTCATCATACTTTGTCATGAAGTCATAATCAATGTGTTGTCTGTTTGATGTTCAGAGTGAATCAGGCCTTTCCTTCCTGTCGAGTGAATTCAGGGGAAGTTGTTTGGTGTTATGTCATAAAGCAGTGGTGAATCGCACTCCATTGTATCTGGTTGATGCTTGACCATTGTTTCTAATTGAGAGTTCTTTGAAATTTACTGGTTTAGTCAAGAAAAGTTCTCACCCAAATCAGCATAGTATAAATGAAAATGTTCCAAAATAGTAGTTTTGCAAATCTTAGGATTTGTACAGTTTATATTATTGTACATGTTTCCATGGCAGAATATGTTGCCAAAATATAACAATAGAGAGTGACTCAGATGGGTCACACAATTTTACCCATTACTATATTTGAAAAGCTAACGAGAAAATTCTCTTTTTTGTATTTATTGTTTTTGTTATTTGCATTGAAGAGCATAAATGTTTAAATCCAGACTGTGAAAACTCTGGTGTTTTGTTCTGAATGATTTCAGCTGATTAATACATTTGTTATGTTCTGCTTCTCTGTGCATGTCCTGGATTACTGCTGTGAAGACTACTTTTAATAAGAGTGCATTAATATTGTAGAAGGTTTCCTCTGGTGGAAATAAAGCCCAGAGGTCTGTAGATGTTTGCTAAAGGTCATATTTGCCAAACAGAATATAGTGTTTCTGTCAGGGAAAGTCTGACATGTAGGATCAGAAGGATGAGGACTGTCAAAACTGTAAAAAAAAAAAAAAAAAAGAAGCTGCTGTGGATGAATTTTGTGGTAAATACACTCAAGACCAACTTGGATGTGCAATCAAAACACGGATTCATCAAATGTTAATGGAAAATATTTTTTTCATCTCCTGTATTAATAATCAACAAGTCTGGACCGACTGGTTTGAGTGTGCCTGGATCGGCGAAGGATTTTAAAGGAGGATTTCAATGCATCTGTTTAAGAGGGAAGCCTGAATGTTAATGTGTTTACAAAGTTGTCTGCCATCCGCTTTACACCCCCTGAAAACATCTCATCAGTGGGCAGTTATAATTTTATACCTCATCTTGATTCACACTTTTTGTGATGATTGAGCCATAAGTGTTGTTTACAAGTGTTTGCACCTAATTTTACTTCATGTTGTCACTTTTTTTTTCTTCTTCCTTCTTCCCCACAGCTCGGGTGTCACAGCAATAGCGTCACAGACCGAGGCTCGCTGAATAAAGATAACCGTGGATTTGGAGAGACAAAGCAGCACTCGAACCAGACGACTCAAAAGAGGAGGGAGAAGTCAACCCTCTAATCTCAGGACCTCCGTTTGGTTCGTCTGAATGATCTGAGTCATCCCCGCCAAAGGCCATTTTAAGACATGGAAGCGCCGCTGTTCTGCATCAAGAATTTATTAGTAGATGAAACTCAATGTCATCATGGGTTCAAACAAGCTTTAAAGGTTTGACTCCATTCACGAGGCAGCATAGATGATTCAGCTTTTAAAGAGAGAAAGCTGGGAACTGACAGAGTTTCATAATGTAGGAGCTACAGGGGATTTACATGTGGCTTCAGATTTGAGACGGGCCGAGCACAGCCACCATGGAAGCGCAGACAGCCTCTTTAGTCTGGATTTACGTGAACAGTACAGAACAAATGAACACCTCACATGAGTTCAACGAGACTGAATTCAGCGAAAACTCTGAAAAGTACCAGTCTTACATCATTGGCCTCTTCCTGTCCTGCCTCTACACCATCCTCCTTTTTCCTATTGGATTTATTGGTAATATCTTAATCCTGGTGGTGAACCTGAATCACAGGGAGAAGATGACCATCCCTGATCTCTACTTTGTTAACCTGGCCATTGCCGACCTCATTCTGGTGGCAGATTCGCTCATCGAGGTCTTCAATCTCAATGAAAAGTATTATGACTACGCTGTCCTCTGCACCTTCATGTCTCTGTTCCTGCAGGTCAACATGTACAGCAGCATCTTCTTCCTCACGTGGATGAGCATTGACCGATACATCGCCTTGGCGAACTCTATAAGCAGCAGCCCGCTGAGGACTATGCAGCACGCTAAGCTCAGCTGTGGCCTCATTTGGATGGCCTCCATCCTGGCCACCCTTCTCCCCTTCACCATCGTGCAGACGCAGCACAGAGGAGAGGTGCACTTTTGCTTTGCCAACGTTTTTGAGATCCAGTGGCTGGAGGTCACCATTGGCTTTTTGGTGCCCTTTTCCATCATTGGACTGTGTTACTCCCTGATCGGGCGAATCCTCGTGAGGTCCCAGAAGCACAGAGGACTGTGGCCACGCCGGCAGAAGGCGCTGCGCATGATTGTGGTGGTGGTTCTGGTGTTCTTCATCTGTTGGCTGCCAGAGAACGTTTTCATCAGCATCCAGCTGCTGCAGGGCACTGCTGACCCGTCGCAGAGGACTGCTACCACCCTGTGGCACGACTACCCCCTAACGGGCCACATTGTCAACCTGGCAGCGTTCTCCAACAGCTGCCTCAACCCCATTATCTACAGCTTTCTGGGGGAAACGTTCAGGGACAAGCTGCGTCTGTTCATTAAACAGAAGGCCAGCTGGTCAGTAGTAAACCGCTTCTGCCACCACGGCCTTGATTTGCACCTCCCAGTCAGGAGCGAAGTGTCAGAGGTGTGACTGCTATAAAAGGGACAATTCTCACAAAGCGGACTCCACAGACTTCTTCAAGTCAGAGTTATATATCAGTTTCCTTCAACTGCTATTTCGCTTTGCCGTATACAGTAGTTGTGCCAGCGTCTCAGTTAACTCACTCACTTCCTGAACAAAAAAAAACACCAAAGCACCCCGAATGTACACCCAAAGATGGATGAAAGTGACTCGTGTATCTTTTTTTTTTGTAGATAACAAATACACATACAGTACATAAAAGTTATTTTCATGTTTATCTGCACGTTTGTTTTTATTCAGCGATTATTTTTCCCTGTTTCGGAAAATGAATAGCTATTGTGTGTGCGTGTGTGTGTGTGTGTGTGTGTGTGTGTGTGTGTGTGGGTGTGCGTGTGCGTGTGCGTGTGTGTGTGTGTGTGTGTGTGTGTGTGTGTGTGTGTGTGTGTGTGTGTGTGTGTCTACTACTGCAGGAAACAAAACCAACAGTGTAGAGTTTGATACTGTAAAACATCACTTTAGAAAATGTGGAAAATCTTTGCCAATATTGTCCTGCTGGAAAAACACAATTGTATAAACCTTAGTACTGTTAAAAAAATTCTAATAATAATAATTGCACACCACATTGCTGTGCAAAATCTCATAACTAGTTTTACTAAAGAAAATCACAATAAAGATTTAACCAGAGTGGCAGATCACATTAATACAACTATAAAAGACAATCAATATTTTTATGCTACTTTGTAAGCATCAGAGTAAAGATTGTGATGCAGTAACAAAATAACAAAAGCAACATGCATATAGACGTGTTACATCTTCTAATCCTGCTTTCTGAGAAGAATCCTTCCCAAAAGTGCAATGTCACATACAAAACTTGCATTGATCCAGAAATACACACATAGCTGTGTGTCCAGTTCTTAATGTGTCACTCTCAAGAAAATGAGTGATAACAACTGCCAACACAATAATGCAACCATGAAAAAAAGTGATATGGCTTCAGGGCATCAACAGTTTTGCAGCAAAATCGAAGAAGCTGTGTCCTTGAGATAATACACTGCAGCTCCTTTGTGTTGAACGGCTCTGATTTTGAAATAAATAGCAGCATGCTAACCTGGACATTGGCGAGATGGTGAAATTTTTTTTATCTTTATTCAAGGCCAAATCCCCCTTTCCAGGAAGTGGACTCAACCACCTCCCCACAAAAGAATGTTTGAAGAAGATAAATCATATCCAGATCAGTCCAGTAGGGCCAAAGAATATTTGAAAAAAATATCCAGTTAATGGGTTTAATCTCCAAAAATCTGTAACAAAGAATGAAGGCTCATTACAATGATGACGGTGATCCAATCAGTTATTGCCACACTTGTCACTTCCTGTTTGCATGATGGTACGGCAAAGAGGCAGGTGTTGTTTTGCCAGAAGGTTCGAGACTGAGTAAACGCATCCTTCAGCGGTGACATCGTAAAGCGGTTGCTATTTAACAAACATGTTGATGACCATCACTGAATGTAAGAAATTTACCTTTAAAATCAGATTTTTCATTCATTTCATACTTTAAAAGCATCGCTTGCATCAGTCAGCATTAATGCATTTCTCCCGCATGTCATCAGTGTGGGACGTCTACAAAACTGGTGCCGCTTTTGATTTGATAAAAATCCTTTTTTTAATCGAATTGTACCAAGGATGACACTGGCTACAGGTTAATGTAATGGAGGTTACTGCAAAAAAAAAAAAAAGAAAGATCTTGTTTATCCCAATAGCAGTTTCATGAAAGCTCTCACAAAGGTTTACAGCCTTTCTTTTGTTGATTGGTTGAAGCCAACATCATAAATTCTTTTTATGTATTGCCCCATTTTTATTTCATCCCAATTGTGGTTGCAGTCAACCGCTGTGCACTAAGATGTAACAGAGAAGTCATTTTTCTTTCTTTTCTTTGCAGACTCTATCACGTGGAAGGAGTTTCTTTGCAGTGACACTGCTGAAAACATGGACAGTCTCTTGTTGGATAGATGAGAACGCTCCCAGAATTACTGTCAGACCAAGGTTGAGGGCCGTGCATCAGTAGCCTCTGTGTATTGCCAGCCTGCGGTGGTTGTTTGTGCATGAGGCAGCCCGATATAATGGCGTGACTGGGAAAAACCACAAACTGTTATTCCAGCTGTAACAGTCCAAGCAGCCTGGGAAAGCAGTGCTGGGGATTATTTCAGTGATTGTTTATTAGAGCTCTGCAAAACAATACAGAACTGGTTGTGGTTCCTGGATGCTAAAGATTGTTTTGACTGATGTTTCCATTAAACTGGGACGACGGAAGCTTCAAGTAGGTACAGCTCGTCCAATTCATATGAGGCGCACATTTTGACATATGCGAAGGCTGTTGAATGTTCTGCGCACAGAGCACAGTCGTGTCAGTGCCTCACGCTGCTCAAAAACAGGAAGACGCGCGAGTAATAATGCAATGAGAGCTGTCAAGTTCATTGATATAAACAAGCAACACCTTGACTCCAGAGCCAAGACCCTCCATATTCAATCCCCGGGGGAGAAGAATAGAACATCTTTGCATTACCCATACACACACACACACACACACACACACACACACACACACACACACACACACACACACACACACACACACACACACACACACACACACACAACGCTGAGATACTGTGAGAAGAGCCTGACAGTGAACTGTGTGAACAGCTGAGCCTACTGAGCAAGGTTAAAGGTTTGTGGTGACTGACGTCACAAAAGGAAAACGGGTGTGACTTTTCCCCCGCTGCTTACATTCACTGCTTCCTCTCGATGATGTTGGATGTAACATTAACTGTCTGAGCAAACCGTGCGGTATCAGGGTTTACTGCAAGATGTGCAGGCTGTTCTGGTGTGTCATGGGGGTCATTCCCAACAATTTTCTGCCGAAACATGGAAGAGTAATAGCTTAAGTGACTAAACTGAAGACAAAGATTACATAACTCCTAATGAGACATGCTGTATGGTTTGCAGGCATAAGGTTGAATTTTCTGATGAGGCCTATGGACTTCAAAGTGCATAACAGTGATCAAACAACAACTTCCTTACATCTTGATTAAGAAAAAAACATTTAAAACAGTTGCAGCTCCAACAATTAAAATACGACTGAAAAGCTCATTTTAATGGAATCCCAACTGGAAAACCTCCATATATTTCATGTTTACTCTACATTGTCTAAAATTTAATTTGAGATAAAACCTTCAAAAAAATTTCTTTAATAAACACATGCTTAAAAGCATTTGAACAGTTATTTTTTGCAGTTTGTATTAGTCAGAATTTTGACACCAATATTTTTTTACTGCACTTCAGTATCAGCCCCAATTATTGTTATCAGCCTCCTTGACTACTAAAAACCGGTATCGACCCTGAAAAAAAACAAAACAAAACATATTGGTCTGTTGCTAATATAACCTGAAATTGTTCCGTTGCTTCATTTTTTATCCTGTAAGTTAATATAAACAATAAAAACCTGCCAATATAGACCATTATTTCATAACATAAAAAACCTATTCCAATATTTATTTGACATATTCCTGTATAGTTTTTGTTCAAACGAGTGCAGTATGAATAATTGAAAGATCTTTGAAATATTTAAATGTTTTTCAAAGAACAACATTTACATATTTCAAAATGTTGTTGTTGTTTTGTTCAATGTAGATACCTTTAACAGTTAATCTTTATTTTTGGGGGTATATTTTTTTGAAACTAAACATTACAAGTTAATAGAAATTACAGAACATCTCTCTTTTCAGACATTAGCTCTTCTTGAAAGTCCCACATAGTGTCTGTCGAATGAGACAGAAGTGTGAACTATCTTTGAAGACATCCAATTGGAACAATTTTTTTTTCTTATATTCTTGTTATGTTTGCAGGTATAAGCTGAAAAACATTATGTTGTTTAGGTCAGTACAGCATTTTGCAAAATATTTAATTATAGAGTGAACTATTATTTTGAAAATATTCCAATGACTTAAAAATCGCAGTCATCCTGTGACATTTTATGTTGTCTTGAAAATAAACAAAAGAGCAAACTGAGAAGTGGCAATGCGTGGACATAGAAAAACTGGGCAAAGAAAGAAATAAAGTCAGATACAATGTGAGCATCCTTAATTGAAATCTTTCCCTAATGTGAGAAAGGTGTTGGACATGGTCTCACTGTAAGCTGTATATGGGTGGGGCGTGTCAAAGTAATTACAACTGAATTGTCTGGGTCTTATGCATAATTATAAGGCAGTGCACTCGGTGGACCTCGGGAGCTGAATAATGGATTGGACGTATAATTGCATTTGTACATTAAAATCCTTTACAGGAAAAAAAAAAAAAGAAGAAGAGGGTAGCAGCACAGGACAGATTAGCCTCCCACATACAGGGGGAGAGGCACTGGAGGTCCATGTGATTCTATAATGACCACAGACACAATGATCAAACAACTAACCAAATCATTGTAAAATAAAAATGTTGCTTCTTCTGGATGGATTCAACAGAAACAGTTACACAGAAAAGGGAACAATTAAATTATTACAAGTCCTAAAACAAAACAAAACAAAAACTACATTTCCACACACAGTCTAACAAGCTGGTGTTATATATTGTGTTTGACATTATCCAAACCTACTTTATCATTCCCACTGGAACTCATTATAAGGTTTTGTAAAATAATAGGGACTCTGTGTGAATTGATTCACATAACCTAAGTACTGTGTGTACGCTCACAGTACGATGGTCTGCTGGATAATAAGTTAGCATGCATTCTAAATGAACCAAGTTTATTTTACTGTATTTTACAAAAAACAAATTTGATTTTAAATCACACAAGCTAAACTACAAACAGGACCAATGGCAGCACAAGTCCCCCACAAGTAAAATATCATACTTTTCACAGGCCTCCCACTCCTAAGAGAGACGTGTTCAAATATAAATGTAGCACAGTCAGAGATCCTTCTCATAAATATAACCAAATGTACTTTTAAATGAGCCCGATGTGTGAAATCTGTATCCAAGAAGTTTGACAACTATTCTGTTAGTTTGTCTTATAACAAAGCCAATGCAATGCATAATGCAATATATAATGTACAACATGTTGCCACATGGGGGAAAGTAATACTACAAATGTAATATTACAGATTTCTGGTTGCGTATGTCAATTGTTCAGCTGTTTACTCAAAATGTTTGGCTCCATTTAACTGCTAAAAAACAGATGGAAACATTTCCAATAAGTGTCATATGTTATGGCTCCGATTGTTATTCATTAATATTAACTATATAAACAAGAACTGTGTCTCTGAAAAGTCAATTTGAGTGTTGTGATGATGACAGTGGTGTAGTGGCCACAACTCGCACTTTAGAAGGTCTCCAGTCTGAGTTCAGGTGAGGCTTGACTGCCTTTTTGGAGTTTTGCAGGCAGCAAATAAGTGAAACAAAAAATGTAATATAGCAGGTACTGTGCATATTGAGTAAAAGTAAAATCAAAGTCAACAGCACAAGCACATGGAAGCTGAGGAAAATGAAGAAATTATTTAAGCCTTGTGGATGGACACATGGTCAGTTGACTACACATTGTGGACACCTATAAGAACAACGGCATGCTTAAATTTCTCGATTGTTTTCTGTACTTGTTGGGGTGTATAAAGCAATGAACTGGATGGATTTCCATTTTCATAATGAGCCACATTCTCTTCTTCCTTATTGCTTTTTGGGTTTTTTTTTTTGGTTTGTTTTGTTTTAAATCCCCAGTTCGTGTTTGTTTGAGCAGCTGCATGACCTTGTCGGAGCGGTTTGGTCCACTTTCAAAAGTGAAAGGTCAAAAGTTAGCAACATTCTTGCCCAATTAAACCAAGTTGCCATATAAAACTGAAAGCACTCTAAATTGCCCTCAGGTGTGAATATGAGTTTTTTTTGGTTGCTTGTGTGTTTGCTTATTGTCACCTGGGATCAACCCGGAGTGAGACTAAAAGTTAGAAGTTTGATGGACTGAAGGATGATTTGCATGGTTTTACAATCAGTTTTTGTCCATACATTATGAAGAGAAAATGTTAAACCTAAAAACAGCGAGAAACTGCTTATTTTTTTCTAATAATTTCTTGGTCCTGAACGTACAGTATACTGCTTGATGCAATTAATATCTGTAAGTTATATAAGATAAAATAAGATAAGATAAGATAAGATAAGGTGAGGTGAGGCGAGTCGAGGCTCGGACACAAACTTTCTCTTTTATTACTGAAACAGTTTAGAGAAATGTATTTCTGAAAACAAATAAGTTGTGCAGATAAAAAGTTAAAACATTGCTTAGTGGCTGACAACTTTGAGTGATGCGTTCATGTGCATCATGTCATCCCAACCTCCGACACGTTGACAGTAATGACGTTACATGCTAAACAGGATTAAAATATGACTGAGCTGGAATGGCAAGTTTCAGCAGAGTGGCATCCCCATTATGTTTGCAAGGAAGACCCTTGTCATCGAGCACCCGGGCTGGATGGGGTGGGGTGTCGTCATGTGCGAAGACAGGAAACCAGTCAGGTCAGCCACTGTATCCAGGTTTGGGGGTTATTTAATACTATAGTCACATTATCAATGGCATTTAAGATTACAGCAAATGTCAGTGAACAAAAGGGGTCTTCACATACTTTGAATAAACTTGTGAATATTTTTTTATTTAAAAATAGTTTTATAATAACATCACTCTAATGTGACAAACAAGGCGCAGTTGAGGATGTTTCCGTGTGTGTGTGTGTGTGTTTGCACCGCCCCCTCGCGGCCACGCTTGGTGCCTGCAGTGCACTGGCACGCAGGCGGACGTGCATGCACGCGAGCAACAGATCCGAGCACATGCGCACTTCATTGTTTTGACTGAAAATGCCGTCGGTTTCGAAAACGGCGGCCAATGCGTCTCCTCAAACCGAGAAACCTACCCACTATACGTGAGTAAAGCCGCTGCACTCAAACCGCCGAACGGCTCGTCTCGGGACCTTCAGGGGCGACGCGCAGCTCCGCGCGGCTGCATTTTGCAACATTCCTCAGCTGTGCGTGCGTTAACAAACATGGAGCTTTTCCTGGCTTTGTGACTGCCTAACGTTACATAGCAAACAGCACGCCAACGACGTCTGCGCTAGTGCAGGAAACACGCACGTTTTAAAGCGCTAAAACTGGCGAGGCGGCCGTGATCGGGCCCGCGTGCGACTCTTTCACAGAGTTGGCGGCCAGGTGCGAGCAATTTGTTGAATATTATTCCCCCAACTCGGCGTGCTAAATGATTAGCCAGGAACTCGCTAACCAGTCTGCTTGTAAATAGCTCGGCCTTATTTTGAGTTCCTCTCTCACTACGCACATATACTGACGTACGTCCAGGAGCGTTGGGCGTCCGTTACGTTTGAAATCCTGCGTCGAGTACATCGAGAATAGCGAGCTAACGTTGGTGACCCAAAATAATATATAGCATGGCCGTAAAGCAAACAGCAGCGTAACGCGACACGGCGGTGCACTTTTTCTTTGTTTTGGTGTCATTTTCACGTAGATGAACTACTTTTTGTTGTTCCAGATACTTGAAGGAGTTCAGGACAGAGCAGTGCCCGTTGTTCCTCCAGCACAAGTGCACGCAGCACAGACCGTTTACGTGCTTTCATTGGCATTTTCTAAACCAGCGACGAAGGCGGCCCATCAGGAGAAGAGACGGGACGTTTAACTACAGTCCGGACGTCTACTGCACCAAATACGACGAGACCACAGGCATCTGCCCCGATGGAGATGAGTAAGTCCCAGATTCAATCCGTGCATTCCTGCGGACTTCCGGAGATGTCAGTGTAAAGTTATTGGGCGGACTTCAGTCTGCTTTGTTTACACCTAAACCTGCAACTTTACACATGTGTTTTAAAGCTGTAATCCTCATAGTTCAACTTTATCTAATAGTGGATAGTCTCCTTTAACCCTCCATGATCGTGTTTGTCCTCATTTGTTGTGTTTTGCTTGTGGATTTTTGCAAATCACAACACTACAGACGAAAGGGGAAAAAAAACACCCGTCAAACTATTGATAACAGTTTGCTGGCTTTTAAACAGAAATCAATCACTTCATTGATAAATCAAGATGATGCCTTTGCACTGCATTTGGTCACTGACGAACGTTTTCGTGCAAGATATGAAATGTTTAATTTGTGCTTGTATATGAACATTTCACTGAAAATTCGTCCCGATTTTTGTCCCAAAAAGTCTTGTCTTTTTACATTGCTCTGGTTCTTGCTGTGTTGTTTCTTGTACGGTGCTTAGTCACTGGTTGTTATGCTATTGAGGATTGTTATGAACTATGTCCAAGCTGATGGCCAAACTTACCAGCTTCACTTTGAAATAAGTCTGTGTCTGAAGTTGAAGTGTTTCTGTTGGATAATTGATTTGGAGGGGGGGGGGGGGCTCCACCGTAAATCTTCCATATAAGAAGTGTGATGCTCTTCTGTTGACATGCTTCTCCTCGGTATTATACAATTATTTATTCATGCTTTGACTTGTGGAACGTGTTGTCTAATCCCATTAAATTGCGGGTAATTTTCACCCAGTTTTAAAGGATGTACCTAAATGTATGTCTCCACAATTTGTGAGGACTAACTGTGGAGGTTTACAGACACGTCATGTTCGTATTTGTTTCCAAGTTTATTTTTAATTCAGCTTTAAACAAATATACTGAATTGCACTCCTCCCTTTAAAAGTCTGCATTTAGATTAAAACATGAGTGATTGTGGAACAGCTGATGTCTTTTCAGTTTTCTGTTGATAGATGGATAGATGGATCTTTATAGTCGTTCATGAATACGCACCATAGGTGCATACATGAATGAAATTCCTTTGCAAAAGGCTCAAACTTGGGCTTTTGAAAGTATCTCAAAACAAGAAGAATAAACGTATAAAAACACACAGTAAAAGGTATATAAACACACATTAAAATGGTGATAAAGTCCCAAGATGAATAACAACACTGGAGCTGAATGTTGCACTGAAAAATTATTGCGCTGGATTTATTTTGACAATTATTTATGTGAAAAGTGTAATGAGTGGGTGCTTCCGCCTTTTTACCTAAAACAACACCAATGTTCAATATATGTTGGATATTCGATATTACTGTGTGGTTTCGACAGTACTGACAATTTTATGTTTTGATTCGACAACACGCTAGTGGATCGTGTTCTTGATTGTACAGCCATCACGAAGAAGCACAGTAATATTTGTTTGCTTGATGGTGGCTTGTTAGTTTTTTGGATTTCTTGCCGTCTAACCGTTCTGGTTATGCATGTGATTGGGTATGCTAAATCCTGGAGGTTTTATAAGAGGTGAACATGATAGTATTGACTGTCTGGTGGCACAGTGCCTGTTATTCTCAGTGACATTCCCATTTACTGTGCTGCAGTTGGTATCTTAAAGATGACAGCCTGCGTTTATGTGTGGGATTTAAAAATGACAGTGAGCATTTAATTGAAAGCTTGATAGAAATGGAATATTCAACTATTGAAAAATGAACTGCAGTCCTCACAATTCCTCCTCTGCTAATGGAGGCTATTTTTGTATGACCTTATGTGTTGCTATAGCAACTGTTGCTACTCAAGAAAGGGAAATTTGGTTTATTCAAGAGGATTTATTGGTCGTGCATTTCTCCCGGCATTGCAAGTGTGTCGGCTCCACATCCACAAGAGAATCGTTTTTGTGTGAAAAATGTATGAAACCCCACTACTTTTTATTAAAGGAATTCTCTCTGTAGCTTTTTAATGAACTCTGGACCATGTGCTTCATACGAAATGCTCGTCGTAGGCAGACAGTCTCGCTAAAAACATAATGTACTTTTTCTATAAATTAGAATTTGGGTGGGTTTTAACATTTGTTAAAACACTGAAATGCTGTCCTCTTGTTTCCTTAGCTGTCCTTATTTACACCGGACCACTGGCGACACGGAGCGCAAATACCATCTACGATATTACAAGACTGGCACTTGTATCCATGAGACGGATGCTCGAGGGCATTGTGTGAAGAATGGCCTGCACTGTGCGTTTGCTCACGGGCCACATGATCTGCGACCTCCAGTCTATGATATCAGGTGAACTGCAACTCAGATGCTTGCCTCTTCGCAACGCAACAAATAAATCAGCCCTTTAGACATGCATAGATCAGACAGAAACGTGGTATTGTGTGTACGTGAGTGTGTGTGGACTCATTATGTTGTTGGCACTGTGGGTTTCAGGGCTTGGCTCTGTGTAGTTCAAATAAAATAAGAAGCACTCAATACACACACTTTATTAGGTTAAAGAGTGAGTGAGTCAGCTAATGTATGATTCAAAGACCCTCAATAATTTTTATTTAAAAAATTTCTTTTTAATAGCAATGGACACATTCTGTACAATTAATGAATGTAGCTTTTTTGCTTTACGTGGCATTTGTATAATTGAATGGATTGTTTCGCATAATAAGTTGACGTGAATTAGCAGAGATATCACTGCTCTTTCCTGCCGGTGAAGCGACTCTATATAAGATATTAATAACAGTCTTTTGCACAGAGAGATACAAGCACAAGAGGCCCTCCAAAATGGACAGCTGGGATCTGGGGAGGGTATTCCTGATCTGCAGCCTGGTGTGCTCGCCAGTCAAGCCATGATTGAGAAAACTCTAACCGAAGACCCCCGGTGGCAAGGTGAGCGTCCCAGTCGGAATATTGCCAGTTGCATGCAGGGCTAAAAAAAAAAACAAGACGGTCGGAGCAAACTTGTTTTTTTGCAGAAATGAGTGAAGAAAGTTAACATTGTAATTGACCTTTCCTTTTTGCAGATACCAACTTTGTTTTAGCCAATTACAAAACAGATCAGTGTACTAAACCCCCAAGACTATGCAGACAAGGTTATGCTTGCCCCCACTATCACAACAGTAGAGATCGAAGGAGAAATCCACGCAAATTCAAGTATAGGTGAGCCGCAATTCCAAAAATTCAGCCATGTCGATGACGAGCTGGTTAAAAGTCCTGATTGTATTGAATGCAGGTCAACGCCGTGTCCGAATGTGAAACATGGGGACGAGTGGGGGGAGCCCTCAAAGTGTGACAGTGGGGACAGTTGTCAGTATTGTCACTCTCGCACTGAACAGCAGTTCCACCCAGAGGTGAGTCAACATTCCTCTGCTCGCATCTCATACATTTGTAATTTTCTTATTGCGCGAACCCTCATGTAACCACAGGAATCATTTTGTTCTCCACTCTGTAGCTTCTTTAATTAAATATCTCCTTGATATTCTATTTCATTTACTCCCTTTTTTTTTTTTCTTTATCCAAGATCTACAAATCTACCAAATGCAATGATATGCGACAAACTGGATACTGTCCCAGAGGGCCGTTTTGTGCATTTGCACATGTAGAAAGTAAGTCCATTCGTCTCTGCATGTTATTATATTTTCTCATTTATTACTTTAATTCTGCTAGGCTGATGGATTTTGTCACAAGTCTATCAAGGTTATTGTTATTGGGTGCGTCTGATTTTTTTTTATATCTTATACGTTTTATTTTTTTTACATGGTTTATTTGAAACTTTTCAGGAATTCCCTCGACGGAAGAGACCATGAGCTCTTTGCTAACAGCGATACAGTCGAGCTCACAGTCCCAGCTGGGCTCTCAGCAGTACTCGGAGTGTCCCGTCTCTGAGTGGAACAGTGGAGGAAACTCCACCAACATCGCATCCAGTAGCAACGGACAAGTAGGAAGTGTATGTTTTTTATGCTTTCTCAGTGTGATATGTGTCTAATGCAAACCAGCTGTTGGATTTCCAGACATGCCACATCTTCTTGTTACAGCTGCTGCAAATCTAGTTCGGCTAAAGCAAATCATTTGTTGACGTGTTGTTTACCTCTCTTCAACATTTGTTGTCTTTTTGGTTTTTTTTTTTATCCATATGTCATTTTTGCTCTTTATTTTGTTTCATTTCTACATTTAAAGCGAAGCTAGAACAAAACTTGAGAAGATATTCAGTAAACACAGTTAGTTTCCATTCAGTCTCCGTGTTTTTTTTGTTTTTTTTTGGTTTACTTTTGTTATTTATTGATCATCATTTCATTAAGACCATGTGCACTTGTCTTTCTCAGGTTTCATGTTCTAATAGCTCCACTGTAACGCCAAGCTCAGGAAGCGACAGTTTCTTATCCCCAGTGGGATCCATCAGCAGGCCCAAATCCATAACTAATAATAGTTTATGTTCAGAGTCCACCACATCCAGTGTCTCGTCTCTGACGTCTAACTATCCCAAAGCTCCGGGCTTTGAACGTGAGGATCAGGTACACAGACTGCTCTCTTTACCTTTAGGAAGAGTCTCTCTCTCACACACACACACACGTTTTTTGTCTGTCATTCATTATTTGCCATGTCATTTTATTTGGTCCTATTAAGCCCTTTTTTGCATGAATTCCATAGTTTTTAGATCAGTACATTGGTTACACGTTTGTAAAACAGCAGATTTAGTTATTTTTCTACGTTTTTACACTGTTCCGGAGTTACAATTTAGATTGGTGATAATATACGCTCAAAACGTAAATATCTGTAATACATTAAGTAGTTACTATTTTGAAGGTTTTATTTAAATAAAAACATGTTGACAGACTGATTTTCTTCTTTATATAGATTTATTATAATGAATGTTGCATTTTCTGATGAGTCACATCTCATGATGAAACACTTTTAATTCATTGATTTCAAGCATGTTTTGTACGATCACATACATAACACTGCTTATATGCTTTTCTCCATGATAAGAAGGTTAATTTAACTCCTTCATGTAAATGAAGTGAGGAAAAAGTGTGACGTGTCCACGGTCATTCCTGAGGTTTTACAAGGCAAACAGGATTTGTTTACATGATGAGTTTACATACTTTTCAATGCCATGCAAGGAGGTTGTTTCATCAAATTAGGTTAGAATAAGTCAGTCAATGCCTCTACAGTCTTCTCCAGTCACAGTTAGCTCTGTCTGGTAAAACGGTCAAGCACATTCAGTCTTTCTTTCAGGCTGTTTCTATCGATGTGTAAAATGCTGAACGATTCCGAGCTGCCTGCGTAAAGTTTTGACTAAAGTTTTCCACGTCTCTGTTATTTGATCACCCATAGATTAAAAACAAAGGACATGCGGATCAAAAGTTGTTGGACCAAGAAAAACAGGTCGGTGGTCCAACTGGTTACTCTATTGTTGATTTCCGAGTATTTTACATGTTTATTGAACTCTCCCTCACTTTTCCACGCAGACACAAAATACTGTATTCTCCTCGGTGAACCCTTTGGCGACGAGCTTCACCTCCAGCATAACGTCGAGCTTGGCCTCGAGTATCGGCTCGGACAGCTCCTCACCCACCACCCTATCAACCATGAATGCAAAAGCCACTCCCTTCTATCCAGGAAGCAACACCGTGGAGTCCGTCATAGGTGAGTTCACATTGAGCCGTCGGTAAATGGGCAGAGCCGACCACCAACACGTCGTGTTTTGTTGCAATATGTCAGTCAGATTTGTTCCGTTTCCCATCAGGATCCGCCCTGGACCTGAACTTCAGTGACATTAACGTTGCATCTCTCGATAAGGAGTTAGAAGAGCAAGACAGCCACGTAGGACTAGCAAGTAAGGAGCTGGAGATCTGTTTCGAAGTCCTTTCGGTTGTTCACGTCACAGTTTGTGTTTTTAAATTGGAGATCACACGTCCCCCCCCCGCAGGTCAAAGAGTCTTGGGTGGATCTGCTCCTGTTAACATTCCCGGCTCCCTGGCGCGGTCATCGTCCTTCAATTCGTCGTCGTCGCTCTCCACCTCCCCGCTGAGCTCCCTCTCCCAGTCTCTGTCACAGTCCCTGCTGTCAGGAACGGTGTCTCAGCAAAATCAACCTTCAAACTTGTTAGCGAAGCAGGAGCACGGCCTCCTGGGAACACCCACCTCATCCTCCCAGAACTCCCTGGGTGAGTTGATTGCCTCAGACAAGGAGAGATTGGTTCTATTTCTCTCAGCCTCATCCAGACCCTTTTCATCTCGTTTGAATTGATTTCAGTTAAAAAAAAAAAAAAGCCTCAATGGATTTAATATCAAGATTTGCAAGTATATATTGGGTGTAGAACTCCTCCACCTCCTCATTCGGCTTCTTCCACGCAGGTTTGAATGGTGGTGCCAACAACATTTGGGACTTTGTGAGTGGCAGCTTCTCACCCAGTCCGTCTCCAGTCTTCAGCAGTCTGACCTCCACAACCAGCAGCGCTGATCTGGCTCGCCTTTTTCGAGAGC
This sequence comes from Blennius ocellaris, assembly GCF_963422515.1. Classification (NCBI taxonomy): domain Eukaryota; kingdom Metazoa; phylum Chordata; class Actinopteri; order Blenniiformes; family Blenniidae; genus Blennius; species Blennius ocellaris. The sequence continues at coordinate 12,884,827 of NC_137665.1, read as the reverse complement.
TGGATGAGGCCAAACGGAAGATCAAACAATGGGAGGAGGCCTGGCACCAAGTCAAACAGGTCAGTGTCACTCCCTTACTTCAATTCCTGGTAGAAGATGTGTCGAAGGACCGTCCCCAAACTTAAACATTTCTCCCCAACCCTCTTATTAAGGAGCCATTTTTCTTTGGTATCAGGATCCTAAAAGTTTCTCACATTAAAAGATTGTCTCTGCAAATCCCTCCAGCACAGAACAGGCTTGTCCCACACTTAGAAAGCGTTTCCTCTTATGTTTCCATGATTTCCCGTATTTGGTCGTTTCATTTCTAATCACAACACCGGTGTTTGTTCCAGGCCTGTGAGGCTTGCCAGAAAGATGCTCACGAAGCGAAGGAGCAGGCGAAGACGGCCGACGCCGAGCGGCAACTGGCCGAACAGAAGTGGGAGGAAACCGAGCGCAAGCTGAAGGAGCTCCAGGGAGACTTTGACGTGCTTTGTCGCACCCCCGGAACGCCGCTTCTACGTAGCTACGGCGAGCTGGACCAGCTCCCCCTGTCAAAGCTTCACTCCATCCAGAGTCAGCTGCGTAATGACCTAGACGTTATAGACGGGGTAAGAAAGCCAAGAGCACACACCGCATTTCATTTATAGCACCTAGCGATTTCTCAAGACTCTCGATTCAGGCCCGTGTTTGTCGTCAAGCATGCAAAATTTGAAAAGTCTGCATGAACTGAATTGTCCCGAGTTGCGGCTGATATCCATTCTTCTCTTCCCCCCAACAGGTAATATATCAGCTTCAGTCAAAGAAATGTATAGTTTGCCAAAAGCATGACCGTTGCATTGTTCTGCAGCCTTGCCAACATTATGTACTATGTGAGAACTGTGCGCCTAGTAAAACAGAATGTCCCTACTGTAGAACAAAGATTTTAAAGTGGTGATGTACAGTTTACTCCAGGTACTATTTAAAGATTATCCCTTTGAAAAACTACTAATAGATATTAAGTTTTCAAAATGGCAATGTCTATTTCATACAGTGATTAAGTTACTTTAGGATTAAATGATGTTTGACTGAAAGAGTAAACAGAATTATAAATAAATATTCTGCTGGAGATTTAGTTTAGTATTTTTCTTTTTTTTTTTTCTTTTGCTCATTTTAATACCACATTGCATCAGAGAGCCAAATAGTTTTCTGTATAAAAGCCATGCACTCAGTATAGAATATTAAATTACCTTCAAGTTCTCACATCTTCAATCATGATGCAAAATGAAATCGAATGTCCAGATAAATGCAGAGAGCAGTCGTTTTGGTACCCCCCCCCCCCCCCCCCAAAAAAAAAAGCAAACATGCATCGCTGTCTTGACACAATGCACTTAACAGTAAACCCCTACAAACTCAGCACACTAAGATGATCACACTTTGTATTTGTTTTCCTGTTTGTGGCTGCTCCTGAACTGCATTTTGCTATTAGTGCAGATGAAGCTCTTGCCTCCCGAGGCGGCAGCCGCTCCACTTTTACGCACTTAAAGTTGCCCCCAGAGCAAATGTAAAACCATGTAGGAATAAATGTGTTACCACTACAAACGGGAGTGCATTCACTCCACTTTGACTTTAATGGTAAGTTTAGAGTTAAAGTAGCACAGCTGAAGCTGCCAGGGACATTTGACCACAGCACTCAGTTCAGCATTTCAGCTTGGTTCATGAAAACTCACTGTGTAAACGTTGACAGACGCACTGCCAGGAAACGACGAGCTGACCAATCCAATGATCTCAAGCATAAAATGAGCAAAATGTCTTTTCTTTAGTTAAAGAGGAATACAACAGGTCAAAGTTGAATTATGTTTGGGAGCTTTTGGGGGGGGGGATCAAGAAACGGGACATGATTGTTAGTTTGTCCTTAAAACATGTGGAGCTTCTGAAAGGCCATTTATCAACTTAACAGCAGAAGAAGCTTGTATACAAATCATTATGTTAAACTTTACGAAGGATATTTGATAATAAACTAAAGTTATGTGGCCAAATTATTGATCAACTTAAAACATCACAACAGGAATTCCAGTGTTCCTCTTTAAATAAAGTCACAGTTTAATAATGACCCCCCCCCCCCCCCCCCCCCCCCCCAAAAAAAAAAAAAAAACATTTTTTGATAATTTTCCAATAAATCCAGTCAAGCATCATTATCTTGACCAACTTTATCTGAAGATTATTTCATATTAAAAAGCACTTTGTTGACCTGGGACTTTATTAAAGGGTATATAGAATTTTGCTTTAAGCTGCTTTGTTAGGTATTCTGTTGTGTCTTTTTTGAAGATTTATACTTTTTGTTTTCTACATAAGCTAATGTCTGGAGCTTTTTGTGTGTGCGTGTGTGTACTGTGAAACATAACTGTAATATTTCATGTTTCCTGGCATGGTTCTACATATTAAGATTTCATAGAGAGAAAAAAATACTTATTAATAGTTTGTACTTTCATAGTTAGATTTATAAAATTTCAATCAAATAAGTGCAAATTTAAACTGCATTTTAGGCATAACCAGCAGCTGTATATCAATAAGGCACATGCTACATGTTAAGGCTATTATTCAATCAGTTAGGGTTTTTCTTTTTCTCTCTTTTTGTAGAATTTTATATAGCCTATCCATTAGAGAAGCATGTATTGTATTTGCTCAAAGCCTGAAATGATTTTTTTTTTTTTTTTGTAGAAATCTAGCCTCTTGATCTTGTCTAGAACATATCGGCCTCTAACTCTGAAGTGCCTTGCCTTAGTTAGAAAAGGTAACCTGTAGAATCGTCGGCAAACGCAAGTAGTCGGAGCTTGTGCACAGGTATCTGCAAAAAAAACAAAACCCAAACAAACCTGTATTTACCTTGCAGAAGTCCATCGACATGTATTTGAGTCTACGTGTGTATATAAAGCAGTAATACGCCAGTGTATTTGGCCAAAATCCCATCAAGTATTTCTGATAATTGAAGATGGAACATTAGTCAGTGCCTGTGTCCTGACGCCGCTCCACCCCTCCGCCCACTCATTCCTTGGTTGTGGTGCTCTATCGGTGCAGCTTCGGTCTTTGAAATTAGCTTTTTCAATTCAACGTTTGGGAGTATGCAAACAGAGGACACATGGATTTGTATAGCAACGTATATTAAAACAAAAGCAACAACAACAAAAAACTTTTTTTTTTCCAGTTTGTTTTCTTGTAATAACTCCGCAGTGAATGAAGAATTCCATAGTTACCTTGCAGGCTGGATTTTATTGCTTCGGATGACCTTCTACTGTGTTAAAAAGAAGAAAAAAAACCTTTTTATTCTTGCTTTAAATTCAGTAGAAATCTTGTATCTCCAGGTACACTTTTTGCTACTTCGAAATATGGTGGAAAAATGCATTGTTTACATTCACACAAAATGACAATTCAAGCAACTCAGAGGAACAATATCTGGAAAGGTTAAGGCATTTTCGCATTTGTCATGATTATATACGGCATAAAAGGCAGGCTTAACACTTCTGGTATTGCATGCTATGCGATATGTTAAACCAGCTACAAAAAACAACAAAAAAAAAAGTTCGCACTGTGTCACACTGCCAGAATCTTTGTATTGACTTATTTTAGTGTAGTTAAGGCTTAAATAACTAATGCAAGCTTCGCTGCTACTGGAAAAAGGTATTAATGTAGTTTCTTGTTATACATTTAGATGTTTGAATGTCGTTGTGCATCCACAGCTCAGATTTTCCGAAACTATGAAATGATCTGTCTTCTGCATCGAACTTAACGACTTCCTTTGATTGAATTGTTTCATTTGTAAATTCATTTGAGTCAAAGTTTCAGTACTTTTGTAAAAAAATCACTTAGAATGATGTCATAGGCCTGTACTACTGTAGATTGTCCCCCTTTTAAAAAAAAAAAACAACAAAAAAATAACTGATTGAAGGTAAATGTGTTTTTGTTTGCTTCTTTTCATTTCTTATTCCCCCTCGTACACTGGATAGCAGTGTGCAGTGCAGCTAATTCACAGGGTTCTTTGGTCTGTTTTGTTTTTGCCTGTGAAGCTAACGAAATTGATGATGTCTAGTGTAAAGAATCTTAAAAAAAAAAAAAATTTAACCAAAGTGGTGTTTTAAGTAGCTGTCCAAATATGTATTATAAAGGGAAAATTTTGACCCGGGAACAGAATCCAGTATCAAGCGTGCAGTTGATGGACGTCTCTCTGTCCGGTCTGAAGTTAGAAGTGACGAATCAGAGCAGCGAGGTCGCGGTCGGGTATGAAACGAAAGAATTGTGTAGATTTTTGCTTGGACTTTTCAGTAAAGGTCATAGTTCCTCCTCGGCGAGTCAGCAACAGGACTAAGCCAACGACATTTGCTTACAACATTAACGGACTTGCTGTAGGCACATTTTTTGCAGTTTTACCAAAGACCTTTATTGTTGTTGTTTTTTTGTTTTTTTGTTTTTTTTTGTACTACATTTCATCATTTCTTTTACTTCATTAAAAAAAAACGTTCTTTTTTAAAAAAAATAGATGTTAATCACCTAGTACCTTAAATAGATCATTTTCATTAACGGTAATTAAATGGCATCTTTTTCTATCTAAAGTAATTTCTAGTGGTTTCATACACGGCGGTCACAATGCATGGGGTCGGATCCTTACAAAATGTGTGTGTGTGTGTACATTTTGATTTTGTGTTGCGTATACGTTGGCATTTATGGCAGGTCGTGCAATACTGGCGAGCACACGGTTCCAGCGTCGGTTTAATTGTTGTCTCCAGTGAAGGACTGTCGAGGTGAAAGACGTTTGTGCTTCTGAAGTGGCCATAAAAGCTTCACTACAGGACTGTTTTGAAGTACATTTTCTTTGTTGATGAGGACTTGTTTTTTTTTTTTTTGGGTGGGGGGGGTGGGGGGGTCTGGATATTGACAGGTATACCTTGTATACTGTTGTGAAATGCCTGCAGTGACTGTAAGGTGCTTTTTGTTTGTGATGGGACAGATGATTGTGAAGCATCAATGGCAGATACAGACTTAATTACGGCTGAGTTTGGTTTGTTAGCTGCTCAGTTTTTTTCTGCCCCCCCCCCACCACCACCAATTCAAGTTTTCTATTTAAAAAAAAAAAGAATCAATTGCTGACATGGTAAGCACAGCCTATTTCTTTCTATTCCTTCAAGATTTGTTCGATTTTTATCTCTTAACGGACCAACGACACTTCCAAGTACATCTGTGCCTTTAATGATTACACAATGTTAATTGATTGAAGAGGGGGGAACAAATAAAGAAGAGAAAAAGTTGAATTAGAATCAAAATTCCAGTGCCTTACAATCTTTTTGTGGACCACAATGTGATTGCTAAATGTCCCACAAAACAGTCTCATGAGATTCTCTTCACTATCCAGACAGCATCAGGCAAAAAAAAGAAAAGAAAAAAGCTTCAAACCGAGTGAGAATTATCTGTCGCAGTCTGTATTTGCCATACATTTCAAGAAATGCAGCGGTATTATCTCAATCTGGCACCAAGAACCCACATGTTTGTAAGGAAACGAGGAAAAGCACCAAATAGGAAGAATCTTGTAAATGAACTGTAATAGATGTATCATTATGCTCTGCATTGGAATAATCTATTTTGCATTATTGTTAGTTGTTGTGTCTTCTTTTGTTTTTTTTTTGTTGTTTTTTTAACATTATAAAAATGGAGCCAGAAGATTTATGCAATCTTGTACATGTATATGAATATGATGATGTTCACATTAAGTCAAATGAAATACTAGTGCAAAGTCAAAGGTAAATAATCTGAATGTGGAACCGCTTTGTTCCATGTACTTTAGCAACTTTTTGAGTAGAAATGTTATTTTAATATTGACGCCCTGAAATATTGAATGTATTGTTCTAAATTAGATATACAATGAATAGGTCACTGGATATGATGGAGCGCAGTTAATTGAATATGATGTAGCATCTAGTTGTGAACTGCTATTCAATAAAATTTAATAGAACTAAAACAAATGCAAGTTTTTGAAGTTTCTATTTGTCAGCAAATTGAAGAAGAACAATCTAAGGACAGAAATGTATTTTTCTCAGGGTAAAAACTGATTTGATAGAGAATGTGTTCAATCTGAGGAAACTGCATTTCGTGGGTTTAGACATTATTTATAGATTAAACGATATGTCCCTTATTTTGTGACGAGCTGTATGGATATGTAGGAAATTCTATACTGATAATTGTAGAACTTATTCTTTTGGTATATTGATATTTTTGTGTTGTGAACACAAAAAAACAGGTGCAAGTCTTAGAATACTAGATGTTTCTTTTCTATATTGAGGATTGTGTACTGCATATTTACTGTAGTGTATTACTAGTTTGTTAACACTTGTTAAATTGTTACACTACAGTTATGCAATGGTTTACAGAGTTCACAAAATTATTTTTATCATCTTGAGAATTAAAATAATTTTTCATCTGATGTGTGAAAATGGATTTCTTGTGTCAAAAAGGCAAATAATTAATACTGCATTCTATTGTTTCAACAAGACTTGTAGAGATCAGAATATTTGTTTTTTTAAACTTTTTAACTGCATTTGAAACATAAATTACAGATGATAATTGAAGTGATAAGGAAGTGCTTCAACTGTTTGGCCTGCAGGTGAGAACATGGAACAGCATTTAATGATCGGGGGTGTCAAACATCAGGACCACAAGAGGTTCCAATCCACGCAAATTGTAAAAACAATTAAATAAAACATTTATTTTTCTGAACGAATTTCCATTTTTTTGGGGACATTTCACTGTATTTTGCACTAGATTATCGGCATTGGCTTTATTATTGAGATCTTAGAAATTTTCAGTAGTAATTGTTTGGTTTTGTGAGAATATAGACTTTCATCACAAGTTCCCTGCACCATAACAAAGCAAAGTTAAAATGTAAATGTTATTTTTTGCTCTCTTACTGGCCCACTCAGGATGAAATTGAGCTGTATATGGCCCCTGACCCAGATAGTGTTTTACACCCCTGAATTAGATGCAGGAGGAACGACAGTATTTTTTGGGTGCATTAAGACTCTTCAAACTCCTCATGGTAAATAAATAATATATCCCTGATCGAGAGTTTTGCTCATCTTTACCAAATCTTCATTTATAGTACGAGAGTGTCATTAGACCTTTTTTCCCCACCCAAAAAAGTATTAAAGTCCTTCAAAATGTTACACTTTAAACATTTATTTCAATGATTTAAAGAGAAGGTGAATTGGTTTTTATCAAGGTTTCTACGTTTAAAACATTTTTTTAAAACTGAACAATTAATTCCCTCCTTCTTGACTTCCTGGTAAGATCATTGCTTCCTTCACCTTTTCTAAGGCTGGCGTCGTTTTAAACACTTTGGTGGGAGTTTTTTTTTTTTTTTTTTAGATTTTTCTGCAAATTAAGAATAAAAAATTAAGCAACATGATTGAGAAAAGCACACACCTGCCTATATGAGGCTCCACGGTGCCTGAGATGACGGGATTGTTTCGATGCACAGATCTGGGGAAGGTTACAGAAACTTTTCTGTTGCTTTGAAGCTCCTTATTAGCACAGGCCGTGAGGAAAACATTGAACCCTCTGGTGTAAATGCCAGGCCAGTACCATCCCTACAGTGAAGCATGGTGGTGGCAGCATCATGCTTGAGGGATGTTTTTCAGCGGCAAGAATCCAAAAATCTAAAAAAAAATTCATGTTTTCCTTATTGGGTGTTGTGTGTAGAATTTTGAGGGGAAAAAACTAATCGATTTTGGAATAAGAGTGTAACGGAACAAAATGTGGGAATAAAGTGAAGCGCTGGATGCACTGCATTTCCACTGCCCCTGGTCCAGTGCACTGACACTTCCTGCCACCAGGTGGCAGCCTGCCCTCAGCAGCTGCCCCACCACCTCCTGCTGGGAGTTCACTGTGCTGCCTGTTGGAGCACTTGAGTTGAGGGTACGAGCAGGCAGGTCGTCTACCAGTGGGCGTTGTTCTTAATGGTGTCTGATGCAAACAAACAAGCAACGGGACATTTGTTTTGTGCAAGGTTTACAAAGGTCACCTGGAACCTGGAGCCGTATTACAACACGCTTCCCAAAAGATCAATGCATGATTGAATCATACAAAGGGGCCCGTGCTGATTTAAAAATGGTCCATCAAGGAAACTTTTGAATTCAAAGTGACATTACCTATGAAAATTCATCCACACCTCCTCTGGACTTTGATGCCATCGAGGCTGACTGCAGTGCCGTCCGGGTGAGTTTGCACAAACACACATCATTTGAGAGATGTTTAGACTTTTCACTGTATTTATCACCAGAAGGTTCTGATAAAATGCTGAGATTGTAGTAATTATGAAACATTTAGCAAACCGCCGCCCCCCCCCCCTTTTTTTTTTTACTAATATTCAACACTACAATAACGAATAACATTTAAGTTCAAATTTTAATGCTCAAGGGCACTATTTTACCAGCTCACTCTCGATTATATTGGATTGTAGTTCCTGTGTCATGATGTTGGTCTCAGCACAGCAGAGGCCCTCTGGGGGGAAAATAACAAACCCTTTTACATTCTCAATTGCCTTCTAGTGTGATTTTGACCCTCTAACGTGTGATCACAGGTGCTTTTGACTGCGTTATATGTCATACATCCACACAGATGAATCCTCCTGGCCCAGCACGTCTAGCAGCCTCTTCACAGTTTTATGTCCCCGAAGGCAGAAAGCCACGTCTGCAGGTAGCAGAGAGGGACGAACAGGCCCACCAGTGTCAAGCTGCGTATTTGAGCCAACAAGTCATTCCAGACTCTCGGTGAGAGCATCCACACAGAGACTTTAGCTTGAATCTGGAGTCTTAATTTCAACTAACTGGGCATACGTAATGGCAACGCAGCAAACCTTCCAGAAATGATCTCATGTTGAAAGAAGAAGAGGGAGCCTTGTGTGAGGGCCACTTGGGGTGTGGGTGACATCAGAGCACTCAGGCTATGAGGGTAATTTGGCAGAAGGAGCTTCCTCAGCAAAGCAAAAGCATCGGTCCCTCTCAGAGCGCACACGAGAGCAGGAGATGACGTCAGCGCCTCCACGCTCTCGTCAATCTCTCATCACTCATTAGGTCTCAGACCAAGCGGCTCCAATCCAGCGTGTCGTTCACCTACAATGTCGATTACAGAGACATGATTACCGTCAAACCTGTGAAAACATTTCTTTCAGATGGTTTCTGTGGGAATGATTCATGCTGTGGCTATTCATAACTCCAAATGTGTCTTGGACCTGATTACAAACTGAAACTGTGTTTGCTGCACATTTTGCTCACCCTAACTCAAGGCCTACTCAGTTCAAGACAGCTAAAAGAAAAAGCTATTTTATTTTAACTGTCTTGAACGGGATCCGTCTGAACTCCTCAGGGTGTCCTCCACGCTAGTGCTAGAACTCTACAAATGGAGCAGAGAGTGATTGAATATAACACATTTAAAACAAGTCATGACTCTGTGCACTATTTCCTGACTCCCCCCCCCCCCAAAAAAAAATAGAGAAGCGATAATATTTATGTAGTTATAAGTACTGTTACAATAAGTAAAACTATAGTCATTAAAAATAATTTGCGTTAAAGTGCATGAAAGTACTACTTAAATAGGTTTTAGTGATTATTAGCATTTGATTGCATGGTCAATGGCATCTGATATGGTTTTACTCGGAAAATATAATCTCTATGTTCAAACCACATTTTTCAGACAAAAAGGTACCATACCGTACCATACACATACCATACCATACTGCACAAAAGAAATATAAAGTTATTTTAATCTATTTAGAAAGTAAAGTTTATACCTATTAAAATGCAGATGAAAAGTATGAAGTAGTTTACAAAGTGTACTTAAGGATGAGTGTTTGTTGATTTATAGCAACAATCCAGAAACTAAAGGCCACTAACCTCTAGTTCACTTTGTTTCCCTGAAATGACGACCAGATCTTCATCAGCATTCAGAGAAAAGTCCTGCTGGTCTTTAGTAAATCTTGTTTTTATAAGGCTGTAGTGACAGCCTTATAAAAATTTTGCATATTTTCATGGTAGATGTCATTATTTTCTAAGTTAAATAAACAGTTGTGTATCTCCCCAGGTTGACCCACATTAGAAGAGAGAAAAACTAGAAGTTACCACGAGGAAAATCAAAGACAATAATTGGTAGGAATGGTTTAAATCTCTGAAGTCGAATTCCTGTCGGTGGATGGGTTAGTACCGGTATTCATTTCTTTATATTAAAAAAACAAAAAAAAACCCAACAAAATCAGATCATATTGTTTATGTGTAGCAAGTAAATCTGCAAGGGTCTTGTTGCCTCTGGCAACAGGAAGCTCCCAGTCCAGGGCACGTGAGCTTCAACTCCTCAAAGTCCTGCTATCTGGGTGAGTTTGTAAAAACATGCATAATGCAACAGCTGTAGGAGAAATTTTGCTGCACAAATACATTTCAGTGTATTTTGCACCAGAAGGTTTCATTCATTTTGGCATTATGTTGAGATTGCGCAAATTGTTGGTAGTTATTGTTTGGCTTTGAAAAATAGACATTTTGACCATGTTTTCTCTGCACCCGAACTTTAAAGTGTCCCTGAAATAATTCTATTAAAATACACCAGTATTTAGCATTATTTTCCCCCTTTCGAATGATATATGACACACCAATGACAATCACACCACTATCTTGCTCTTGAGCGCCGAACGTCTAAATATGCCTTTAAATCTCCCGCCCTGTGAATCTGACCTAGTTTTCCCAACTTGCCGTAGTTTTGCGCTGTGACGTATGAGGGGTTATTTACTTCCGCCCACAACAGCTGATCGTAGTGTCTTGTTTACATGTGCTCTGCATTATCGCGTTATTTAGCAGTTTTTTAGAGCCATGCCTAAGCGTTGTGTTGCGGCTGGGTGTTCCCAAATGCCCAGTCCGTCTGTAAGTGTCCATAAATTCCCAAAAGATCAAACTTTGAGGAGATTATGGACAAAACAAGTGCAGCGCACTCACTCCAACTGGACACCAACAGAGGCCTCCTATCTCTGCAGTCAACATTTCACAGATGACTGTTACGAAACAGCACCCGCAATCCGAGAGTCACTTGGTTTTGCTGTGAAGAGGAAACGTATCCTGAAACCTGGTTCTGTCCCCACCATTTTTAAACGGCTTTTTAACGGATTTTTAAACCCAACCTTCAGTAAGTCTTTTTAAAACCTGCTAAAACTTAAGACAAATAGACCAATAAACTTTGCAAAACACCCACTCTGACACAAGGGTAAATACCCGGTCACACACAATATGTGCACATGGGTAAATACCCGGTCACGCACAATATGTGCACACGGGTAAATACCCGGTCACGCACAATATGTGCACAAGGGTAAATACCCGGTCACGCACAATATGTGCACACGGGTAAATACCCGGTCACGCACAATATGTGCACACGGGTAAATACCCGGTCACGCACAATATGTGCACACGGGTAAATACCCGGTCACGCACAATATGTACTCACGGGTAAATACCCGGTCACACACAATATGTACTCACGGCTCAAACATGTATGGTTGAACGCCTTGATTTTCTTCTAATTCTTCCTCCGATGATTCCTCTCCTTCATCTTCGTCCAAAACCAACGATACGTCACTTAAATCTTCGCTAACATCGCTCCTAGGTGCTTCTGTATCGCCAAACCCCTCCATTCTTCAATCAGCTGATGTTGTTTTGGCTGGGACATATAACCCCTCGTACGTCATATCCGGTCTAGCTCAGGCGGCTCACATTTATGGCCCGCAAATATACCGTCGTCTGCTGCATCATGTAAAGTCAATTAAAAGGGTCGGAATTCGGACTTTTATCTGGGAATGTTATATACCTTTCGAAAGCATATTTATTCTTCTTTCTAAAGATGAAATATGATAAACATTTCAGGGACACTTTAATGTTTATTCTGGCACTATGTTACCCATTTACTGGTCCCGCCCACTCAAGATGATTTGGTCTGCATGTGAGAGCTCAACTAAAATGTGTTTCGAACCAGTCAGATGTGTTAGAGAAAAGGTGAAAAAAACATAAACCGAACTATAATCAAAACAAACACAGCTCAAATTCCACAACATTTTACTCTACTTTTATTAAATCTCCCTATTGCAAGCAAATCTACAAAAATAGTAACTCTCACATCTTGTCAGTTAATTCTAATCACACTCAGCATCCACTGCGGATTGATTCAATCATTTTCCATAAAATGATCAGTCCTCCTCTGTTTACATGTACAATTTACACAACTCCACAAAGCTAAACCGTAAGTCCCCAGATTTATTGATCACAAAAGGCATCTAGTGGCAAGATGCTGTTATGTAATATGTGATATTATGTAAGAAAGTGAAACACACAGAAATACTACAATTGTAATGCTGAAATCAGAGTTGAAGAATTGACATTGAAGAAAATATAAGGTGGCTTTCACTTTTGTAAGTGTCTCCTCTGTATGCCGATGAAATCCTGAATGCCTGCAATGTCCCCTCTAGCAGCTCTGGAAAGGTTCACTGTCCACGTCCCGGAGGTCTTGTCCAGCTACACCTGCCGGGCCGGTGCACGTTATATTGTTGTATATGGTGATAGTGGTGTCGGGTTCTTCGCCCTCAGCGTGGGTCTCAACTCGTCGAGGCACCACCTGTGGATTCTTCAAGCTGTAGTTTCTGAGTGGGAGGGAGCTGCAGTCACATTTCCACTGGTTTCCTGAGAGCAAAAGTTTTTCCAGCGTGTCGGGGAAGTCAGGGACCATGTTGGTCAGAGCATTAGCTCGCAGGTCCAGGTAGCGCAGCTTTGGAAGTAGCTGATTTGTTCCATTTTGCAAAAACTGTTGACATTCATTATTGGACAACAGCAAATACTCCACATTCATGAGTCCAGAGAAGGTGTCAGTATTGAGAACCTCCAGACTGTTGAAACTCAGGTCCAGTCCCAACAGACCCACTAGATCTGCAAAGCTCTGATGCTCCACAGCAGAGATGTTGTTGTGTTGCAGGAAAAGTCTTCGTAAACCGGAGAGTCCCGTAAACGCTTGAGCTGTGACCCTTGTGAGACAACCTCTGTCCAGATGTAGGCTGTGAAGCTTTGACAGACCTTTGAACATTTGGTCCGGCAGACTGAGGAAGCAGCTTCCTGACAGGTTGATGACCGCGACGTGAGAGAGGCCTGTGAAACTGCCCATCTGGGCCTCCTGCACCTGATTGTGTTCCAGCTCCAGGACCTCCAGATGGCCGAGCCCTTCGAAGATCCTCTCTCCGAGACTTCGGATCTTGTTGTAACTGAGCCGCAGTTCTTCCAGGTATTGCAGATCACGGAAGGTCCTGGGCCTGAGCGCAGCGATTGAGTTGTTGGACAGGCGCAGCACATGAAGACTGTGCAGGCCCAAGAAGGTGTCGTCATGCAGAGAAGCCAGTTTGTTGTTCGTCAGATCCAGCCATCTCAGCGATTTCATGCCCATAAAAGCTCTCGGTACCAACGTCACAATCTGATTCTGGGCCAGGTAAAGCTTTTGCAGTTTAGTAAGTTTAACAAATACATTAGCTTTGATCACCTTGAGGTAATTTCCCGTCAGATCCAACTCTTTAAGCTCAATGAGATTTTGAAAGAGCTGTGGCTGCAAGTAAGCGAGTCGGTTTCCTGCAAGAATCAGCTCTCGTAGGCCTTGCAGGTCTTGAAAAGCTGCCTCGGGCAAGACGGTTATTGAGTTCCATCCCAGATTAAGAAGCCACATTTGTGAAAGTCCGGCAAAGAGTCTCTCCTCAATGCGACTGATCTGATTGTTGTGCAGACTTAGGGACGCTAGGTTCGGTGTACTCTGGAAAATTGTACCTGGCAACACGCGCAGGCGATTCCGCTCGAGGTGAACGTGTGCCAGTGTCTTAAGTCCTCTGAAGGCCTGTGGGTCAAGGGTCGTCAGCTGGCCACTCTGCAGGTTCAAAAAGTCCAGGTTTGTAAGCTCCCTGAAAGATGCTGCCGGGAGCGAGGTGAACAGGTTCCCATCCAGCCAGAGAGAATGAGTCGGCGGCGGCATGTCGGCTGGTACTTGTGTGAAGTTGCGAGCGCTGCAGTACATGTTGAGTTCCAGGCTGTAGTCATCGTGGAGACAGGTGCAGCCCTTTGAACAAGGAATGGGCTCTTCTGTCGCCTTCACTGTTGCCGTGTCCGGGTCTGGCAACACCAGTGATGTCCCCAGTACCCACACCACCAACAGCACTACAGTTTGCATCCCAGCTGTGGATGGAACAGCAACATGAAGATGTGAATGCTTTGTCAGTTCTCTAATGAACATACAGCTCCTTAAAATAATATATATCATTATCATTGTGTAAAAACACTTTGAAGTGTAGAATCTTAATGCAGAAACCCCTGAATTGGATTGCCTACCTTAGATCTCAGTGGTCCTGCTGTGGAATACTGAATGACTGATCCTTGTGCAATTGTTTGTATGCAAATAGAAAGTCTGCCAAGCCCCCAAACGCTTTTTTTAAGTCCACCGAGTGAATGTGCCCCATTAACCCATTCATTTCCATTCAACTTGACAACAAGGTTTCGTGAACACATTTTCCCCCTCGACGTGTCCTCTTGAGGTTTCTTAGTGTCGATGTCAATAATCCCAGTGATAATTCCAGTGACAGAGAATTCATACCTTCATTCTTCATTCAAGTATTTGCATACATAGTTCATTGCTTAAGGTCGTCATTGTACTGATTCGAAATTCTGACCATCTTGTATAAATCTACCTTGGTTATTTCTGTAATTTTCATATCTGCCAAATGATCAGTTGCATGAGAGCGTCCCCAGGATGGCCTTTGGGTGTTTACTGGAGCCAAGGTCCTGCCACTGAGTGCATTTACTGTAGATTTTAACTGATATACAGTGGCAATGAGATAAGATGAACCCAGTGCACTTGACCCTTGACTGAATTAATGGCTTCATTTCTATTTGCCTTTTCTATTCTACCACTCAGTGGAAGAAATATTTTGACATTAGTTTTTCCCTTTCTTCACTAATACAATGTTTACCTCATATCACAGTTGGTACTTTTAGTTTTGTGTGCTTTATCTTTTAAGCCTTTGTGTATATTCCTTGTGGCTGCACATGACTGGGACTCCCTGGAAATGGTTCATACCAAAGTAATCCTCCCAGCCTGAGACATTACCTCTTTATTCACATTTCACTCACAGTGGACAGTGTGAGATGAGTCCAGTTTCAGAGGTCTATTTCCTAATCACATCTGTGATTGTAATGACTAACTTTGTGTTTACTTTTTGCCTTGGTATCTGGTTCTGTAGAAAACCATGAACTGGTCACGCTCTAAAGGGCAACCAAATCTAGATAATACTATCCAACACACATTCATAACACTGTGGAGAAACTTTTTGTCTAATATGTCTCATATGACTCAGTTTTTGAAGGACGAGACTCAAACTGTGATCTACTGCTTTACTGAATCATGTTCAGCTGCCTGATGCTGCATGTCTATCAACTCATAACTAATAATGATCTTGTGTGTGTGTGTGTGTGTGTGTGTGTGTGTGTGTGTGTGTGTGTGTGTGTGTGTGTGTGTGTGTGTGTGTGTGTGTGTGTGTGTGTGTGTGTAGATTAAGTTAATTGCAGTCCAGTGTTCAGTATAGTTATAATATTTAAATAATTTAAATGTATAGACTGATTATGTCGCTTTTTTAAAACTTTTTTTTTTCCTTTTTGTTCTGACCCACATTTTTGTGTGTATTCCCCAATGACATAACATGCTCTTATCTCTCTACTGAAACATCCATATACCTCTGCTTACTAAGGGAATGGAGAAGTTGATTAAAACGTAATTGTTACTTCTCCTGCCAGCAGAGGGGGCTGCTCGTCTGTTGTCACATCGTGTTGCGAAAGCTCGGGATGCCCTTGGCCAGAAAAGCACACTCCTAAGAGTCTGATCAAAACAGTTCACTCAGAGATCTAATGAGTGCCAGCAGAATGACAAACACGTCGTTTTAACATTGTGTGAGTTTCAGATACATTCGATAGACGTCCTAACAATTTTCAATGTTATATACTGCGTGCGTTCCACTCTATCAATGGTGGGAATGGAATTTGGCAGCTATCAAGTATTTCCACATACATAAATAAAGCATTGCAGTTTTTTTTTTCCTACTGTTCTAGTCACAAAAAAAAGTAACCTTGCAGGTTGGCTGCCATGGTGAGTTGCTTCATGATTGTTGCTCCCCTGACAAACACCTCTAATTGGCTCATTCCCAGGCACTCAACCAGACACAAAGGGTTCCAGCTTTGTCGGTTGCTGTTGGCTCCTTGAGTGGAGAGAGAGGGGGGGGGGGGGGGGGGGGGGGTCCTTAATAGTGAGTGGCAGAGCCTGCCGCTGTGGCTGTAAATTTGTGACTGCTTGCTTCTGAAAGGATAATTCTCTCAAATAATTCGGTCTGAATTTTGTGCTTCCTCAGCAGGCCGAGAACAGGCCTCTGAGGCACTATGTCAATCTGAATTGAATGGTGGGACAGTGATGAAGCTCTTCATGCTCCCTGCAAAAAATAAGCCAGGCAATTCCTCATATAAGAAAGCCATGATATGCAGTCTATATACATATATATTCTATTTCCAGGGTGCTATTTCCTATAGGGGTTCAAGTCGAGATTCTGCCTAATTATTTTTACTGTGGCAGAGGCCAACTGGAGAATCTAAAAGTGGGAATGTGAGTATATGTGACTGTTTGCCTCTTGGTTTTTGTCTTTGTTTTGGTGACCGAAGTTGGATAAAGAAGTAGAGAAGATGGATGGATGAATTGATTGATGGGATTAAGATTTTTTTTTATTCAAGATTAAAGGTACTGCCTTCAGTCCGGACAAATCACATCAGTTGAATCTATCTTCAAATCAAAGTAAGAGGACGGTCAACCCTTCACCATTGTGTCTGAACTTACCTTACGTTACGTTGCACAGTCTGCCTCAAGTAATACGTTTTGGGGTAACTTCCTGACTTTATCTATTTTTCAAATGGAAAATACTCATCAATTTTGCATCCATAGTCAATCCATAGTATTGCATTTGTTGATGGAGGCAATTTTTTTTAACATTGAGGGTAAAATTATAGCATGTTACAAACTGCAACCAATACACTTCTAGCTTATTATGGCCTTATAACTTAACGAAATAATTTTATGAGGTTTTGGGGGGGGGGGTAAATCGTTCAACTTGATTGACGCAATACAATGCATAATGGTTATATTTATGGTGAGCATAACATCCTGGCTGTTTTGAAAGTGTTTGTACTTGCCATGAGAGCATGCATGCAGGATGTGCTGACGAGCCCAGAAAATAGTAGAATTAATATAGAGAACTGAAAAATTCCCAGGAGAGATGGTGTGAATTTGTCAACAGAGACTGCGTCACACACTAGTTCAGTTTGACATGAGCCTTGGCAACATAAAAAGTCAGTTGAATGTATAAAACTAAAGCCTTTGGTCTCCAAAGACTCAATGCAGGG
Organism: Blennius ocellaris; assembly: GCF_963422515.1. Lineage (NCBI taxonomy): Eukaryota > Metazoa > Chordata > Actinopteri > Blenniiformes > Blenniidae > Blennius > Blennius ocellaris. The sequence goes on along the minus strand of NC_137665.1, from coordinate 12,867,332 downwards.
AAACACAATCCACCTCCGGGGCTGCTGCCGTTTGGCCTCTGGATGAGCTTGTTGTCGGATCCTCCTGTTGGTCTCATCTGTTGAATCTCACACGCTATAAAGTGCTGAATGGATTAGAGCCAAATATATTACTTTCATTTCTCTGCTCTGCTGCTCGAACAGTGCTAGAACATCTGAGATGGAATGGAGGGGAATGAAAAAGATCATTTTATTTTCTCTGTTGCGGTACGCAACTGAGCTCAATCTAGTTTCCTGTAAACATACACACCATTTTGACACAGTTCTGAATGAAGAATAGCTCAGTAAACACTGCCATCCACTGGTGCACTCCTGTTATTCCTATTACAGTCATTTCACGCTGAACAAAGATACGTGCCTTATCTGTGGAGAAAGGGTTTCGTCTCTGGAGCCATCCCCCCATTAAGGTGAGGGTGGTTCGATGCAGCTCTGAACTCTGGTGTCACCTCACACCCCTGCAGGGGATAATGATACCACTTGCAGCTCACAGTCGACACACTGCTTTCCAGGAGGAGGAAGAAAAGACATTTGTCTCCACCTCGGGGAAAGTGCTCTGACTGAGCTCCTGGTTGTTTTAGGAATGTAATTTGAGCAAATTCCTGACTGGTTATTGAAGTCGTGTTCTTTAAATTGAAAAACTGGATGTGGCTTGATGCGATAATTTAGACTCAAGAGTGGCAAAAAAAAAAAAAAAAGGATCTGTAATGATAAATACAATAACATTTAAAAGGTGCAGTACATGCATGAAGAGGGTTTTATGGGTTCATTGCATTCTTTATTTACATCAGGGATGCACGATTTAGTGTATGTCCTGATATCTGATATGTCGAAATTCTTAACACAGAATATTTCCAATGCCGATACCAAAACAATCCAGAGTCAATGAATGCGTCGGTGTCTCCAAATCTCATGTCCACAAGATCCCAGAATTTCCCACACGGCGGCACATGCTGGGTGTCGCGCGTCACTGCGTTGCTCGTCGCCCCTCAGCTCACTTGAATAACGCCGAATCCATTCAACTTTATGCAAATGAGACACAGGGAGCAGAGGGCCTTATGTTTCACACCCCTGATTAATGTATTTGTTTGTATTGTTTATGTAACATGTCCTTCTTTCTGTAATGCTCATATTGGTAGCAAATCAATTTTGAGTTTACATGTAGATATTGTTATAGACAGTTTTACATTTTTATCCTGGCAATTAGGCAAATTAAGACCTGATTGAAAACGAACATGTCCTCTATCTAACCGACTTACCTTTTCAGTAGTTTGCAGAGTAGAAAAAAAACTGACTTTGCTGAATACCCTTGAACACGCAAAAGGCAATGACCGCTGAAGAATACAAGTGAGAGACGCCCAATCACACCCAAAGTGTGTGTGGTGTAGCAGCCAGGAGCAGAGCTGGATCCTCTTCAGCTCGACTGATCAGCAGCAGACCTGAGGAGGATCCAGGTGACTGATGATGAGCCATTGCTGGATCCATTTATTCACCATGACGCCTGAGCCTGACAAGCTCACGGTTCAGCTGTCGAACACAACTAGTGGTTCATCTGTTTTCTAAATAGCCAGTGGTTTTTAAGTTCTCTCTTGATCATAACCTGAAATCTGAAACATTTTGGAGTCCAGTCACAACTTTCCTTCTCAGCAATTTCACTTTCCCACAACATCACTCCTCTCAACATATAACCTATTATACATGGTGCCACGTTGTTTCTTCTCAAGTGAGAAATTAATTTGTTGTTTGCATTCTGATGTGAAACACGATGTGTTATATCATCTTGGTGACAGTTGTCCCTGCATTGTTCCAAGTCAGATCGAGAGTGACAGGCTTTCTTGTTGTAATAAAGAAGGAAAATGATCACGGAGAGCAATGGGCAGGGCCTGAAAACACCTCTCACTATAGTTGTGAAAACAAGTTTTTTTTTTTCTGTTAGAGGTGCACTGACACTCAGCTTGTAAAAATGTCAAGGTGAAAAACCCATCGCATGAACTACAGTAAGTTTACTGAGTAATGTCATTCAAACTTTTCGCATCCAATCTTGTTGGCGTGTGAGGAAATAAAGATTAGCGACCACTGCTCGGCATCATTCCTTCTCTAATGACCTATTTGTTCATCCCGTGCAGGAAGTGTGTCTTAGTAAGGTGATAGATGTAATGGGAGCGTTATCAACCTATAGCCCATGGCTTCTGCTCCATATTAGGCTGCTGGAGTGGATAAATGTGGCGAGAAGTGTAGGTCAGTAATATAAATATTTAAAAAAAATAACACTGCACCCTTGGGATGGGAAAGACATTTAATTGTTCCTTTTCTTAGACAGGTATTGTAGCTCAGATATCAGATATAAATAAGGTTTCATTATGAAGACAAATGTTCGCTGATCAAATGTTCTAATGGTGACACAGAAGGACACCACATGAAAAGAGGAAAATATATCCTCTCAAAACTTCACCTGGAAATGGACCTCAACTTCATCAGCTCGCTACTTTTTAGGATGGATCAAACAAAGACGATATAGATCCTTGAGGCAGAAGGACTTTCAGACAGTAGCGTTACTCTTCTTTTGTCTGGACAGTGCCTCAATGACTTATTTGCTTTGCTTCTATACAGGGATTCAGTTTTCTCTTTGTCAGATATTAATCCTGGTTTTTCTAAAGGTTAACTTATTATGAGAATGAATGTTTCAGCAGTACCATTTTTCAGAAACAATGATTTTCCTCAGAAGAAGGTCTGAGACATCATACTGGTCAGTGCATTGGGATTAAAGTGAAGTGAGAGACGGAACTGCCACTACTGAATGAAAACATGAAATGCAAGATCAGGTTTTAGCGACATGTTTCTTTCCGCTGACTCATTTTGAACATATTTTAGCCGAAACATACCAAGCTGACAAACAGAGCATATACATATACATGTAGCAATTTGGTAATATTTTCAGCTCTGCACCGTCTGTCATCATTGTGACTTATGTATGAAATCAGTTCCAATTGTTTTAAACTTGAATATTACTTTTGCATTGAGAGCCACACTGGAGTCCAGACTGTGAGAAAAGGTCCAGGGATCTCAAACCCGTTTTAATTCAACACTCACAGATGCTTTAGAGTGAAAATGTTGATATTCAATCAACTTTTATCTCACAAAATTGCTGCCCTTCACTGAACCGATCTTGCATTCCTTATCTTTATAACAGATGAAACATGGTGCTCCGTGTGGGTTCTCCACCGCAGTGCAAATGTCTTTCATTCATGATAATTCTTTGAGAAGAGATCTTTTAAAATCAATCATGTTGCTACAAAACTAACCTTACAGCATTTATTTATTTATTTATTTATTAAGGAGATGTCATTGTTAGGTTCATTAGCAAATTGTTTCTTACTACAATCAAATTTGAGTGCAAAACTGTTGAAATCAAAGAAAACGAATTCCTGTGGACCGTACAGAGATGCTTTTCACGTTACCTTAGCAATTTAGAAACTGTCACTGGTACAAGGACAAGCCTTTGGCTGCCTTGGCATCTGAAATTAAAAATGCATTTAGTTTTTCTTTTTTCTTTTCTAAATATTATTTTGTTTGTTTGTTTGTTTTGCTTGTGTCATCAAATTTGAATGTTTGGTAACAAAATTAACAGTCACTTTTTTTTCTGGTAGCATGACCACCTGTCGGCCTTGAATTCTTAACAAGAGCAGTCGGAGATACATTTACTACGCCCTCATGTGGATCATATAGGGAGACATTTTATTCCTTACAAACAATCGGTACTGAGTGGGCTAAAAAACCACTAAGAAAGACAGTTTAAAGGAGCTTCAGTGTTCATGCTGTACTGTTTTGCTGGGTGATTATATTACATAAAAACAGCACACACCAGTGGCCCTACAGAAAATCGACATCATCTTATAAATGGACATTATTTATATCTATTTTGTAGATGTGTAAACATTATCTTGGTTGAATTTTGAATTATTGAAAACACATAAATGGATGGAAGAACTGAAAGCTTATAAAGAGTAATTTATAATTTGTAAAACACACACACACACACACACACACACACACACACACACACACACACACACACACACACACACACACACACACACACACACACACACACACACACACACACACACACACACACACACACACAAATCTGAGCCTGTCCTTGAAGGTGGAGCAGACACGTCCCTCTGGACCTCAAAGTCTTTCTGTTCAGTAGATCTTTTTTCAGGAGGCATTGGTGCGATGCCCTCAAACTGGAGCAGGACAAGGAGAGTTTAACTTGACAGAATACAATATCAATACAATAAAATATAATAAATGCTAGATACAGGACATTGCATGTCTTATTCACAGTTAGATAGCGCGCTGTGGTCATGTGGCTCCGTAACATCCTTCGAGCTCGAGTGACTAAAAAACTTCATCAAAGCAATGCTGAGAAGCGACGATGACCTTCCATCTTGAGCCAGAGGAGAGAGATGCCAGTGTGGAGCTGCTCTGGAGGCATGTCTCAGAGCAGCTCCACACTCCTAATCTCTGTGTGCCTCCTTCTTACAAAACCCTCGGCTCCAAGCGGCTTCGCTCCTGTTTGTTGCAGCATAATAATTACGGCTGTGTTGCTTTGCCCGCTGGATTCATTTGGAGCACTGACAGCCGGCTCTGGCTTGTCTGTTTATGAGCAGAATGCTTTTGTCAATATTAAACATCTGACATGCTTTAAATGCTCTTTCAAATTCCTCCATATCCCTGGAGAAATGTTTCAGAATTTGAAATAGCATTTTTTTTTTTATAGTTCTATTTTATGTTTCCCGGTTATTGTTTACAAAGAGCTGCAATATTTTAAGAAGAACCATCAACATGAGATACCTTTTTATAGAATAATTTTGTAGTAAAACACAGAACAGTACTGAGCAAAGGAAGGGGGTTGTCCTTTTTAATCTAATTAGCTATTATGGGAATATGAGCATGTGGGTGATCAGATGTCTGTTTATTTGTCTATATTATCATTTGTGTTTATTTGCAGGGAGCGGCAGCTATTGTCCTGTTTCTGTTTCCTTTTCTGATTGCACAGGTAATGGAGTTGGTCAAGTTGGAATTTGACAGATGTACCAGTAGCACATCACACAGTGACTTTAGGACTGTTGTTTTGTGTCGTTCAGCGGATTCTTTCAGGTCCCATCAGTTCTAATTTAACAATTGACATTCAACATGATGGGCTGTCTTGCAAAATAAATGGTTATGAAACAGTTTATTGAAGCAGACTATGGGATTTATCTTGTTTTGTTGCTTTGGATGTAAAACTCAAATCACGATAAGTGAAATTTGAATACAAGTCACTTATAACTGAGTTTTTCTTTTCTTGTTGTTGAGCTCTTTAGTTTCTTAAGTCAGTACTTGTGGATATAAGGAGCCCTATCCATGTTTATACTGTTGAAAATGGAATAACTATCCAAATGCTTGCACGTTATTGTAAATGCCTGTACCTTTTAAACCTCAAATGAATTACTTAATTAAAATCAATACCTTATCTCAGACCTTCAGATATATCTAACTGATGGCCGTTGTTGCTGCTTATGAAGCACTATTATTTTAATACCACAGCTGCGCTTCTCCAATAAAACACTGCAGTGTCCCTCATTTTCTTCATTATGACTCAAATTGGGATGAATATCGCTTGTTTTTTTTGTTTTTTTTAGTTTTAGCTCATGTACAATGCATCTGTTGCAGGAGCCACAGTCTGTCCAGCTCTTTATGTCAGCAACGAAGAAATGTGGACAGCTTGTCATTTCAAGCTTCTCGCTGGGCTCGCAGGAGGCGGAGGCCTTATTTGTCGAGTGTAGTCATTAAATAATTGTATGTGAAAGCATCTAGTCACAAACTGAAAATTTGACGTACTCAACTTACATTTGGCACAAGGATACATATTTCACACTCCCCTGAAAAGGCATCCTTGCTCATGCCAGTGGGAGCGCAAATGACTCGCCTCACACAATCTGTTCGTGGTGTAATTGCATTCTAATAATTGAGTCTTTTGTTTGCCGAAGATGTCACGCTAAGAACTTGAGTAGGTACGTTTGAAAACAGCTGAGTCAGCAGTTTGTTCGCCTGTTGGTGGTGGTGAGGTTGGAAGTTGTAGACAAGCGTTTAGGTCTCAGTGAAATAGAGTCCGTACAGAAACTGGGTTATATTTATAGAACAGTTGGACAAATAATGGCACATTAAAGTCTGAGAGTTGTTCAGTTGTACTGTGTTACTGTTACAAAACTGAATTCTCCTAAATTCTACATCAACTTTTGCATAGTTGTGCTTCTTGTCTGTTGAAATAGCGGCTTATTCAACATCATAGACACACTGCAGTAACCTTTCTGTGAGGAACAAGAGAATTGCATGTAGTAGTTGTAAACTCCTGAGGGGATTCTCTGAATTAAAACCTGTTTGTGCAGTTAATTTATTACTCCACTGCACATGTCAGTGTGTTAATCCGAGCAGCTTTTGAATTCATTTTCCCCCATCGAGTTAACGTGTCTATGTGAAGAGTACAAATGTGTATTATTTAATGGAAGAAAACTGTTTTTATGTTGCTGCCGCAGGATTTTATTTCTTTTACAGACCAGTACACTGCTGTGCCTCAATGTTTGACTGAACTGGGTTATTGTGCTGATTTAATTTCCAGCGGGAGCCACCCTGGTGGTAGGAAACATGATTTGCTAATTAATAAGAATGTCTCTTGGCATTTTCAAGAAAATGACAGCAGTCCCTGAGGTGTGTTAAAAGCTTTTATGATTGAAGGTAAGGCTGTAAACAGGAGCAATCTGCAAGTCCAAAAGCTGATCCGACGCGGTCACTGCCTTGTCATGGTGGCATAGTTCGCACATTTTTCTGAGCATTTGTGGAGACGTGTTCCCCCGACCCTTCACATTTGGCAACAGGTTGGGATCTCACAACACCACAGGGAGTTGGTTCATTTCTAAGGAAAGACAATCTTGATTTGTCATGATACGGTCATGACATGTGAATCTGGCCCAAGGCCAGCCCGGCCGAGGCCTTTGACGCCTCACAGAACCTCTTTGTGTTTTCCTCAACAAGCAGGAAAACCATCACAGACCTGAGCGACCAGCTCCTCAGTCTGGGAAAGACAACAACCACCTTCTGCAAAGAAGGACGACTCCTGAATCATCAACTTCGTCTTCTTCTCCTCAGCCTGCAGACACAGCCAACCACAGTTAGCAGGGGGTGCTAACTGCCACGGGAATCACCAGCTTCCCTCCAGCCTGGACAAGAACTGACCTCCTTCGAAAACATCAAGGAAGTGGTAACAACCAACTGGGCAAATACCTGAGATTTGTTAAACGGTTTAACTTAAACCTGATGCTATGCATAGAACTGTTCAGCTTTTATGAAAATGGGTTGATTCTATCACAGTGATTGAATTCTTTTGATAATGATACTAGGATAATGATATTATCTTATATTTGCCTTCTCTCAACTTCAAATCAACCCCCCCCCCCCCCAGCTCCTGCAGAAAATCCTTCTTTTCAATAGCTACATTAGCAGCTTCCCTGTGTTGCTGTATTGGGCCGACAAAAAGGAACAATTGCTGAGCAAAGTAATCAATAATATTCAATTAAGTTAGTTCTTTTCTCCTCTGGAAAGTCTTTCCCAATGTATATTAGTATTAAGGGCTAACCTAACAAACCATTCCTCATAATCATCATTATGTTGTTTTATTGAACACGCTTCATGCCAGTCGAGCCTCAAACCTTCTGTGAAACTTAACAAGGTCCACAAAGAAACGCTGGGTCTTTTAGCTCTGTCCAAAGCGCTCGCTTACTCATCCAGGTCTCGACAGGAAACTGTGTCAGACGAGTTTTTTTCTATGAGTGATTAGGATTATAGTGATTTCCTGAAAACTGATGTAAAACAGTAAATTAAACCGATAAAGGTGCAGGTTCAAGCAAATCTGGAAACAAGGCAGTTATTAAAAATAATTTTAATGATGAGAACAGGATGATGACACTTAATTTTTTTACAGCCAGAGAACAGAAAGACTCATAAACTGCAGTGTGGCATTTTAAGACTGACCGGTATCGTTTTGCAGGGGTCGTTTCTTACTGAGCACCAAAACTGTGGGATAAATCACCTCTTTAGAAACCAGTATCTTTGTTTTTATTATGTTTCTTTGTTGATTTTCTACTGGCACCCCAGGGTCTGCCACCCAGCAAGGTTTGTTTTCTCCTTATTTCAAACGAAAGAGGTAAGTCAGTTGAACAAAACAAAGATTGTGGATGTAACCATATCGTTTACAACAACTGGAATGATCGTAACATGCTACGCTCACGTAGTGTCAAATACTACATGTGGTTGGATGAGAAGAAAAAAAAAAATAGCCGCGCTTTGATGGTGTTTTTTTTCCTTTGCATACAAAGCCTTGTATGACCCATGTGTATCACAGTCGTTTTCAAAGTGTGGGATTGTGGTCATCAGCAAGAAATGAGGATTGTGGGGATGCAATTTACATAGTATCATTGAAAAAGATCAATTAAATTAGCAGAAGGTAAAATACTCTTATGTAAAGTTAAAGTTATTTAGTAAGCTTAAGCGCAAAGCAACTAATGCAACAGTTGCACAATAACGCTTTTTTTTAATTCCCTGTTATCAACAGTTTATTAACAGTTATTAACAAAACCATCATATAATATGAGCCTGAGAAATTACAACTTGGGAGTTGTAGGGCTTGGTGGACTTTGAGCTTTTTGAATAGATCGTTCATCTCCCCACACTTTGAAAACCTGCTGCAGACGTTTTCCACTTCTTCTGAATGACTTCAGTGGATTGCAATCAAACCATGAAGCACACTACGATGAAATCGATCACTGCAGTTACAAATGATTTGCAGGACTTTGTGTTACAGCACAAAAAAACATGTAAACACTACAGCTGAGTAACAGAGAAGTCTCTAAATGTGCACTTCATGTTAAGAAAGTGTAGCCTTGTATCGTACATTGAAAGATTATTTCTATTACTTGGTCACTCGACTGATAATGAACTAAGTGATACAACAAAATACTGGTGAACTGTGAGACCTGTGATGTGCTTTTCTTTGAACAGTCCAAACTGATTGTGTTTTGAACGTGTGATATCACATTTGATCTTTTTTTGTTGAACAACTATAGTTTTAACAACTGTGAATAGAAACAATGAGGAAACAAGGCATTCACAAAACAAGAACAGTCAGTGATAGGGACTATGCACATTGTGAAAAAGGAAAAGTTACAACCAGAGCTCTTATGGCTGTGAAATAATCCCATATACAGTTGATTAATAAGTTCAGTATAGTCTTGTCCAGTAGATATGTATAACCAAAGAACGTTTGCTCTGCAGTCAGTGAATTTCTCAACAACCATACAAATACAGTGTGCATTGTTTTTGCCCTTGTTAAACGTTTTTATTGATTTGTGTGAGATGCAGACTCAAGACTATATAAATATCTGTCTTGACACCAGCAGTTCCCACGTCCCACTTGTGTAGCAGTCATGGATGCAGACTGAGCTGCATGAGTAAGACGTGTGCATCTTTTTATACTCCTTGGCTGGGATTATAGTGTGACAAATGATAAAGTGCAGCTGATTTTGAGTAAATCAGGTGTTTATCTTGTAAAAGAATACAATACTTAGGTTAATTTCTCAGTAAAATGTTACAGGTCACTTAATTGAATCATTCGTAAAGCCCGGACCCATAGCGGATGAAAGTTTACTTTGCTTCACGACATGTTTTACATTCATTCTGACAGAACTTCATTGACCTCATTTGACATGTGCCAACTGCTACAGTTTACATGTGTGCTGATCAGACCAGATATAGTCAGTAAAAATAAGGTTTGTTCACCATATTGCAAAATCTTCCCACTGAGGAGGACTTTTCCTATGAGCGTAATGGATTACTAAGAATAAAACCATTTACACTCAAATACTGGGGCTTCACGCACAGTATTTTCCAGGGTCATCAGACACATGCTGATACTGATGAGAGGCACTATTACACCAATACGACACTGGCTGTTCGCCGTGCAGAGAAGCAGAATGTTTCTCCTTTTTCTGATTGTGTTTGTTGGGATTGACTTCATTCATCTGCATCCAGAGGATTTTTTTTTTCCTTAAATGAGATACTACATTCACAGAATTCATTGAAACAGACTATTGAATGTGTCTTTAAGTAGATTTAATTCCACAGTTACACTTTTACAGATGGACTTAGTGGATGAATTTCACCAAAATGGAAGCAAACCAGATTATCTTCCTCTTTTCTGACAGGTTTCTTTTCTAAAATGAGCGCATTCCTCACTTAACTTGGACTTTTGAGGTGTTTTGAGTGGTAATGTTTTAGAGGGTGCACATGTTACAGACTGGAGGAAAATGGAGATAAAGGCTTACTGTAACTCTTACTGTGTTTAAACATCAACACGTATGTTTCGGCACACATTTCTCAACAGTTTCTATGGTCCATCAGTCCACCACCTTCAACAGTTCTTGTTGAGTAAATATGTTTTTTTTTTCCATCAACAATGTCATTTTAACCCAAAAAATACACAATAAGGTATCTCAGTAGATAATGACAACAGCACTTTGTGTGTTACATCTCATCTTTGTAATACTTGAGGTGTGTCATTACCTGTTGGATATTAATGAACACCAAACACAACATATTCATCACAGTCCCCTTGTGAGGCACAGTGAGTGATACAGAGTCCTGCAACAGTCCCTCCTAAATGCTGCTTGTTACAAACACAAATGCACATATTACAATCTGTGCCACTATCCGCTACTTTACCCACCATCTGCAGACGCCTCCCTCCCTAAAGGCCTGACGCTCAGAGCCCGTCGTCTCATACCGTCACTTCTGTCTTGCTGTTGGTGACAAAGTATGGCTGTGGAGGCATGTAGCGAGCGCTGTGCAGCTCCTGCTCAATGATGCAGAGTTTCTTTGGGCCGTAACTCTGTCGGAGTCCCAGCATCTCCTTGCTCTCCCAGGATCTGAGCACAGCCGGGCTGGCAGCAGCACTGGAGCTGTAGCACAGAGACTGTGCGCTGTGGCTCCTGGAGCTTTTGTGCTTGTGTCCGTTCTGCTTTGTGGACAGCTGTCTGGGGGGGCTGTAGGGGTTACTCAGCTCCGGCTCCATGTCCATGGCCTCCATAGGAAGACCTCCCTTGGTTGTCATCTCCATAACTTGCCGCCGGCTGCTATGGAAGCTGTCATTAGATTTCTCAGCTAACAAGAAAGAAGGAGATGACCTTGGGGTTAGGGGTTAGTGAAGAGAGTGACATAAAAGATAACTTCACACTCCAGCCAATTTAACAAAACACAGATCTTACATGGCTCCCCCCCCCAAGAATTCTTTGTTTACTTGGATGTTGATTTGTTGATTTATCTACTGATTAAAACCAAAGTGAAGCAACAGATACGGTCACACAGATTTTCAGACGCCCAAACAGATTTCCAGTTTCCCATTATGTTACTCTTAAATAATACAAGGAGCAGTTTTAGTACATGATGCTTACTTTCAATCATTATGTAACACTGATATGCATCTAAATTAACATCCATGTTAATCATCAGATTTTCTTTACTGGTACATTGTCATATTACCTTGTTTGCTTCCACATCTACATGAGTTGATATGTATGAAAACACTTGCAAGAAAGTATCTCAACACACAAAAGTGCACATTCTGGGTTCCCTCCTTCTGGAAAATGCCACACTATGGTAGAAATAAGGCTCCAAAACTAAACATACAACTAATCCTACAAACGTAAGTAGTAATCTTAATAATCATTCAGGAAAGAAATTTCCTGTTTACAGTTTGAATATGCATTAAGGTGCAAAAACAGTGTTTCTGATTCAATATTTAAGCCATTGTTGGCTATAACAGCTAATCTAAATCATATATCATTTATAATTAGCCTATAATATTGTGATCTAATCGAAAATTAAACGTGGTGCAATATGAAAGCTGAGCACGACAACACATGCCAAGATTAACTTGAATATCAATAAATACAATAAATGTCAGCTTTACGGTTCATGCTGGTCCTTGGGAATGAGGCCCATGCTGGTTGTTAGCTGATTATTAAAATATTGGTAAATGCTGATTATATTTAATGATTTGGTGGAGATTCACTCATATGACAAACACATTTTTTTTCAAAGTTGTTTTCACACTGGGCCTACCTGTATAAAATTTAATCTGTGCCAATTAACATATCGTAAACACACGTGCAGTTGCTCTTTGGATTTGACATGTTTGCCGTCCGGTGTAGCGTCGGGTACAGTTCTGACATTTGCCAGAAGACCACTGCACAGTACCTACTGTCTTTTGGCATCCATCTCGCTATATTCATTCTCCCTAAATTGCCTTTAATAAGCACTGAAGTGAGATTCTATGTGCCTAATCAGGTGCAGACTATTTGTGAAAACAGTATTTTTTTGCACTTCAGCAGTAAAAGAGCCGAAGCACTTGAGGCTCCTGTGTTCCCCTTTGTCATTTCCACCCGTGGGTTTCAGACTTAAAAAAAAAAATTTCTCAAATGAAATGTCTCTCAGATAACCTTTAATGTGGCCTCTTTATTAGAGGCAGTCAATATGTGAGCCGTGAATCCACCTGATACAGGAATAGAGACGTGAGATCGTAGTAGTTGTGATCATCTCTTAACAGTCGCTCATCGCAGTGTGTGTGGTGTCGCTGCATCCCATCACCACGCTCCCACTTATTTGTGTTTTGATTACTCGTGATTGTCTCCTGTCCCCGGGCTCATTTACTGAGGTTTTTGCCCCATTTCTATTTTCCCTAATGATCAGTTATTTTGACGGTACTTCGGTGGATCACAGTGAGGGAGCGAGAGCTGTGATTGGATCTACTACACGCCTGCTGATAGCTGTCATGTCTTCCGTTGGCCGACTCCATCAAACACAGCTAATTGATTCAGGTGGAATCTAAAATAAGACTCAATTTTCACAGAGCTAATAGCATCAGTTTCACACCTACAAATACCTTCACGCCTCACTTTGATGCCGTTTTATTCTTGCATTTGTCGAAGTTTTTCTCGGCTTGTATCAGGGGTTTAAGCAGATCATGGAAGATGGTTGGTCAAAAGCAGTAATTCAATTCAGTTCAGTGAATTTAATTTATTTTCTTCCTCATTTACTTTGTTTACATTGCAAGGCTACACTGATTCCAATTACATCTTCAAACATTTACATAAATATTTCAAGATTAAAAATGAAAATGTGTTTTTCTTCACAGATACTATTTCCATTTTAGCTGATTTTACTCGTCCATGCACCGGCTGCAGACATTCCAGAATTAGTACAACAGAAGAACAGCAAACTTGCTTCTATAAATAATCTTTCAGTGGTCCTCTTGCTTTTGGCATTGATGGACTGTGGATTAACTCACAGGGATTTCTGTCAGCAAGAGATCTGACAGATTCAAAACAGCCACATTTCTATTTAAAGAGAAACTGCTGGTTTTGTAGACGGTGCCCTAAATGCTGCGCTCTGTAAATATTATACTTGTTTGTCTGATCAGATCTCAAAGTCAGACGTCTTACGTAATTGTGATTGTGAATTTGAAATAGATTGTTGTTAGTAAAGTGCAACATTAACGGCAGTTGGAGCAATAATTCAGGCATTATTGTTTTGATATTATCATGATGATGCACGTTATGTATTTATTTTCTATTGATTCTATTATTTTTCTGCGCAAACCTATAAAGTTACCCACACCTTTACAATCATCCTTGATTTAGACTCAAGTAATGTATTATGCGACTTTACCAGAGGAAATTAAGAATGTCCGCTCATGGTAAACAAAGTCTTACCCACAGCCTTGAGTGAGGCATACTTGTTGAGATCCTTCACAGGCTTCTGTTGCTCATACGGGCTGGTGATCGGTCCCACGGCTGGGTATGGCTGACTTATCAGGGTTGGTGAGTGAGCTATGTTGTTCATCTGGTTGCTGTCTGAAGCACAGGAAACACAAGTTGTTCATGTTGTTCATGCAGGCAAAGGGTATAAATGTAAAAGTTTCAACATAATGAAAATAAATCACCCCAGCAACAAGTCTCAAATTCACCTTAATCATCTAAACATCCTTGTTTTCAATGTTTTAAATTAAAGAGACTTGCTCTCCTCTGAGTGACTGTTGCATCATGTCAATTTTCCAAAATGCGGCCTGACAGAATGAAGGTGAATATCCGATGAGCACATCTTTAACTTGGTAGTGTCACTTTCCCTTAAGTAGACTTTTCTGGCGACCCAGCTGGAGAGCCACGGTGGCTCTTTGTAAACCCGAACTAATCCCACAGTAGACATCTGGTAAATTAAGGGGTGCACAGCAAATAGACTGGCCCCCTGCCTACTGGCATGACAGAGCAAACAGATGTTCGGAGTGTCTTCTCCTTGTTCAGATCGGAGGAGATTGGTAGAACGTGCCGACTCTCAGCAGGCTGCTGCTTGTACGTGCCATTGATGTATATATATATGTCCTGTACATCGGGTAGAGATAGCAACATGTTGATGGATCGGCTCCAGTACTTGCAAATGCAATGAGATGATGCAGGCAGTTCATTTCAAGGTGATCTGAGTTTGAGGAGGTTTTACTGCTCACTTGGATAGAAAAGGTTATTTTGTAAAGTTTAAATATGATGAGTCCGTTAGTCCTTGGACTAGAATGTGTCTGATAAAAACACATCATTAATACAGAAAATAGGTTAATTAGGCTCTTATTCCCCACTGGTCAGCAAGAAACTTTATTACTGTGCTAATTAATTTGGAAAGTCTCAAATTATCAATGCTGTCTCATGAAACGATGCAAAGGACAGCTTCAACAGATCGTCCACTTCATCACACCCCAACAAGGGAATGGTGTAATGAGTGGGATCAGATCTGAAGGTTGTTTTTAAGCAGACAGAAACAAATGATGTCTCCGTGTTTGTTGGATGATCAGGACATCTTTAAGCTCTACTGAAAACCATGACCTTAAAAAACAAGACCGAGCAGCCTTGTTAACATGCAAAGATAAGGTATCAAACTCAGTTGTATAAGAACCAAACAGTGGAAAAAGTCTGATGTCCCGACATCAGGTTTATCTGTGTTAAATCGTCAGGTTCTTTTTCCAAGCTTATTGACCTGCTTCAGTTTCATACTGTAAGTGGGCCATGGACACAGACCCTCATTCAGTGTGAAACTGACAAGCTCCTCTGCTGATGCAGTGTACATTGGATTTATTTCAGTTTTAGTTCACCAAACCAGAATAATAATGCTGCTTTTCCAGAAGTCTGTTGTGCTGTACATACATGTGAAAAACAGACATGAACTGTTTTGGAGGGATTTTTAAAATGTGGGAAGGTGAGATTGAGAAACCGAACCAATCCCCCGCACGAGTTAAAGATTTGTCTCACACAATCAGTCAGTCCTGGTTGACAGACTTCTTAATGGTTTTTCCCATTCTTATGAAATAAACAGCAGAACTGTTCCCTCACTGGTTAGTTGTATTGACTTTAAAACATCTGGCAAGTCTTCAAATGATCTGAATGTGTTATAACTGTTACACTAAAGCTTCTTTTGAAATTTGAAATTTGCCTCCATTAGAGTTAAACTCAATTCAATTTAACTCTGTTTTATTAAGATATCAGAAAAAGCATCCCCCTGACCCGGACATTTTCTTCACTATGGTGACCCCCCACCCCACCCCGGGGAAAGCCCCGCCGACACACTTGAAAGCCACACGTCCAGATCAAATGTGGCCCCATGCATTTTCCTAACAGGTAAATGATTTCCATGGAAAATTATCTTAGTTGTCATTGGCAATGCCGCTCAGGAGCAAGTTTGTAATCCACACCACCTCTGTGGTCTCGCCTCACTTAACTGATCCTCCAGTCAAGGTCAAAGTCTGAGTTTCAGCTTCAAGATAGGAACCAAAAGGAAGTCATTTAGCCATGCTGAATGCTTTGGTTGCCATGTTTAAAACCTAAACAAGGAAAACATGGTCGTTTCCATGTATTTTTTTTTTTTTTTTAAAGAAAGAGGATTTTAACTTCAGTATTGATGAGAAGTCGTTTATCTTCTTGGTTTGTCTGACTGTTGACGGAGTGTCGTTGGGTGTTTGCACTGTTGTCAGAGTCACAGCTTTTGTGTCGGCTTCTGGAGGAAAACTCGAGCGCTTCTCAAGACTCGTAAGGTTAAAGACGCCACAGTTGTTGCTGGAAATAAGCAAGTTAACACTCCAGAAGCAGACACCTCCCAGGAACTCATAAAAGATTTAAGAGGATGATATTTTGGGATCTGCCCCGAAATAAATGATACAGGGAGAAGGGTCCTTTTATTTACAGACAGCCTACTTCTGATGAAGTCAATATTATGTCATTTTCTGTCAGAATTCAGAAAATGTTAACATCAAACTATAGACCTTAATTCTATATAGACACATGACCAATACAAAGCTGAGCTAAATTATTCTTCGTACTATTAATACATTACTGGATCTAATCTGTTTTATAAATCTGACATAATGTGTGGTTCAATTAGGATATAGAGTACGCATGTTTGGCTTTTCTTCTGTAGTAATGTTGGTTATTGTGATTATCAACAAGAAAACAAAGATCACGTTCACAAAGCCAGAGCTCTTTTGTTTATCAGCTGCTCTTCCCCATGTGAATAAAGTGTCGCTTCTCACAATCAATACTTTACGACGTCAACACACGTCTTTATTCAGTCAAGTGTATTCGCTGCGTGAAGAGGTTTTCATCAAACTACCAGCATTATTTGGTTTTTTTCAGCACTGATAATAGTTAAAAATACATATTTAATCAAAGAGTTAAAGAGGAGGTATCATTTAAAAATAACACATGGAGAGACTGGAAATAATTCTTCCAACTCGTCACATAAAACAGCTCACAGTTGTCCCAAAAAAACCCAACAAAAAAAAAGGATGGATAAATGTTCATAAAGCTTCATCTGTAACATTAAATCCTAACAGTACTTTGAAAGATGACGCCTTGGATCATCACGTTGTGAAATCGGGGAGATTTCTGACTAAGACCAAATAGTGGGAACATTGAAGTTTATAGAACGTTTAAAACACTTCAGACTTTGGTCCAGCTGCATGTGAGTATAAAGCAAACTCAAGCCAACCATCTGTAGCAAGCCTATTCTCCGCAGCCATGCCACACACCAACCTTCTGTCACCATCCAAATGTTTTCTGAGCTTCTCATGATGTCGCTTTGTAATTATCTGCTTGAAGATTTGAGGTGTTCGGCGTGCAGGATGTGGCAGGTGGGACCGGAGCCGCGGATCGACTCCACGTTTTGGAAGCGGCTGTCAGAAGTAATGCAGCTGAAATTCATTTCTATCTGGAAGTGAGGAAATGGACTGTCATGCACCAGTGGAATGTTGGCACTGAGCGGAGACTTTGTTCTCTCTGGCTGGCTGCCTGGAGTAAAAAGAGGCCACACTCCACAGTTGCCCCGTGTACGCAGACGTCCACTAGGACACAGAGGGGATAGTACTGGTAGCCAAAGAAACCCAGCTCACAAAATCTGTAATGCTTGAAGAGAATGAGCGCTCATAGCCCAGTCTCATGGATTTTTGTTATCTTTGACAGGCAACAGATGAGGATGGGGTGGGGGGGGGGGGCTCCCTTTGGAGCCCTTCACTCACTGCTTTGGACTACTGTCCCTTATATACAATGACTATTATAGGTGGGGCACACCACAGGAAAGCACTGCTGTACATGTGGCAAGAATATCCCCTCACCTATTGTAGCCTTTCAAGGATCACTGTCAAAAGAAACAGCAATCATCACCATGGTGTGGCCAACTCAATTACACAGAATCCCTCTCATCGTCTCGGTAAGCCTCCACGGATCGACATGTTCAAGGTCACCAAGTGAAAGGGAAGCCGCGTCGTCTTCAGTACAGTTAGTCCTACATTCAATTCCCAATAACGATCTCAAAAAAAAAAAAAGGATCAGAACCCATTTGGAATCGCTGCTCTTTTATGGTTTCTGCTGTTTCTTTTCTAGACTATTCAACTTTATTATAACAAGGACTTTTCCAGCTCGTTTATTTTGTCTGATAAAGTCCACCTGACGACATACACTGAATGTGTGTTTGCATTGCACACATGTGGACCAGTTTTGTTACACAATTTACAAGGACGGATGTATGATATGTAGCAGCATTAAATCTTTCTTATATGTTTAATACAGAAAGTGAACAAGGTTGTTCGCTGTAAAAAAAAACAGATTATGAGTCCTGCTCTCAAGATATTGGATCTTCAAGTGTATTTACCAAACAGGCCCAAAATTAAATGTTGTGCATGACCTATAATAGTAAGCGTTTTCTTTTTCTTTCCAATAACCAGCAAACAGGTCAGACTATAGCTGATACGGAATAGATGTATAGATTTAATTTTAGCACAGAGACCTGCAACAAGGAGTGGAATCCGACTGTTATTGGTTGCATACTCTATTTGAACATCGAGCTGTATTTACAATTCCTCACCTGGGTTCATTTTGTGGAATTACAAAGTGCAGGTCAGCCAAAGCCAGAAATCTGCCGTGTACGTTTCGAGTTTCCAGGTTCAGTTATGGAAGTACGACATTGCTGAGTGACAGAAGGCGCAGTGACCTTGTGGCAGCCACATTTAGCAACAAGTTAAATAGCACATGCAGAAAGCTGTCAGTGCTGTTGTCCTATCATTAAGTGACACTGATTACATAACGTTCCTGCTACCACATAGCAGTTCTCAACATGAGCGCTACGATGTTGAGGATCGTCCATCATGAATTCCTGTCTGACGATAATTTGCACAGCTTAAAATTATTTAAACATTTGTGAAGAGAATTGTTTACACATATCTACATTTATTTGATTTGTTTTCTGAATTTACTCTAAAATTGCCTTTCAACTGTCTACAAAAATGCCGTGTTTACATATTGAGGAAATATAAAAAAAAACCGAGTAAAATCACCTGCTGTTCTCCCGAGGGCCAGTGAAAACAGGCCACAACATTATTGATATATAATATTGAGTTTCATTTTCCTCAAATAAATCATCTTTAAAAGCTTTTTTCATCCAAACTAAAGCATCTTGACGCTCACTGTCAACTATTAATTCACTGTATTGTTTTTACTACAGCATATTTCATTGATGCATAAAATGGATCAGATCACGGTTACATTTTGTCACCATCTTCTGACCTTGAGCTGAACAAGATGTAAACTGTACTGACATTCGACCTCAACAGTATTCAGCCTAACCAGGCTTTTATGGACAAAGGAAACAGTCAAGATCTGTGCTTGACTGTTTCCCCAAAGCCTTTTCTTTTCACGCAATGCCATTTGCCATAATCATCCAACGTGCAGTGAGACGGGGGGGAAGAAACAAGAAGAGACCTTTACTGACTGAAGCGATCAAGGCATTAATAAGAACTCTTCATTTTCTGTACATGGGGGTGCGTGTAGGCGTTGGTGCTGATGAATGAGAGAGTGAAGGAGAACTATATTGTGTGAGGCTGTGGCATACAATACGGACTGGCTAAGAAAGAGCTGTTGGTTGTCAGTGGTAATTAGTGTCTATGTTAAGTGATCGCTGTGGGTGTGACTAATTGCCTCAGCAGCCTTCAGGATTTGGGACCGATGATATTTTTCTTCTTCTTTCTCTGTTACTTCCGGTTTCACTGATAAATCAGAGCAGGAAATTGACTCTACGTGCCTCCTAGTATGAGATTTATAACTACAAAAGAGTAGTGCTCATGAGTGATGTTCATGTATTAGGACAGAATGTAATGTCAAGGAAGTAAATTAAAAAAAAACCCTATTCTGAATAAAGCTTTAGTTCAAAACTATAAGTGTAACAGGTGCAACAGTCATTGGGCTTTACACAAGGGTCTATCTGTGTTTTCATAATGAAAACCTTCCTTTAATTCTTGTTAATCTCTACAGATTGAACTGAATCACCATTGACAGTATATTTTATTGTGGAAGGTCCAGCACTCAAATGAGACGAGGCATAAGAGTTGACAGAACCCCTTGTTTTATTGTTTTTTTTTTAGTCTGCTTATAGAAAAGTTTTTAAAGATCTTATGGAGACAAAATGGACGCATGAATCTGACCCAATCTGCACTGCAAGTCGCACCTTGATGTTCCATATGAAAACCAGCAGATTGTCCTAAATATGGAGACAGAAATGTGTAGATACTTACGGAAGCTGTTAACTCTGGTTTGTATGTTTTCGTAGTGTTGACCGAATCCAATGTCGTCCATATGTTCAGAGGCAGGGTGGCGGATCACTTGTGCGAGACCTCTGAAAACATGGAGAACAGTTGCAGAGAGGACGTTGTGGGGTGTTTTGTCAGCGGTGGAAACGATTGAATGTAAGCAATTCATGTGAGCGCCCCCCCGAAAACAAGTCTCACAACCATCGCTTTTCTTTGTGTCTCAATTAAAAGTCTCCACCATCTTCTGTTAATAACTTCATACTATCAGCATCTTCTCAGATCTGTTTAACAGCTTTGTAAACACCCTCTCCAGACACATGCTCCCGTCTTTCAGTATCGACGAAGGAAGAGCCGAGTGTGACTTCATGAAAGCAGTAATCTAACATTCACACCCACTTTATAGCACGGGGGCTCAGCTGTGCACATGTGAGGAAAGCACCCAGGATTTAAAACCATAATAAAGCATACCCAGCTGGGTTTTGAGTTTACGTTGTGGTGCGGCTGCTTGGGGCTGAAAAAAGAAATACATCTTTTTAATCTATGGCAGTCCAAAAGCACTTTGCTAGAAATAATCCAGATCAAATTGTCTTTACTACATTAGTCTTAACTACATTTTTAAAGCAAAAATGGCAGCTTTAACCAAAAATGTTAACATGTACTTTAAAAAAAAGCAAATCTGGTTTTCTTTCATTACAGCATTAAAAATCTCCTGTGCAAATATGTATTATGTGTTGTAATACATTAATCTCTTAATTTGCATTATACCTCCAGTAAATCAAGGGCCTGTGTCCTCAGCTTTCTCAATGTTAGAGGTGGAAATCAAAAGCTTCTACAATCCCAGGATTGTAATTACATTTTTGTCACAAGGGCCTCCTCAGATTCAAGTAACATTGACTCAGGTAACGAAGAAATCTCATCTAAATGTTTCAGCAGCATCTGCTTCGTGTGTTTCTGGCTTTTAGATTTTGCTTTTACTTTTTTTTTTTACAAATGTTTGATCACACATGTTTCTAGGTGTGAAATCACTCTCCTGAGTGGGCAGTGAAACAGTAGTAAGGCTAATTGTGTCCACGCATGAAGTGTGTTTTAGAAAAATGAAGCCTGTGTGTTATTCACATACATGCAGAAATTTTATGCACATTTTACTTTCATTATTTTCCTTACAAAGATACAAAGGTGAGGTACAAGAAATTGTAATGGTCATGTATTTGAGTTCATTGGCAATGCATGCAGTTGATCTCAGGCAAAATGTTCTTTTGTATAATTTCTATTGGACCTCCAATGAACATGGAAAGCACCCATGGTGGGCAAATATGCAACTCAGAATGATCGGAGTGACAAATTGGTGAAATTGATGTGTGGAAAATCTTTTTATAATTAATTCTATGTTAAGCTGTGTCATTTTTAAATGTTTTCCATCTTTTATTTATGGATCAATTTGTTGCTATTATTTAGTTATACAGGGTTTGCTCACCACCAAATGATCAACTTAAACAAATGTGTACATTTAAATCAGCATGATTGGCCAAGACAAGTGTCACAACAGAAGGAAGAGAACAGATGACCTACCGAGACATGTTTTCTCTGTTTGGACGGTGCGTCTTTTCCAAACCCAGCTTGGTGAAAATCCCAATCAGAGCCATGATGGCCACGACCCCGCAGATAACATACACAATCAGGTTAGTCTTATCCTTGGCGGATTCCAGCGCCACGTCCACTTTGGGAGGTGGTCTGCCTGTCATCATCCACGGCGGGGTGTCGTAGTTCTTACAGGTGGTCTGGTCCAGCCGGGAGCTCCTGAAGGCGCAGCAGAACCTGAAGCCACAGGTGCCGCAGCAGTACAGGTAGTTCCCCGTCCTGCACACGAACGGCGGGTCCCACTGGCCCATCACGTCGTAGTAGCCGCGACACTTGTCCTCGACGTGCGGACTCTCCGTCACTTCGCCGTCCGCGTCCTTGGACTCGTTGAACCCGGTCACCAGCATGAAGCCGTCGTCGACGCTCTGACCCGGCTCGCCCTCCGCGTCGCACACCATAACTTTCACCAGAAAGTAACCGAGCAGCAGCTCTGCTCCCCGCATAGTTACTCACTTTTTACTCCCTTGTTGACACAAGCTCTCATCAGCCCGACTGAACCTTCTGCGGAGGGGGGGAGGAGGAGAGAGCCATGCGTAAAGGTGGGGAGGCTGATTCCAACCTCCATGCGTAAAACCACTGTGCCACAATTCACTTCTCAGTCCTTGGACTAAAAGCAATAGTAAAAATGAAAAAAAAAAAAAAAGGAAGCGTGAAGGGAGTTCAGATACCCAAAGTAAGGTCTACAACTAGTAAATAGTTGAAGAGCATCAGTGCGCCCTGGTTTCTGCAGGGTGACAGACAGCCACCTCTGAGGCTGCAGCGCCGAGAGGGAGAAAGAAAGACCAAGCAAAGGACCCGGTGAGTGAGTGAATTTGTTGGGGAGAGAGGGAGAGAGCCAATGAGAGCAGAGCGGTAGGCAACGGTTCTAATTACAACCCCGCACAGCCCATTATTATTGTGTTGTCGCGTAAAAAAAAAAAAAAAAAAGACTACAGATAAAAATCGGTGGCCAAAATCACACCTACAACAGCATCCACAACACAAAACCGATCTGCAGAGGTTTTTTTTTTTGCCAGATTGGCTGATTGGCTTTTATTATGGTTCATAACAATAGAAACACAAATTCCAAGTTAATGATGACTTGTTTACCCTCTGTTTTAAATAAGATTTAAATACGACTGAGTCACTCTGAATAAATCTGACACTATGACATTGGTTGTTTTACTTGCAAAAATGACATAATGACATATGGACATATTATTAAACATTTTTTTTGCTTGTTTGAGTAATAAATATAAGTACGTACTTTGGATTTAAAATGACCAATTCATCCATTATTTGTGCCACGTTATCACACACACGACGTTTGATGAGCAATATAAAATATGGTGGGAAAAATACAAAAAATAAAATGTATAAACTTTTACAAACAAGGGTACTCCTAGTTGATCACGTCATAGTATACGCTGACTTTGAAATATCTTCAATTCATTTTTGTAATATATATAAGAAAAATGCTTTTCTTCACCTGATTTTAGATCACAAATTGTTGGACAAATAGAGGAAAAGCTTGTCTTTGAATGAATTACAATGTCCTCATACAGACTTTGTCTTCCCAGCAGAACAAAGTAGTTTTAGACCTCTTTTTCAAAGTGTTCATCCAATAGAAATATGTCCAGTGTTTAAGTTTAGCACTTTTAATTAGAGCTATAACCCGCCTGGCTTCTGTTACTGTCACTTCTCCCACATAGTTGTAACACAAATGATACACTAGAAAATTCAGTTTCATCTGCTTCTCTAAACTATTGTTTTAGACTCCATCGGTCCAGCTCTTGCAAAGGGCTAAATCCAATATCCTGGATTTATTCACAAAACATTAATGGTCCTATTATTTCACTACAGGCAGTGAAACTTAATAATATGTTTGATTTAAACCTGTTTTCTGGTTGGATTTTGTATTAAAGAGGTTTTTTTTTTAAGATATCATTCGGGCTTGCCAGAAATCTTTAAGGGGTGCAGAAGCAGAAAAAACAAATCTGTCAATAAAATTTTTGAGAATAAATAATGATAATTGGGGCAAATGTTTGATCCAGCTCTTCAAAGTTATGCTCACCCTCCCCCACTTTGAAAACCCCACTTTCTATTCTCCAGCACATCATACAACTGTATATAGAGATTGCAATGTAAAATAATGCTTAAATATCTACACTTAGTTATATTTGTGTATGTCAACATTGCAGTCTTAATTATGGTTTGATTAAACTTTCACCCATCTCCTCCAATGTGCTGTAATCACATGCAGAGCACTTCATTTCAGGGTTCATTTCATGCACAGACTATACGCCAACTCCAGCTATTAATTACAGATCATTTACAAACAGGAACAGATGATGAAGGGGCCTTGACAAGTATGGATCTCCAGAAAAGCAACTTGGCAAATTATTTTTAGAGGAACCTTTTTATCTAAAATTATGATTAGCGGAAGGAGGCAAACCATCTGCCACTTGAGATATCGCACTTTTTTTCTTCTTCTTTTTGTTTGATGTTGAATCATCTTAGCTATGGGAGGCTACTTTTATTTACAATTGCCTGTCAGGGGAGCTTGTGCTTGTCTCGTCTTTGTGCATCTTTAAAGTTCCCTATAAATAGTTTGCATAGCCCCAGAGGATAAAACTTAAGACTTCCTTCAAAGTGAAAACTGTACAGCTGTTTTAGGAATGAGATAAAGTCCAGATGGATAATTTTTTATTGAAATGTTCAATTATTGAATTCCACAAATATAATAGTCTTAATTATTTTTTATTCACGCAAGCTGTAATTGCGAAAGCCCTTTTGTGGATTTTCTTGGTTCGCTTGTTTTTATCTGGCATTTACTGTGTTATTGCATGTTCTTTTATTTATTATCGGAGTCTGAAGCACTGAAGGTGACCTTTTTGCTGTCACATTATACCTGAGTAAATAATAGCTGAATTAAAAAAAAAAAAAAAAAAAAGAACATGGTGCTCCAATGAAAATGACCAGTAGTTTAATGAAAGGGCTCCATCTGTTCAGGTTGTGTTTTTGACGCAGAAAGAACAAAAAAACAAAAACAAAACACACATTTCTACAGGGCTGCTCTGCATCGCCCAACATGGACTACATCAAGCTCTGCAGGTTGAGCTATGGGTGCTGCCATGCGACGATCGCATGACTCCTGCCGGTGCATCTTTGCCAGACAGTCGGTATGTGCCATACTTTGGGTGGGAGCAGGTGGGCAGGTGACAAGGCTGTAACTCCAGGCAGAGAGCCTCGTTAAACACTCAGGCACAGCGGGGAATTTCTACATAATCCTGTTCTGCTACGATTGAGGGATGCGTCGGTCGGTCACATGAGGGAAAACACAAGGGGACAGTGTGAGCGTTGAGCTGGAGGACGCTCCACCCCGTGGGGATCACTGTTGTGTTAGTGTTTCAGCCTAACTTTTAATGTAAAAAAAAAAGACTTGTAATTTTGCTCAAGTTCTAACTGGATTGCTGGAATTAAATAGATTTTTCTCCAACTAATCAATGTGAATAGAGGAAATCCCTGCTCTATATCTGTTTGAGAAATGGTCTTTCAACATAAATATTTTACCTAAATTAACACTGGGCAATAACATGTAACACCCAACAGGAGTAACTAATACTCTGCGTTGTTCTTGAGTTTATTTACCTTTACTTGAACAGTACTTTAGTTTGCAATTGAGCCTGGGCTGGGTAATCTGAAGTGTTAATTATAATTACGGTCTTAAATGGAGTGAGACCCCACCATGTCAAAGCCTTTACATGCGAAAAACATCAACACTGACTGGATGTCGACGGTGTGGATGCTTCAACAACAGTGTGGAAAAAATGCTGAAGTGACATTATGTTGCTTCTAACACACCGATACTTCACACTTTATGACAGAGATTTTGATCTCCATTGTTTGTGTTCATTAATTTATCTTATTGAGTTTTGTCTCTTCTTCATGTTTCTTTGTTTTCGAAGACTCGAGCAGCATTTTGCCTTCAATAACATTCATGAATTGACGAATTTTAACTTGAAATTAAAGAAAGTTGGGAAATTGTACCTTCCATATGACCCAATGTACATATGTCACAGTATCTTTCTATAGGGGTTGGTATATTATTTCTATCTCTGTGTGATCTTTCTCCGGGTATTTAAGTTCTTCCAGATGGTCCAAAAAAATACATATTTAATTGATTGGTGACTCATTTGACTTTTATTTATTTATTTATTTATTTATTGCCTGCAATATACTGTACAAGCAAGCTAAGTGGATAAAACAGCTAAAATGTCAGGATGCTGAAAAGGAAGGTTGAAACGTCTAAAATCGGGTACAGAAACGGCTGGAAATGTAATGAAATGCTCGCCACCCTCAATTGTATTTGACCTGTCTTATCCTCATTTTAAGGTTTAAATGTCTTTTGCTGCTCCAGTGAAATTTGATTTGGTAGAAAGTGACAGAAACAGCTCTTTAGGTTATAAAAGTTGCAGACTCCTGTTATTGTCTTGTCCCATGTGGCTTTTCTATGCGCTCATGTTAAAAACTGTCAGGTTGACTTTCTGTTTTAGCACCTCTGCCATCCCAGGGCAGAAAACGCCACTAAATGATGAATGATTTTAAAACCTAATTTGATTCACTTGTGGATCATTTTGAATCATTTCAGTTGGACCAACTGTGAGAGCTCATTGTTGACAAACATTAAATACAGCTCCGAACAGGGAAGTCGGATACATTTCATTTGTGAGTTGTTCTTACTGTAAACTCTGAGGTACTCTGAAACAAAGTAAAGTTTTCCCTCCTCATCTGACCGACACGTCCTCAGGACTGCTTAATCAAGAGTTAGTGGGTCAAAAAGTTGTCAGCTTTCACTTTGGGCGTTTGGATCCCAGGTGGCGGCCCTGGTGAATATCCAGTGTGCTTGTTTTCACTTCCTCTTTGTCCTACTTATGAGAAGTACGGGATAGGATGGTGCTTAACCAGTCTGTTTAAAATGTGAAGGTCGCAGAAGAAGGGCGACCTTCACACCGGGACGCCACCGTTTGAGTCAGACATGCATAAGGACGTTTGGTTGTGTCTAACTGACCCACATGCGGTCAAAGTTGATTCACACTACTTCGCTTTTTTTTCCAACGTGACCATTTTTTTTTGTTTTGTTTAGTTTTTTTCAGCATTTTGCTTGTGTGTGTGTGCATTTACTCATCTTTGTTGTTCTGACCAGCCCTTCAAAAATGTCAGCTCATTATGAAGAAGAAAACAAAATCGGTTTTAAATTTGTAGTTTTTAAAAAGATTACTGATGTCAAAGGTAAAGCTTACTCTTTGCAGAACAGAACACAATAGTCAAGGATTCAAAAAGTAATCCTTGATTACTGCACAAAATATGCAGAGAAACTCAAGCAGTGGATGAACAATAGCCTCTCAATACAATAATTTGTTATCGAGGGTCATATTAACATGAGCCGCGTTGACTTCAACTTTTCCTCGCAGCCTTTCCACAGCACTTGTTTTGGTCCCTTGGGATAATTAATTTCCCTCTGGTAAAAGCTGTTGAGGCCTTTTTGTGTCGAAATTCAAATCTAGGCCAACTTTCTGTGAAATTATTTTGCGACAGTTGCACGATACAACAAATAGAAATACACTTACGTATACTGTGCACCCACTTAATTAACAAATAAGAAAAAAAAATAATTGTGCATTTGATAATATTCATTGTATATGAGTGGCTCCATTGGCAATAGATCGGCCCGTGAGATGGAGCGGCACACTTTTCCACAGCTATAGATAGAAGATCCACATTGGGAATAAAGTTGGCAACACACACAACATCTCAAGTGCATCAAGCGGCGCCTTTTAAGTAATTTGTAGACAAAGTAGGCCAGTCAGTGGCGACTGTTCATCTGTGTTCAATCCCAGCTTCTCTCTGAGCCTGACATTTTTCCCTTTGTCTTCTTGTTCATTTTCCACACAATCAAGAGGCAGAGGAGTGCAGAGAAATGTTGTCATGGAAACAGAAAAAAAAAAAAAGAAATAGCCCGGATGACCATGAGTGAAACAGTCCTGATAGCGGGCTGCACTGAGCAAAGTATTTCATGACCTGATGCTAAAGCGCAGGGTATTACTTTGAGCTTCTCTGCAGATGAAAGAGTGAAGCAGAGCCTCAAGGTCACAGCTGCATGGGGGGAGAAGGCCTCGTTGAAGATTACTGTTGCGTTAAAACGTCGTCTCGATAAGTTTTCCACCACCTGCTAAGAATGCATCTGACGAAGCAGAATAAATTTCACTTTCCTGTTGTCTTCGGTGAAGTTGGTGCTGTCAGAGCAGCCAATTTTCCAGATTGCAGATTTGTCTTTTGTATTTCTGTTCACCGGAAAATAACTGTGAATTATGTGGCAGAGAAAAATGTATAATTTTGTGTTGTTGTTGTTGTTGTTGTTTTTGCAGCCTGCAGCATTCGATTTCTGGACAGCTCACAATGGCATGAAGCATTTCTCAGATTCATCACAGATCACATTAAGCACGTAAAAAATAAATTTACAAATGTCTTTAGGAAAAGCGCTTTTTGCAAAGCAGAAAGCAGCTGAACAGACTCCGATTCCTCAGGCGCCCAGCTGAGATGCTCCAAGATCAGCTGGGCTTTCATGTTGAGACGCGACTCATCAGGACAAAGAGGAGCATTAATGTTTACGTGCAAGGATAAAGCTCAGATTCACTGTTAAAACCTTTTCTAATGTTTTGCTCAAACATTTTGAGGCTTGATGTCGTATAAATAAGAACCTGCTGGTAAATAGAGTTCACTGATAGAGTGTGTGTTGAGCGATTTCAACAGTCTAAACGACCTTTCCTCTGTCAACATCAGAATCAAACCGAAGGAGGCCCGTTTCAACCACCTGCACCGCTCAAGGTACGTCTGCTTGTTCATCTCACAAAGACTGGGAATAAATACCTAATCATTTCTGACTCTTCTCAGGCTGGAAATAGCAACTGGAAAAATACTTCAGTCTCTCTTTGAGTAGAAGAATGGTGTTTAAAAAAAATTACTTTTGGATGTTATTTTTATCCAGATCTATAAGTTTATTTTGGATGCTTCTCTTCTCTTCTCTTCTCTTCTCTTCTCTTCTCTTCTCTTCTCTTCTCTTCTCTTCTCTTCTCTTCTCTTCTCTTCTCTTCATCGCATTATAATGAACTGCAACACACAGATGGCGCGATCATGTAGATAATTCTCCTCAAGGCAGACCGTTCAAGATGAGCATTACACATTAACATTATATTATATTATAGCAATCCTGGAGCTGATACACAACGGAGCTGTTGTGCTTCATTGCACTATGGGAATTTGGGTTTGTTGTGCTTTAAATTACATTATTAAAGGTTTTATTACAGTACGCTGGCAGTGTTGGTAATGATTGTGATTTCTATATATCTCAATCGCATACACTGAATTATTTCATTCCTATTTTTGTTTTACTCTTTATCATTTCGAATTTAATTCACGACAATTGAAAGTACAATGTGCGAAAGTATTTGAAGACTTTATTTAATCTGAAGTATTTTTCTTTTCAGGACTACAACTATCAAATTTTAAATACATTTTTTTAAATCCTTGAAACGTATTTGTTTATATGTTATGAGTGAATAAGTTAATAATTTTCCTTTTTCACATTTTAGATCAGGAGCCAATTCAACCCAATTTCATCTTGAGTGAGCTGGACCGGAATAATAGTGCCATAATAACTTTTGAATTTAAACAATTTTTCAAAGTTTGTCTTTGTTGTGGTACAGAGTAACTATGTGTGAAGAAAATACTTTAAGTGGCCTAATCAATTAGACCATAAATTTAAGTGTAACAGAAGTTTTTGCCAAATTTAAAGAGATATTTATTTGACTGGGAAAATCACTGGTTCTCACAGGCCTATTCAAAGTGTTGTTCTGGTGCTCACAGCATGCGGTCAAAAGCCTGATGTGCCTGGCTGTGGATGCCTAACGGCCCATTCAGGACACCATTGGGTCCTCCAATCATTTCCCTCAGTCAGCTGTGGAGCAACAGGCTGCCTGTTTCCCTCTCAGCTGGCCTCTAGTGGGAGTCCAGGCTCATTATGCCATGATGAGATTTTGCTTCTCTTCTAAATTACGTGCGCTTCACTGGGGATAATGAGCCTCCTGACCACTGAAAGTTGATGCTTGTCTGGCTGCTTCAGCCTGTCTGCATCGAGAAGAAATTTCTTTCCACCATCTTCAACATGACGCTGCATCAACTTGTAAATTTCGCACTTCAGAGTGCGATTACCTCTAGATTGAAAAAGTGAAGTCAGGTTGAAAGAGGTGATTCGGCGGCTTAACCAAATGAAGCACGCTTAGTCATATTACATTAAAAGAAGTCAATTGAACCAACATTGAGAGAACACAAGAATGGCATAGAGCTGGATAACAATGGTTGTAAATGTTTATACTTTTTTAAATAAACTGCTTTTTACAAGTAGGTTAGAGATCAATTTTCACTCTTCTCTTTCACAGTGTCGTGGTTAGGATTCTGGTCTCGCAAGTACAGTACAGCCTTGATTTGAATCTAGACGTGTGGGACATTTGCTTTTATTCCACAGTCCATGGATGTGCATTTTAAGTGAACTGTTGTCCCCGAGGCTCTGTTTACATGAAAAGAGTTTCAAGTCTAAATGCAAGACTTTCATGCCGCTTTGGGGGTCTGTTTACACGACAACAGTCCTCTGAGCCACTGAAAACACATTTTTTGGGAAAACAGATTCCAAGGTGAAACTGCATTGTCATGTAAACGAGAGAATACACAACTTTCTTAGAACGCTGGACTACAGGAAACCACGGCCATGTCTATGTCCATGTCCATGTCCATGCACACACTTATCAATCAATCAATCATTCAAAAGAGCTGGTTGCACAGTTTGAATCCAGTGCAGGACAAACTGCTGCCATTTATCTGAAAGCTCAACGGAACATAAGCAGGAGCACTTGTCGCTTCACTGTAGAGGATTTTTATTCCATTTGAAGAATCACAGCTGTAGGTGGTTATTTTCAGATGTCATTGAGTATTCACCTTGCCTTTCAAAAACACTCTTGCTGCAGGCGCTGCATTATGTGTGAGAGACCCAGATATGTAGGTCCGTAGAGGGAGGGGGGGGGGGGGGGGGGGGGGGGGGTCGTAATGCTTCTGGTACTGGGAACATTAGCTGCTTGGAGGGGGAAAGACTGTGGACCTGCCACGGATGAGATATCCAGAATTGGGCTGCCAGCCTTGGCACAGATGCTGGAGAATTGTGACTCAACTATAGAAACAAAAACATTTTCAACGTCCGTCCAGTTTGCTCCCGGGTGAGAAACCGAAAGTCCATCACCATGTCAGTAGTGCCTTCATCAACTATTTTTACCAGCATTCAACGCACAAGGGGCAAAGTCATGTACAAAAATTAATAATAAGAATTAAAAAAAACAAAAAAAACAATGTTGCTCAAAACGCCTGCACTGCCCTTCACAAGAGACCCACATGTTTATGACCTGCTATTTACAGCTCAGTCATCAACTAAAATCTAACTTTTCAGGGACAAACTAAAATAGCAGACAACATTTACTTAAAAGTTGAGGCCCAGTGACAAATAACATACTCATAATGCTTAGAAAGTGACCAATTGTTATAAACCCAATAACCAGATGGCATCATTCACATGGAAATAAGAATCAGCCCCACGGAAATGTGCAGAGAAGGTCAATGTGCTCCCCCATATGAGTCAATACATACACATAATATTGAAATACTGAATTGTTTTGTTTTTTAGTGAACTAATTTATAATGCTCATGAAGTCTAGTTTTTCCAACTTCAAATACAGTAGTATATAATAATAACCTCAGGCAGATGATTCCATGTCATTGTGTTGGTGGACTTCACAGTCGCATTTTCCAGGTTTAACAGTGTTTAAATGTATTTTTCAAACTTGACCAAACAACCTCTTTTGCCTGGACATGTCCACTACTTGTCTAAATCACCATTGGGGATTTTATAAATCAATTAAAAAAAAAAATACATTGTTTGAATTATCCAAGTTTTAGTTTAGATTAACTGTTGCTTTGTACAAAATGTCCCGATACTTTGTTGCAGGTTATTTCATGCTGGAGTAGCATCTTTTTAATGCAATTCTGCACAAAGTGTTGCTGTTCAGAGAAAGTTAAGGGGAAAAATTAATTACAAAAAATCTATTAATGTCTTATCTCTATTGTCATATAATTTAAAACATTGTCAAGATATTTTTGTGTTATTTATTCCCCAAAAGGGTTTAGTTCTACTATTAGAAAAAAAAAAAGTTGGAAAGCCTACGGTAGATGTATTTGTGCTTTTGGGGATACAGAAAATACTTTTTGTTGTAATATTAATTTTTGATCCATACAGAAGTAAATATTGTAAGAAATTTAAGTATCTTTTGACTATGTCAAGGCTGGACCAATTGTTTTATTTTAAAATAATTAATAAAAATACGATAAACAGCACTTTCTTCATTTGATTTTCCTGAAGGCAGCAAAACATTGAATTAATCCAAACACCATAGTTCCTTTTCACCAAACTTATAATATTTGTGCAAGTACCTGTGTTTGGACTGTGACGAGGTGACCTTGACCGGAGTGCTGTTCAAGTCTACTGTGAGCCGTTGAGGAGAGGAGGGAGAGTGTAGTAGTGTAGAAGAGTGAAGAGGACATCAGTGAGAGCTTCGGCTGCATGGGTCTCCTGTGCAATGTAATGTGAAGCACTATTCTTCGATCAGGCCTATTTTCAGCCCACACATTTTACTGGAGCAAAGCTGATCTCTCTCACGTGCACTCTGGGAGAATTTGGCAGGGAGTGTGCGCACACACACACACACACGCACACACACACACACACACACATACACACACACACACACACACACACACACACACACACACACACACACACACAGCAGAGACTTGGCTGGGTTACTCAAATTAAACTAAGACTAAATTTGACCTTGGAGGGAAAGACTCAGGTCTACCCGGTCCATCATAATCCGCTAATAGTATCTGAAAACACAGATCTGCTGAGCCACATTAACAAAGCTGAATGTGC
This sequence comes from Blennius ocellaris, assembly GCF_963422515.1. NCBI lineage: Eukaryota > Metazoa > Chordata > Actinopteri > Blenniiformes > Blenniidae > Blennius > Blennius ocellaris. The sequence continues at coordinate 12,834,342 of NC_137665.1, read as the reverse complement.
TCTGGGCGAATTTTACAGTAGCTTTTAATAGCCCTCACTTGTGTCTTTGTCTTTATTTCACCGTTAATCTTCTCCTATTAAAATAGATTCGATTTGGCGAGGAACTCGGGAGCCCACAGGCATCAGATTGATATTTTGACCGGGCGTCTCTCAGAGATCAGACGTGTTTTAACAAGATGGTGACGCTGCCGCTTGTGTATCGCGAAGTGGAATTTGTGACACTTCTTTACAACATGATCAAGCTGCACAACTTGTGTCTGAGCCAGACAGCTTTTTCATTTACGACATATAGCACTTTTATTCCCTTGAGCTTCTGTCAGGAAGCTATTTCACTCCAGCAAGGTTGGACATTTACTTGCCGCTTTTTCCCCCCGCCTCTGCAAATATATTTTCTCCAAGTCGTATATCAATCCATCCCTTTCTCATTGCCCAATATTTTGACGGCTTTATTGCCTCACTTGTTTTGTAGAATTGAATTGACGCAGAGAACTTGCAGCATCTCTGTCATAAACTGTTGTTTTCATGAAGTTCTCTCTTGACAGTCCTCACATGTTTTATTGTTGTTTTATCGATTGCATTTGCATCCTGTGAATTCCTGACCTGCAAAATATTGCTCCCTGTGCGTGCATAGTGAAGTAACTAATATTCCATTTATCTGAAAACTCTCAAGCTCAATGAAGCTGGATAATAACTGTATTGAAGTCATTTTGTTAGAAATGTTCATATTATAGCTTAATTCTGCATCACAACAAAGTGATATATACTTTACGGTCGGTATGGATATAGACCGTGAAAGCAGAGCCTCCATCCAACCTGGGGTCTTTGGGAGCTCGATCTGATCCCAGCTACCTGCAGATTGTGAGAGGAAACCAAGTAAAAATCAGAGCAGGGTGCACAAGGGAGAACATGCAAACTCCACATAAGGAATTTCAACCAGGGGTATTCTAGAGACCCCGTTGCACCGCAACAGGTAACAACATCTGTCTGAAACCTGAAGAAATGCTCAAAGAAAAGCATACCACATGTTTTACTACCAGAGAAATTTCAAAATGAAATAGACTGCATACAATTTGACTGGATTGGTGGCCCTTCATCGATTTCCTGAGGTTATAATAACAATAATTGTTAAATTTAAGTTCAATAAATCTTTGAAAATGTCTTCATGAATACAAATAAACGTCTTCAATGGAGATAAACAGATGATGTCATTGCCTTGAGCTTAGTTTTTATAGAAACAGTCACTATTTTACTCTTTTGCCAATTATCTTGTTTTTGTTATTTATTTTTCAGTATCCATAGTGGTTGTCTTGTGTTTTTCACAATGGAATTAAACATACATATTACAGTCTTCTCCTATATTACTGCAAACACTATTGATTTAATTTAATCCACAGCTATTGATGTATCAAAAGATTCTCTGTTTAGAAAATGACTGCTTTGATTGTCAATTAAATACTTATCATCGGCTTTTAGCACTGAAAAATCCTATGTGTGACCTTGTCACGACAGTAACTGGGTGTTTTCATGATTTTCTGACATCTTAAACAGACGTAGATGAATCGGTTAATTAGAAAATAAACAATAGTCAAATGAATCATTAATGGGCTCATTGATTAGCTGAGGCAGATTTTAATTAGATGCTTGTGTTCTCCTTGGAAGGTGCTACTCTCACAGATCAGTCACATCAACTGGCATCAAGTGTACATGTCCAGTGCTTGAACGCAAATGACACAGAAAGAAAATTGCCCTTTTAGCAAACACCACTTACACAAACCTGATTACATAGCAAGTGTGTTCTCTGGTGTCAGCGTTGGGTTATTGAGGGAATCTAGTGTACATCTGTAAACGAAATGCCATACATCAGAGACAAGAACAAGGCTAATAAGCTGCACCCAGGGATGTTTCATATCAACCTCCGACGCTTATCTATTTAAAACAAATGCCATGCATCTCCCAGCAATCGCGCTCAGAAACCTCTGTGGTTCTAGTGAAGTTTTGTTGTTGTTGTTGTTGTTTCTAAATGACAGTGTTCCACCTTTCAAATAGTTCTGACATTTACATTCAGTGAGTCAAGTCGAGGATGGTTTATTTGTATAGGCCTTCATCACCGCTACAGACTCCAGAGGACAAAACAGCAGCCAAAGCAAGAGAGCAACATGCTGTTTGATGGTGAAATGGCTCCATTCAGATTACTTGATCAGGCGACATAGATTGTTTTTGGAGAAATCGACAGTGAGCGTAACAACTTGATTCACGATATCCTCTTCTGCCTGTGATTGGTATGACAAATGGGGATTTTTTCTACTGCTTTTGCATGTGTCCTGCATGTTTTATCAGATAATTTCACTTTTATAAAGAAAATACTTGCTTTGGAGATTAGTGAAGGAAAAAGCGCATGGTTGTGGAACAAAGAAAAATAAGTGAACAAAGAATGATAAATAAAAAGAAAGAAAGATGGACCAGAAACAGACTGATATGTTTTTGCCTACTCTGGGTACTTGGTTTCTGATGAGTACAATTCCCTCAAAACTCCCCTTAGATCACATTTCAAAGACAATCTATGGGTTTTCCATGTGATAAAAGTTGAGAATGCTAATAATTCATATGCATATTGACCAAATTGTGCAACCATGTTTACACCTCTCAACTCTGTTCGATCCCAGCTGACTATAGGTGAGGGCAGGGTTAATTCTGGACAGCTCACCACTACATTGTAGGACTGACCAAACATAATGACAACCATGGAATTGGTTAGAGTTAGGGTTAGACTTGTGGATGAAAGTCGGTGGCAAAGTTTATGTTTTTGCAAAAACTACTGACCACAATTGTATGATGGTCTTCTGGTCCATTTCCATTGCATTTTGAATATGCTAATAAGTAATTTGTGTATCTGTACACTTTAAAAAAAGGACTTTTACATAGCATTTGGATACTATCCTACCAATATACATGGTTGCAAGTTCAATTTCACTGTTTCAACACAATGTAACTGCAAACTAACTCAGCTGAATATAGTCTAATTATTTCACGCACAAAGCTGTCATTTAAGATAAGTACTATGTTTGGTCCACAAGTAGTAATGGTGCACCAAACAACCACTTATCATGTCAAGCTTATATTCCTTGCAAAATATTGTGTTATGCGTAGATTCAAAAGCTCTGATTTTGTGTTTGATGTTGCAAAGCTGTAGTTTGCTGAAAGAAATTGACATCCATCCCTGGTTTTTAAAATCTCCTCCAAACTCTGCTCTGACTTATATAATACAGTAAGCGCTTTAGAAAAACTTTTTTTAAATCCTTTTTTCTTCGCACTGTATAAAGATAATACATCAAACGGGGGGCGGTGGATGTGAATGCAAAGTTAAATGAATTGTCAAAATCACAAACACCTCAGTAAGTCTTATTTTATCATCGTCACACATTTCACAGCAGATAGGATCCTGCAGAATCATGACGGCGTTACTGCAGTAACTTGCCCCACAGGGGAGAAACTCAGTGACTAATATTATCACACTCTTATAGCATCATACTTGGCTCCATATTTGGGGCAGAGCTGATGGAGGGGGGGGGGGGGGGGGGGGGGGGGGGGGGGGGCAGTGGGCAAATGGACTGAAAAGATTTCAAAATTATCACTGTGCACTGCTGAAGCAACACTTGAGATATAAATGAAACGTCTGAGATACTAAGAAGCCAACTGACACTCGTGAAGACTTCTCAGGCCTCTTGTGTCTGAGATCAAATTCAGACTTCTCACCAGTCGCCTCGAAGAAATCCGGGATGTTTATGGGCCTCACTGTTCATTCATTCATTGTGTTCATTTATATTTGCAGGCCAGGTATTAGGAACCAATGACGTCAAATTGAATGTAATAAAGCCAATAATGTAATAAAAGAGTAATTCCTCAATTAATTAATACGACTGTGCATCTGCTATTGATATGCAAACTGCACAAAGCCTGCAAAAAAAGTTTCTGTTTCTTAGAAATACACCCTATATATATATATATATACTAATATTGTAAATCTGGCTGCAGTTATTAGATTTTCAAAGGATTTTTTTTCACCTTAATGCAACAATTTATTAGATTACTGGCAAAATTCTATCATGACAATAGCTCAACTATCCTATGACAGTATTGGAAAGTTATTACATGATTGGACATTTTTGTCACTTGTTCGACTTCCGTTCAGATCAACCACTTTACAATGAAATATAGTATTAATTTTGTATATAATAGAGGCTTTTATATATAATAGAGGCTTCTAGTGTGCTTATGGTATTTGTGAATAAAGAGATGTATTCATTAATATACTCTGTAACAGAACAACTTCAATAGAGTTTGGATTTACCCACAAAAAGAGTAACATTTGCCTTGTTTTTAAATTTTTCTTCCCTTACTCCAACATGTATTAATAACATGTAAAGAAATGTGGCTCCACTCAGCCATTCCTGGTTTAAAAATCCAATTTTAATTGTGAACTGAAGGCTGACTCGGCCTCCAGTTTGAACACAGCATTTGGCCACCAGTAAGTCTGGCAACTGGTAGTTGATGTTTCCATCTTATGGGGTGACAGTCCAGAAGTTTCCACCACACAGCAGGTGATATGACGCAGTTGCTTTTCTCGCCAGTTTAAAAAAGCAAAAATGACAAACTTGTTTGGCTGCTCATGACGGATGGAGGAGGACTTTGCTAAGAGGCCACAGCTGCTTTTCGGTTTGGTTGGAAACAAACATGTCATTGTTTTATGTAGTCTCTCCACATGCTCCGAGGAACAGAACAGGCTTACTTTCCTCTTCTCCTCCCTCTTCTTATTTGGAATGAAAAAGATCTATGTATTCTTCATTAATAATTTGTTCAATCCAGGGACGAGGAGCCCGTCTAACAAAGGCAATTAGGCAGGATTGAAACAGGGCAAACACTCATATGCAAGATCAATTCAAAGACAACCTTCATGAGGATTTTGGACTGTGGGGAAAAAAACACTCAGAGAGAACGTGCAAACTCCACACAGAATAGAAGAAGGGGATGAGCTATTCTGGCTAATGAAGCAACAGTACTTGCCACTGGCTCCAACACTGTGCCGCCCCAATAAAATCTTCTCAGGTATAAAATGGAATGTAAAAAGAAGACGCCTGAAAGAGTCTGGCTTTGTAACACTAGATGGCAGCATTACACAAATGTTTTTCTTTTTTCTTTTGGTTGTCTGAAATGATGCTGACAGTTTAAATTGTCTTCTATGTTTCATAATTTAAAAACAACAACAACAACATATTATTACATTAGATTTCAGAACATAGAGAAAGCTGTGCTATTTCCAAGATAAGGTTCAGTCAGGTGTAAAAATGCCATACTTTAGTACAGCCATGATGCATCTATTAGTAAAAATCACTCTTCAATTAGTTGTAGATAAATAAGAAAAATCCAGACATCTTCAACATGTCTGCATGCTACCCGATGAGCAAACGTTGGTGTAAGGCCATGAAAGGCAAGCTCTTAGTGCCCTCCTCTGGTGAGACTTGCAAAAGAAATGTGCAGCAGTGGAGAACAAATAAAAGCAATGGACAGATTGTGCACAGATTCAGTTTTGTTTGATCCAACAAACACAATATTTCTGTTGGATCAGTCGACATTATCAAAACATGAAAGTGAGCTATACAGTCAGCATGTGTTAAGTCTATGCAAACATTAAAAATTGAGAAGAACCTGTTGCATTGAATCAGAAGCATTTTACACGTACTTTTGAGAGCAGTTTTGTAGGAACTCATGAGGCTTCGAAAGAAAAATGACTAAATGCTCATGAGCAGATTTCGGCAGAAACCACAAACTCATCCAAAAAGAAAACCCTCTGAAATGCCAACAAACCGGGTTGGATTACCAAACTGCACCATGTCTACTGTGACAGAAAGTAATTTTTTTCTGTCCGTCTGGATTAGAAAGAACTACTCTCCCAGGAACCCGTGGCCCCTGTAACCCATGATGCATATGCCATGTGGGTGTGGGATCTGCAGTTTACTGCTTCAGGCCTGAGTAAATAGTGCAGCCATTCCAGGCATTGCTGTGAATGGTGGAGGAAGGAAATGTCTGTAATCAGGGTAACTTCACTGTTTCCCATAGCTGAGTCAGGAAGTAAATCAGTTGCAGGGAGATGACAGTAGATGAATAGAGTGGGCATATCTGACAGACACAAAAAGGGTGGTGGGGGGGGGGGGGGGGGGGGGGGGGGGGGTACCTTAGTAAAGCTTTTAACTCTCAGTTGCCTGGAACAGCAAGTTATCACATTCAATTGAGTATTTTCTGTGTTTCTGCTGTGATAAGGCAAGTTTAGGCAGCTCTTGTTTCACATGTGGTGTAGGAGCGCCATCATACCATGATATTTTGAAAACAACACTACACACTTTATATTCCTGGCATTCATAAAGCAGTTAATGCTTCCGTTGTGGTCTGGATTGTGTTCCTGCAGACAGACACCAACCGTCTCTCTCTCTCTCTCTCTGGAGGCCGAGGCTATGGTTACACTGTTATTCTTACCTGTTATTTCAATGGGCAAATATTATTCCTGATCCTTTTCTGGGGACAAAAATATATGCATAGCACTCTGCTGTGTTGTTTGAGGGTATATTGTTGGGGGGTTCAAAAACAAAGGGGAGCGCCACAACAGGTCGTCGTCACCAAAAACTGAACAAACGGCACCAGTGTTATGCATTACACTTTGTTGATAGGTTTTGAAATGAAAACAATGTAGGATTGGACCCCTGAGGCATGGTCACATCTCCAGGGCTTTTACAACACATTTCTGGCTGAACTTGTTGTATCTGCACATTACAAACATCATAGAAATAATAAAAGAAAAGTCCGCCACTGCTGCATCCCTTTTATTGATATTTGTAAACTCAAAATATTCTAAAAGTGCAAGAAAAATGATGCAATTGTCCAAAAGATGGAGACCTGAGTGCCAATAATTTGATACTGAGTGAAGCAGAGGTTTTTTTGGGTTGTTTTTTTTAACTTTCCACATGGGCATTGGAGAAGTTTGGCAGCGGCACTCTGCCCCTGTGAATAATGTAGAGAGATGACTTCTTTACACTTCAGGAACGCCACAAGTCATCTTTTTTTTTGTATTTATTACATAATTGCATGAGTCTGTGACTACGCCTCACGGTAAAACCATTTCTGTAAATGTCATTTGAATTAAAAGCCCATACATCTGATGCCACGTAAAGATTACAGTGGGCATGAAGTGAGAAGCTTTTCCTCTTCAGTCAGCAGAACTGGAGACCTGTGATTGTATGAAGTGAAGCGCAGCCCTCCATTAAGTCATTCTAATACTCTAATGCGGTGGTTTTCAAAGTGTGGGGTGGGACAGAAAGTCTCAGGGGAACTCAGATGAAGGAAAATGTCAGGGGTCAAGGGGATGCCTTTTCCCAGCAGAAGTTCTGGAAAGAAATTAAGGTAACAAACAGTAAAGAGTAAAACAAGTGGTTATTTGTACAACTGAGGTTTTTTTTATTAGCTTTAGTGAAAAGCGGTGTAACAACTACAACAGATGCAGATTGTGTATAAAGACTTACAAGATGTTTCAATTTAAAGCATCTACCAAGAAAGGGTTGTACTTTCTTCAACTGATAATACCATCTTGTGATGTGAAAAAATCAGGAAGTCCAGCGATCCACCAAAATCTACCAGTTGGTGAAGGACAATGCATGTGGAGGGTGAGAGTTTGGGGGAAGCGATGGGATTTAAGCTCATAGCTCTGTGAGTGGGTGCATTCATCCTCCCTCTGGTATGGACGATCTGTTCTCCACCACCTGGTATGATTATTGAGAGGGATTTGTTTTGAGGTAAACATTAAAATCGTATTTACGGATTGATTGATCTTTCACTCTTACGGCTGGGTTTTAGGAGGGGATGGGGGTGTGGGTGCACAATGTGCTTCAAGCTTTGTGAGGAGGGGTCGTCCTCCCACACTTTGAGAATTCCACATGTTTCTTGATGATCGATGTGAGTTCTCCCTCATAGAAAGAGATTTACACACTTGCATCACTGTGCACAGGCACACGGTCCCCGTCTGGCTCTCAGAACAACACCACGGGTTACAGCATGCCAGCGAGGAAAACAAGAGGTTATTTTTATCCGTGGTCGACCCCTCAGCGACCCCCCGCCAAGCACTGTGCTGCCTGCCTGACTCTAACCAGGAGGACGGACTGTGTGTGAGGACCAGCCACTCGGGGGTTAATTAGACTTATGGGAAAGCTATGGTTGTTGAAATCAGGGAATGTTAGAGGGGAAGTGTGAAGGAGCTGCACACCCTGCTTGTAAGTTTAATTTTTTTAAACATTAGAGTCTGTTCAGATGGTGGGGACACTGTTTCACCACAGACATGCACAGAAACGGAAAATATTTTTGTCCTCTACCCAGCTGCTTGTTCTGGCTATACAATCAGCTATTTTTAGCTGCACCGTCTGCTCCTCCTTTATAGCTCTGAGTAATCACTAGATAATGTGTTTTTATTTTTTACAGTGGCTAAGTTTTAGTACGTTCTGTATTTAAACATTTCCCGGTATGACTGCAGAGCTTTACTCACATTACTCAAAACTTAAGAGTTTAGTTGAGCAGCAACTGAAATGTTTCAAAGCAACTACAGTACAAAAAGATGGTGAAAACTTCATATCAGCAAGATCTGCACAGATGAAGAGCTTGGAAGAGGTGCCAAATGTACATACCAGAGTGATAATGGTATATGTGTACACTATGAAATTGTTCCCAGGGTGAAAAGAGGCTTTAGAAGTATGTCAACTTGGGAAGAAAATTGCATGTTGTTTTTAAACCATTTTTGTTTACATGTGTCTACAAGCTCAACCACAAGTAGACTTTATGGGATGTTTCTCAACAAAAAGTGATAAAAGATTACATCTGTAACATCTGCGACCTGACTCAGTAATCCGGTTTGCATGTGTTGCACCATTGTGTTTTAGTCATCGTAACGAGTACAGTAAGTTTCCTTTACGTGGAAAAAAACAGCCTTTCCATCATTAATTGTTGCAAATACTGAACTGTGATTATTCATCTCCGTGTTCTTGTTTGTCACTGTTAAAACGTGGGAAGGAATGCATTTGATTGCCCCCGTCAGTGTAAAATATCTTGCGTAGAAAGTGTTGAACAAATGACATGTGTAATGATGGGTAATTACAGTTTGCCTGCAGCCTGCTGCGAGCATGTTTACTTTTTGGTGAATGTGTTTAACTACTTGTTTTTGGTTACGTTAATGTGGACGAAGCCGCCTCGGACCTGCTTTTTATAGCCTCTCAGTGGCCACTGCGTGTAGCACAGCTTCAAAAGAAAACTGGAGGCCTTTAGGGATTTCCCTCTGGCTTTCCCACCATGTGCAGCGGCCTCCACGGGATGTGATGTTTGTGGGTGTTGTGGAGAGACTTCCCAGTAAAAATTAAAATCCAAGGGTTTATGCAACATTTGTCAAATGCATTTCCTCTCAACACTATTAAATATGCACCTAGTTGTTTTTTTTTAAATTGCATCCATATAAATGCTGTTATTCAGGGATCATTAAAGCACATTCTTGGTCCTCAACTACACTTGGATCTAGGTGTAATATGATACACCTTATGCCTTTGCTGAAGATAATACCATGGCAGCCACCCAGACTTCCACTACCATGACAAATAACTCTGCTCCACAGCTTGAAATGTCAGTGTTTTATAACCCTGCAATCAGTCATCTACATCCCAACACCTGATACTTTGAGAAATTGCCTGATTAACCGATTCCTACTGTGATTAAAGTGAACATCTGTCTTTGGTGTTGCAGCACATGCTGAACAACGTGTTTGCGAAACTCAAATCAATCTTCCTCAGCCTGACGACTTGGCTCGGGACGAGACCAGAGTAAGCTGCGTGTTACGGAGGGAGCTGTCGGCCGCGCATACCTGCACCCAGACTGCTTTGAGTGCTCGTTTTATCCAGATCTTCTTCCTGGAACAACCCCAGTAAAAATCCATAAGGAATTTGATGCAGTCTGGATTTTTTAGGGAAATTCTTATGTGAGCTGAGAGGGGCTGCATGGATGACTCCCTCATCACGGTGCACCTGAACTTAATTATAGTGTGCCCATCAGCAGGCACCATCAGAAACAGGAGTTGCTCCTAAAGCCTTTAAGTGCTGGGTTGAAAATCTGCTCCTGGTCTTTTCAGGGTGTTTTTGACCTTTGCTGTTTTTTCCTCTTCTCATGTGATGAAAGTGAAATGCAATATGTTTTGTCCCAAACTGTTGCTGGACCTTGACATTATACTGCCAACATGGTTTAGTAAAACTAAGCATGTCGGCTTGAAGCCTCGCATGAGAGTAATAGTAACAAGTGCTTTGATGTTCAAAGAAAAGGGAAACAGAAGTGTGGATTTTGACTGTGAAGAACAATTTGGCAACGAGGGCCGAGGGTCTAATGAGATTGTGGGAATGTCAGTGATGGAGTTTCAATGCATTTTCTGTCGTCAAGGAAATTATGACAGCATAAACTGTATGGCATCAGTGGTAAATATTACCTCAGGGAACACTAAGAAGTAATTACTCGTGATGTTTTAGACAGATATTTTTAAACATTAGTATGTGAAGGAATTAACTTTTAACGCCATGACATGAAAAACTGTGTTTCTACAAATGTAAAATGTAGTCAGTGTTTCTTTAAAATAAAGGCAAGCCCTGAAATAATACATCTATGAAAAACAATAAATGTGATTTTCTATAACAGATGAAGAATATGAATGATAGTGACGGAGTACATGTGTTGTATTGGTGCTCACTCACTGGGCCTGTCAGAGCAGCCCAGGTGTTTGGTGCTGAGTTTAGAGCAGCAGGTTCACCTCACAAAATGAAGACGTACACCACCGACACACTCCATGAGCTCTGAAAAATGTGAAGGAGTGTGCCCCCCCAAAACCTTTCCAAAGTGCATATCGTTCATGTTTGGATCACGAGCAGCTGAGTGATGATTTCGAAGCTGAAAATTACACCGTCACGAAGGCTTTTTTTAGGGGTTTTTTTTCCGAGGCCAAGCAGTTGGTTCTCTGAAACATTCCACAGTAACTTTACCAAACAACATTTTTTAAACATGTGTCTGATCTTGAAACACCGTATTCAATCATCTCTTTTTCTTACAAGAATAAATCATCTTCACATGCCCTGAAATTTCAGTGGCTTCAACTTCATGCATGTAGAGAGACGTATTGCTCGTGACGTGTTAGGAAGCAACCTCGTTTGTTAGTAACTCATGACATTATTAACAGTTGCTGAAATGAAGTGATTATCATTCATCAAAGCTGTTGTCTGAAGGTTTCTATTCCACGAAACAGTTTTTTTTACTGGAGTAGGACAGCTTCACTATTCTTAAAATAACTGTGAGTGACATCGTCATGTGTTTGTAACCAAACTGGCTGTGATGGGTTACCGTACGTGTTCATTTCATTGTCTTTAGTTCTTTATCTGTTTCTCTTGAGTATGACTGGAACAAAGCATATAGAACATCGTGCACCAAATAACTATGTGACTTTAAGTGAAGTTCATGTGTATGTCCATCTTAAGACATTAGAACTGAGGAGAGCAAAGACAATTGATACAAGGGGGAATTTTCCCAAGTATTTTGTAGGAATCTAGTTAAAAATCATTAAACTGTCACATTGTGAGAGAAGGGAGTTGTGTTGTTCACCCACGGGGATCTGTGGCGCCTCACTACAGAGCTTCTCAGGTCAAAGGAGCCCCCTAAAATAAACAATCAGGCCTATGTCGTGATGAAGCGAAGAAAAATCATATTCTGTTCATAGTATGATGGATGTGTTTCAACATTTCTCGAAGAATCACGTCTACAAATTCCCAGTCACATAATTGATTAAACACACCAGCAATGACCAACAGTGCCTCACAACAGAATATCACACAGCTAATCAGTGCCAAACGTCCGAGATCGGTAAAACAAATTGCGCGCTGACCAAGAGCGAGGCCATTTGCTGTAAAAACAAACTCTTTTCGAAGATTTGTTTGTGGAATAGCGTGAGGGATTAGATCAGAATGGCATTTTGGAAAGGAACATTATAATCACAACTCAAGTAGCGTCTGAAATCTAGGTTTTTCATGGGAACGTCGATTTGTTAAGGCAAACAATTTTGCTCTGCTGCGTCACTTAAATGTTTTTTGCCTTTGAATTAGTGCTGTAAATATTTTGTAAAAGTTTTTTTTCTCAACATGGCACCTACTTGACAGAATGAGTTTGTCACATTCATCTCAGAGTATCCTGGTTCTCACCAAACTATCCTGAACCCATTTTGTTAATAGTCTGCTGCCATTAATCATTCTTGGTCATTATTGCATTTATGTGATTAGTTACATAGCAGTTTTATGCACAAATGTACCAAATTATTTGTTATAGAGTGCAAATAATGTAAATATTCATGTTGAGATTTCAATGTTAAGCAATTACTTTCTTCTCGCTGGAAAGCGCTGGAAATGATGTAGTTTTCATGTTGGTACTTGAGCCGGTGCTGTTGGTTGTTTTTGTAATGAAACCACACACACATGCATACAGAGTACAACACGCTATAAACATTTATAGTGGTGAGCACATGGACATTCGAAAGGACAATACGGGTGACTCTCAACAAGGAAACTACCAAGTCCTAGGAGAATGGGAATTATGACACTCTGTTGTTATTGTCTATCTACGTACTCATGCCTGTGCAGAAGAACTATTCACTAAAACCACGGTGCCCATGTGCAGTGTTTCAGAAAACGTGTGTTTTTTAGATTTATATTTGGATCTTCATGTTCATTTAAAATATGTGGGGGGGTTTTTCACTTCATGGGCTGCACGGTGGTGCAGTGGTTTGCAATTTTGCCTCATAGCAGAAGTTCCCTAAGTTTAATTCCAGGATTTCTCTCGTTGACATACCTGTCAAATAATGGCACTAAATTACCCATATATTTTGAATCTAAGTACGTGCAGTTCTCTGTAAGAATAATGATGATGAGAAAAGTATTTAGACCAGAGCGAGATTGTGTTCTCTTCCATCACCACGAGCAAACCACAGGCTGGAACTTACATTTGGGAACAGTAAAGAGTCAATAAAAAAACCCAAAAAACATTTGGGGGTGTGAGAGTGAAGCAAACCACCCCTTTAAACTCTGGTTTATATGAAGTATGTAGTGCAATACAAAAAAAACTCTTCATAAAGCAATCTGATTGCTCATGATGTTACACTTTTTGAAATATGTCTTTGATGGTCTTCATCTTGGAGCGTATAAACTCACAAGCCGCAGCATTGCTGAGCCTGATTTGTGTTTCGCCACAAGGGTCCACGTAGCTTTGTGATGACACCAATGACGCAGGATGACAGCAGACAAAATTGTGTAATGAATGATTTTTCCAGTTCGTCTTTGTATTTTGGTGTTTGCTGCCCTCACGTCATGCCTCATAAAGTCGTGCAAACACAAACCAGACCCCAACTGAAACACAGAACTGGATCGCATACATTTTTTATCAGACCATACTGACACAGCACAATCAAAACCATTCATGATGTTAGTTGTTATCCATTTTAAAAACTGCAATCTCCAGTGTTCCAAGTGAAATTTCAGTAAACTTCAAATTAGTTGTTTGCTTGTATTGTATGGATTTTACTGAGCTGTGGATTCCACTGAATGAAGTTATAGATTTGGAAAGGCTTTACTAAACTGTAGCTTGTATGTAGAATGAACGTGAATTGGACTCCTGCTCATTCATTCTATTGGAAGTCCTAAGTTAGAGAAAACATCTGTACCAATGGAAAACACATGGTTGTAATGATGTAATGAGTGTGAGAATAATCAGTCTAATTTAAATAGCAGGTCTTCCTGACATTGTTGCAGAGCATTAAAAACTGTTGACAACTAATGAAAGTAATGTTAATACAATGAGATTCTGTTTTTTCCTGAATATATTTGATGTTAATATGAAACATCTTGAGTTAACAGAACTACCTTTTTTTTCGTTTTTTTTTTCAAAGCAGCAATTTGAATTTCAAATTGCGCTTGTCGATTACACAGAGAGTTGTTCTTCACCAAAGTGGGATTTTGAAAGGACACAGCAGACCTTAATGCAAGTGAAAGTTTTTTTTTCCTTTGTGGAACTAAGCAGGTGTAAAAGACATAGATGAAATATGTTGTTTTGTTATTGTGGCTTGCAGGCTTTTGAACTCCGATGAGTTCTGCATAACTATGAACGATGTGACATGCGGGAAGATGTTTTTCCACATTCCTAAAGCTCCTCCCACAACGTGCCCATATTCTTTTTATCAGTCTGTTGTTTGCCATCACTCAATCCCTGCGGGCCTGTACCTGTTATCATCCCATTATCAACTCCATGTCGCAACACTGCTTATACACACATTATTAATCCAGAACAGAGTGGTCCAGTACTTCCCAGCATGCATTGTCCTGTTCAGACAGATCGCAGAGCGGAGGACTGAGAGCATCCTGTGTCTGTGCAGCTTCACCTTGACATCAGATCTTCTGCGGGATCCCTGCCGTCTCTGCAGCTCTGGCACATTTTCTAACCAGCCCTCCTGGATCCACTGAGACACACTGTACTTCTTGCCACAATTAGTGTAATTCCCCTTTATCTCGTTTCCTGTTTGCAGTCATGGTTTACATCTAACCAACTTTGTACACCACAGTCTGGCTGGATTCTGGGTGATCAACAGTATTCTATTCTTTACTTTTCCCTTTTTGTACACGTCCTCTGTGATGAATGCTGGAGGGTAGAGAGAGAACTGCTGTAAATCAAGTAGTGTTGCAATAAAAATAAAAAGAGCACAAACAATAATCATTGTAAGACGAAAAAGAAAACTCATGACTGCTCATTGAAAATGTTTGCAGACAAGGTTCAACATCCCTAAAAATTCAACCAGTGTGATTCTTGTCTTGGCTAGTTATTACAGCAACTATTATTACCCCAAACAAAACAACCACTCTTTGCTGTTTCTAAACCACATGCACCCACTTAAAGTTCCCAACAGCTTGTTTTGATCAGGCATGTATTGGTCATAAGTAAATGACTCCCATACGGTTCAGGATTTCCTCAGAACAAGAGCAAGTGATTACCATAATATTCACAAAATAAATAAGTTCCCCGCAGACTCCTCTGTGAGTTGAGCAAAGTGACCCTGCGAGGGTTAATGTGAGCAGCTCTGTGTTCCCTCCTCCTGACTTTGACTGCGCGCACTCACACATACTTCCTCTCTCACACACACTCTCCTCCCAGCAGAGTCAGACAGTGACCGAGCCAGCTGCCTCAGAGCTGGATCTGTTCCTCCCTCTCCCTGACTCCCACGTTCTCCACTGGCCTCATCGCTCCATGGGACTCCAGACCTGGCCACCGAGCACATCAGCACTGTCCCCCATGGCCTGCCTGGATGTGGAAACCCCTTCCATCTGCAGGGGAAAATTCAAATCAGGTGCTCTTTCTAACTTTCTCCTATTTTACCTGCATGCATTCCCCGGTTGTGGAGCTCAACTTTTCCCTCTAGTTACTTTACTGATGCTGGCAGAAGTGGGGGGGGGGGGGGGGTTGAATGATGTAGACACATTACTAACAGGAAATGACAGTAAAGCTCATCACTGTGATTCAGTCCAAGCATCAGTCTCGCTGGAGACGAAACTTTATCTGCAGACGCAACGTGAGTTTGAAGAGAATAATTTTTTTGCAGTGCCTGTGTTTATGTTGGCACTCTGCTGGAACACTATTATGGTTTTGTGTCACATGGCGTGAGCATGACTTCACTCCTGAAATGTGCCTGCAATGAACTTCAATTAAATGACGTGTGCCAGATATGCTACTGATCAGGATTCTGATCATCCTTATACACTCATGGCATTCAAATACTTTTGATCAGCGCAGAGCAATAAAACACACTTCAGGTCAATTGTGACTGGGTGTTTAGATTCTGAACAAGATTCGTCTTTTACATGGTAAAATGTCCATCAACAAAAATAAAACATACAATGTCCAAAGTTCATGTCCTCTCTAAGGTGCATGTAAAGATATCGAAACTTAATTTTTTTTATGGAACTGATATTGCCTTAATTGCAGTATGGGGCATCAATTAAATCGCCATACCCTAGAATTGAACAGTGTTCAACACATTCATTGATATGCATGATAAAATATGTTGACTAAAATCAAATATAGTTTTCCATAGTTTGTAAATAATTGATTTGATGAACTAACTGGACAGAGACTTTCCAAGCGGGCAAACAAACCATCAGCAGCTATCTTGATGTTCATGTAATTGTTAATGTACAATTATAAGCTGGAATGAAACAGAACAGAAATTAAATGCAGATACTACTAACTTATAGCCACTTTGCCATCAAGAGTTAAGAGGACTGAGTAATCAAGAATGTTGATCATATCCTGTATAGTTTGGATGCAACATACA
Source organism: Blennius ocellaris (assembly GCF_963422515.1). Taxonomy (NCBI): domain Eukaryota; kingdom Metazoa; phylum Chordata; class Actinopteri; order Blenniiformes; family Blenniidae; genus Blennius; species Blennius ocellaris. The sequence goes on along the minus strand of NC_137665.1, from coordinate 12,817,868 downwards.
ACTTTAAAACTTGTAAAGAGTCATACAATAACTGAGGAACACGGTCGGTAGGATTTGTGTGTTGGGTTGGGTGTGGATCAACAGCCTCATGGTAAATTAGGATGATTCCTAAAATGCCTCGCAACTGTTGTTTCCATCATCAACCTCGACAGCTGCTTTTGTCAATAATGATATGGATAACACGTAAAAATAATATTCCCATGAAGGATTTCTGTGACAAAACATTGTTATTAATGTCTAATTATGAAACACCACTCAGCCAGCAGAGTCTGGAGATACGCCCACTCGTGGGGAAGGAAGCAAATGTGTTTTCTCACCACTTTGGAACTGGATTTATTTCAGGAAGTTTTGCTTTGTGAAGAAAAAAAAAAGGTATTTGATATGAATTTTTTTTTTTTAAGATTGTCTTTCATAAATTTTTTCTCTCTATTAGTGTGAAATAGATATTAAATTCTTAATGCTGAATTCTTGCTTGTAAATTTTCATATTAAGTACATTTCCAGCCTGTCTAAACTCAAGATTTATTTGCACAAAATTGAAGCACAGTCTAGTTGCTAAATCACTATTATCTATATATTGGTAGTTCAGTCTACTTTTTGTTACTGAATGCTTAATCTTAATTAGGCCAAACATTGTGTTTATAGTGTACAGTATAATATAGTCAAATACATGTCAAACATAAGCCTGGAGTTGAAGACGTGTGGGAGGATGACCTAAAACCATCAAAGAGCCGGAACTACACTGAAACCCCAAATTCTTATGTTACTCCAACTAATACTTTCTGTGTGAATGTCAGACCTCTTCTGTTGTTCACAAGTTAAGATGATAATGTTGTGATTAAAAATAATAATAAGAAATCATTCAATAAATCAGTACTCGAGAATAACTGCTACCCTTCTTTTATCATGGCTTCTTCTCAAAGCCAAAACATTAAAACCATGCTGGGAAAAGGCATCCATCTGACCCCCAGATTTTTTCATTCCGCCACCCTCCACCCTCTGAACCTCTGATCCTCCCAAGGGTCTAAAATCAGCCTTTTTATTTGTACATTCTTTTCTTTAAAAAAAAAAAAAAAGGTCAGATAAAATAAAAAGTGCTGAAGGGAGACCTCCAGGGATGAATGACTGAAAACAACATGGGTCTGAGATTAGAGATTACATCAGTAGACAAGGATTTGAGCCGAGCCCCCTCTGTGTTGCTCCCACAACCTCTGTTTACGCTTTGCTGGTGAGCAGGCGTGTCGAGCCAGGGATGTTAGCCAGGGTTTCGGTTGCATGATGACACAAAGGGACCGGGAGGACCCCAGGCATCAAATGTACCCCCATCGCGATGCTCAAATTTAACAGAGCACACACCCCAGGCACACTTTGATGTTATTGATGTGTATAGTATGTGCTCATAAGTTTTCTTGCTTGTGGCGCTCTCTTCTAGTCAAAGTGGAGATACATATCGAAGCAGACTAGTAGCAACTTTTTACAATCTCCTGGCGTGATCTATATCAGGCTGACCCTAACACCCCCCCCTGGTGCAGGTTTGTAATGGGAAGCAGGCAGAGCAGGCACACTGTGTTCTCTGTCCAGGGGTTGATGGGCCGCTGTGAGAGTGGACTCAGCCTCCCACTCTTGGCCTGAGCTCTTGTCACTCTGCGTTCCCTTGCCCACCGTGGCCGTCCCCTTGGCCCAGCATACGACAGGAGATCCCACCCCCTTAACTACCCCCAAAATTTCATGGTTCCCAGGCCTTGTTCTCACAGCTGCCTGGTTTATTTTTGCTAGAGTGAGTCACAGTGCTCTGTTCAGACGCAGTGCCTCTCCCAGGGGAGTTGAGCACGTCTGCATGTTGCATGTGTGTATGTTTTTGTGTGTGAGTGGGAGCTGTAGACCCCCGAGCCCCTGAATGGATGTCGCTGGGCCATATTCACCTCTGTATGGCAAAGATGAGACGTTCACACCTCACGCGGCCACTTCAGTCATTGCCCTCACCTTCCCCTCAGCCTGTTATGTAAGCTGCGTTATTCTACAGAAATAGCATGGCCACGCTCTTTTGTTTATGAAGGTTCAAACATGTGCCTTACTACAGTTTATCTTTTCGCGTTCACATGCAAGACTCAACAACTTCTCCTCTGATGTTCTGCGGTAACATGACGAGTCAACATTTATCCATTCACAGCAAGATTATTTTCAAAAAGATGAACCAAATACGTGCCCAGTTTTCCAAAAAGTTTGTTTAATGTCAGTAAAAACAGAATCCAGTGATTTGCATTTCTCCATCTAGTTCTGCAGATCTTGTATCCACTAGCATCAACTTAATTCAAGTGTGTTTAGGACTGTGGGAGGAAACCAGCACAAAAAGTTTCAAAGATTCACATTTGATTCCCAATAGAACCTAAACATGTCAAATTTTTACTATGATGTCCTAAATGTTTTGAGTTATTGTTCCCATTAAATTCAAATTATGCATTTTGGATTTGAGGAAATTGTAACATGAATCCCGATATTTTGAAATGTTTTATTGGGGGGTAAAAAAACGTGACTTTATTAGATTTAAAACAAAATTAGCTTCCATTTTAATTCGCATTGCACACAGCGCTGATATAAGTTATCCAGTTCTTTAGGGTGTCATCACAAAGTTCAGTTTTATTCATCATGTTTAACGTGAATACCTCTGTTATCTGTTCTGTAGCTAACTTGTTTCCTTGATGCAATATACAAACCCAGGCAGAGATACAGCCCGTCATCAGGGCAGCTCTGGGAGAGTCCCACTGTTGAGTTGGACTGTTGTAAAACTTGAACCCCCTGCTAAAACCAAAGAGGAAGTGACTGAAATATCTGTGGTAGTAAACAGGGGTGACTGCTGAGTCTTTTGGTGTAACGTATCAATTGGGAAATAATAGCTTCTGGGTTTTATTTGAAGTCTTGCAGGTCTTTGCAGTTTGAAGCCAGGGATGGTTGTGTGGTGACTCAGGGAAGTTGGTCAAAGCTTAACTCTGACCTCCGTGTCTTTGCTTTCTCACAGTCCTCCAGCTCTGTCTGCAGCAGAGGAGAAGTCGAGAGCAGCTTGTGGAGCAGGGCATCATGCCACGTGAGTACTTCTCTCTCATCCATTGCTCCTGTAGGTTTATGGCAACGCACTGTAACCAATAAGTCCAGAACATTAAAAAGCTCCCTTTTGTATTTTCTTATGTTCTTCTGTCTAGACCCTTGTGGTAACTGAACACCTCACTGATATAAAAAAATATAGCATGCAAATAGTGGCGAAGTTGGTTTACAAGGTGCAGGAAACTTGTGGTCCATTGTCTTCCCCAATTTGTTTCTACACACAAAGTTCAAGAGTCTGAACCTTTACATATGAAGACAACCTGAACCACAGCCACGAGAAGGGCTGAACTCATTTGAACTAAATATGTTGTTGGGGTTTATGAATATGGGCTGACTTGTGATTGTAACAATAGTTTGGTTTTTTCATCATTTTCATGAGTGTTGTTTTATTAAAATATGTCAGTGACTTCCTCTGCATAACCAAAGTGTGACCACGTGTTTATTAAAGCTTGAAAAATGTTGTTGTTGGCACAGAGACACAAGTTCGGATTGAAAAAGAAAATAAAACTTGCAAAAAGTTTTTTAAGGTTATGTGACCAAAGTAAACGTGACTCATCCAAGAATTTGATGAGTAATACGTAATTGTCTGTTAACATAATTGCTACATGTTGAGCACTACTGTTAGATTCAATAAATTGTACTCCTGCATGTTTTGTATAATAAGTATAGCCAGAAATCATGGGAGAGACGGGGGTCTAGACCCCCCATTTCCGAGAAAAATACTTAACTGTACACTAGAGAAATGTTTATTATGCCCCCAACAATAACATGAATTTTTTCCACTTGTTTATAAGAAGTCCAAATGTAAGCAGTCGTTTTAACTGAATATCAGACCTGATATTTTACTGACCTCAACATTATGCTGTTCAGGTCTCTTTTAAAGTGCAGGGGGTTTGTGGGGGACTAAAATACAGAGTTCCATGGTGGTTAGCAAATGTGCTGTGAGAATATCCCAGTTCAATTCTACAGTTTGCATTCTTTTTCCCCCTCGTCTCCTACCAAAGTCCAGAAACATGCATTTGAAGTCAATTGAATGAAGTTAAAAATGACTATAAATCTTCATTAGATGTCAACATGAGTGTTTGTTGGTGTCTGACTTTCTGAAAACATGCATTATGCAAAAGCTATATGTAACATTTATTGGACATTTCACTGTATTTTGCATTATGAGGTTTAAGTACATTTGTGTTTATGTTGGGATTGTTGTCATTTTCTGCAGTAATTCTTTGGGTTTTGTAAAAATATAGCTATTGTCATCACATATACTCTGCGTCTCAACAAAGAAGAACTCTAACATTTAAATCTAAAGTTATTATGGCACTAGTTTACTGGTCTGGCCCACTTGAGATGGATTAGGCTGCATGTGGCCCCTGAACTGAACTGAGTTTGATCCACCCTCACACATTACAAAGTTGTTTTTATATCTTCAAGTACCTATGAGGTGCCACCAAAATAATATGACTTATCTACGGAATCCGATCAAAGGAACTCTTGTTTCATACCATTCATGTTCATCCTGTGCTGGGACAAACTGGGTGCAAACAAGTGAAAGACGAGCTGGAGCTGTGACAGGAACCCAGTGATAACTGGAAAGGTGGGGAGAGAAAAGAACTTTGTTCATCCTCTCAGACCCACTCTGTTCTTAGAAGCCTCCCGTGGGCAGTTTTTCAGGTCTTTCTCTGGCTCCACACAGTCACATGAGTCAGCGACTGGGCCTTCAGTGGAGGTCACCCCCCACCCACCGCACCCACCAACCCACCCCCCAGCCCTCTGCGGCCTGGCTGAGCTCAGCCTGCACACAAACCTCCCTGGCCACTCCAGCGGCGCTCTGCTGCTGCCGCTGCACTTAAAGGCTTATGATCGGCACGCAGCGAGGATGATCAGCAGGAATGTTTTGTTTTGCTCCTCTGACACACTCCTCAGAGCGCCCCCCCCCCCCCCCCCCCCGGCCAGCGTGTCCTCAAACCAAACAACACCCGTCATAGCAGAGGTGACGAGTGTGTGAGCCAGAGTTGGTCTGAAACAGGATGACGAGGCATCCAAGAGTGACTCTGTGCATGGAGAAATCTGCCTGAGTCAGAAGAGCTGACACTTCCTGTTGGACTCCCACAAGCTCCATCATATTAAAGAGTGAGACAAAACATGAAAATAACCAGAGAAAAGAATGGATTACCCTGCAGTCCCGAGCGTGGCTGTTGTCCCATCTGCAAAACAGAGAACGACATATGTGAATTTTAGTTCTTACAGTTCCTGTGCTTTACAGTAATTGTTGCACAGTATGATACACAATTAACTCATGTTGTGTTCTACTCACTGACGTGTCTCTGTAATGTGTGTTTAGGATAATTCTAATAAAAAGGAGTCTTTTAAAAAAAATTCTCTCACTGCAGTTATAATCTATATCCTAAATCTCCACCATGCAGTCACATTTTACTAACTCAATAACGTTGAACAATATATACTGTGTGTGTGTGCGTGTGCGTGTGCGTGTGCGTGTGCGTGTGCGTGTGCGTGTGTGTGTGCGTGTGTGTGTGTGTGTGTGTGTGTGTGTGTGTGTATAGTCCATTGTGAGCTGGGATGTCCCAGGATGGATGGATGTAGTAATTTAGTGCTTGACCAAGAGATGTTTCCTCTCTCACAGCTCTGAAGAGTCCTGCTGCCTTTCATGAGAAGATTCGCAACCTGGAAAGAGCCAGGGTGAGTTAGAAAGTAATTTTAGCATCTGAGACCATGATTCAATTTGAATGTTAATAAAAAAAAGATATACATATATGGTTGAAATCTTTTTTTTACAGACTGGGAACTTCTTGAAGCACAAACTCTGCAGCAGACCTGAACGCTCTGAACTGGTCCGCATGCACATCTTAAAAGGTAACCATTGTCTTGTGTGGCATTGCTTTTTTCAAGATAAGAGAGATTACTCATTTTCTCTTTCATCTATCTATTACAGTTTTTTTCTGTTCTAACTGTATAAATATATCGCAGACCGACTCATGTGAGGTCTGGTTATGCTTCTGTGAGCCACCCTGACAAAGCCTCTGATAACAGTTAGCCAGGTCTCACATTGTGATGGTCGCTGTGCTTTGCAGAAACGCAGGCAGAACCCTCCCTACAGGCCACACAGATGCAGCTGAAGAGGGCCAGACTGGCTGATGATCTCAATGAGAAGATCGCACAGCGTCCGGGACCCATGGAACTGGTGGAGAAGAACATCCTGCCTGTTGACTCTGCTGTCGAAGAGGCTGTCAATGGTAAATACTTAGTTCACCACTTTGTTTCTCTGTGAAACTTTTCAGTAGTTGTTCACAGATGTCTTCCAATATTTTCCTTATTTGTCTAATATGAAGTGCTCTGCTGTGTTGGATTGTGGTCCAACAGAGAATGCAGGGCAGACAGAGTTCTCTAAAACCCCAGAAGGGTCAGACGTGTACAACTTTGATGAGGACAGCAGCGATGCATCTTCACCGCTGAATCCTTGCAGCCAACAATCTCCCAGCTCTGCATCAGCCTCGCCACAACAGTCTGGAGGAATTGACACCACCTCCTCCAACTCCCCTGTGCAGGTACACCAACATTTTCTGTACAATTTGCTTCAGATAACACCAAGCAGACTTAAAATATAAGTTCTTTACTTATGATCAAACATAAAACTAACAGCATTGGGACTGTTATACAATATTTTCTGAATCATATTGCATTTTTTTTTCTTTTCTCATGTGGATCAACCCACTTTCCGGGATGTTGTGAACGTGTCTCTGTTTTGCATTTTGCAGTGCTCCCCAAAACCCAGCCTGCAAGCAACAGTAGATTTAGTCAAACTTTCATTTGCCAGCTCACAACAGAGCAACCAGCTGACTCCTGTTGCCCCCAGTGTTACACTGGGGCCCGTTCTTATTAAGGTATGTTCATAATATTTTCTCATGAACAAACATTATAATATCACTAGAAGAAACTGCCTTCACTGTAATGATTTAGAAAATAAGAAGTTGAAAGAGGGGGTCCATGGCCTTTCTGAGCGGCAGTGTTGGTGTGGCGCCAATGAAAAAGATGAGGACCTAATAACTTGAGCCATTTAAAAGTAGTTGTTTTTCTAAAAGATGGGTTCAGTTTGTTCTTCTAGATGTTGAGAACACAACCCTGAGTAGTGTGTGTGTGGATGTATGTGTGTTTGTTTGGGTTTTTTTTTGTTTTCTTTTGGAAATGTGCTGACAGCTACAATGGAAGAGTCTGTGTTTTATCATACTTAAGGTCGCATCACATTAGTCGAAAGTCGAAAAGTCGCCATTAAGCTGAAGTTCAAATGCAGGTCAAAGATTAAAAGGGTTCAAAATGGTTTCACACATCTCAAAAGCTTAAATGTGTAAATATGGATTGGCTCCAGTTTGTCTTCACTCGGGTCAAATGACACAAGCCGGTCGTCGTCATCCAGACTTCAGAAAAAGTCAGCCAAGAATCATAGTCCTGACTTTCTGGATTTCAAGCAAAAATAACCTTGTGGATTTCACACCAAACCATTTTCATGTCTACTATATCCTGCAACTGCAGGTGGTAAAACAATAAAGGTCACATTTCCACTACTCGTTTCCTCATCCTGTCCTCATCAGCTGTCAGAACCATATTCCACCTCAATATTTAAAGCTGTAAAATATAATGTGTTACTTTCAAGTCTTGCAGCATTGGTCTACTTGTACTCTCTGATAAAACAAACTGGAATCAGTCACAGGGATTGCATGTCCTCCAGATGGTGTTCTCTGGTTTTACATTCTCCTTTATTCTGCTTTGCACACCACAGCAAAGTTTGACCAAGCTTCCTGCCGACAAAAGCCGCAGCAAAAAGAGCAAAGAGCCCAAGCCACGGGTGAAAAAACTGAAGTACCATCAGTATATTCCCCCAGACCAGAAGCAGGAGCTCGCTGAAGTGTCGATGGACTCTGCTTATGCCCGCCTCCTCCAGCAGCAGCAGCAGTTCCTTCAGCTGCAGATCCTCAACCAGCAGCAGCAGCAGCAGCAGTACAGCTACCAGACCATTCTTTCCACGACACTCAAGTATGGCTCCAGTGATCTGCACAAACTAATCCAACTCACTCCAGTCATGAACAATTATTTGCATATTGACTTTTTTTGTTTGTGTTGGTGAAGTAAGAATACCAAATAATATAACATATAGCTGTACAACATTGAGTGTACTACCTTGAAGTGTACTCTTTACACACACAAAGCAGCTATACAAGTATGATTTTTCCCCTCTCTCTTTCCTGCTTTTCTTGTGCAACTTGTAAACTGTTGTAATCACAATAGAATAAATGGTTGTAGGAGGTAAGTAAAAGATTTCAACAAACCTAAACAAAAGATCCCATCTTGTTTTATAGAATATAAGGTTCTCTGTCATAGCTATTATTTAACCACAGCTGCATTTCGTCTGAATTGCTCTTTCCTGCCTGCAGCTTCCTACACAGATGCTGTTGATTGTGAAAAATAGATGACAGACCGTCTGTTTCATCTACACTCCCTTGTCTTCCTGTACTATTACAACAGACCCACAAGTGAGGTACAAACCAGCTGTCCCAGCATTATTCTGAGTGGAAACACTTCGTTAACGCCGGGGCAGCTCAGCCACACTCAGGCCAACCACAAGCTGGATCGTTTACCGGCTAATCTGGATGACATGAAGGTGACACATTACACCCTCCTCACTGTCCGACCGCATGAATGTTGCAGACGTGAACAGGCCAAATGTCGAGGTGTTTTATAATGTGTTGTCGTTACAGGTCGCTGAGCTGAAAATGGAGCTAAAACTCAGATCTTTGCCTGTTTCTGGGACTAAGACCGATCTGATAGAAAGACTAAAGACATATCAGGAGAACTCTTGCAGTCAGACTGCAGCTTCTGTCGGCACAGAGACTGCAGTCATCTCAACGGCTCCACAGTCCGAAAACATGAAGTTGACACCTCCTGTGTCCCCTATAGCCTCCAAAGTGTCCAGTCTTGGCATAGAGGACAATAGCACAGCAGACAGTCCAGTGAGGATACCTTCAGGAAGTCCATCTCACGCTGCTTCCTTCATGAGCTCCCCACAAGGCACGGTACATGAGGAGTGTCCAACTGAGACAAAAGTCCACGAGAAGGACACTGAAAAGGACAAGCGTTTGCACGAGAAGGAGCGTCAGATTGAGGAGCTGATGAGGAAGCTGGAGCAGGAGCAGAGGCTGGTGGAGGAGCTGAAGATGCAACTGGAGGTGGAGAAAAGGATTCAGCAGGGAGACTCTCCACCTCAGCTCAGCCCTTCGGTTCCTATCCAGGTCAAAGAGGAAAACGCAACCCCATCAAACTGCACGGTGGCCTGCGGCTCTCCAGCTCTGCCAGGGATTGTAAAACAGGAGGAATCGGCCGATCAAAGTCAAGTAGTCGTTCCAAATCAGTTCATCATGAGTCACCAGATCATCACACAGCCTGAAATTCTGCAGCCCGTTCAGGCTGGAGCTCAGATCCTCCTGCCCGCATCCCTTCCTGCCTCCACAGTCGCTCTGCAGCTCCCTGCCAAAGGCCTCAAATTACACACTACTGTTAGCAGCTCAGCCCCAGGCCTCATCCAGACCTCTGGACAGGCGCCACAGAAAATAGAGGCCTCAGCAGCATTACAACAGCAATGCAGCCAGACACTGACAAAGGTAAGGAAACGCTCCACGTCTTGTACTGGCTGCCTCGGCATTGCTACCAGCTGTGCTTTTTTATTTTATTCTTGAATAGTCTGCAAACCACCATATGTGGCACATGTGTTCACCTGCAATTATGCCTTTTTTTTCCCAGGTAGTTTGTGCATCATACATTTCAAGCCAGTTATATAACACATACATGCCACTGTATCACATCTATCAATCGGCAATAAATCATTGCATTTATGTTAACGACTGACCTCAGCACCTCTCAGACGCAGGTTTATGGAAATATGGATCACTGGGAAAAGTGTTGAGTGAGGGTTGAGTGTGCTGTCCTACATGCGTTCAGAAGACACTGATACTACCTGCCGCTCCATTCAAACACACACACCTCTGCAACAGTTGTGCTGTTAAGATGTTGAAAACTCATGACGGATTGAAGCAATTCCATTAAGCTGTCTCTGCATAAAATCAAAGCAATTTTGTGTGTGTGTTATTTTTCTGGTTACTGCAACTACCAGATTCACTCAGATCGTTTCACATAAGCAGAAGTGACTTCCGCTGCACACTGCCTCTCTTTGCATTCAGTATCAATAACTCTGATGCTCCCATGCTGACTTTTCAATTTGTTCCTGCAGACTTGGAGGATGGAAGCAGAGGCACAAAACTTGCTCAATACATTCCCTCTGAATGGATACACTGCAGGAGCCTCCTCGGGCCAACCTGTCCCCACAGACCCCACTAACAAGGTAGAAAAATTATGCTAAAGTCTTTTCTGCTTACACTTTCTTGTGGTCACTGGCTGGCTTGCTTTTATTTCTGTAGTTCCATCCGCTTGTTCCTGGTTTACATAACACACATCCTGTTTTTATTCAGTGTAAGCGACTGTTGTCTTTTCCTGTTAAACAGCCTCTCTGTTCCGGCCAACCCCCTTTGATTGTGAAGCAGCCAAAATTTACAAACCATGCGTCTAAGTGCAAGGACCCGCCCCGCTATGAGGATGCAGTTAAACAGACCCGCAACTTGTTAACAGCTGCACATGTGAGAATGAAAAAGAAATACAATTATGTTCTTTTAACACTATAAATACTCTTATTCAAACTTTTTTTGTGTGTTCTTTCTCTAGGGTCCGACTGCTGCAAGCCAACAGATGGATGATCTGTTTGACGTGTTGATCGAAAGCGGTGGTGAGATACCGTGCTCTCATTTTGACCCAGATTGTTAAGAGCACGAATTATACTTGATGTTTTGATTCTCAGTCTGCTCTGTTCTTGTGTTCCCCCCCCCCAGAGATCTCTCCGTTCATCAGGCAGGATCCTTCCAGCCTGGACAAGCCTCTCGCTGTCACCGCGAGCGTAACCACCCTTCCCATCAACACGGCCTTATCCCGCCCGCCCGCCTTGGTCCAGGTGGCCCAGCCGCCCGCAGCCCTGACCTCTCACTCCCAGCTCAACACCCTCCTGGATGGTACACTGGCTGCTGAGAGGGAGACACAGAAACTGAAGCTTATTGAGGAGTTACACTCGCCTGTGACCTCCATGGAGGTGGATTTTAATGAAAACACTCCGCCCTCTCCTCTGAACCTGCACCACACCAGCATGGACAGCATGGACTGGCTGGACCTGACGCTCTCCGTGCCAGCAGAGGGAGGCAACCCTCTGGATGTGTCCATGCCCGTGGGCGTCTTCTCCTCTGACTTCCTCAACTCTAATGAACTTCACTTGAACTGGGAATGAGTGCAGCCCAGGTGAATCCTTCCTGTCAGGCCTTGGGAAAACCACTTCTGTCTAAATGAGGCAATGAGCTGTTGGAGGTTTGAGCAATCCAGTCCTGCAGTATCAGTTCAGAAGTTGTTCTTCTCTTTTAGGTCTTTATTTGAGGCTGTTATTGTAGCAGAATAACTTGAGTGTGCATGTTGAGAGTTGTGACTGTGTGTCTCTTGATTTATGTGCTTCATGAGATTTATAAGCATGCACTCAGGATTTTTGTGTAGACAAATGCGCGTCTGTGTATCAACCTGCATTTGTGTCAGATTTGTGCATGCATAACACAATTTGTGTTTGTAATTTGCACAAATATAGATTTGCACATACAAACACACAACTCTCTGCATGCAAGCACATGTTATTTTGCTGCTACAACAGGAGCATATCTTTAAACCCTCTGACTGTACAGAGGGTCAGAGAAAGTGGGGCTGGTACTGGCGCCTTAAGTTAAAAGCTGAAGTAGCTTTAAAGATTTCCATCTCAAATTATGTCACTGATTTGTTATCAGTCTGTTTTCTTCCTATTGTCTTTGTCCTTTGATCTCAATGAATGTGGAGCATTGCACTCAGAAAGAACAGTAAACCATCCTAATTCCTGTCTTGGAATGACTATCACTATTAAAACAGAGTGTAAACACACAGCCACAATATGTTCCCGATGTGTAGATGAATTGTGAAGCATAAATCAGAGATTGAACTCAACTGGGAGCAAAGTTTCAAAGTCAAAGTGACCCAGCAGCACGAACTAAAGCTGCCTTTGTATTTATTACCGAATTATCTGTAAAAGTGTTCATCTCCAAACTATTTGTTTCCTTTTCAGCCTTTTTGGAGTCTGTAATGCATCTCATTGCACATGTGCACACTCTAACACATACACACACACACACACACACACACTTTTTTTGAATCCTCACATGCGTCTCACACACGTCACTGCTTCCAACTGACTGGATCTTTAAAATATTAAAGTAATTACAGTTAGATATTTTTTTTACTGTGCAGTTAATTAAGACTCAACAGACATACATAGTCTCATTACTTTTGATCAGATTGTATTTTACTGACCTCTACTGGTCCCATTGCTTCTTTAACAGCTTTCATTTCCTGAAAAAAAATGTATGAAGGTTCACACTCAAAACCTTTGTGCGCCACAGCACTTCGGTGGATTTGTAAGCGGGTGAAGGACTGAGGATTAATTGTGTTACTTTATTAGATTGTTGGGGATTCACAGTCTCTGGAAAGTCAAACTTTTCTGAATGCTGAAAAAATAAATTTCATGTGACCTTTTTTTTTACTAAGTTTGTTTTATTTTCCTGTCAGTGCCTCATTTGACAATCCAAATGTTGCCCTTTGAGAAGGGATCATGTGCTGGAACAAGAAATGTTTTGTCTTTACTATACTAGTATAACTCAACACCAAAGAAAATGTAATGCATAGTTTGTATGCCTTAAGTTTTACACATTGTGTATTTATGTTACTTGTTTTCTTTTTTTATAAATGTAATTGTCATTTTGTAAATAGAGAGAATATTTGGGATTTCACAGCCTCTGAACTTTGTCACAAACTCTTTACTACTACTTCCAATAAAACCTTTTCAAGGGATATCTTTGCAGCTTTTTGAACAAACAACTCATCACGTGTCTGAGTTAAACAAAATTAAATGATTCAAAGTTGAGCTTTAATTAATATATTATACACACACAAACACATACTCATGTAGACAAATGAAGAACTTGCGTGCATGTTTGTGGACCATGGAAAGAAAGCCACACATTTGAACCCATGACCTTCTTGATACCCACTAATCCAGCCAAGAGCTGGATAAATGCATGCATTTTGGACTGTGAAATGAGGCTGGGGCATCCAAAAGAAGAAAAAAACCCCAAAAACTCCCACATACTCAAAGGAAGAACGTGCCAACTCTCCATGTGCACAGGGAGAACATAGAAACGCCAGACTAACCCCAATGGGAGGCACGCTCCCCTTCATTCAAATCCAATGGAAAAGCTGCATCATGAACTGAAACTGCAGCGACATTTTGGTCTTGCTTCTCTCAGAACCTTCATATAGTTCTGATCGATGTCCGACAAGCGGGGCATTTGTGTGTGATGGACTTGAATCTGTCAAAGCAGAAGGGAATGAGGCAACAACCGGCCACACATCTGCAAAAATGAAAAAAAGAGATGAAGGAAAAAAAAAAAGAAAGACAAAACTGGAAATACATAAAACAGGCTGCACAAACAGAAAAAGTCCCAACCACACTCTCTATCCTGTCATGAAAATATTGCAGCAGCCAGCGGAGAAGAGGAGATTTTTATACCCCAGTGCAGCTGTTGAATAACAGAGTATCCAGGCCACTTCACTAGTGGAGGAGACGGTCTCTGTCATGACGACCTGGCTGCACTCTGGGCACTGAGTTCTGCAGGAATATCTTGAGAGGTTTTTCACGTCCAGAACCACCGGAGCTGCAAGCACAACATATGAATTCCCAAAAGGGCCGAGGGAGCAAAAAGATTAAATCCAGCTTTTTCTAATCACTTCGTCATGATTTTTGGAAACTTTAACATGTTTACACAAACTCATCCTTAAAGTACGGCTTACGTGCTGATGCTATCACTATCAGTAAGGTCATTTGGCTTTTACTTCAATCACTATGTTCATTGCTGCCGTCTTTCTATGTTGTGTTATGTCTTTGCACCTCCAGTGGACAAATTGGAAATAGTAGTTACACAATGCTGCAAGGACAATAATTTTGAAACCCATAGAGCATTAAACTGAAGAATAAAGTGTAGTTAATCTGGGGATTACTGGCTCACCTGGGATGTTAGGAGATTCAACATAGAAGACATTCATGCGAGCGTCCGTCTTCTCACTGAGCTCAACAGTGACCACTAATAAAGAAGAAAATTGGGTTATTGGGATTAAAGAAGAAAACACAATGATCTGCTGTGACAGATTTGGACAAACCTTCCTCTTTCTGCATGTCTTCTGCACTGAACTGGTCATCAAAGGTTTTCTTGAGTTCTGCTATCTTTGCAGTCAGTTGTTTCAGTTTTTCATCAATTTGGTCAATCTTTTGCTGGTAGTGATCAAATTCGTCTAATGATAAAACACCAAATATGAGGTTAAGTGTACATGAGACAGGTGAGACATGAAGACAAGCCTGTTTTTGTTTCACCTGTGTGTCCAAGCTGACAATGATTCCTCAGCTCCTGGTGGAGACACAGAATGTTCTTTCTCTGCAAAAATATCTGCTTCTGGAATAACAGATTGTTTATCTCAAGGGAAATCTTCTGCATCTCGCTGCTTGAGGAACTTATAGCAACTGTGGCGCAGATGGAAGAAAGTCTACAAAGGATGAACATTTATGGGTCATTTTCAAAATGTGAACAGATGAGAGCAGTGGTTGTCTTGTTGGCAGTGGGACGGAGATTAAATAAACTCCACAATAAGCTTCAATGCAACTACATACATGTAACTGTTACAACAGTGAAACTCCTGGAATACAGACTGAGCAGATCCTTTTAGTTGAAAACATCCAACCATCATGGAAAGAGATTTTTTTGTGCATAGTGATGCCAAGCGCTGCTGACAGTGACATCCTATGTTGTGACAAACAGGAAGTTCAACAATAAACCACATGTTTGTTTGGATAATATGCAAATGTTCTAACCCTAATTGTTAAATTTCAGATGAAGATGGGCAAGTATTACAAAATCAAACATCCCAAACACAGAGGGTATTGAGACACATGAACTGGTTTGAAATGTACACATCGTCTTCAGCACATTCTCCAACGTCTTTGCCACTTCAACTCACAAGAGATATTTTTTTACAAATTCAAGGTTTGCAAAATTCAAAAACACCCATGGTAAAAGAGCTTGATGCATATAGTTGCTGTATGGATTCATATATGGAAATAATTTGAGAGTACTATCTCACATTTTATTGTGGATAAGAAAATCTACAAAGATAATATAAGGATATAAAATGAATTGTAAATAAAATGTCTGTATATTTACTGAAGAGAATTTTCATAAATGTTGTGTATCAAAGTTGCAGCAGTGTATCTTTCCTCTTTACTTTAATACACAAATATAACGTTACTTATAAAAATTTAAGTTGAAGGAAAGACACAATATGTATGATAGATATGGCAGAGAAAATGTATATACAAGCTTATTCTTGGCCAATACACTTCAAAGTAATATGCTTAAACTGTACAAAACCCAAGGTGTGACTTTTGAATGATTTTAATTCTATCACGGATTTTTTTTTAAATAACAAAAATATAACAAGTTCAAGAACATCTTTCTGATGACTGTTATAATTTCTTCATGTCCAGCACAAAAACTTCCCACACAAACCCCCAATTACCCTTAATGTAAATTTAGCAGCTTCTCTAATAACTTAGAAGAGTTTTACAGAGAATTTTAGGAAAAAAATGTCTGTATTACCCGTTTTCTTGCAGCTGCTCTCGCTGTATCGTTCCAGTGTGAAGCCTCACCCAGCACCTATCATTCCCTTCTATCAGGATGTATTCAAATCATCTGGCAGGGTTTATAACTGCCTTCTGTGGTCAATGAAAACCTCAAAAAAAGTTTTTTTTTTTTAAATGTATGATCCAAGTAAAACACTGACAAAAACATATGAACAAAAAGTAAAAAAAAAAATTTATATTTGAAGACAGATTTACAGTAAAAAAAAGACAAAGTTAGCATCCTGTTATTGAATTTACATGTGGCCATAGCAAGTTATAGATACAGCTGTGTGATCCCATCGCAGTCAGCAGCCGTAGGGATCTGATGCTTCACTTTTTCCTGAGTTTCTTCATGAACGCCACTTCATCTCTGTTCCTGATCCCATAGCTGAAGACAGGACCACATTCAAATCAGTCACACTGTTACCATTGTCACCATAAATTGAAAGCACTAAATGAATTTACACTCACTCTTTCAGCCTCATCTTGTCATCTTCCAGCTTCTCCCCCTGAAATACTAAATGATACGTTCTCCAAACATACCTCCTGTGAAAATAAAGGAAGAACTTTAGGGAACAATGAAAGATCCAAACTGCGTAGATATTATCTCTGTCTATAATGGTGATAAATGTGTTTACCAGCTGACGTGCTTCACTCCACCTTCACGCTGTTGTTTCAGCTCCATAAATCTGCGAATGGCCTTTTTGAGATCAAGGACGGTAGCATTTTGTACCACCACAATGGCTAAGAAAAACACATTTTGTTAATAGTTAGGAAAACAAAGGTTGTATAACGATGTAATTCTGTAAACACATTCAAATAACTTACGCATTATTTCCCCATCTGCCTTTAAAACCTTCACAGTCATAGCCTGGCCGTACTCCAAGGCAATCTGAGAGTTGATCTCCTCCAGAGTCACCTGAGTTTTTATAACAAGTTTTTAATGGCATTTTCTTGATACGTAAATACAATAATCGTTGTTCAACAACTCCTGAGACAATCTGTGGAAGTAACTGCAAGTATTTTCATAACAAATGAGCTGAAATTAGTCAACTATCAACATGGATAATAATGGGTTGTGTGTGTGTGTGTGTGTGTGTGTGTGTGTGTGTGTGTGTGTGTGTGTGTGTGTGTGTGTGTGTGTGTGTGTGTGTGTGTGTGTGTGTGTGTGTGTGTGTGTGTGTGTGTGTGTGTGTGTGTGTGTGTGTGTGTGTGTGTGTGTGTGTGTGTACCTGAATGGGCAGATCACACAGTAAAGGGTCCTGCACTAGTCGAGCCAGGCCCTCCTCGAAAATGTCCAGAATCTCTGAATGAGGAAGAGCTTCCTCATCTTCCTCCTCCACATCGGGGGCTGCTCCACATGCCTCTGCCTCCTCTACCTCTCGCACGTCTTCATCCTTCGCAGACATTTCCCCCGTTTCTCCTGCTTCTGTCGGAGCAGTGGGAATAACCTGACTACTTTCCTCCTTCATCCCTTCAAATCTCTGAAGCTTCTCAACCACCTTGATTACAATTTAACTACCGAGTTACGTTCAAACGTTTGTAGTGAAACCATCAACATGTAACTCTTAAACAGCATTTAACTTTAATTGTTTAAATGAATCGACTTTAACTGGAAACCACCGACGATGTAAACAAAGTGATGTGCAGCAAGAATAATATACCGGGGTTATTCAGTGACTCGTAAGACAAGTTCCGAATAGTTAAGGCTTCTTTTTTTCATTTCAAAGCCTGATTCAGTTTAGTTTAATTAAATTCGATTTGATTTATTTATATTAAATTCATTGTAATTTAATTCACGAGTTTTTACTTGTTCCGGTAAAAAAAAAAAATGTTAGTCGAATACTTGTGTTTTATTAAAAATGATCAAAAATGAGCGATAAAAATTGTAAACATTTTTATTTATTCCCAGTGACTTTACTGTATCATTATTATAATTATTCATTTAGTATTGGTGTCTGAAAATCTCGTCCTCCTGTTGTTTCCCACCGAGCTGTGAAAACGGTAACACCGGATCGCTGACAGTTTTCCGGTCGTCTACATGTGATGAAATGTTTACGGCAAACATCGTAACTCAACGTACAAACCGAACTTATGTTAAGTAATTAACCATTTCTTTCAGTGGGTAAGTGGTTTATTGATCTGTTGGCGGGATGCTGCTTTTTTGTCCCACCTGTGGAAATGTTTTAATCGTCGAGGAAGGCCAGAAGTGTATGAGATTCGCCTGCAACACTTGTCCCTACGTACACAACATCACCAGGAAGGTCAGTTTACTGTGAAGAATTTCTCACCTCGGGGTCACGATGTGATATTTCTTTTGATGGAGACCCGCCATGTGACCTTTCTCTCTGGACTCCTGCAGGTCAACAATAGAAAATATCCCAAGTTAAAGGAGGTGGATGATGTTCTGGGAGGAGCGGCAGCGTGGGAGAACGTAGATTCAACTCCTGGTGAGTGCTGGTGGTCTCACGAAACATCTCAGTGTAAAATGATGCGTCTCTGTTTGGTGTGTTTGATGTGCGGCTCTTTCGGCATGGCTTTTACTTTATAATGTATCGATAGCATTAATAATGCATTGTATTCTTTCTCCTGTATTTTCTGTCATATTTGCCCTATTTACAATATTTTTTGCAACACCATATATACTTTATCTTTATGGTCCCTATTGATTTAATCAATGCATCATTTTTGCTTTAACACTCACGTTTAGTCCTGTTTGATTGTGGTGACTCGTGTCAAAAGTCAAAACGTGTTTATTATATACATAGTTTGTTTCATCGTCTTTATTGCAAGAACATATTAACCATTGCCTCAGATATTTGATATTTCCCCCCTTGTTCCTCTAAAATGGAACATAAAATGTGAACAATGTTTAACATGAATAAGATTATCACTTGCAAACTTTTTGTAACAATGATTTTGAAAGCATCCTTGTTAGAAACAATTTTCAGTGTCAATCTTTTTTCTTTTTTTTTTAAACTCGGAAACAACAGTTTGCTGTTTAAAACAAATACTTCATGCATGTTGGAAAATGCTGCCATTAGTTATTTTCTGTTTACCTTACCACATACGTTCCTGCAGTGTTTGTGATTCCACGGTGACTTGCATGTCGTCCTTGTCTCTGTGCAGAAACTTGTCCCAGGTGTGGGCACCTTCGGGCCTACTTCATGCAGATTCAAACCAGATCGGCAGACGAGCCCATGACCACGTTCTACAAATGCTGCAATGCCCAGTGTGGACATCGATGGAGGGACTGACCCTATTTGCACTTTAAAAGAATTGTCCATTTCCTCTTCCTGATTCTATGTGAAAGAAACGGCTGAAGAATGCTGTGACGCCATTCAGATGACAATAAAATGAGTTTCCTTAATGATTTTTATTGATAAAATAGTACCTGTATACAACAAACAAATTTAGACTTACAGTTTTACATATCACAGACAGTTAAGAGCGATGCAGACCAGCAGTATCCACGAGAATTGCATACAGTACTTCATATTACATTTTCAATGCAACCCTTCAATGCCAAAGTGTTTTATTTCTTGCGTGTCTCTGAAAGCCTCAATAAGAAGAAAATAAATTAACTGCACATAAAGTTGCCGGTGACGTTGGCTCATTTCAGTGTGTGGCTCATGCAGATGATCTCTGCAGCTGGTGAGCTGAAGTGGACGATGACACGAGCATGCTGTGTTGGAATGAAGTCGTGTCGCTATTAGTGTCAGGAGAATCACCATGTCGTTTACATGAGATGTTTAATTGAAGCTTATTCCTAGCAGAGCTCGCGATCTAGTATCAGTCAAAAGACATGTTTGTCTAACATGCGTCCCAGCAATGCAATTTATCTTAAAGGGCTATAATGCCACATTAGAGGCTGAACATAACGAGTTGTCTGTGGAAGTCATACTTAGTGTTTTTTAAACCTTTAACAGGAGGAAGAAAAAAAAGACATGTCGGTGCATCAGACTCAACATGCGGCCAGCATGACAAGATATTTCAAAGAGGTCATGCAGTTTTCTTTAACAGTGATGGTTCAGCCACCGACTTCAGTCAGGAGTTTGAGCAAAAGCCAAACGACACTGATTTTACTCGAGGTCAAAAATATTTCTCCTCGGACTATTTAGAAATCGAACTGCATTAGGTCAAACGTGTGGATCTCAAATTAAAGTGCAAATGTTATCAACCTTAAGTACATTGTGGACAGAGGGCACTGATGTGTAACAGCAAGACAGTGAGTCACTGAGCGTTTAGTGACGACTGACCGGAGCCCAGAGGATTCAGAATTCATCTAACAAGCAACCACGAGCAAATACTAGATTTTACCCAGCTGATAAAACTGATTAGATTTCTCTCACATTCAAGAAGTGATGATAAAAAGGAAGAACAACCATGTTAAAAACTAAATGTACCAAAGACAAAATATGTTCACAGTTCTTAATAACCTGTTAAAAGTTATGGATAAAACATCTGAAGTTAAATAATAAGAACACTAACCCAGCATGTTTGAGTAGACCTTCTTCTGGATAAAATTCACAGATGAATTCAAATAAAGTGACGATTTCACAGCTTTCTCTAACCAAGGCTGTCCCTAAGTCATTTCTTCATTCACATGTGTAACATCACAAGTCTTTTCCCCGGACCTGCTCGGAACCTTCATCATCTTGTGCCGTCAAGTCAGAGATCTGTACAATTCAAATGCATGTTTTTACATCAAAAGTATGCTGAATGTTATATACAGTAACTATTCGGTGAACTAATGAGAAAACTGCACTTACAAACAACACTTTGCAAAGATGGGAAGGGGGGGGGGGGGGGGGGGAAGCCTGTCACTACCAGCAGAGGGAGCTGTGAGCATGTGTGTGCATGTACATGTCTCTGTCGTGGTTAGCATATACGCTTGTATGTGTAGATGTAGCCCTTGCAGTACGGGCAGGTGTGTGTCACATCCTTGAGGTCATCGATCAGACAGGGGATCAAGCAGCAGCCCAAATCACACCTGTCAATCACAAAACACAGACATGGTCACAGTCAAACACCTGTAACGGTCACATTCCTCACGTTTTTAACAAATACTTCTCAAAACATTGCCATATTAACGCCCACGACCTTGTTGCCATGGAAATAGTCTGAAAGTGGTTTGAGCAGATTAGCACAACTTCTCGAACTACTCATGCAGGGAAAGTACAGACAGCAGTGGAATTCACTGCATTTCTACAGGTTTTTCTGATTTACTCACATTTAAATGACACATTGTTGATACAGATTAAATGTGATCAATTATTTCCTGGTAGAGAAGTTAAGACGTATTAGCCTTTATAATGTAAAACACACAATCCAAACACGATGACAGATTTAAAAACAAAAAAGGGTCAAACAAGCAGATATCGGAGAATATAATGTGTACCGACATATTTTTAGGGAGAATGCATGAAGTACATGCTCATACATCATCAATATATACATCACTGTTGTCAAGAGTTGTTTATTTTAGTCATAGCACTGTTGAGATTTTCCTTCAGACTGTCAGTGCACGAGGCAGTTGGTGCACATCCAGGTAGTTTCTTTTAGACAACATTTGAACATCACCTGTGTAACTGAGGCCACCTATAAGGCCGGACTCACCGAGCCATTTTGGTTGACTCCATTGTGTGCGCTCATGTGTGTGTGTTCACTCACACTGCAGACCTGAAAGCCTCCCTTACATTACAGAAGCATACCTTTACCCTGGGAAAAAGCTGAGTTTGTAACAGTCAGTTACTGTGCCAGAGTGACAAAAGGTTATTGTTTCACCTAAATCCGTGTGCGTGCGAGCGAGCCTGCTCTGACTGCCACTAGCGCTCTTGCTCCATCTGGCAGTAACTCACCCGACAAAGAAGCAGAAGAGGCAGAAGAGCGTGTTCATGAGGCCGACGTCGTGGGAGATGCGGGTGATGATGGCCTGCTGACAGTGCGGACACACGGTCTGCACCGGGGAGGTCTGGAACATTTCCCCCTGCAGCACGGTTACAGTGGTGGCTGCTCCTGGAGGCGCCAGGACCGTCGCTGTGTGTCCTCCTCCCATGTGGACGAAGTGGCCGGGTCCCGCCCCCATCTGTCCTGGCATCGGGTACGGATAGTGACCGGGCGGCGGCGGGTACGGCCCACCTACACACAATTGTCGACAATATTAAAGGCATGCAGGCGCTCAGCTGGCTTGAAATAAGTTGACTGAGTTGACAATAGTTCAGTCAACCAAGAGAAAGGCACAAACCAACAAGTTGTGCAACTTTAAAACTGCTGTGCATCAGCCAGAACTTGCAACCTCGACATGTTTTAAGCACTATTGTCAAATCTCATATCCTGGTTTAACATTGCATGGGGCTTAAGACGACACTTTCATATGATGTGGTGGTGTCCTTTATGTGTAGATTCATATTTGCGGAGAGTGCAGCACCTTGTGGGGGTGGAGGCATCGGCATAGGCATGGGCATAGGTCCTTCACCAGGGACATGCGGCGGTAAGAAGCCTGGTTGGCTGGCCTCATAGGGTGGAGGGCCGTAATCTGGAGGCAAAGGCTGCCCCTGCGGAGGACCTGTCCTGACTATTTGCACAAGAAAGGACAGAGAAAATACACACAAAAATGACACTGAATATATAACAAAACCAAGAGAAACTAGTTGAGTGAAAAATATCAACCACAAATTAAGACATAAAATTCCTTCTGAATAAAACTCGCATTGCAATGAGCTCAGACCAATATAACATAATCTATGAAACATTTAAGACAGTTCTATTACCAGGCTGTCCGTTCTTTTCCTCCAGGAGGGGGGCGCTGGGACCTCCGGGGTACGGAGGGGGAGGATCACTGGACATACTGGCTGGACGTCTGGATTGACAGGTGGGTTGGAGAGGTGAGCGCTGACCGTAGACCTTCAGTGAAAATTAGAACAGCATAATTTGAGTCCATTGAATCATAATTTCCTGTGTCGGTTTTTCTTCTCATCAGGTAAAATTATCCTGATCTGCTGATATTAATCTACCCTCAAAAAACCTTCAGTGTGAAATATTATGAAACCTAAAAATAGTAAACACCTGTTGTATATCTTGACATTTCTCAGGAAAAGTAACAAAACCACCACCAAACAACTGAACTACAATCAAGAATGATTCTTTCAGACACCAAAAATAAATACCACTCCATAATTGTATATACTTATTATGTTTGACCCATTTACTTTTTCCTACTTCGTCCTTTGGAGGGCTGCGCAATCGGAGCACATTTATAATAAGGACTCGCAGGCAATCAAACTTTGAAAATATGGTGAAATCACAATGCATCCAGCTGTAAAACAGAAGCACATTAAGCAGCAGCACTGCACATCATAGTCTCGGGTTTTAAGGGCTTGTACTCAATCTGGCACCTCGAGTTTCATGATACGTGGTTGTTAAACAGGATTCCAAGCCGCTAACAAAGCCAATCAGAGCAATCACGTGCTACATTTGTCAGCTCCATGAAGAAGGAATTACAGTGAGCATGCAAGATAAATATATGTATAATTGCAGGATTGGATGACAGAAATTCAATCAGAAAATACTGAAGCCTCACAATTTTCCAAGTGAGTGCGTCTTTGTCCGGTCCCAGAGATAAAGTTTCAGCAGGTATTGTTGCTCTCTATTCGGCTAAATAATGCAACCAGTGGCTGAATGACGCTGTCAACGCGTCTTTACCAACTTTGAAGTATGCAATGTTGTTTCAAGATAATGACACAAGTTTAGCCAGTTCTGGGGAGATGTGGACATCAGAAACCAGTGAAACAGCAATCTTATGGTTCAAGGAATGGTTTGAGAGAGCAAATGTTTTTCACAGGAAACACATTGAGGCACTTTCCATCTGTGTAGGTCAGATAAGTAAAAGCAAAACATGAATCATAGTTTACACCTCAAGTGAAAGAAAAGCACATATGTGTTGAGTGTCAGGTTTGTCCCAAACCTTGTGAAAGCAGACTATTTTTGTACACAGCAACTCACAATCTCATGCTAGCCCTGAAAGGAACATTAACTTTATTTCTACTTCTGTCAAGTTTTTTTTTCACAATCCATGAAAGCCTTGTGTGGGGCATTTAACCATTTTCTATTTCAGCAGCTGGATGTTTCACCACAAAAGTCCAAGACAATTTCACCACCATTTCTTATTTGTGCTCCAAGGGTACATTGTGGACTTAAATTAAATATGCCAACGACTGACATCAGCTTCTGTTGGCGCTATTTGTGATTTGCTTAATTTAGGCTTACGTTTAGTTACAGCCTAATTTCTTTCTCTTTTTGCTAAAGTTAATTTGCTTTATTTTGCATTTATGCTGATTATTTTCTTGTTGACTATTTTTGTATCATTATTTACCATCTTCTTTATTGGACACTTTCAAGAGATACATTTACTTAAGTGGGTCAAGGTTGATGTCGGCGCAGGCTGCGAGGGCACACGTTTTTTTTTTTTTTACCACAGCAACGGAAATGCAGCAGAAAATGTTATCTGTATGCTTGCTTCAACGAGTAAATAAATCACCTCAAACTGAATTTTCTGGTACGGACATCAAGTTATTTTTGATCTGCTCAACTGCGTAAAGCCAACCCGTGACGTAGCCCCGGTGGCCGTTTGAAAACTATGGACTAATTGTTTGATTTAGTTTATTATGGACAAACAGCCACTACAGCTTCTGTAACAGGCCAGTTGGAAAAAAAAACAGACCATGGCCTATTGTGATCATAAAAAAAACACAATTTAATTACGCTACTGCAGCACAACATGAAATATGAATCTTTTTTTTGTTGAAAGGATCCAGGTGACAGACTGGTGACTTGTCCATGTGCACCCTTCCCTCGCCCACAGCAGGCTGGGATCTGCTCTAGCACCCCACCACCCTGAATTGGATAAGCAAGAAAGAAGATGGATAAATGGATCCAGGTGTGATATATATTTTACAGAAACAAATTAGAACTCTGATACTTCCTCTCACATAATATGTTCATAAATGTTACGATTTTACCTCTGTGCTCTAAAATGAGAAGTGAACCTAATCACAAAAAAACCCAACAACATTTCTGATAGACGTCTGACTATCTAGTCAAGATTTGATCTAGTCAAGGAAAGTAACTAAAGCAAATATTTTCCATTAAGTTACAATAATTTGTATTTATTCTAAACAAACTCTTGATTGCATTATTAATGTAGAAAATTAAAATTACAGAACAAATCAATAACCAAAGCAGAATTAATTTCAGGGACAGTAATAAAACGTTTCATCTAGTAAAATTCCAGAGCAAAAGTAAACAATCAGGTCAATTGTAATAAAAACAAAGAAAAACACGACTAATCTTGCAATATGTGTGCTTCTGTAAAGCTTTGTTTCTGAACTCAGTTAGTTTCTGATCGACTCGGCCAGCTGATGTTTTCTTTTAATCCTGGAGCAGATAATCCCACCCAAATCCATTTGCACAACTAACCATGAATAACTTGGTTACGTAATGACAGCTTGTGGAAACCTCCACTGATTTTAACCTAAACTCCAGTTTGTATGGATTAAGAGTGGGTAACTTGATAACTGGCTCTATTCTCAACGAACCGATAGATAACGATTAATGTAGCCGCTGTGGCTAAAGTAGCGAAGCGAACACGTATTTGTTTTGTCGGTCCTGTCTTGGGACAATGTCTGAGCGGTGACGGAGAGTATGTGCCCGTCTGTCTTCGGCTGCCGAGACTACGTGAAAACAGCGACACGTTTGTTTAAAAACAAACGTGTTTAAAAATGACATGTTTTGCTGACTATCTGCTGTTAGCTGACCAGCTAGCGTCGCCATACTTGACACAGAAACGGAGCAATGACGGCCCCGGAAACGTTAAAGAAGCACGAATAAAGGAGAATACAGAGGAGAACAACCCGTGTAGCGATGTGACTGTCAGTGTTCTGACGGTAAATTTACCTGGCTGAGGGGGAAACAGAAGTAGTGGCGGCTGTTTGACGTTAGCAGCTCCGACCCTCCGGAGGAGCGTCAACATCCGGCTCGAGGACCTGCACCGGACGTCACTGCGTCACTGACGTCACGGCGTAAACTGACGTCTCCAACAACAGGTTACACGCTTACCCTGTGGTGTTTCATATTGGAATAGATTTGACTCCTCCCTCACACGAATTCGATTCAAGCTACGGAAATATGTTAAATGTATCTACAAAAAACAAAAACTATCCTGCTAAACCTTATTTGAGAGACAAATTTAAGACATAATGATGTAAGCTTTTTTCCTATTTTGTACATTCTACCCTGACCTCTGACGTTTGATTTGTGTTTCCAACATTGAAATATGATTGCAGTTTTCATGTATACTTCACATACGTGTCATAATAATAATAATACTTGATCACTTTTCATGTTGTTACTGCCCTCTCCTGGTTCTAATGTAAACTACATTGTTAAATCAGTAAACAAAACAACAAGACCTTCTCCACATTTAAAAGAAGAATCATTAAACACGGGACGTGATGTTTAACTGTCTTTTGTGTGAAAAGGTGGTAGTCGCATGAGGTTTACCATTTGAGAGTGACGTGGGAGTAGCGTTAGGAGTGTACATCATCAGGAGTGTACATTTGAATCAGGGAGTGTTTCAGTGGGGGTTTGTTAATTTTTTGTTTGTCTGTTTGTTTGTTTGTTTGTTTGTTTGTTTGTTTGTTTGTTTGCTTGTTTGTTTTAGATACTACTTCCACTGTTTTTTTCAGCTGCCTTCTTTCTCTGACCAGTCTTTCGATCTCTATCTCCTGGATTTGGCTGGTGCTGCTTTGTCCCTTATTACATTCACACCAAAGCGAGATTCTTAATCACCTTGTTTTAATGTACTTCGTATATTTCCTTATGTTTGCATGGTGCTATTTGTCTTGCCTTGATAATAATAGGTGTATGTTTGTAAATTGTCACTCTTGTTATGCTCCAATATCTATTTTTTTATACTGTCGTTAAAAAAAGCTACAGTTACCAAATATGGTCAGTTTTCCAATG
The DNA here is from genome assembly GCF_963422515.1 of Blennius ocellaris. Classification (NCBI taxonomy): domain Eukaryota; kingdom Metazoa; phylum Chordata; class Actinopteri; order Blenniiformes; family Blenniidae; genus Blennius; species Blennius ocellaris. The sequence continues at coordinate 12,790,847 of NC_137665.1, read as the reverse complement.
AACGCATAAATAATTCTATTTTGCTCAATTGATATTGTTTTCAGTGGGGGCGTTAGAAGGAAAAACTCGACGTCCCGGTGCTGACCTCTTCCTCCGCTGACCTGACTTAATCAGCTCCCCGCCCCTCTCCCGGTGGTCCTATGTTGACATATCGAGCGCTCTGGAACTCTGGCAGCACCTGGAGACAGCCAATCAGGGTCCTCCGTGCTACGTTAGCTCGGTTCTCTGACAAAAACAACAGCTCGCCTCAGCTTCACTTCCCTGCTTCTGAACGCCACCACCGACTCGCAGAGCCTTTAAGATGGTAAATTAGCCACAGCTACCGTTTGTGGTCGGCGAGTCGTTTGTTTTGGCGTGTGTCGCGGCGAAAGTCGGTGCTTATCGGAGCTGTTGACGCGCCGCTAGCCGCTAGCTACGCGGAGCTAACGATCCGGGCGAGGAAGATGGGGTCCATCCTGAGCCGGAGGATCGCTGGTGTGGAGGACATCGATATTCAGGCCAACTCTGCGTATCGATTCCCCCCCAAATCTGGTAAGTGTGTCTCCAGTTACACCAGATTCATCATCATATCATCATCGTGATTACGGCTGTTATGGAGGCAGAGATAAACAGACACTGCGTCCTCACCATCTAACCGAGTTGTTTCCTCTTCATCATCTTCATCTTACATTTGTAAACATTTAGTGTTGTTTTCCCGAAATACTGCTGCACAGAGCATCCTAAATTACATTTACTTTTCTTGTGTATCTGACGCTACCTCTTTCCTTAGAACTGGCAGAATTCCTCAATTTGACTAATTATTAAGTAATTGCAGCAACATGATCGTTTATGTTAAAATGAACTATTAAACAACTTGGTTTCTGATCAATTAACCACTGATCAGGGACGAAATATAGTCAGAAGACCCTTTCCCCCCATAACAAATCTGTTGACAAAACCACACTTTGGTGTGTTGTTACTACATTTACTGGAGATAATGTATACAGTAGAAAATACAAACAACCTTGTTATGAAATAAAAACAGGGAGATCGATTCATACGTGCAGCTTTCTGATTGAAAGGTGACCACTTTACCATCTGAGCCACACTTACTGGTGCAATAATTTTTTTTAATGGTCATAGTGATGAATGAGCTGTATGCCTTATGAAAAGGCACAGATATTGCCCACTTGCCATAATGCTGGTTTGTTTTCATTTCGAACCCACCCCCCACCCCATCTCCAGGGAATTATTTTGCCAGCCACTTCTTCATGGGAGGGGAGAAATTTGACACTCCACATCCTGAGGGATACCTCTTTGGGGAAAACATGGATCTGAATTTTCTTGGAAATAGGCCAGTGCAGGTGCGGACTGATGTTGTTTTTTTTGTCTTTTAACCATGTATTCTCTTTTATGTATTTGTCATCTTGTATAATACAATTTATCATCACTACTGTTACCCTTCAGTTTCCATATGTGACACCTGCTCCCCACGAGCCGGTGAAAACCTTGAGGAGTCTGGTCAACATTAGGAAGGACTCCCTCCGTTTGGTCAGGTAATGATAGATGAGAGTCCATATAGCCCTTATTAATATGAAAGTATTTGCACAGGGTCAATAATGCTCATTATAATGATTCCAGGTATAAAGACGACTCTGACACACCAGTGGAGGAGGGAGAAAAGCCAAAGGTTCAGTACGGTGTGGAGTTTACCTTCGACGCGGATGCTCGGGTTGCCATCACCCTCTACTGCCAGGCATTTGAAGAGTTCTCTAATGGGATGGCTGTGTGAGACATCTTATCTTTTATCTTTGTGTTCACATCATCAGGAAGTCATTTGTGTACATCTGTGTGTTTATCAGAAAATCAAACAGATATGATTGTCCTCGCAATACTGAGACGGAGACATTTATACCTTTTTTTTAGGCGCTCAGATCCGAGCCTTCGAGCACAAAGTCGAGAATAGATACAGTGGGTCCTTAGCAACCAGCAGTCACCATGGATACAGCTGATAAGACAGGGACGCAGATGAAAGTAATAGTGAGCACTGAAGTTACCATCTTGTACTGAAACTCAGAAGGTGACACATTTTTCCAGAGAAAAAAAGAGGTCATGGAGTGCTGCTGTTTTTACTGTCAATTTTCTGTCACTTTTCTTTATTCTTATTTTGCTCAGAAGTCTAATGGGTTTATTATTGAATTAAAGGTGACAACATCCGCTATGTAAATTATGCTTTTTGTAGTCATCAAAATACAAAACATAAAAAAAATGAAGTCCCTCCAGCACAATGTTTGCTTGATGTGCAATAACTCTTCTACTTGCAGGTACAGCCCCAAAGATCCATCGATGGTCTCTGAAACTGTGCATTACAAGCGAGGTGTGAGCCAACAGTTCTCCATGCCGTCTTTCAAAATAGATTTCAGCGAGTGGAAAGAGGAAGATGTGAGTATCTACAGCAGTTAGTGTTTTTTTTTAACGAGATCATGTCTCAAAACAAATTCCTCGATTCCTCTTATGTACGTCCTGCATTTACAATGGGATGCAACATAATTGCTTGATATCATTTTTTTTCCCCTTCAAAGCTAAACTTTGACCTCGACCGAGGAGTGTTTCCAATGGTAATCCAAGCTGTGGTTGACGAAGGAGACGGTAGGTCTCGAAGCTGTTGTACCAGTTGTCAGACTATGTGTAAAATATGTTGTGTGTGCATGGATTCACCATGAGGTAAACATCAGTTTCAAATCATGTGTTCTGTTTTGTTTTTCCAAGATTGCCTTGGACATGCTCATGTGCTTTTAGCAGCCTTTGAGAGGGTAGGTCGTCGTCTAAAAAAGTAAATGATCCTCCTCTGTAATCATTCGCTTAACTGTCTCTTTTTATTTCCATTTAGCACGTTGATGGAAGTTTCTCCGTCAAGCCTCTGAAGCAGAAACAAATCGTAGGTTTATCGACGTTCTCATGTAATGGTTTATTGGTTCCTAAAAGTGAAATATGTTGTCTCACTTTTTTTTTGTAGACTTTAATCATTTGACTTGTGAATATGAAAATCATTTCCAAACAGATGTATTTGTATCTTTCAGGTGGACCGTGTGAGCTACCTCTTACAGGAGATCTATGGGATTGAGAACAAAAACAACCAAGAGACCAAGGTTTCACAGGGAAAATGACCTTAAATAGGACGGTTCAATCAGCAATGCCTTGACTTCGTCTTTTGTTTTTGTTCTAGCCCTCCGATGATGAAAACAGCGATAACAGCAACGAGTGTGTTGTGTGTTTGTCGGACCTGCGTGACACACTCATCCTGCCCTGCAGGCATTTGTGTCTGTGCAACTCGTGTGCGGACACTCTGCGTTACCAGGCCAACAACTGTCCCATCTGCAGGCTGCGTAAGAAGCGTCGAATGGTTTTTAGTTGAGCCGGTTTAGACAACACTTACATTTATTGTGTTTATTTGACTTGGGGTCTCTCACCAGCCTTCAGAGCCTTGCTGCAGATCAGAGCTGTGAGGAAAAAGCCCGGTGCTCTTTCACCCGTGTCCTTCAGTCCCGTTCTGGCTCAGACCATGGACCATGACGAGCACTCGGTCGGTGCAAACACCATATATTGTTTTTGTGTCTTATTGATATAAAGGTTAATTGTTTTGCAAGTTTCTACAGTTTCTCCGTCGTTTGTTCCTGCGCAGAGCACCGACTCGGTCCCTCCGGGATTTGAACCCATCTCACTGTTGGAGGCTCTCAACGGTCTCAGGTCTGTGTCCCCGGCTGTCCCATCAGCCCCACTCTACGATGAAATCAACTTTTCGGGGGGCCTCGCAGGCGATAACAGACAGCTGAGCTCTCCGGAGCATTTGAGTGATGGGAGTCTTCAGAAAGGCAAAGTCAGCAAGTCTCCTGACAGGTAAACGCAGAACAGCACTGACTACACGTACATGGATGTAAAAACACGACTGTAGACAGTCTGATTGGCACAGGAAGGTGAAAAACTTGTTTACGCGAGGACTTTCTTTTTCCTATAGGGACTTGGTCAGTAATCAGCTTTACAGATTATCCCATTTTATACAAGGACAAGTTTTTTTTCTTCCGTCCATTAGTTAATCTTCAAAAAGTGGAGCTTTTCACGTGTTAAAAACCGGAAGGCTTCTCCAAAGACTGCAGCATAATTCACTGTAAAAGATAGCACTGTAATTAGTGTAAAAGCTTTGTCAATGTGACGGGCTAATATGAATTGAATTACCCATAATTATTCCCATTTGTGCCTTTTCACTCCCTCCAGCACCCTCAGGTCTCCATCCTCACCCATCCAGGAGGAGGACGAAGAGAAGCTGTCTGAGATGTCAGATGCTCAGCCGCACACGCTGTTGTCCAGCAGCCCCGCCCCCACAGACGTAAGCGTCCACTTATATAGTGTCAGATCGCGAAGGAAGTCATGAAACTGTTGTCTTTTATGACAATCTGAGCTATTCTGTGTCCTGTTGTTGAACAAACTAAACAGCTTTATTTTATCTCTCTTATTTACATGACAGCATTTAGTCTGTCTTTAAATGGTCGCCTCATTACAATTCTCCTCAGAGGGTCTGGAAATATGTGGGCTTAAAATAGAAATACTTAATCAATCCCGCGGGGAAATACTTGTTTGAATGTCTGATTAAAAGGGTATGTTGGATAAAGCAGAGGAAAGCTCAGCAGCACACCTGGAAGAAGGAAGCTGAAAAATGATCGGGAAAAAAGTTAACATGGGGGCGAATGCAACAGACTGCATGTGTCTTGCGCACGCACGCTGACTCTGTTCACCACCTGTAAAGCAGACATAATTGTCTGTTTTAAACACTCCCAGGGTGTTGAGGATGCATGCTCTGCCCTCGACAAGCAGCAAAAGTCCAGTTAGCCTCAAATGAGTCCGTTAATAAAGTGTTTCTCCACCTGAGGGAAACGGTGCTGCAGATAAAAAAAACTCTGGCCTCCTTTCCCTTTTGTTTATCCAGGCCACAGCAATGGAGGACGTGGCAGAATCTCTGTCTCCTGATGATGGTGAGTTGTTGTTGGGTTTTTTTCTTTCTTTCTTTAAGCACACTGTGAAGAGAGAGTTTGAGCAACAGTGTTAATGCTGCTGCTGTTGTTTTCTTCCAGAGGACAGGATGCATGCTGGAGCGAACATCCTGCAGGACTGCAGCAGCGAACACAGCAGCTTGACCAAAACAGAGAGCGACCCACCAGGTGACCTCTCTCTTCCAGGTGAGAAATCTTAATAGCATACAACAGTTTAATCCACGAGCGAAACAATTTAGTTTCTCACTGAGATTTTGATGTTGAATCCATTGCTCGGCTTCTTTCTTCTGTAATCCATGACACTCTGCCTCTTTGCTCTGCATCTAACCGGTGTTGCTTCTGTGCTGCTGTGTGTTTCTTAATCCTCCTCTTCTGTTTCCTGCCATGTTGTTTCTTCAACCCAATCACACTGGGCAGCTCTCGGTCCTGATTCCTGCTCTATTGGTATGGACGAATAACTCTGGTATGTAGGCTTTCCTGCCTGCTCTGCCTTTCTGTGCATGAGCTCCAATGCTCTCACTCAATCTGTTTCTCTGTCAATCTGCAAAGAAAAAAAAAAAGAAAATTGTGAGTCTTCAGTAAGTAGCAACACGTGAAGCCGAGCTGATCAAGAGCAAATAGTTTTGGGGTTTTTTTGTACCAAGCTCTGCTTTTTTTTTTTTTTTTTTTAAATAGAACAATTAATTAAACAATGTTTAATTTTGAACCGTTTATATGTTGTTCTTCACCAGGCTCATCCGAGTCCACAGAAAGCCTGAAAAGTCAGAGCACAAACTGCTCCAGCCAGCCTCTCCTGTCCCCCTCGAGCAGCCTTCACATGGAAGACGAACACCTCAATCCCTGACTCTGATCCAGCCCCCCCATCCTCTGCCTCATAATGATCAGTCCTCTCACCCCCCCCCCCCCTCCAGCCCAGACAGAGGACTCTGCTTTTTTCATCAACTCTTCTCTCGACCTGACAGATGAAATTTGAGTACTTCGAAGACTGATGAGTAACAAGAAAAAAATATTATTTCTGCTTTGATAAGGTTATATTAACTCTGGTTTTGTGTTCAGTTATTGTCTCGTGGGCAGAGTTCTGGTCTCATAATGTCAGCTCCAGAGAAATCTCGCTACCTGTGATGGTGGCGCTTTTTAAGTATACTTTGACTGTATCAAATTGTCAGCATTGAATACAGAAGGATTTATAAATCCAGTTCATAATTCATTATCAAATACATCAATTACGTGAGAACTCTCTTTTTTTTTCGTTTCTCCATTAAGGGAAAACTCAATTCTGGGACGAGTTTTCAAAAATGCATTCATTCTGACTCTGTGTGACCTTTTTAAAGTGATTTTGCTCTTTCTTACCCATTCCTGATAACATGTTTATGAACAGAGTTAAGTTTCATTTTTCAGCAGGCAAATAACGTGATCTCTCTGTATGCTAACTACTAGAATTCCATGTAGTTACTCCCAAAAAGTCTGCATATTATATGACACAAAGTCCTAATAATGAAGTAATAGAACTAGACGGGGATAACATGCACATTATTTCAAACTGATGAGCAGTAAGAGCAGCGTCTCAACAGCTGAAGTCAAAGTTAGTTAAAGCCTGCAACAAGCGTAGTCATTCCATCCCACGCGTGTGCTGACTTTGATGGCAGCCTGTGCAGCGTGCTTGTGGTATATGTGGCAGATCTGCGTGCAGTCTTTTTGTGGCAATGCCCATGTCTGCTTATGTGATGTAGCTGCAAAAAAAACACAAAAAAAAACAAGGGGCCACGCATCCGTGTGGCTGTGATGCCTTTACTTACATCGCCCCTGTATTTGTAGCACCATGCATATAGATCTTTGTGCCTTGAATTAATATGGCTGCCTGCTTGTTGCAATGGACATTAGTGTTCCTACAAATGCTACAACATCTATATGATATCAGTTTCAGCCCTTGCAGACAGAATTTTTGATGCTAATGTACAGAGCCTCTTTTTCTATTGCAAAAACCTTGCGTTATTGAAAACAAATGTATGTTATTATTGTTATTGAGCAATATTCTATTGAACAGTTCATTTATTTACTACCGGTATGTTATGGCCATGTATCAATTATGCATTAATATTAGTGTTTAGGTTCAAGTGGATTCTAGTAACGTACGTGTTTCACCAAGGAACTCATCCAATGCAATAGATGCAAACTCAGCATTTTAACAACTGGGCTGGCATTTGCATGTGAACATGTGGAGGTTGGAACCTCTCGCGGCTTTTAAGTAACGTGGTTATTTTTGTCTTTATCCCCTCCTCTTCTGTGCCATTTCAACTCAACACTGTGCCTTCCTGTTCTGACCACTATTGACCTGGTATCCAGGATAACTCCATATAGTTGGTGGTTTTCGGCTCTCTGTAAAATCAATACCCGTCTCTCGTGTGTATAGCAGCATGTGTATAACAATAAAGAACAAAGATTCAGTACTTCAACTACCCATTTGTTTGTTTTTTATGCTGTCAGTTTTTGGGATCGTTTCAACAGAAAATGTTCCCACCACAAGGCCTTTCATCCAACTTCTAAACCCACTTCATCCAAGTTAGTACCACAGGGAGCTGGAGCCGAGCGCGGCTGACATTGACTGAAAGGCAGTTTAAACCCCGGACACGTCGCAAATCCGTCATAGGTCTAAAACAGAGGCATAATCGCCCACACACACTCAGGTCTACAGTACACTCACTAATGTCACTTTTTTGGGAGGAAGGATACCGAAGTACCAGGAAAAAAGAAACAACCCACTCAGACATAAATCAGAATGTAAAGTTGACACATAAAGGCCCCGGTTCAGGAGAGAATCTAGATTAGTAATAACAAAAGCCAATACATGCTCTAATGTATGTCTGAAAGTGGTATCGAAAAAGAAGGATGGATGGATGATTGAGTGAATATTGCCATTACTTTGATGGGTGTGTGAAGGGTTAGGACTATTCCAAGTAAAAGAACATAAAGAAAAGCAGAAGTTAAGGCTGTAAATCTGATTTATGGTCAACAGATTTCAATTACATCGCACTGTTGCAGACCTCAAAGCCCTTTACATTTAATCACTTTCACACACACACCAATGGTGACAGCTGCCACGCAGGGCACTCAATCCATCCACTGGGAGCTATTTGGGGTTCAGTGTCTTGCTCAAGGACACTTTGACATATGGATATGGACAGGGAGGGGGGATGTCAGATTGAACCTGCAACCGCACAATTGAAAAACAACCTGCTGTCAACATCTTAACATTATCAGTTATGTGAAGAAGAAGAAAATACCCTTGTGATGACTGTTTTCCATTAGAAATACACAAGCTGACATTTTGAAATGTTCCTGATTGTGGGTTGATGTAGCTGTTTTAAGGTCCCTTTTATAAACACTGCTCTCTGCTGGTCGTGTCAGAATCAAAACGTACCAAAACACATGAAGCTTGAATTTCCTGGTTTATCATCGACTGAGAACAGTGGCTCTCCCTAACTTTCTTAACTCTCGAACTCTCTCTAACTTTCATTCTTACATCAGAAACATTCAACTCTAATAATGTATTTGTAAATGTTTTACACTTAAATGAGAACTTTGATGACTATGGCTATGGTTGGTAAATTATATTTATATAAGAGTGTGAGCTAACAATTATATCTGTTTCCTATAGGAACTGATCAGCTGTGGAACATTTGTGTAAAAACAAAATAAAAGATCAACCCTCCAAAGATGAAAACATTATGATAATCCACACTCCACTCCACCACATTTTGTTTGATTCAATGTAAACTCGAATTGCACATTTTGGGTTTGACTCTATGTACAGACGCAACCTTTAAATAGATTTATTTTCAGATGGCATTCTCCCATATGGAGTGTTAAGTTTTCATTATTTAGGTTGTTTGCCTCACAATCATTAGATGTGGGGATTAAATGTCAAAAAGCTTTTAACATTGCGACGGAGCTGTGTGATGATTTGCAACAGATCACATTATTTTTACACATCAGCAAACAGGTGCTGATCGTAATATCTGATCTGTGTTTATGGGTCAAGTTTAGTATGCTCTTAAAACAAACACGTAGTTTGATACAGGCAAGCTATGCGTGCCTTGTATTATAGCTACTTTTATATTTTATTTTTTTTTAAATGTAGGTTCCCAGCAGAACATTTCATCCAGAGTAATCAAAAAGGACAATCTGCCACAGCTTCCATCAACTGTGGCTCAGCGAAGCCAACAGGTGTCAGACTGGGTAAAGTTTAATGAGGATTCGGTTACACTGTAGCTTCAAGCTTGCTTGTAAAAATATAATACACCGACAAATGAGTGGGCAAGTATGCACACACGCTCGCAGAGATTTGTCGCTGACACCTTGTGCTGGCAAAGGTCAATGGATGAAGTGAAACTGTGCACACATACACTCAGAGGTAAATTAAAGCACATGTGTTCACAGACCTAGGAAACAAAGTCCTGCGGATTATTAAACATGGCTGGAGAAACTGAAATGTGCTTGTAAGAATCGAAAGGCGTGGTTTATGAGGCCATGGTGAAATATTTCACACTACACCTCTCACTTCCAAATCACTGGTTTATTTAATCACTAGACATCTGTGCACAAGCTTTTCTCTCACATCTCACATTCTAAGATCTTGTGGTTGATCAAACCAGCCTATCTGATGTAGTTTCAGAAACAGAGATTTTTTTTTTTTTCATTAAACTAAAAGCCAAAAGGAAGCAGTGGGTTGGAACAGCAATCTTTAAAACAATTCTGTTCCTGGTTGATCTGATGAGCCATTCTTAAAAATATCAAGCTTAAGCCTCTAAGCCAATTTCACCCACCTTGACTTTATTGGAGGATTACTTTTTGAATCACCATTATCAGACTAAGCATGCAAAGATAAACAAGAAATAGCTTCTTGAGTCCAAACAGGAGCAGCTTCTTATTAAAACCAGGCACCAGAAGTACTTTAAGGAGGAGAGCAGAATTTAAAATCTTGAAGTGTATACCTGGTAAAACCATTGATTTCTATGGTTTAAATAGTTCAGATGACATATTAAAAAAAACAACAGACTGGATTTGTGTGGTTTTAGGGCCCAGTGTGATTGTTACTAGTTAATTACCAGAAGTTACAACAGATTTCATCAACAGCTAGTTCATCAAAACCTGTACCTTACACAAACCAGATGCTGCTTATTTTTCTAGCCTCAGTTTAATTGAAGCACATGTTGTGTTACACTCTCGCGTTCACACACTTTCAGTGAAACAGGAAGTTGTGGGCTGGTAATCAGATAACCAGTTGTCATTTCATCAGTCATTCAGGCCTTTGTTTTTCTCCACTTTCTTTAGGCAGGCTGCACTGCTGAACCACATCAGATTAAGATCTTAATCCAAGATCTAATCTAAGATTATGAGTTTGTATGTGTTTCTTGTAATGAAATTAAAAGGCACTTCAAAGCCGATTGAACAAAAGGGAAGTGAGATCAAATGAAATAACATTAGGCTACCTGAAATATTATTATTATTCACCTTTAAGAGCAATCTTCAATATTGGTTTTTATTCGAGTGAATACAAAGAGAGGAAAAAAAATCTTGAGTGAAAAAAGTACCAATAAGTTCACTTGAGGTCAGTCAAAGCAAGTGCTATCCCATTTAATTAGTCAGCACTAAATCTATTAAAGGCATGAAATTATCCTAATAGCAACCCTCCACAAATCTCCCACTACACTTAGTGGAGCTGAATTAGCCCTCGTGCCCTTGATCTGTGAAAACATGTGCATCACCACATCCACACACACTCACACACGTCTGGCCCATTCTACACACGGCCCATACGTGCGGCAAACACGTGCCAGCTTAATGTGAATGTTCATTTGCCATCACATGTCAGTAAGAGCTTTACAAGAATATTCTGTCAGCGTAAAAACTGGAAATACCACAGAGAACCCAGGTATTCACAGTAATTACTCCAAAATAAAGTTAATTGAAAAGCAGAGAGGGTTAAAAAGGTTCAAACTGTATTGAGATTAAAAAAAAAAAAAATCTATGACTAAATCAAATAAAAATCTGCACCATGAGCAGCAGCATGAAGTGACATACACTTCATTTTAAATTGAGGAGGATTTAAGGACTTTGGGAGACAGGTGACCAGACAGATTTCCGGCTTTAGGACACCCACTTCACAGTATGAGCTCCGACAGAAAGAAAAAGAGGAGGAGACAAGAGACACGGAGCCACAAAGGTCAGCATCCAGCCCACTTAAGTCAGACTCCAGTCAGAGCTGTGAGACAAACAGAGAACAAGGAGAGTTTTGTTAAGAGGCTCTGCCTTCACCAGTGGAATCGTCACGATAAACTTTACACTGCAGGCGACTGGAAAAGAAGAAGCAAGAAGAGCCAAAGGAGTCCTGTGAAGAAAAAAAGCCCTCCTGTTCTTGCATCTGTGGAGCATCATGGCACAGCGGGTCAGCAGTTCACCCTTCCTCAAGCCCTTCTTCCTGAAGACGCCAGTCAGCGTGGTCAGCCCTCTGCAACAAAGAAGACACACACTCCCCGCCAGCGAGTTCAGAAATCTCACACCACAAGACGCCATCAGTGTGTTTGAGATTGAAAGAGAAGGTGAGTTCTTTTTCCACACACTGAGCATTACTTTAATGTATAATTCAACAAACCCAACATGTCGACACAAAAGACATCAATGCAATTAAAAAATAACAAAAAAACAACAAAAAAAGATGAACCTTCTGTGTTTTCATTCAGCTTTCTACAACTAAATTGGTGCTTCTATTGGATTCAATATTAAATTAGCGGAGATTACCTTGATCATCATTTTTTCCTATGAAACTGACCTGTTTCCTACTCACCTCCCAGCATTTGTCTCGGTGTCTGGAGAGTGTCCTCTTACCCTGGATGAGGTGCTTAATTTTCTGGGTCAGTGCCCCGAGCTGTCACTGGGCTGGTTTGAAGAGGGGCAACTGGTGGCTTTCATCATCGGCTCTGGCTGGGGCAAAGACAGACTCTCACAGGTAATGAAACTCTGTGAAGAATATATAAAGGTGCACTCTCATCTTCCCGACGCGTGTGACTCGATTGTAACACTGAATGTGACTCATAATGATGTAATTTGATGAAATCTGTGACCTCCAGGAGGCCATGACGCAGCACGTCCCCGACACCCCTGCGGTGCACATCCACGTCCTGTCGGTGCACCGCCACTGTCGTCAGCAGGGGAAGGGCTCCATCCTCTTGTGGCGCTACCTGCAGTACCTGCGCTGCATGCCGGGCCTGCGCAGAGCTCTGCTGATTTGTGAGGATTTCCTGGTGCCCTTCTACCTCAAGGCCGGCTTCAAGCAGAAAGGCCCGTCGGCCATCTCGGTGTCCAACATGCAGTTCCAGGAGATGGAGTACACGCTCAGCGGGCAGGCATACGCACGGCGAAACAGCGGCTGCTAGTCACTTCAACCCCTTTCCCCGCCCCTCACACCACCCGCTCTCCCTCCCTCCACCAAGAACACCTGGAGTCGGGGAATGACGAGACGAAAAGAGCAAGAGCAGACAGATGGACAGATAAAAGGGCCGGTGTGCATCATTGCCCCGAGTTCAGCGCAATAATATCAGTGACCCACTGAACAAGGACTCAAGGTGTGTGAGGACGGAGAGGAACAAGAGAAGAGCCACAAACTCAAGCAACAACTTTTTTTACCAGTTATTTTTCACGGGTAATATAACTTATGAGGGTGCATCTTTGAAAAGTAAATTATAATTTTTATACTCATAATACACAAACCCAAAATCATCTCTTAAAATCTTACTTCTAAATCTCTGGCAAAAGAAAAAATCTGACTGTATGAAATGATATTTTTAAATACCGTTTTTATTTTTTATAACTTATAAGTTAAAAAAAACAAAAAAACAAAAATCACGAAGAACAAAATGAAAAAAATGAAAATGAAATCTGTGTAGTAAAAAAACATTTATCACTGTTACACCATCTTTGTGGGCTTTAACTGGCTTTTGCATCATTTTATTGAGTGTGAGATATTTTCTATTAAGTGCATATTTTCCAAAACAAACATGTTCAGATCCTGATTTGAATTACAAATCCAATTCTCTTCTTGTAAACTGTTAAAATGACTGCTTGTCCAATGTTATCCCGTGAAAGTTGAACACACTGATCATGCATTTAGCACAAAAACACTTCTGTCTTCTGAGATTTTTCTGTCTTCATGACTTGGATCAAAGCATAAAATACACTTTCATACATCTGAGAAGAGGCATCAGACAGCTTCACTTTTACTTGTTCTTAATTTTTTTTGTTGACTCTTATTTTCATCAGTTACATGTGAGTAGACAGGTAGCTAAAACACTACCATGTTCAAAAAAATTGATCACTTCTTGAGAAGCAATAAACAAATGAAAGAAAACATTCGAGTGCTCAGCATAATGTAACAAAAATATGGCAGTAGTTGGTACATTTATCAACAAGGCACCAAAGGTATCAATACTTGATTTTTGTCCCTGCTTCTGTATGAGGTTGCCTGAATACTACTACTAATAAAAACCTATGTCTGGAGTGTGAGTGTAAGAACAATCCTTGTCTTTGTACCAGCACTGGCTTGTCTGACTCCTCAACCACATGTAAAGGGCAGCTGGACGCTTTGTTGAGCCTCAGATGTGCCGTGGCTTTGTTTCACTGGACAGTGAAGGAGTGACAAGGACTTTAGGTGAATTAAAGGATGTTCTTATGATGAGTGTTACAGGTATTCATATCGACAGAGTAAAAAAATACATCAACACAACCATATAGTCAGAGTTCGCAGAGAGAGGAGAAGCAGCCCTCCAGCCGGTCCACATCTCTTTGACCTGATGCTTTGTCGCCGTGCCCCTACATCAGTGGAGGTGAGCGTTGAGGTCGTACTTCTCGCAGAATTTGTCTGTGAAGGGGATGCATGTGAGCAACTCGCACCATTCGCACTTGATCGGGTAGACGTAGAAGAGCACCACGAGGCCTGAAAACAGCCCGACAAACACCAGCAGGAAGACTATGATCTGACAGCGTTTGCGGTACAGGTCCATGCGGCCGAAGCTGATGTAGGGCAAGAAGGCGAACGACAGGAAGAAGCCAGATATGAAACCACAGATGTGGGCAAAGTTGTCGATCCAGGGCAACAGCCCGAAGGCAAAGAGGAAGAGCACCACACACAGCAGCTTGGTGAAGGCCCTCCAGGGCTGGGCCAGGATCTGCCAACTCTGAAACAGCTCCACAAACAAGCAGGCCAGGATCCCAAACTGACATCCAGCTGGACCCACCTGACACGAACAGCAACAGTAGAGCAAAAAAAAAGAACACATGGAGGCGCTTAGAGACATTTCGAATCAGAGAGAAAGCTCTTAATCTAGACACACTTATTTCGATGTGTGTCCATTTCTAAACAGGTGGTCACCTCTGCTCTGTAGGGCAGAAAGATGGCGGAGGCCAAGTTGCCAGTGATGCCGCTGAGGATGTAAATGATTGAAATGCGCAGCCACCCTGCCAGCTTCTCCAGGTCCCTCAGGATGGTCATCTGGAACGCCACTGACACCAGACAGTGAAGGATTCTGGGAGAGAAGACACAGACAAAAGGCTTCAGGTAGGTGTGTGTGTGTGTGTGTGTGTGTGTGTGTGTGTGTGTGTGTGTGTGTGTGTGTGTGTGTGTGTGTGTGTGTGTGTGTGTGTGTGTGTGTGTGTGTGTGTGTGTGTGTGTGTGTGTGTGTGTGTGTGTGTGTGTGTGAAAAGCCACACGTGTTGAGAAGATTATCCCTCCGTGCAGGAGAAGCAAAACCCTCACCAGCCCAGCCGGAATGACTTTGCTCAACAACAAAATCAGATTCCATCTCGATGAAGCTTAATGAGTCGGTGCAGCGAGGGCACTTTGTTTAATTACCCAAGAGACAGATAGCAGACAACATGAAGAGGAAGCCCTGCTCCTCTTAACTGGGAGGTCAGCTTTCTGCTGACTGACAGGTCGTGCTGCAAAAGCATGTTTTTAACACGTTTGAGATTTTTGACAATTAGCAATGTAACAATTAGGTTACATTCACTACTGTATTTCTTTGCATCTTCGTGTCTTTAGTTAGTTTAGTCCAGTATTTATCGTGTCTATCTATTCATCCAGCCTGGTTTCATTCATCTCAGAATTTGTTTTGTTGTGATGGGAGCACACACTCTGATAACCAAAGCCAATTTCCTTGTGCGTGTCAAATATATGTGTCCAATAAAGCAAACCGATTTTGATCTTTTAATCATTTTCTTTATCACTGTTTGTCCCTGAACCAGATTTCACAAAAACTGATGTAACCTGTCGTCCCGAGACAAAGACAAACTTTCAAGGTGCTTTCATTTTGGCTCAGACTGTTCGACAGCCCGACCCTGTTGGTAGAGACATCCCTCTCACTAGCCAACCTTGCCTTTTAATCGGACAGTTGCTTGGTAATATCCTTATGCGTATCAACATTTTTTAAAAAGCCTAAAAGAAACTGCCAGGAAACTCCCCAGAGTAACTTCTCAACAGTGCAATAAAATGCACCCACTCTCATTTTCGTTTGATTATTTTGCCAGGTGAAACTCAGAATAAACCACAATTTCCGATTTGTGATTTTGAAAGCGACTGACTCACCCAGCATGCAGGAAAAGTGAGAGCCACAGCCTGTAGAACTGATCTGGGATCTCTGGATTGAGGAAAGGCAACAATCCACATACATCATCCATACAGTGCACCTGGGGAAGGGCAAAAGACACATTGAGGATGTAAAATCAAGAAAATGGAGTCAACATATTATACAACCAAGGCACAAATGGGTCTCAGACTCCTACACACTTCCTCCGTGGAAAATGTTTGATCAGTCGAAATTAGATGGAACAGATATACCACATGGTGGAATATTAACCTTTTTTTCACGTCAAGACTGAGGTTACAATGAAGTCAATGGTCTGTTGTATTGAGCTATTACAGCAAAATAAGACACAAGGGGCTTCTCCTAAAAATGAAATGGCCTCATAAGTATTCAGGCCTATATTAATAGGATGAAAACAAACTGAACAATTATACAGGAGCTGCAGGTTGCAAACCCCTGGGTTTAAGTCATGATTAAGCATTCAGATATGACGGTGAAAACAACCAGGGAACGCATTGTGTCAACTGAAAGACCCTCAAAATCATAGTGCATGCACACACAGAGACTAAGTCTGTGTGTGTATGCAAAATGTACAGCTGCTTACCTGCGAACAAAGTGTAGCTTCCTCATGAAAGTAGCCCATCATGAAGTCACAATATTCCCGGGATGTGATTTCACACCTTAAAGAGAGCAAATAGCAATTAATAAGCAAAGAAATAGCGGATGTGTATCAAGTGGAATTGATGCACTTTATTTATCGGTCTCACCTCCCTTTGGTTCCAATGCAGCAGGGTCGGCCTGTGATAGTACAGTCTATATGAGGCAGGTTGGTATGGTTCCCTGTGTTGTACCTTGTACAAATCTAAAACAGATATCACAGAAACAACATCAGACTGAAGTGCGTAGCCATAACATTTGCTCTAATGAACAGGTGGGCTGGTTTCTGAGATATGTGTGGGGGTCAAATGTTTGCCAGATTTTATGTAAATGATAATAGAGATGCAGCACATCACTGAAAAAATTAAGGGGACTTATTTGTTATCCAATAATTATTAATTCAGAAATAACATGATAATTTGCTACTGGTTACTGAAGGACATGTTATCATTTTGCATGCATTGTGCAGCTTTAAAAGCATCAGGCATGCTTAAAAGGCTTGAAGACATTTCAAGATTAGATCAGATCATATGTGGGTGACATCATATTTCAGCCTGTACAGTGTTGTGTATACTCACTGGCCACTTAGTAATATCATCTGGCCATTCATGAGGTGGCACCGAGGCGGGCTCTAAACATATCCTGCAAGCACAGAGAGTAAAACAATACCAGCATATAATGAGTTATAACCAACACCAGCTTTGATAAAGATATCTGTTGCAGCAGAGGTAGACATTTTCCAGAAGGACAGAGCCATAACCTGTCATTATTAATAAAAAACAGCATGTTACATAGATCTGATAAGCAACGGCTATGGTTCTGCATCAAGTTCTTGTATTTCGTTGTGCCTTTTTCACTGGAAAAACAAAGCTGCCACTTTCAAAAAAAAGGAAAAAGTGATTATATTACATGCACTGAAAATGTAGTGGTTTATATCAGCGTGTGGTACCTGGGATCCTGATGGCACACTGAGCCATACTGTCTGTCTTTTTCATTTAACTGAGGAGTGCTGAAGTGCCGCGGCCACTTCACCCAAACGGCAAGAGTACTCTGGATACAAACAGACAGGGTCAGAGCTGCACACGGCTTCTTAACGCAGCTGAATTACAGAGGTCAGGGGAGTTCAAACTGAAGAGACGAGTTTGTTTACACACCGAGCACTCCTCCTCTGAGGTTTGGACACAGCCTGAGCGATCGTTCCGCACACAGCAGGCAGAGTTGCGCTCGATAGCTCTCTTTTCCCTGATAAGATCATGCACCTGCTTGTCTTGCCGCATGCAGGGAGAATATTTGGCCCCCAAATGGATCAGGGCTTCCTGAAAAGGGGAAGATAGAGGTGCAAAAACAATTTTTTTTTCGTATTATAAAAAAAAAGAACAATACAGTCAGTCACACCAAACTGAAACTAACAAAGATGCTTACCGAACTCGGCCCGATCCAAAAGTTCTCCTGCTGTACGAACTTGACATTTTCATACACACCTTTGTTTCTTAAAACCTGAATGAGACAAAATCCAAAATAGAAAAAAATAAAAACCACATCAAAAGAGCTAAGGAGATGACAGTCTCAAAAAACCTGATCGAGGACTCACAGAATCAACCGTCTCATGCTGGGAGAAGCCCACCGGTGCGATACCGTAGATGCATACAGCTAAGATAGTGATGAGCAGATGGACAAAGGTGATCCAGTATGTAAAAAAAGGCCTGTAAGAGACAGAAGACAAGTAATACATTTTTTTTAAAAAGGGAGAAAAAAGAAGTACCTCACTCATCATCCATCAGTGTCAGACAATAAAAGAATCATTGGGAAAGTATTGATGGAGCACCTGTGGTCATCCATATCCTCTATCTGTCTCTTGACGTAGCTGTCAATACGCTTGCGATAAGTGCGGTTGGTGAGTTTTCCCACCATGCCCAGTCCGTAGGGCCTCTTCTCTCGGGCGAAAAGCTTTTTGACGGGAACGACGATGCGCTGGCCACGCCGCTGCCCGTTGACGCTCACCACCTCCTGCCGCAAGGGCACCTTTGGTGGTCCTGGAGTCCCTTCTTTGGCTTTACGCCATCCTCGCTCCAGAGGTCTGCAACAGAGGAGATGGGGAAAAAAATGTAGCTTCTTTCTCTTATTTGTCACGCAATACACTTATTTTCACTGTGGGGAAGTGTTCCACTGGAGTAGCAGCAAATACAAATTTTCAGAGCATGGAAAATAATTAATTCTTCTGACGCAATAAGCTTGAAAATCATAGGTATAAAAGGTATCAACAGTCTAACAGCCTTTAACCATAATATCTTGGAGCGAGATCCAACCAATGATGACTACTTGGCCTCAGATAAAGCTTGTGTGGCATCAGAGTCGGCGGAGTTCAAGCTCAGTGAGCAGACTCCTCCTCCCACACTTTCAGAATTCTGATGTTGGGCATTGAGCATTTGTGGCTGATATCCAGGATGTGGTTTCAAACGAATAAACTTAGAACACCAAATAACATAATGCTATTCATACAAGCATTCATTTAATTGTTAATGCTGTGAAGTGTTTCTCATTTATCATTTCGAATGTGGATTCTTTTCGATTCTGAGTTGGTGTGTATGTGTGTATATATATATGTTATACACATACACACCCTGAAGGATTATTTTGCAAAAAGGGTCTGATGAGGAAATGCAATTTCAATTCTCTTTGACAAAATGTACAGCAAGTTATTTATTTCACCGACCTCACTGCCAGCTTGACATTTTTTTCCTGCCTCTGTCATAGCAAAACTGCTGTCCATCACAAAGCATCAGCATTAATGGATTTTAAAACGAAACGTTGGTATCAGCACAGCCTCAGTGACTCCCACTGTCACTCACAGCATGAGGTGAGTCCTCTCCAGCTCCGTCTTATCTAGGGCACTGCCTGTCAGCTCTGTCTCGTCCTTCTTGTCGCTGGGCTCTGCCTCTTTCATAGCCGCCTCAGACGGAGACTCAAATACCTCGTCTGTGTACGTGGACAAATCCTCATGCATCAGAATATCCTGGAAAGAAAATCGTGGCATCCTGTTATTGCAAAGAGGTGCAATTTCAAAGCTGAAGTTCTTTTTATTTGCGATTGCAAGTGAACACGTCACAGCTGAATAATAACACGTCTGTGTTGTCCTTTCTTACTCTGGCAAAAAAAGATGTGTCCAGTTCATCAGGGAAGTCAACCACGTCCTCCTCCATGTAGCTGGCCGGGGTAAAGCTTCGTCTTTGTGCCCGTCTTAGTGTGCTCTCCCGTACTGAGCGTCCCTGAGGAAAACAAGCACATGCATATAAACAAGTGTTTACAGATCCATCCACCACTAAATACTTTAAGACACCAAAATGTATCCGTATGGCTGCTTTCATGAACAAGAGTCACCTCAGCAAATCAATGCTATCTGCAACAGAGACGTTGGAGTTTTTACATTGGATTGTTTTCCTGTTATCCCCCACAACTCAAGGTGAAGACTTAATTCAGAGAGCCACATTGGGGGATTAGTTCAAGAGCAGAAAATGAAATAATGAAAACAAGTGTACCAAAATATATCTATTGCTTTTTGCATGATGATATTTAGATCACAGAGACTAGCTGAATAGGTGCACTTTATTTGCATAATGTTAGTTTTAACTATTTCATCTCATGGCCTCTCTCACCTTGACCAGTGCTGCCGCTGCCCTGAAGCTCATTTTTGCCACAGACTCTCTCTTACGCCGGCGAGGCAGTCTGTTGAGACCTGAGCGGGAGCTGGTGAAGGAGCAAATGGAGGCAGCTCCAGGGGTGATGGGGGTTTGAGGCACGCTGTAGCCATCCACTTCCTCCACCATGCGAAATGCTCGTCCCCGTGCCAATGGGTCCACGATCTGGAGAGCAGGACAGACATTTTTTTTTTTTATGCCAAATATTGAACAAACCTGAGATTAGTTATAATCAGAAAAAGCAAGGTTTTTTTGGTTATTGCGCTTGTGTGCTAAGCCAATGTTTTTGAGGTCTTTATTGTTATTGAGGGAAACCACTATGAAAAGCTGAACTATAAGTTGACTTCAATTATGCTTAATGTAAAGACTGCATTGGTCCAAATATAACATGACTTTGTACATTACTTGCACCTGATGTATTGCATCTAATATTTTTCTCTTGCTTCTGATGCCACTATGCGATTGTCATGCAGAACTCAATGTACCACCTGGAGCTGAATTTTACACTCTAAATAATAGCGTAATTTCTTCAGATCTATTAAGAGGAAAGGAAGTCTGAGTTTTCGTCAGAGCAATGTTGTGCAACTTCTCATAAGCATGATGTCATATGGTTTCAATAATCTACTTTTTTGAAAAAAGATAAACTCACAAGCAGTAACTATTTGCAGTGAAAAACATAATCCAAGCAGTTTCAAAAAAGGCCGATCAGCTGTAGTTCATGCATAATTAATATCCATATGATTCATAACTTCTTAGGTCCCTCAAGCAGGTCAGTTATAGACAATCGTGTGACCCACTTCCTACAACCCCCAGGTTTTAAGGCTGTTCAAAGGAAGCTTTACATCTACATGACATATTTTCATGAAATAATTTGGGGTTTAAAGCAAAAGTTTATTTTACACGTGTACCTTTTGCATGCCATGCTGGGAGGAAGGGACGTAGAGAGGAGGCGGGGTCTCGGTGCTGGTTAAGGAGATGTTGTCCTGACTGGGTAGATCCATCTCCCGGATCACCTGCGGTTTCAGCTTCCCGTAGCGGAGGCTGCAATGCCGCAGACTTTTCCTCTGCCATTTCTGGGTGGCATCGCCATCTTTGCTGACCCCAAACCAGTCTGCCGTTCCCCTGACACCACAGACATCAAATGTTCAGTCCTGTTATGCTGAGACAGAGTAAATACATCCACCTTGGCAAACGACTATAGAGCTACTCATTGATGGCCCTTTGCAAAAGGCCCCCCCGTTTATGGAGGAGTGTGTCGGCAAACATGTCAGATACCGATAAGAAAACATTTCTCAGGATGTAAAACAGTGCCCCAGATAGTGCACGTAATGGGCACAGAGAAGGGAACAAGCCTCGGCATGTTTATGTCCAAGCACTCCCGGAAAGAAGAACACTCACTCACACTCACACAGAATGTACTCAATATGCATAGTGCAGTCATATACTCTCTCACAGGCAATATATTCAAAGTGAGGTAATAAAAGGAGGATTACTGGAGTTCAAATCAACCAGGACTTACTTATTTTCTTAATCTGAACTGACATCAGCAAATCCAATTACCACGATGACAACGTGTGTGGCTTTCATTCTTGTAATATATTTGTGTCACACACATGCAGGTGAATTTCACCTAATCTTGATATATATACACACATGCAATCACCGTGTTGAAGTTGAATCCTGATAAGTACCAGAGAAAACAATGTTACTGGCCCCTGAGGCCAGGAAATGGAAATGGAAACATTTTTCAAAGGAGGATTCAGGCGTGCTCATTGTTTTGGCACTAATTAGCAGCTGCAGAGTGAAGTTCAGCTCGATGCGTTCATCACGACCTCCACTCAGACTTTTTCAGGATGTTATAAGGTTTGTCTGGTCATTGCCTTTTAAAATAGTTTCATGACTTGACTGCATGGTTGAAAACTGTCACAGTCCAGCTTTTTCTAATCACAGCCGGCCGACATCAGATCTGGCTGCTAAAAAACACTCACAAATGAGCGTGACATTTTCAGGCTGAAAGAAGTGATTTCAGGACATAGGAGCAGGCAATTGACTGCTTTTAGTTTCAGTTCCTTATATGACTCATTAAAAAAAACAACCTTTGTGGAAATGACATGACACACCAGCCGATGACTGAGTGACAAAAAAAACTACCTATAATGAAAAATCTATAAAAATCCCTAGCTTTAGCAACAACAATGGGAAATCTCAAAATAATGCAATACAATAAAAACAATTATTAGAACTAAAAGCAAGACTTAAAAGTTCAGCATGTTTCCTGTGTCTTTCTGAATTAAAATGAAAAATGTCAACTTCTGACCACTTACCAGCAGGAACCTGACATTCTTAATCGTAAAACACAGTTGAAGGTCAACCTGGAGAGTATCACAAACTGTGTGCAAGATAAAAGCTTCTTGTACAATTCTGAGGGAAAAAAATAAATTGAGACTAATATAATGACACAATGACTTTCTGTGAGGAGTTTGTATATTCTCCCCGTAGTGCGTGGGTTTCTTCCAGTTACTCTAGTTTCCTTCCATGGTCTCAAAACTTTTATGTGAGATTAATTGGTGTCCCTAAAAGGTGTGAATGTGAGAGTGTGTGTGTCTGGTTGTCTGTGTGTTTATCATGCGAGTGTATGCTGTCTTTGTCCATAATCACTGCTTTCGATGACTCGAAGAGAAAATTAAACTTTCTTCCCAGAACTATCACAGGATTGAGATTTCGAGTTCCGGATTGACATTGTTTGAGCCACTTTAATTAAGAAGCAGATTACCTTCTCTATTGGACTGTAGTTGGAAAAGTTTGGGAAATTATGTAAATTGCTGAACTGAGATTTTATTTGGTGTCTGTGATGGCTATTTCTTCCATACATCCATCCCACTTCAGTGCCGTGTACAGCCAAGTGTCCTGGGGTGTTTGGTTCAATCCCCTCTGACTATCTGCACAGGCAGAGTACATCGTGGCCAGGTTTCTAGTTCATACAGTGACAGCCACACTGGAGGAGATTTAAAGTCACCAATCAACCCTCACAAACAGACAGGGAGATGTAAAATCCACACAGAAAGGCCCCTCATGTGAACCTATTGGGTTTGCTTCAGCAGATTCAGTATGAGAAAGCTGTTTTGTTTTTGTGGACCAAGCAAAAACTGCTTAAAAAAAAAAGTGCTTTCTAAAAATATTTCCTGGGGCAACCAAGCATAACATGAGTACTCAGTCAAGTCTTCCATAATCACGCATAATAAATAATTCAGCACACATCTGACCTTCATCCTTGCCCTAACCCATCGCAGCCTCCTGCAGCATTTCCTGTCCTACCTGAGCAGAGTTCTGGAGAGCGAGTGGTGTTTCCGGGTGCTGCGCCGCGCAGCCCGCTGCCCCTTTATGGGCACTGTGTTAATCCTCTCAAAGTGAACCCTCCTGCTGCTGCGACCAGACAGAGCAGGGCCAGGAGGTGGCGAAATGGGACAGAGGGAGCAAAGAGAAAAAGAGAGAAGACAACAACAGGCAGTGAAAAGGTAAAGTGCAGCTGGACAGTGCTGTGGCCATCATGCAGACGGACAGAAAGCGAAGCACATTGTTAGGTAAAGTTCTTCACCGACATCTGGAAACATTAGGAGAGTGATTACCAAACAGAATGGCATCAGGATGTTAATCAGGTGCAGCATCCGAATTTGGAAAAAGGTAAGGAAAGTCATGCCATTGCAGTCAAAAGGGGAAAGTCGTTTCTTTTTTTTTTTTACACACCGTGGGAAACACAGGCAGCTAGCAGCTTTCATTTAACTCACAGCTCTCATTTAAAAATGTCCAGCATAGATATACAGCATGACATCTGATAATCTGCAAACTCAAGCTGCAATGTGAAAAAGTAAAGTAAAGGCCTTAATATCAAGACTTAATGTTGGTTGCAGAATCTGATACTAAACCTGTTATGCTTCTTTGTTTTCTAGCTGCTTTTACCTTTTTATGGTCTGTGTGATGGAGGACTGGCGTAGCAAGACAGGCCGCCGGGTGTCAAACAGGTCACGGGGCGGAGACTGGAGGTGAGACGTCTCCACTGGCATGCTGATGCTGCGCAGGAACCCTTGCCTCTTCATCGGCTGCAAAGAGGATGCATTAAATTAGTGTGAAGACAACGACAAAGGTGATAAATACAGAGAGGAGATTTAAAAAAAAAAAAAGAAGAAAAAAAAAAGCACCTGAACAAAAGTGGGAGGCTCATCGAGTGACATCTGAGCTGTGGGAATGTCCAGCCGAAGCCACGGAGGTTTCTTCCTCTGCAGGCTGCTGGTGCTCTCCCGCCGTGGTTCAGCCATGTTCTCTGTCCCACCCCAGGCCTGCCAGCTACACAGACACAAGAAAACACATTGCATCATGAAAATATGATTAAAATACTATAAAAGCCACAACGTCTAAGATGTGAGGGAATGTTTTTAGGCAGACCACAATGATTTTATGTTGGATCATCACTTCACAAGAGGGTGCTGGGGAGCCTTGTTTGGTTCAACATGGGTGTTCACATATTTCCATTCATTAGACAATAAAGAGAAAACCACAGACAATCGTCTATAGCTGTTTACTCCTTCACCAAAATAGGTCACGGTTGCCCAAAAAACAAAAAAACAAAAAGAGCAATAAATATTTGGGCTTGAGAGTGAGGAAGTTTGTAGTCTTAACCTTAATCCCTTAATTCTACAGTTAAAACAATCTTAATCCCTCTTTGTGGCTAAAAGCAGCCCTGCCTCCAGTAGACATCTATCCGAGACTAATGACTGTGTACGTATTCCCATGACGAGGCCTGTGGACCACAGGAGGTGCACAGTAAACCTCAGCATCAGAGAGCATGCCTGTAGCTGCAGCCTTGTTATCACCAGCCCTTCATTTTACTGTCTGACCGTCTAACCTCACGTCTCTCCACTTGCTTCCTGTCATTTCATTTTACTCTCATGGAAAACTGAACCCTCGCACGCCTTAGCGGTACATATTCACACTTCAAAAGAGCTCCCACACGCAACCCCAATGCAACTTTCATTGAACAGTGAAGAGCAGCGCGAAATCTGAGGCCTGGCTTTCTGCAAAGTGCAAATGTGCAAACTTGTGATGGAGGGTGCATTTTAAAAATCCCTCCGCCATCTGCGTGCGAACTTTGTTTCTGGATCGACGGCACAGACTCGGTCACATCAGAGGTTTTCGAGCTTTCAGCAGTAGCACAGGGTCACGTCCTCACGTCTCCTATTACGCTCAAGCGCTCTGAGAAAGTCCACGTCTAGTAGTGACCACATCTGCTTCACATTGCCATTCTAATGCACCGCGGGCTTCTGTTTTAGATGAGGGGAAGTTTTGTCAGTGGGACTCGGCAGAGAGGGAAGGGAAATTTCCCGATGAGGGCAACGGAGGTCATCACCTGTGTGGTGATATCTAAACACACTCTCTGACCGATGACTCTCAATCGACACGTTCACAGGAAGGCACCGCTATCATTGCTTTATTACACACGGGCAGATCTGTCACAGTGAAGGCATTTGGAGATAAGACGCAGGGACGGGGGTTGGGATGTTTATTACACAACAGTGAGTTGTTATATTGGCGCCTCATGTTTCACTTTTCAACATATTAGGATAGGGGTGAACAATTTATCTCAGTCCACTGGCCATATTGGAACCCAAGAAAGTCTTTTCGTTGAAGATGTAGCATATTGTCCTTTAAATACCAACTTTAAAAGCAGGGATATAGAATGCAAAAAGCTCAATTTAATGATTTTTCTTTACTGAATCTGAAAACATAAAAGAAAACATGCAAAAATCTAAGAAAAGGAATTTTTTTTTTTTTAAATGCAATCTCGTTCAGAATAAATGTCCAAAATCCATGTCCTTTTTGCTTTAATTTGCAGGGAAATCCGAAATCTATCACAGCTTTTGTCTTCAGACTAATGTGGGCAAAAGTCTGTTTCTTTTCCGGGCACACAATTTCTGCCTTCAGCATGCATGTTAACACAAATGTACCCTCAGAGAATGGCTTTGATGCTAATGCTAATTCACTCGTAATTAGGCAGCTCTCTGCCACTGCTGCTCCACTGATCACTCTGCATGAGGCTCCAAAAAAACAATGCAAACAGAAAGGAATTCATTTGAAAAAGCAGTCATTTCTACTTGAAACTGACAGATTGGACCATCTGCCCCACAGACCACTGTTTTAGGACTCTCATCGCATTTGTCGTTTGCTCCAGTGACATTGTCTGGACCGAGACTGCAGATCTGCAGACTGGACTGAAGGTAACTTGTGCAGAGTCAAAATCTGTCAAGGGTAAGAATCTGGGAGAGGTGATTGGATGAAGGGAGAAAAACACAATGCAAGGCTATCTTTTGTTTTTTTTTATTATGTTGAATATGCCCCACTTTTTTTGCCAACATATTGTTACTTTCCGTTCATTTTGTTTTTTGCATTTCTGCAAAAAAAGAAGAAGTCACACAAACCACAGCGGAATCATCACTCAGACATCATCTCATGTGGCCCAGATATAATGAGAGGAATACAATTGTGATTTCAGTATCTCAGCTTGTGCAGGATTCACTGTTACAGCAACAGCCCCAGCTATCTTGCCCCAGGCTGGAATAGACCATGCTTAATTACTTTTGCCATTAACTCTAACAGCAGGGCTCCTAATATAGAGGGGAGCGAAGAACCAGCTTCAGGGTTGCAGATGGGAACAGACTGGGACTGAACAATAAGCAGCCAGTGAGAGAAGCTAATTTCCCTTCATGCATAATGTTGTTTGATTGTTCAGCTTTGGCTCCTCCTGCTTTAACTCCATTTGCCTTGAACTCTGTTTTGACGGAGGGGGGGGGGGGGGGGGGGGGGGGGGGGGGGGGGAAGCAGGGTGGCTGCAAACTAAATTGACTCTTTTTGTTCTTGCACCAACATTCTCCTCCTGCTCAAGGCAGTTTTCTTGCTTACCATCTCCCACTCATCCCGTCCTTTTTTGCATGTGCTCTGTGCATAAGTGATAGTGATTTGCACACAATTACAGTTTCATAGTTCCTTCATATCTCCCGTCAGTTTCCTCTCCAAATTAAACCCACGCATGCACCCTTAAAAACATTCAAACTATCTCAATGAGTTGAGACCGTATCTGGAAAATGTGACAGCTGACAGCAAAACAAAAGCCATTATAATCTATATAAAAGATTTAACTAGACTTATTGTGCCAAATAGACACAAAAACCTACAGTTTTTCACGAGATGCCAGCAGAAACTGCCAGAGCAGCATTAATACTGCCATGCAGCTATTGTTATGATTTCCATTAAACTGCTTCAACAGTGGGATGAAAGAGCATCTGGTCGTAACCCAAGGTAAACCTTCACCGGCCAACTCAAGTGCTCTGCCAGTCTGCCTCTCTCTCCCTCTCTTGTCCACCTCCAAAGTCAACATGGCAGTTGAACTGGCATGGGACTGCGACTCGTGCCTGAGGAGGAGTGGAGCTGGAACAGTTGGCACACGGCCACCGATCAAATGCAAGAGGACTGTGATGGCCACCAACACACTTCTTTCTGTGAAGAGTTACAAATCAGCTCAAGTCAGCCTCAAGGCCATTTCCTGGGAAAGAAAATGGGGCTTTACTCTCAGGAAGTCTTTCAGAAGCAGATATCCTTGGGGGTAGAGGTGTGGAACTCTCTTTTGGCGATAAGCCAGAGTGCAGCATTCGCTCTTCCTTGACAGTGCATGTCATCTGTGCATGGCACACAATCAACAGCAAGAAAAAGCCTTGAAGCAATCACTTTACTACATTTTTGACTAAATTATTTTAATTATTCCCTCCATGGAAAAGGCACCATAGTCTCTTATCTTACTCTGAAGGTAACTTCTCCTTTTTCTCTGGTTGCGGTGGAGTATGGCAACAATTTGCAGCGTGTGATAGTTTTTCCACAGTGTTTACGTTCCCAGTGCTGATTTGAGTCCCATATTCTCTACAATACCGCAATTTAATCTGGTTTCTGAAAGGGATTTGTTTTGACTTCAAGATTCGCATCAAAAGAGGGAAAACACCCACATTCAGAAGTTCGCACAGCGCTTTGCAAGACGAGCTTCCTGCCGTCACTCGACCCATGCGAGAAACAAACACTTCCTACTCAATCACGAGACCGATGACAACGGCGTTTGGATTGTTCTCCATTCTGGGGCTAAGTAAGGCTGCTTCTCACCAACGTATTAGGCAGCAGGAGAGAGCAGACAGGCGAACAAAACCGAGAGGACGAGCTGACATCTCTCCAGGTGCAGGGACATCCAGCGGGCCGTAATGACTGGAACTGACAGCCATAACCAGCAGTCTCTTTCTGTCTGGGGAGCCACAGTCGAAAGCATTACGCCCTGCATACAAACTAGAGCCAAATTAAGTCTCTTTCCTGAGATCGTTTAATATAAGTGTAACGGAGTTAAAAATGCACTTTATTTATTATTATTATTTTCAATTCATGTTTATTATTGTTATGTTGAGTATTTGTGAATTTTATCTCAATAGTTTATTTTTGAATCACCTTTTTGTACTCTGTCTTGTTTGTCTCTCCCGGGCCTCTGTCGTTCCTCCCGCCATACTCCTCAGTGTTGCTTTTAATGGCTGATGGTAAGTCGTATGGGAATTCACTGCCGCAACTTTGTGCTGTTTGTCTGTAAATGTAGTAGTTTATGTTGAAGTTTTTACTGTAGAGCGTTTGTCATAGTGTGGTGTCATGTCGTGCTGTTTTGTTTAGTTTTAACCTCTATTTTAACTTTTAGAAGCATATATAAGTTCATTCATTTTGGCGCGATTTTCCAGTAAACGCGCGCAGTGTGACGTCGGCACACAGCGCAGCCCGGGTGAACACCGTCTTTGTTTTTATGTTTAGAACCAGAGTGGAGGAAGGCCAGTGGGAAGATTAAGTGTGTTTGTAATCTTTTCTTCAGTGAGTAAATCGAGACTGAAGGACACTCAATCGACTCATCATTATTTTAAAGTCCCGGATGGTGAACGGACAACTCGTCCACGACTATTTTTTTTTCAGCATTATGAATTTGGAAGAATTGCATATTTGATACAAAAACATAAGCAGTGGCTGATTTTGCTATGGGCGAAGTGGGCAGCTGCCCAGATCACAAAGTCAAGAGGGACACACCGTGCACCAGCTCAGACACGGTCTTCAGTTGTCCTTGGACGAGTTGTCCTATAATCAGTTCGGACACCTTCTTCCTCAGAAAACACAATCATTTGCCGAATGCATTTGATTTGAGAAACACTCCAAACTAAGTATTTATAAAAACTGATGCATTTATATAGGGTTGAGTTTTAAAACTATCAGGATCAAGTGTCCTCTCACCCCCACCCACATATAAAAAGCTTTTTTTTTTTTGTTACAGTTTATTGCATCCTCAAGAGTGACATGAAATTTCTATCCTTAGATAATTGCTGTTGTTTCACTTCATGCGTGTTCACCGTGCACAACAAAGTCAGCTTTCATCAACTCCTGTTATGCATCATATATGTGCATCAGTTTGCAGGAAAGCGTTGCCCTCGTGTTTCGCATTCATCATAAATAAAAGAGTAATCTGGCTCTGGCCTGTTTTACGTGAGATCCTTCACTGTGTTTGGTCAGGCCTCGTTTAAATTCTTCAGTCACTCACAGAGCATGAAGACACAAGGACTGCTGCAAAAAATTTTCTTATCCAAGAGTATGTATCAGGCATTTCAGAAAAGATAACTTCAAGATGAAGCATTTCTTAGGTATTCTTGAGATCTTCTCTGTCCAGGGCCGTTTATAATCGGAGCGCATGCCATGCCCACATTCCACAGGATTTCTGGTTGAGGCTAAACCAAGCTAAAATGGTAGAGCAGGAAACCACATGAAGCCGAACCATTATGGACAGGAGCTGGCTGGTTTCCGGGTACTGTGTGTACTCTGCTGCTGTGCGTTACTGGACAGGAGGCAGGGTGGCTCAGAGCGCTGTGTCACCGAGGCTGACCGAACCAACAGTGGCTATACTGGCTCCCACCAGAGAGAGTAGGGGCAGAGTGGACAGCAGAGAAGACGAAGGACTGACCAGCGTGCAGGCGGAATGGATGACCTTATTAATGTGGGCTGTGAGAAATAAGGATGCCTCATTTTACAGAGCTCCAGCACTTCCTGGCCCCGGGCCGTCATTCCTCCTTTCATCCGTTTTTCACTTCCCGCACAAAGCTGCTGCTTTTTATTGTGCACCTTCTTTCAAGATGGTACTGTCGTGCCACACTAAACACTTTGTGTATACAGGCCGGCCTCTCTGTAATGAATGATACTGTGCAGGTTCCGCACTGATTACTAGATTGCAGACAAACTGAAAACTTGATGTCACAAACAGGTTATGTTAGGTTTTCTCCATTCTTTCAGCGTTAGTCATTCACTATAAATGCTCCTTACTATCCATTGTTTCGTGCGCGTGTCTCATGCTGGAGGCAGGGCATAACACCGGGAACAATGGGGGGAAACCACACTATCCGAGCTGCTCCCCTCCTCAGATTATTCTTTCACTCGTATGCTTAACCATTAAAACTTTTGGTGTCTTGCAACACAGCTAAATCAGCCTAAATACACAGAAACTCTTCCTTCTCATGGGAAGGGTTTCACAACGAAGTTCAAAACCTCATGACTGTACAGTCATTCTAGAAAACGGGCGTGGGCAGCTCACACCAACAGACTATACATACAAGTTATTTGCACCTAAAAACACATCAGATACTAATATCTTGTGTAGTTCTTAGATGCATCTGAGACCCATCTGCATGTTAATTGTAGGCGGAGGCTTCTGATCTTTATATAGCACAATTTTGTCTCCAACTGGATTGGATTAATAAGCTGACAAAACAACAAAGCGACTGGTATTTCGTTTTGGGCGAGCAGAACAGAAAAGAGAGAACAGAAACAGGCACTAAAAATAAATGTGTTATAATGCAGAGGCGAGGTCACTGCCAGATGATTTCACCAGTTGTGAAAGTTGATTTGGGTAGAGAAGTATGATATAACCATGCGAGTAATTGGAATATTTCAATAATGTGTCACTTATATTCTGGCTGCTCGGGCAGCTTTGAAGGCAAATTGACTGTGCTCTTCCACACAAAAAGTAAAATTGAGCTATGGTGCACAGTTCAGATTGAGAGCCTCTCTATTCCTCTTTCTACTTTACAGCGCAGAAAATCGTCTGCAAAACAGCAAAGAGCAGCAGAGTGAGGCGCAACCGAGGACCAGCAAAAGCTGCAGTCATCTGAATTGACCCTAGTGACATGTGACAGGCTGTCACGCCAAACCAGCCCTTACGACATTAAAAAATACACACAGAGAGACAGCAGAAATATCCGTCACAGCTGACCCTGAGATCAAGTGTCACAGCTCGCCGAGGGGCAGACACGGAGGGCGGGCGAGGCTGCAGCGACTGGCAAGGTAGATGGTGGGGCATGGATGACAGAGGGTAGGGTAAGCTCATGCCTTTAAACGCGTCTTTCCACAGCTCTTGAACTCTTTTACAGTTCTTTTTCAAACTCCACTGTCTAATTGCAATATTTCAGTCTGGAAGGACAGATTTGCATCACTGCCTGACTGTCATAACAGTGTTTACTAAATTACATGATGTCGGGCCAGAGATATGAATAGCTCATAAAAGTATAAATGGCCTGCTAAACAGCAAGGCTTGTGTGCATGTGGTGTATTTATAGAATCCAATTGCGAATGCACGTCTGGATGAAACCGTAGACCGTGAGATGAAAAAAAAACAAAAACAAAAAACAAACATCATGCTCCCGATCTCCGGGTGGAGGACTCGTTTCTGACAAAAGCAAACATGATTGCGCCTCTCAAAAGCCATCCAGATCAAGTTACTTTTATAGAACTTGATGTGTCCGTTTATCTCGTTGAGAAATGGACACCAACAGAACACATATCTGCATTCGCCATCGTATAGTCACAACACCCCTGTTCCTTTCTTCACAAGGCCTCAAATATTGTCAGGAAAATACAGGAGGGGAAAGAAATTGCGCTCCATTATTTTATCAGCACAAAACCCACAGCTTTTCACTGTGCAGTAATATCCTGCACAGGAAATCAATATGCTGGAGAGGTGAGACGTGTTGGGCTACAGAGAAAACCAAGGTATATAATCACTTTAATCTCTGCGTGCTTACAAACAGAATATCACCCAACTCAATATCAACTCCACCAGGGTAAAAGTATCTCCTTCTCTTCAACAAAAAAACGAAGCATTACTACAAGTATGGCTAATTCACCTGAATTATTCAGAGCTTCTCAACAGGTGAATTATTTACAGCATCCATCCTGCTGGAGCTACTGTGCGTGCAGGTAGCTTTCAATTGGATTGTTAATGAGTGTGCTTCTGCTCAGTGCAGCAGACAGCCAGAGCCTCGCTTCACCTTGATGGAAGAAAAAGAAAAAGAACCAGGCTCACTTAGTAAATCTGCACAGCGTCTCAAGTCGGAGCTGTGTTTGGGTCTCTAATCTTCAGGAAGCAGCTGACAGTGAAAACTCCCTCACTGTGAGCTATTTATACACGACACAGGCCAAGACAGCTCGATATGGTTTTTATACAATAACAAAAGAGTTGTGTGTTTGCTCGGTGGCCACTTCTGTGGAATCGGGGGCCCACCCCGCTGAACCAGTTCACAGTCAAACAGTCTTCACCCCTTTGTCATTAGGCGGCTGATAAGCAGTTTATAGACTCCAGCTGCCAGACCCGCAGTATTTGTTTGCTGTACAAGCTTATCATCACCTCACTGATGCTCCAGCTGCAGCCGACAAGGAAGATCACTCCAGATGCCACAGGGTGGGAAAATCCAGTAGCTCCTGCACTCCCAAACAACTTCACAGTCCAGCATGGAGAGTAGGTGCCAGTACAACATGACTGTGATACTTCAGAAGGCTCAACCAGAGAGGAATACGTTTCAAAATGAACAAAATGTCTGTTATATCAAAGGTTTCAACCTGGGAGGGTTTGCACATGACACTTTTTGGAAACAAGAGCAAACCTGTCTTTTGTACGATGGTGAGAGAGGGTGGTTCTGCCAGTGTCTGACTTCACTGTAATGTTTTAACAAATCAGATTTCAGAAGGGGGGGGGTCTTTTCTTAGTGGACATCCGAGGGGCCTTCATAGAACAGCACTGTCATATATCATAAGGTGATTTATTCTGCTCATGAAGTGAAACAGGCGTTAAGCAATTAGATTAGATAAAGAGGAAAAGATTGTTAGCATTTTTAGAATAATGAAATGAGTAGAATTTCACAAAACTCCTGAAAATCCTGGTTTTTGTTGTGAAGTTTTCCAAATTTAACAGATCTAACATTAGAATCTAAATCTATATACTCATAACCATAGAGCGTTTTTTAATGAATAAAAAGAGATGATATTCCCTTCTCTTACCAATTCCCATCCTTCCAAATGAGACAGGAGACAACAAACATCTCATTGTCTAAAAGAGGTTTGACATTCTCTAGTTAAGTGAGTAAGAGAAGAATCTCAGACACAGCATGCCCTAACAACATGTGATCCTCATCTAAATAGTTTCCAGCATGATATCAGCCTGAATCAAGCCGACAAAAGGTTTCATTGTATGGCCTGATGTGGACTGGGCTGAACAAAGGTCATTGTGCGGCCCGATCGTAGCCAGAAAAAGCAGAAGCGGGCAAAAGTTTTGATTCCTTCATCAATGGAAATGGCACACCAAGCAAAAAACCCAGCTGAGACAACTTCTGAGGTACAAGATGATTATGAATTGGCAGAGAAAACTCATAAGTGTATACAATGGAAAAACAAATCAAAGGGAAGCACAGTGACAGAAAATATTCAGTGCGATGTCACGCTACCACCACACATGTTTCAGGTATTTTCTGTAACTAATCAGTCACTGGGATTAAAAGTACCTCGCAAAGGGAAGCCCATCAACTCTGTCATTTCACATCCTCTGTGGGAGACCACCACCATGGGGAGGTCAGGTTACTGCTTGTTTTACTGAGGAAGGAAATGCAGAGCAGGGGGGGGGTTACCAGCAAATGAAGGCAGGAAACATGCTGTAGAGCGAGCGCATTCGCCTTGTCCGGTCCACACGACCACGGAAACAACATAAATTTGCTCGCATGCACAGGATCACATCCACACCGCGCACGTAAACATACTCATCCCGTCCCCTGGGGGATGATGAAACCTACGTCACTATATGCCAAAAATAATATGCCTTGTTTGACTCAGGCCTGCCGCCCACCCGGGCCCTGTGGAGAGCAGCCAGATAGTGAGATCTCAGTGGAGTGTGACATCGAGGCTGACATGTCTATTGAGGAGAGCAGACGAAGTGTGGCCTGTATTAGTGGGACAATGGGAATTAGCCGCATTAGCATGGATCCATGCGGAGGAGTGAATAAATGCTGTCTAGTCTTCACGACACAGGACTTTCCAAAGTCAAGTTCTGAGTTGAAGGAGTTTTCTGTGCCCATAAAGACACTGAAATTGAATTCTTGTGACCAGGGTGAACACAGATATTCACAGTACAAGTAGTGATTATGATGGACTCTGCCAAAAGCAAATAATTTGACTTGTGAATTCTTTGGAGAAGCCCCCCTCCAGATCATTAAAATGTCATGCTGCACATGGTTTGTCAGACATCCTAATGTTTTTCACCGGATATTATTGTAAGAGCTGCTGGGATTCAGATCGGATGCTTTGATTTAAAGCATATTATTTGCAATTGTCACAACTCGTTTCATACTAATCTTCATTTAATTTAATTTTAAATATTTTATTAAAATAAAGAAATTTTACTCTCCACTTGTTTATTTTTTATTTTTTATCATGATTTCTTGTCACAAATTAAACTTGAAAAAGTCATGCTGAGAAAACCTATCCATAAGACACAGATTTTTAAGGCTCAGGAAGGCAAACACTTTGTTATGCAACAACAAATATAGCAGTGGCGTCAAACATAAGGCCCATAGGCCAAAACCAGTCGGCAAGAAGCTCCAATCTGGTCAAACCACCAAGCAAATGGCGAAACGTTAAGAGAAAACATTGATTTATTTAACACATTTTTTTTTAAGAGTAGTGGACCCAACACAAGACCTGAGCTGAGATATTGGCATGAAAGCCAGTCAATGCCATGCTGACCGAGTGAGTTTGTAAAAACATACATTTGGGCATTTCACTGCATTTTGCACACGAACGTTTTATTAAAATGGCTTTATGTTGATATTGTAGTAATTTTTGGTAGTAATTGTTTGGTCTTGCAAAATTATAGACATTTTCATCACGTATACTCCACAACAAAGAAAATCCTCAAAGTTTAAGTTTAAATGTTATTTTGGCAATATTTTACCAATCCGGCCCACTTAAGATGAAATTGGGTTTGCATGTTTCCCCTGATCTAAAATGTGTTTGAAACCCCTGGCATATAGACATTAAACAAATGACATCAACCACACATGACTTTCAGAACAAAATAACAATAACTCAACCAAATGCTTAATTATATAAACATATTCATTTACTTTTCTTTTTTTGTTGTTGTTGTGAAAATCATGCTCAGCTTAATTAGTAATTAGCAGTCTAGTATTTTTGCATCGAGTGATTCAACCATCACAGCGAGGTCTATTTGTGTTTTTCCAACATTTCATTTAATTCACTGGCAGATAGAAGTAAACCACTTCAGATGCATACAACCTTCACATGCTATTTTTACCTCCTTGAGTGATTAGCAAGCCTTGAACAGCACAGAGTACTACATATTGATTGGCAGCATTGATTATCACCACTGCGGGCTGGGAAAACTACAGTCTGCACACATGTGGGTGGTTGAGTGAGCGTAGAGATGTGCCCAAGATTCAGGGAATATGAAATAAGCAGCCTGCCTCTGCACCAAACCTCAGCCGGTGTCACACTTCACTGTCACAGACGGCCTGTTTGGGATGCCGCTGCAAACTTGATTCTCGACAAGCAGCAGGACTGTATTTTATTTCTTGTAGAAGTACAGTCTCAGAGGCTGAGTTACCGTTCAGCCTCCCTATCTGTGAATGAAGGAAAAACCAATTTGGTCCCACAAACAACAACTAGGTCATTTTAAATAAAGCTTCCGCATCTGAATCTCTTTCATCCGTCGTGCAGGAAAACATGCAGATGAAAGAGGAGCGAGACGTGCAGGGAGCTGTCATTAAAGTGAGCCTTATAAAGTTTGGTGGGTAATGACAAGCAGATAAGAGCGTTCACATCTGCAGCACACACTCTTGTTCCACGGCTGCACGGGACTGTAAGCGCACACTAATTCATCAGCTACAACATACTCTCTCCATCAGCGCTGGTGTGAAAAGAAATGTACACAACCGGTGTGAATTTGATGACATCTCTGAGACATCAAGAGAGAAATCTGTGGGTTGGTTGATGCTTTGCCAGAGTCACAAATATGAGCGACGTGAGACACAAATATGGGTCACAAGACACGAAGAGTTTGAGAATTGAAGAGCAATGACTCCGAAAATTGCTCCGAAAAGTCTCTGTGTCAAGACAAGTGACGGTAAATCCCCGACGGTGTCATTTCAATGAGTGGTGTTCAGCAAATGGGAGCAAAAACTACAGATAGTACAAAATGTACAAAGATGCATCCTTCATGAGTAAGTGGTTGTAATGCGACAGAATCCATATTTAGATTATGTGGATCGGGTTTTTGAAGAGTTGTTCCATAAAACTCGTTTGGTTGATCATTTTTAAGCAGTGTACATTTCCCTGCATTCAAACTTCCTTGTGTAAAAACTCCACACTGTGTGTGTGGATTTCTACCACAGAGCTGCCAGAAAAAAGAGAAACAAATGACTAATAACCGGTGTCAAAAATAATGAACTAAAAGCATACAAGTAACCGATTAGGGATATGAAATTAGTAAATGAGTTCACCAAGACCTTGGCCATCATTACTTTTGTTACATATTGTGTTGTAGAACTCTTAATATTTCCTATTTTACTAAACTCGTGTTTATCAGAGGAGGATCACATCATTGGTGCTGAATTAACCCATTCCTCCTGACAGCATCACGAAACACTCACCACTGTAATTTTAGCTTTAGACTGCCACAACAGTGCCTGTGATTCATTAGCAACATTAAATAAATGTTAGCTTTGCATTGTGAGGCCAGCCTTCTGTTCTTTGCATGTTGGCAGTTTATCTCAGCTACTTGGAAAAGCAACTTAACTACTTAACTTAATTTTCATTCGCAGCTGGTAAAGTAACTCCAACATTTACTGATTGTGATCAAGAATTAGTTTTCATGGACATCATTACACTCACATCAACCAGCATGTTGTTTTAAGTAATTCTCTGCCAAACAATACTTTTCTTGCTGCTCAGTTAAAAAGCTGAACTGAATTCTAAGCTTTCAAACAAGCCCCGCACTGTGGAATTTTACTCAAAACATGACAACTTCCTGCGTTTTCTGCTTAATTAAGGACATTTTGTCGTATACTTTATTAAAAACTGAGGGAACACGCAGGGGAATAGAGGAGTTTACACCCAGACCTGAGTCAAGGAGATGTAAAAGTCAAGAATGAAGCAGAGGAAGGAGGAAGAATGAAAGCACAGAGCTCAGCCTGCAGATCTGTGGAAAACTCCTGACAACAGTACAGGAAAATTGGGAAGGTCAGAGCAGGTCTTCTGGGACTATTAGACCCAGCCAGAGGAAGGCCTCC
Source organism: Blennius ocellaris (assembly GCF_963422515.1). Lineage (NCBI taxonomy): Eukaryota > Metazoa > Chordata > Actinopteri > Blenniiformes > Blenniidae > Blennius > Blennius ocellaris. The sequence goes on along the minus strand of NC_137665.1, from coordinate 12,753,111 downwards.
CAATGTCTGATGTAACTGAAGAAAACACACACCCCCATTGTTTGCCACCAACAGTCACTTTTTCCTCCGGGTCACTGAGAGCGCACGTTGAGGCGCTCCTGCACTGAGTTCATGGAGTGACAACCTCAGCGAAAACTCCCAAGCAGAAGTGACAAACTGTAACAGAAGTGTGGAGACAGAAAGTCTGATGAAAACAGGCTGAGAGAGAAGTGAACTATTTAAAAAAGCAAATGTCGCTGCAAGTGCAAACACAAATAGGCTCTTGGAAAAAAAAAAAATCGCTTCCGATTAACATTTCTGTTCTTGTTTGTTTTTGCCTCTTTTTTTCAAAGTGAATATGTTTCACCACGCATGAGGCTTCCAGCACGGTGCCTTCGCTAGAACTGGGTGTGATCAAGTGTGCCCCATAAATGAAAGGTTTTACATCATTTTCCCTGGCATGCAGTATTACAACCTCTGTCAGCTGGCAAATGGAAGGAAAAGTTGGCACTGATGTCAGGAAAGAAAGAAGAAAAGGCAAGTTAAGAGTTATGGGAGAAGGTACTGTCAGACACGCAAATAATACTTGGCATGATGCCCCATCATTCCCTCTGACTGACAACATCCAGAAATAAAAAAGGAAAAAAAAAAAAAAAAAACTACAAAAATATTCACCTCTGGTACATATTGGTGACTTGTCAGTCATTTGGATTACAACACATGGCTGTCTCAGTCTAAACCAAAAGAAAAGAGAATTCATACTAAGAACCACCTCTTCCGGAAAAGAAAAAAAAATAGAGAAGTCACCAGAGTCCAAAACACACCCTCATTTCTGGGAATACTGCTGGAGTGAGTTTTGTGCGTGGTATGTGATGTTGGTGGGACTGCTGAAGCTGTCCAGATATAACTGAGTCTGCACTTCCATTCAGGGAGCAGTCAGCTTGAGTTTAGGCAGTCTGGTACACAATGAGGATTCACAGCCTCTGGGTATGACGGCCGACTGTGCCAAAGATAGAGGGGTGGGAGCGGAGAGGGCTATCCTATTTAAAACAGTACTCTCATCGGCACTGAGACAGAGCTGGGATACTGTATCAGTCAGGGTGTTCCTGGAGCTGCCCCTCTGGCCTAACAATGAGCCGAAGGAAAGTAAACATCTACGATGCAGAACCGTCAGAATAAGTAAAGCGCAACAGCAACAAACTAAAGCATCCCGAATGCATTTCATTTTACACTCTGTCCAACTCTTCTATAACACCGGTTCAGTTATTGTCTCTCTATAGAACACATGTATGACATTAACAGTCAATGAGCTTAAATGTCCAACTTCTTCCGTTTAATAAATACTAAACCTTTTTCTGAGAGGACTGATGACAGTTATACGACATTCAAATTCAAGAGTCTTACAAAACTTCAATACAAGCACATACTGACTCTAGACTGGTCAGTTCACTCTGAGGGTATTTGTTGAACAATCTACACAAATAAAGTAATAATCTACCTGCTTCATCCAGATGATGGACATACTTGAGGGGGGGTTGAGGCTTATTAATGGGAAACAACACTGCCAGAAAGCCACCAGACACCGGCCCCGTTTAAATGACGATGTTTTCAAGTGAAAATGGAAAACATTCGCTGGGTTTTGGGGATACGTTTACACGACAGTGCCTGGAGTCACTGAAGATGTAATATTTTGAAAACAGCTCCCGAGGTAGAACTTTCTGAAAACACTGACTCTGTCTCGATGTAAACGGGTAAAACAACTTTTCTGGAATGTAGCTGGAGTCAATAGTTCTTCTGCACATGCACGAATAGATGGAAATTCACAATGTTTGCCTCCAGAGTGTCATGACTCCAGTCCATCTTCTCCTGGGACGTGGTAGTTTTAAAGTTGACAGTCAAGTAACAACAATCTCACTTGGCCGGCCGTCCATCCCTATGAATTTCTGTGTACTCGCCATTGTTATTGTTGAAAAACGTATTGTTGCGACCAGGAAGGTTTTTGCTGTAAGGAGCTGTAAGATAACTATTATCTCACTGTGCCAGGGTAGGAATCACACGAGTCTGATTGTGTTTATAGCAGTTCCCATCTCCTCAGTTTAGTGGCATTATTTAAATCCAAATAAAAGCCTCTAAAGACACCTACTTCAGATGACAGCTAGTGAAACTCAATGATTAAAATCATGAAATGGTTTACCCATTGAACTAGAATAACATGCTCCAATATCTAGTTTGAGTCATTTTATAAGCTGACCAAAATTGCTACATGGAAAATTGTACTATAATAATAACAGTCATGTGAACTGGCTTCTCACGAGTTGCCCATCAAGGAGTGCTGCTGTAATTTAAGCTCGTGTGATACAAGCCTTTAAAACTGTCAAGGGGGTTTGCTCTGGTAAAACTTTAGCAATTGCCGCATACCTGTCGTATATATTTCTGTCTCGAGGCATCAGGTAAAGACATTTATTGGTTTATCTGCAGGCGCACCCTCTGACAGCTTCTCATTCTTAAAGAGGAAGGCTCAAAGGTCAAGGAGCCATTGCTACTTGACTATAAACAGTGGCCTTCTGGGAAAAAACACTCAATATTCCCACAGTCCTGAAACTGAGCTTTGAGCCCTGAGGTTAACCAGCCTCAAACACAATGTCACCGAGAGCACAAGCCATGAGACCAAAAACATCCTCTAACTACCAATCTCAAATTAGATGTTTTCATCCCTGCTAAAGCTCAATTCCAGCTTCAAGCAAATAACTGTGAATACAATCCACGGGAACGTGTAATTTTCCAATTCGGGAGCCTCACAACTTCTTCCCCCAAATCTGCGCTTCAGAGGTTTCTAGTAAATTCTGTGAGTGCCGGTTCCCGTGTGGCTGGCCAGCTCATGACAGATGAGGTGCTGACTGAGAGAGGGGCAGGGTGGCATGCTAGCAGATGGAGGCCTTGGAGGCTTAGAGGTAGACCTGAAATAGCCTCGCGACTCCGTTACAGCATTACATCACAGCCAACTTCACCGTCATGGCTGCCGCTGCATCCTGCAAGCGCCAAGGTGTAATGGGACAATCAATTGAAATGGCTGTGAGTCACACAATCGATCCGTCAACGTCGGAAGCAGTTTGACATAGCATTATTATCCAATTGCTGTATTTTAAGGCAAAACAGAGGCCATAAGCAAATGCCACACTTATTTCTTATATACACACTTGAGAAACACAACTGACACATTGTGTTATTTTGTTTAGACTTCTGGCAACCAGGCAGGATGTATCGGATTACATTTCAGAATTCATATGTGCAGCAGACACCAGAGCCACGGTACAGTTGCTCTTTTCCCACAAATACCACATTATTTGACACGCGGGGAGAATTTGCTCCTCTTACTTGACAACTTAGTCGAAAGCAAAAGCACATCAAAGTCGCCAGAGACACAAGCCGAGCGAGCACCAGTGAGGAAAAGATCAAACAGACTGCAAGATCTCTCGCCGTCAATAATGCCTGACAAGCTCTTAAGATAATGTCTCCGTTTTGGGAACAGTTGTAACCAATATATTTAGCAGGGACGACTGGGTATTGTCCCGGAAGCGGCAGAACAAGTTGGTTAACATATTTGACCTCTCCAGGTGCTGCTGACATGCCCCACATTCGCAAGTCAACCTGGGAGAAAAGAAAACACCCCTTAGTGGCAGTTTTTCCCACTGAGCACACATTGTGTCTGTACGGACTGGGACGTAACAGTCTGAGACAAAATATGCAAAACATGAATCCTTCAATGCTGCACATGCATGTAGGAAGGAAGGCCAACCTTTAAGGGAGGATCACATGAGGCAAAAAACTTTTAGAATCATACACTTGTGAATGTAAAAAGAATTTGGTTCATGCAGTTAGAGTTTAGTCAAATGAGATTTGTACCGTGGTTAGCTCTCTCGTCTCATAAAAAACGTTAAGCTTCTCTGTGTTCAGTTTGCGTGTGGATTTTCCCACAGTCCAAAAACATTGATTTGGGACTAACGAGTGACTCCAAATTGCCCGCAGGTGTAAATGTGAGTGTGTCTCGCATTATTGACTTGTGATGGACAGAAAATACATCCATTGTGTACCCTGCCTTAGCCCAAGAGTAAGATGAGATCACCCTTCAGCACTCAGTGACACACTGTTGGGTAAAGCGGTATAGACAATACATGGATGGACTCATCATATAACACAAATTATATACATGTAAGAGGTGGCGTGTTTCAACTGGTCTCCTCTGTGGTCAAACCTGCATATTATGTGACCCGCATGTTTGATTTCCTGGTGCAATCTGAGAAGATGGAAGTTAAAGTACCGTACAGTTGCAATGGGGTTTGAGCAAGCTTGCGTTCTATTAATAGGAACTCCATCCATTTATAATAATCATTTTAATTTACCATAGCAACCACAATAATTTAACTTCTACCTGCACAGAAAAGTACTACATTTCAGGCTGCTTGGCAAACACATGTTTAAAAGGAACACGTTTTTGACATGTCACACAGATGTGTTTGCTGGCGAAACACCCCGGGGTTATTTAGCAAAGCATGTGTGCTCCACACATGGAACTGTTCAGCCCACTCATTTTCATCTAATCTGAACTCAGAGGGGAACCGTGTCCAGACGGACCTAAAAGAAAATGACCAACAATCACAGGGAGCACGCCCAAGTTCGGGAAGAGAATTCAGGTTTTAGAAGGATTCTTCCAAGAAATGTAGAGTCGCTTGGTCGTAGTGGAAGACTGCACCACCTCATCAACAGAGAAGGAAATCTACAAAGAGAGCCCATTGTGAGCTAAATAACCACGACCTGCTCGTAGATACGTCAGCTTGGAGTGATTATGGGCCGTTTTATGAACAACATCACGGGGCTGTTGCCCTACGGTGGGTGGGGGGGAAAATTGTTTTCTGAAGAATGCCAGTGACTGAAGTTTGATAACATGAGCAGTGAGCATGAAATCCTGCCCTGTAGCTCATTTGAAGGCAACACCATGAAGCAGTTGTACAGGACTGTGCACTTGGCCACACCGGCAGACAGACAGATACCGCGCCATGAGTCATGCAGGCATGACTACAGCATGGCCCCCTCAGCAGCACTCTGAAAAACTCACATACCAGCCAGTCAACAAAAGCCAGCCTAGATGGTGGACCCGGCTCCCGCCCAGTATCACATACCCACATAAACATCCAAACATACACATCAGGAATACTCTCCCCAGGGTCCAGTTGGAGCCGATACAGAGGAAGGGAATGACTGCCACTATCACACATCGGGGGGCTGCTTTATCTGTGTGATTACATCACCCTCAGCTATGATCCCCCCCCTCCTCTTGCTCCATGTGATAAGGTTTCAGGAACACTGGGCACACAAACCGGCCCATGTGCTCCTATGTCCCGTCTGCCAAAATAACTCAGCAGTTTCTAATACAGTAGGTCTACGGTTACACTTCTGTCTGCCCAGGTATTGTGGGACGGCGGTGCGAGTAACCTTTCCCATGTCAACAAGGCTGCACTTTTGTTAGGAGGCTTCGTGTGCGGCTACTGGCGCTGCTCATATCCTGGAGCTTTGGACCACCGATGAGTCAAATGTAGAGCTTGAGTTGGCAGCTGTGTGTGAAACAATGTGGAATGTGCACCCTTTTGACTTTCTTCCATGAGTGATGTTGAGTCACAATGTGTCGGTGCAACAATTAAAAAGCAAAACAAAGAGTGCAACAACACTGTAATGGTCAACGAGGGGTAAAAATACCCCATCTCCTGTTTGTTTTTCTGCACCATACCTCATTTCACATGTAATATTGGTATCTTCTCAATATGGTGTATAAGAAGCAAGTGGTTACTTATTATAAAATGAAAAAAATGGCTGCCCTTGAGGAGGAGGATGCTGATCATGACCAGTAGGAGGAGGAAGAAGAGGAGGAGGAAAATGACAAAGATGAGTGAGGTCATGATGGGACTTCACATGTAATGTGCTCCACCATCTCTCAACTCCATCGTAGTTTAGGTTCAAAAATCCAATTAGATGACATTGCCAGATGTTGAAATGGGTGGCTCTGATGAGATTTTGTATATGTTCCAAAAGTTCAGAGAATTTAATAAAATAAAATAAAAGTAATTCAGCCCTTGAGTCTGCGTCTTGTTTTGGACATCAACCTCCATTAATCCCACTCAAACATCTCCTGGATGCGTAACACACTTTTTCTTTTTTTCTTTTTAAACAGGTGATTGGCCCCTGAAGGTAGAAACAATTACTCCACATGAGGACTTTAAATAGACAGCGTTCACAGTGAAAACTCCACACGGCTTCAATTCAATTCATTCACTTGAGAGGGTTTGGATCGAGGAGATAGGAGGGAAAGAGCTGCTTTCTTCCTCGATCACGACGCGCAAGAGAAGCGCTCCCACCGCCCGCCGCCTGCCTGCCAGCCAGCCTTCCGTGTGGACCACCGGAGAGACAGCCGCGACACGATCCAACAACTCACCCTTATAACACCCGGCTCAGAGGCGCTCCAGCAGCGAGGGGAAGAAAAAAAAAATCCGGATTCACAGATGTTTCCACGGGCAGCAGATAAGTGATTTGTCACATCATCCTGACAGCGGCGCGGCAATAAACGCACTTGTGTGTGTGTGTGTTTTTTTTTTCCTCCCCAGGACGCAGATGTTTGGCAGCCGATCCGGAGCAGTTCGGTCCGGTCCGGTCACTCCGGATCACTGCAGCCTCCCTCTTACGGACAGGGCATTCCCACACTGCTCCATGGATCGACCCGGGGCAAGTTTTTCTTCTGCCGGTTGTAGGCTAATTCAGTTTGGTTGGGGAGTCAGCCCCGCCCTGGACTGAAGACGGTCTTCGGGGAAGGCAGAGCCCGACCGGAGCGCAGCCAATGAACACATACGCAGGGAGGCGCTGCTTCTCCCGGCGAGGCGAGCCGCCGTGACTAAGCGATAATCTCTTCGTGGTCCATCCAGAGGACTGAACACTTCAACCTTCTCCACCACAAGCAACCTGCAGATGTCTCAGAGGCGCCTTGACGCACATGCACGCCACCATTCCCTATAATTACCTAATTATAAGGAATGGATGAGCGCGGTGCGCAATCGTTTTAAAGTGCAGGTGCACAAACCCACCAAAAAGGGCAGAGAGTTGTATTTCTAATCTTACATGTTATGCACTGGTTCTTTTATTTCAAAAGCTTTGAATATAAATATTAAATAAATAAAACATTAATTTCACAGTAACGGGAAATCCAATTCAGCTGCTCCTTCTTATGATGCTGATCACAGAAAGTCCTCACTGTAACGAATTGAATCATGGCAAAATAAACCTCATGATTGAGAATTCAGTTCAGGTTTGGAGACCGTTGTAGTTGTTAAAAATGTTTAGTCAGTATCCTGATGGTTGAACATTTTTGCAGTGATTACACACATTTATACACGTCTAATTCCACGTACTAAACAATTCATAGCAATAAAAAGTTATTTCAGCTGGTTTATTTTTAAATTTGCAGTTATCATATCTACAAACTTGCAATATATAATTAATCTCAACAAATTACGAACGAGTAAAAAATATTTAGAAATGCATTAAAAATATTTATATTTTAAGATAATTATGATAAAACATATAAAGTCATATTTTATGGCTACTATTCAAGGAACAAGACCGAGCCATGCAGAAGCAAACTGATGTCAAATCATTTGCAATGGATATATGATCATTTGCCATCTCTCACTCAGGTTAGGACTATAACTATAATCAGACCTTGCATGTGTTTTATAAGTAACATGCAACAATACACTATACATTTTGTTATTTTATGAGCAGTAGTAACTTTATGCTGTGAGCTTGAAGTGCAGATAAATATAATTATAAATCTTTTATTAGTATTCAAGCAAAGGCCTGAATCTTTCAAACACAAACTTAAAGCTGTGTTCTAGATAAAATGACTTTTTGAGTGCATACACACATTAACAGTGCACCAAAGTTTTGGCACAGAGATATGACTTTATTTACTAAGACATTTAACCTAAATTGCAGCAGAGTTGCGTCCACAGCCTGAATGATCATAATTAGAACACAATCAAATCTAAAACCAGTGATCATTATGTTTCTGCTTCCAAGTAAAGCTGTTTTTTAAAATGTATTTATTTGGTGCATAGTACCATGACAAAATTGTTACTCAAACCTGTACGTTTCTCTTGCTCTCAGGCTTTTTTCTGGACAAAGTTAGCTTTGTTGCCACATGACACAACAGGAGTCCTGCGTCACATGCCATCAAAGATGAGCAGAGCCTCCTTCCCCAAACCTCATGCAACATCCCAGCCGTGCCTCATTACTGGGGCAGTGAAACTGACTATAAACCATAAATCTCACACATTCTCCTCAGCTCAGTGACGATTCATACACTGCACGTTACTCTGGTGTCGTATGAACCCGGGGTATGTGTCTGCTGATATGGATATACCTAACTGAGGAAGGCCGAGACTAAACATGAGCGCAGTCTGTGTACACAGCACTGCTCTGCCTTGCTCACTCAGTTTATGATATGGCACAATCGTATAAGCAGCAGATGCACAGAGTAGGATCATTTCATCAGCGCATTTTGAAACTTAAATAATAATAAAACATAGTCATTTTCCACCTCTTTGTCACATTTAATCTATTTAGCCCCGATGTACATAAATTGAAGACACGATAATGCAAAAATTAACACAATTTTTCACTTGCAATAACGCTGAATTAGTACTTTCCACATGTTGTAAAAAGTGTCTGAGAAACTTTCAGTGAAATATGGGTGACGATATCCCTATGCATGTCATGTGACATTCGCACAACATTTGCAGGAATCACAAGTTCATCCATTAAGATTCACTCAACATTCGCATATGACTCACTTGCATTAAATCAAAATTTACATTTGTTTACACAGTGGACTGCACAAATGTCAAGCAAAAGTCATGCAAGGGTTAATTCAAGGTACAATGTAGAGGCTGGGTGGTAACCCTGAGTCACTTTCCTATCCAACCTGTCCTCACTTTAGCTCTGTGAGTTTCATTTGGCATTACCAGGATGACAATGGTGACAAATTTAAAGATATTTGACTCAGCTATTTCATATACGAAGGCTGCCCACGGCACCACCTTACAGGGAGTGGTAACCAAGAGATGAATTGTGAGATTTCGTTCACTCCTGCAGCACAACATACACTTATCTTTGAAATGACATTCATTCATGCATCAGTCTTCTATACCTTTGAATCCCGGTCAGGGTCACGGGGCAATGGAACCAATCCCGGCTTGCAATGGGGGAAGGCAGGATCCACCCTGAACAGGTCGCCAGTCTATCACCGGGCAAAGACATAGATGTAGATGCACACTCACATTAACACCTTAAGGCAATTTAGTGTCACAAGTTAACGTCATATGCATGTTTTTTGGATTGTGGGAGGAAACAGGACTACCTGGAGGAAACCCACGCACAGACAGGGGGAACATGCAAACTCCACACAGAGAGGCACAGCCACAATTTTGATGTTTTTTTGTTGATTACTTTCAAATAATTTTAAATGATTTAGGTTTAGGTTCAGAAAATGACATACTATACCTTCAATAGGAAGGATACACCGAGTGTGCAGAGCTCCTCTCCAGTGGCAGGTCTTCGGCTCCATCAAATGTAAACACCATTACAGCACATTCCAGCCCGATTTCATTCAAAGCTCAGATCCAACTGGGAATATTCAAGAGGAGGCAGATGGATGTTAGCGAGCACAGAGTTTCTGAGGTGCTGACAAGGGGCACCGAGCACAGAGTTTTCTTCAGATGAGGTTTCGGGGCACTGGTGGTTTGTTTTGCTACCGTGTTCAAGCAATCGCCGGTAAAAAGAGCTGCTCACTTCATTCTGCTAATAAACTAATGGAAGATATAACATGGAGTAGATTTTCATTTCTGAATTCTGTAATTCTCTTCAGATAGTGTTTCTTAATGGTAGAAGACATAATAAAACTGTTCACCACCATAAAACTTGAGTCTAAAAGAAACTGCCGTTTTTCAACAGAACAACATTGTTCAGCAACACTCAAGTTCGTTTATGTTGTGTTTTATTTGCGGTTCTTTCAATTTAACCACTTTTCCATGATCAGCATTCTTTATTACAAAACCTTTTTCTAAGTGTAGAAGATATAAATATGTGCTTTTCAGGTTTTGCAACACCTCCTCCTCAGTTGTTCCCGTACAAGTCATCTGCAATACTCATCGCTGTACCAACACAGAGTTTATTCCATTCAAATGGGACTGTAAACCAAAATATACAGCAGACTTAAAGTAGGAAAGTCCTAAAGCTGCCTCTGATCTCGACTTTCCTTACTGCCTTGCCCCCAGGGGTCTCGTTGGCACTGGCATGACTGATAGCCATGTTCCAAAACAATGTAATCTAGAGACATTCTCCTAAATTAAGCAAAAGATGGTATTCCCACCACACGAATGAGTTTATCGAGGATTTTACATGTACTCGACTGTGTAAAGGGTGGTTTAGTGGCCTGCTGGGAGCTCCTGATTGATATACCATGAAGTCACGGTAATTAACGGTGAAGTCCCCCCATGAGACTATTGGGGGGGGGGGGGGGGGGGGGGGGTTGAAGTTGGGTCAAAGGCAACAATTAGGAAGACGCGCAGAACCTGTAGGAGCACTCAAAATCCCCCGAAGGCCCATCAATCATACACAGATAAAAGGGTTGAGCGCAAGGATAATGTTTAACCAAAAGGACACTGTCAGACGCTCCATAAACGACTTCCTTTTCTCCAACCAACCAGGGAAGCCAAGAGGAGATCAGTTCTGGAGTTTGTACATCAGCGACACGGCTTCCTGCAGGAAGGAGAAAGGCTGGATTTTGTTCACTTCAATCCACCAAGGCTGCTTGACTGGGTCTTACAGATTCTACTCAAAACATTTACTGGAAATTCAGTTAGCATTGACTACGCCTTAGAACTTTCAGCTCCAGGAGGAAATACATTCAATTTTGCTGTGAAGAGGGACATAACTTAAGGTTTTGTTTACTACATTCAAATGCTGACTAAAGCTGAAGTCAGTGCACTCTGCTTTCTATTCAATGACAAACCACTTTTCTGACCAAACGTGACTTAACTGCAGGAGAGGAAATAGGTTGTTTAAGAATTTAAAGAAGACACAGCGGGTTTTTGGGCGAGGCTGCCATGTTGTGCAGCCTCGTGGTCTGTTTTTATGTGATAACACCAATAAAACCAGGCGGTGTGCCTTCCCTCCGTCTGTCTGTCTGTCTGTCTGTCTGTCTGACTGACTCACTGCTTGTTCCCTCTGAGGGCTGCAGGTGTGAGCCGAGACAAGAAAACAGTTTATCAGAGCCAGCAAGAAAAGGTCAGGGGGGGGAGTTTCTACTGCAGGCTTGATCAATAAACCCAACTGCTGGAAGTTTTTGTGTCTTGTAATGATTCACCAAAACTACCTTCCGACTGTAATTGGCTGTTACATTTTGCCTGAGAAACTCAGGAACCTTAAGTGCATTTGTTGGGAGTGAGAATCTCTCTGGTGTGTCTCTGCTGAATCGGTGGAAACTGAGCCCTTCCAGTCCGACCCTGAACCTGCATAACGCATCGCTACTTTTCTACAATGCAGAACAAACCCACACATGTGGTGGAGATAAACAAAGGGCAAGCTATACTGTTCTCAGTGCCACAACCACACATCAACAGAGGTCCATAACTCGCGTTGATGCATGTTAGAAAATGGAAGCATGAGATTACACATGTTGGAGAAAAAAAAAAAAGAAAAAAAACACAGAAAAAAAACCCACAAAGCAGTTTCATCCATCAGCATGTTTTTCGGGTGCAGGTGTGCGAATCCTCATGCTTCCGCTTCACAGTGTGCGCCCTGCCACCTGTGCTCCAAACACCACACCTCTGCAGCAAACAAGAAAAAGAAGCACATGAATGATTAATTGGCTTCAATTAATAATTAATCTAATCACGAGCTGAACATGCATATGGCTACCAGGTTTCATCACTTCCAGTTACAGTATGAGAGAAGCCTGTGCAGATGCATTTCTCCATGAAGATGCATCGCTTGTTATTTCTGAACTGAAATTTCAGTTTGGACCTTATAAGTGACTTCAGTCACTATAAGGTTCTTTCGAAAAAGTATTATGGAAAGCCATGCTCCTGCTGATTTATACAGGCTCATTAAAGAAAGGAAATGGTTTGCATTGGTGTTCTGGTATGGTAATCAGATTACATTTGCACTTGATCCATGGGAGGAAGTTAAAATAAAAGGAAACAAAACAAGTAATATTCACCTTACCAACAACTTTTATTGTAATAAACATGATGAAAAGGTCTCCACTACACTGCCCAGGCGCTTGTACATTTTTTCAACATGTCCAAAATGAAGGATTGCAAACATCAACATCCCAAAATAACTGCTTGCTCTTTAATGACTATATCGTCTACGCAGTACTAATTTTAATACACACTAAGACAAGAGGTTATCTCAGCATCTCCTAATGTGTGACACACTGCCACGAATAGATTATTGCAATTATTTCCATCAGCAAACATTGTGGCTGTTCTTTTTTTAAACTATGAATCTCATGTAAAAGAGGTGCAATGTGAAGCGTGACAATTCCAAAAGTCTCAGCTTGTGAACGGCTGCCATGCTACTGCTTGCTTTGATTGCATGCAGTATGTGAAAAAGTACGATATGTGTTGACACCCATTACTGAGTCGCCGTTGCAGGAAATGACAGTAACGTCCTGAAAAAAACCAATGAAAACAGAGCGTGGTGTGAATAACTACAACTCTAAACAGCTATAAATGGCCATGCTAATAAGAGGACGTATAGCATTATTTGTGAAGATTACAGAATGCTGCCAATTTGTCAAAAGAAAACTCTAACTAAATTATAATATTAAAGCACATCAATCCAAGCATGCATTTAATTCCAGGATTTTAGTAAGTATCCTCAAAATCGTACTTTTTAACTGCAATCATTTCAATTTATCTATATGAAATATCGAATAGTAAAGCGAATTTCTCACACAAACAGTAAAGTAAATTAACTGTATCCATTGGATATTTTTATAAGCAAGATATAAAGCATTTTATTTTCTATTAAAAGAATAAACCTATTAGGAACCAAACTGTGAACCAGATGGTTTCAACATTAAGTCAATTCTGGGTGTATTTAGACACTTTCAGGAAACTATAAAACATATAATCATAAGATTAATTGGACAACGATTTACTGGAATGACAGCTAATTGCAACCATTATCAAAGAAAGAACAGGCCTATTAATCTATGTTCTGCTGCTTTGTCCAATTCAGTGTTGCTATCCCAGTTAATGATGTGCGAAGACACACACACACACACACACACACACACACACACACACACACACACACACACACACACACACACACACACACACACACACACACACACACACACACTCTCTCTTTCATATACACACCTTCAGGCAGTTTAGAGCCACAAATTAGTCTCCAAAGAATATTTTTGAACTGTGGAACGGAGCCAGAGCATCTCAATGAACGCCTTGCATATAATGCATCGGGAGAGCATGCAAATTGCAAAGAAAGGTCCCGAGGACACCCGAGTGCTAACCACTACACCACGCAGAACCAAAAATAAGAGTTGGCCTTGTCAATGCTGATGACATGATCCTATCAGACACAGCAGATCAATCCAGATTCTCGATTGGATTCTCTGACTGATATCGTACCGGTATTTTTAGCCAGGGAGCATTGTTATGCTCCTCCATCTGCGCACACAGCCGAGTCTTGGAAGCCCTACTCATCATCACTGCTGCTGAGGTGGCTGGTGGAGTTGAAAGGCGTCCAAAATAAGACTGCGAGATTATCAGCAGCAACCACAATGAAAGCAGCTCGGCTGGGCCAGCTCAGTCTGCCGCTGACAGACCGAAGAAACAAAGTCCTGACAAACAATGGCTCCCACTGGACCACCAACCAGGACAAAGTCAACAACTTCTACTGAACATGCTCAGCAGATTTCTGTCTGGAACTTATCCTCGCTCAGCAAGTCAATCATGCCATTTTACAATCAAAAGAGGCCTTAAGTTACCATCTAGCATTTGTGAAAAAATACTTAATCTTGGAAAAGATTTATCCTTTTGTGTAAGAAGACAAAATAAATGCAATCACTTAACAGTAAAGTTGCAACTAAGAAATAAGCTGCAAAAGACAAATGTTCTTATTATTTATGTTATGTTCAAACAAATGACATGAAGATAAACACAGAGCAACTTTTAATCATGAGAATATTGGTCCGACATTTCACAACCATATTTTAATCTTAATCCGGGTTTGGTTCAACCTTCATCCAACTGGATATCATAACCACATTGGCTTTGGACAATTGGCTGTTTGCCTCCTCAGCAAAACGTCCCGCTGTAAATTATAGCTTGTGTCACAGCCATGTCACACACTGTTAGCCCTCCACTGAGCCACATGGACCCACGGCGCTCGGGGCCAAACTGGCGCCATCCACTTCCTGGGCACAAGCAGCAGAGAGCACGGGGGCTCTATTTATAACCCCTGATTATCCAAATGAAGCTGAAAAGATAAGACAGCAGCAGGAAAAGGGCACAGGTTCTGTGCTTTTACACAACTATGTGACTATGAGACTCAGTCACAAAGAAACTTGGCAATGACAAGTCTGTGATTTTCATTTGGAAATAGGAATTCATCAGTCTATTTAGACAAACATCATTTGAAAGCCAGGATGATTTTTAGTTTCACACCTGCAAACTAAAAAAATATTTAAACATTCAGGTTAATATAATGTGCAAATGAAAGGATGGGCGTGGTGGTTTAGTGGTTAGTACATTTACTGCAATGCATGATGATCTGGTTGTGAAACAGGAAATACTCTGGAAAAAAACTTTTAAAGTCACTGATTTGGCTCCCTGTGCATTTCAGGACTGACTTGAAGATTTTATCTTTAGTTTATAAATGTCTTAATGGTCTTGGGCCTTCCTTCTGGGGACCATTCTGGGAGCTCTGCACTGTGGTTTACTGATCGTGGTGTGGGCTCAATTTATAGTAGGCTATGTGAAGCGCTTTGTGCTACAACCTTTGACCCACCTGGTAATTGTGACCATGAATTTCTTGCTGTGAGGCTGGGTTGCTCCTATTAGATTTAATTTGTTTCAATAAATGCAAACATTTAAGGAATACAGATGTTCTTCTTTGTATTAAATCAGGTAAAAACAATTAAAAGTTCATTACTTTTAGATAAGCAAGCTATGTTTTTGCTGCACCGGCTCAATCGAGATCAGTCTGATTATAGGCCTCTGACATTAAATGAATTTGATATTCCTGCTCTGACTTGTATGTTTCAATGTGTTCTTCATTGAATGGTATAAAAACAGAAACAGTACATGGATTGAGACTCCAGAAACAGATTAAATGGATATTCTTCTAGGCTGTTACATAGCAGTGGTCATATCACATTGAAACATAGTGTGACAATGATGAGCTTGTCTGCTGACAACACATATTAGCAGATTGAAAACCCTCCAGGGTTTCGAAAATAATAAAGTGCTTGCTATATTTCATTTTATGTGGAATTATATGTGACTATATGTACGTTTTAAATCATGAACATGAAAAACATATATTGACGGATTGGGGAAAAACTGCTTCTCGGATTTAGCCATACATCCACTGCTTATCATTTGTTCATCGTTTGGTCCCGGTGGAAAATATGCGCGGTCCCTTTAAGAAAAACAAAACAATAGCATACTTCCGGTATCGAGCGTGAACATTGTAGTGAGGCGCTGTAAAGCACTGCTGTGTTGAAAAAGATAAGGTGATCCTGTATAAAATATCAAAATAACCAGATATTTTAAGGTTATGGCCGGTAGGAAGAGAAAGCTGCAGACAGCAGCGCCAGCGGGAAGCTTTAAAGCTAAAGTTTCCCACCCCGGGCAGACGGAGCCCCTGGCGGGGGGCGAAGCTCCACCTGGGGAAGGATGGAGCGACTCTCACCTCAGACTGGGGCAGGACTTCTTCAACCAGCCCTGTATCACTTTAGCCAAAGCATTTCTGGGAAAGGTAAAACTTCTTCTTTTTTTTTTTTTTAGATGTCCATGTCTTTGAAAAATACGTTTCCAGACCCCAAAATAATTTTTTTTTTTAATCTTTGCTGGGTATTTGATTAGAAAACGTGACTTAGTCATTACAGGTGTTTAGTAACGATGGCTTAATGGATTTATTTCCTCACATAAATATGCTGTTTTAAGAATTATGTTAACGATACTTTGAATCAAGCTGCTCTGGACATGTTGCAGGAAACACATATCACTTATTCGCCTTCAATCTCTGTTCTCATTCAGTTGTTTGACACAGCAGCTCAACTCTTGTTAAGTAACGTGCATGACTGAGTGTGTAGATGTACAGGAGTTGTCTGATCATATCAGGTGGAAAGACTAACTTTGTGTCTATCTGATCAATTTGGTAGAGGGCCACACTCAGTTGTTCCCATTCCTTACACCTGTAACAAAGTTTGAAATACACTTAATGTAGTTTGAACCATTCTTTTTCATATTTGAGCTAAAACTGTTCTTTTTGTACATTCTCCCCACATCAAATACGTCTTGAATTCTGATCATGAGGATCCGACTTGGTTGTCTTTTCTTCTTCCCTGAAGGTCTTGGTCCGTCGGTGTGCGGACGGCACTGAGCTGAGGGGGAGAATAGTGGAAACTGAAGCGTACCTTGGGGGCGAGGACAAAGCCTCCCACTCAGCTGGAGGGAAACGCACAGAGAGGAACACGGCCATGTTTTTGAAGCCGGGAACCATCTATGTATATACAATCTATGGCATTTATCTCTGCATGAACGTGTCCAGTGAAGGTAAACGCTGCAAAGATGCCTCGTGTACACACACACACATATATATATACATGGTACATGCAGTTACAGAAATGAATACAACGTTGAAAAGCCCGTTTGGGTTTGCTCACCACTACATCATCACTGTCGGTTTGTAATTTCCACCATCAGTGGGTGAAGGGCGAAAGAGACAGAATGGAGCCTCGCTGACTGATGCATATTATGTGTGGTGTTGCTCAGGGGAGGGAGCCGCCGTGCTGCTGCGCTCGCTGGAGCCCCTGCAGGGCCAACCCGTCATGAGACAGCTGAGGGCAGCCAGACGCAAAGAGGGAGCCCCTCCGCTGAAGGACAAGCAGCTCTGCAACGGACCCTCCAAGCTGTGCCAGGCTCTCGATATACCCCGATGCTTCGACCGGCGAGACCTGGCCTCAGATCCCGAAGTGTGGCTGGAGGCGGATTCAGACGCAGGTCCAACAAAAAACCAGGATGTGGTGTCAGCGCCGCGCGTTGGGATCGAGTCCCACGGGGAATGGGCGAAGAAGCCGTGGCGCTTTTACCTTCGCGGTCACCCCTGTGTGAGCGTCGTGAACAAAGAGGCAGAGAAATGATTCCTGTCTGGAAATGTCATGAAGTCCAACATTGGACAGCAAAATGTCCAAACTCCTGTACCTACTTCTGCCATCTGCTCCCTATTGCGGGAACAGCACGTCGGTACAAAAACAACTCGCGTTTGTTTCGCCTTTCTACATAAACTACAAACATTAAATGAAGGCCACTAATGGATTACATTTGCGTAACTTGGAGGGCTTTTTAAAACTCAGATTTGGGAATGACTCCATGTCTGACTGCCAACCAATTGTTTTATGTCTTTTCCAAATTGTGAGCCGCAGTTTATTTAAAAACACTGAATTTCTGAGCCAAGTTCTACTTGAAAGCAAACCGTCAGCATTTAAGACGGCTCCAGAGAGACACATTATTAAAACTCAGGATTGTATCCCTTTGTGCTATTCTGTGTCGTTATATCCGTATTTTTTAATAAACATTCACACTGGTGAAATTCTGCTGTAAGTGATTTCACAGATGTTTGGATCGCTCCGTTTCCCTCGGAGCAGAAGCAGCCTGTCTGATGTTTAGACTCCTTTCTCTCTTGCCGTCCGTCTTTCCCCACCTTTGGGATTTCTCCGGAGAGGTGGCTGGAGGTCTGGAATGGTCATTACTCACTGTGCCCCTTTGGACAGGTGATCCGACACATCTGGGATGAGGAGAAAGCCACAACAAGCCCTCCGATATTCACAGTGAACCATTAAGACAGGTCTAATATGAACCAAATAATTTAATAATGTAAACAAACATTTGTCTCAAAGAGAGAAAAATCTTTTTTCTTTTTTTTTTAAGATCACGTCAGTCAGAGTTTGAGAGCAGATGCATTTAGCCGAGATGCTCGCTGCAGCTTATCATCACCTGCTCTCACAGCGACATGTTCTCCAGTTCGTGAGTTCCGACGCCGTCTCCGCTACTCCATGGGAGACTGAAAGATTGAAATAATGGGATCTTCGTGGTTGGTCACCACCAGGACGCTGCGGAACTTGTCAAACAGCGTCTTGAGCTGCGAGCGCCTCATGTTCTCGTTGTACATGATCTCTTCCAGGTGGTGATGTCCCCGGAAATAGTGCAGCAGCCTGGAAGCAGCCGAAAAGAACGAGACGAATTGAGAGCTCAAGTTACCGCTCTGTGAGTGCAAGTGGAAAACAGCCATGAGATGGGAGGTTTGTTTTTTTTTTCCTTCCTCTGAGCACATGGGTCATTACTGCCCAGCAGGTAGCAGGCAACACTTCTCACCACATTGTCAAGCTTTCTCGTTTCTATTCTCATTATGAATTCTACTAACAGCTGTCAAACAATCACTTTCTGCCAATAATTTCCAATTATGATCTACGAGTGCGATTTAAGTCCAAAGCATTGTAAAAATGTCTTTCTCCTCCCGGAGAGGCAATGCTTTACTGTGATTTATAACACTGAGTCACAGCGAGCACAGTACAACTGAGCATCTGCTGAGAGGCCGTCACCGACAGCACAGCAGCTACTACTTCTAACATCTCAGTCGCAATCAGTTTCAGAGTCTGACATCTACATGCTGGAACAGGAGAGATACGTTGTGCACCTGCTGCATTCTTGTGTTTCAATCCAATGTGCATCTAAGCAATAAAAAAAAGAATAAAAATCCTATAATCAAAGAAATGGCCAATAAGATGATATAGAGATGCATTGTAGGGCAAAGTGGTAAAATACAAAACAAATGGTGATTACTTTCTAATAATATAGGCCATAAATCAGGTTTTAATAAAGTGTGACAATGAGTTCGCCCTCATTGGACTTCATTGTCAGACTCACACACTCCGCAAGCTTTGTCTCAATCTACTAATACTTTCTGCTCAATTGATTTTTAGTGTTTTTCCTCATTAAATGATATTAACAGCTATTGGGAGACCTGTGTAAAAATAATAGTGCTGGTTGGTTGGATGCTTTCAATTTGAAATCTTAGGGATGGTCTAATTTTCTTTTTAAATTTTAATTCATTGTTTCCACATATTTTAAAATCGACTTTAAAAATGTGTGTTAAAATAAATAAATAAAACTATTCCTTGTCATTTTGCACTCAATTTCTTTTTTTTATCAGGATTTCTTCTCACAAAGTAAAAGGAAGCAGGATCATGCTGGGAGAAAGCCTTCAACTGATCAAAGAATCATTCCTGCTGCTGCTCCCGCCTACAGTTTCCTGCATCCAGAGGCCTTGAACACCACTGATGGAGATGTTAGAAGACATCAAGAGCAGAAAGCAGACTGTTCTCTCTTGGTTAAAGGAGGCTAAAACAATTGGGATTAAAAACGTCTCATTTTGTTTGTATCAAAGTGTCAAACTTGAGCCTTTATGTCATTTTGTGTGGCTCCCGAGAGCTTGTTCAGAAGTGGAGACGATATTAACCATTTGAGTGAGGTGTGCTACATTAAACTACAGTCACAGTGCAATACGTTTGCATGGTTTCTTTCTTCTTTTTTTTTAGTCATGTGCTGCTGAATCTAGACATGTATTCAAGTTTTTCATATTCTTAAGAAAGAAATTCATTTTACACAAACAATAAAAAGGTCAATTGCAGAGACACTTATTTACCTCTGTCATTCAAAGTTACAACCGACCCTTTAAGAACAATCATGCTGATGTGGCTTTTCGATGGAAAATTAGTCTGACACCCTTGTTTATATTCATATTCAGCCTAATTATAATTTAACCCTTTCTCAGTGGTATTTCTGTAAGTATTTCGACGACGCATTTGAAATAAAATAGATGTCATACAAGATGCATTAAATACTGAAACGCCCTACGGGGCTGCGATTACCTGGCAAACATCCGCAGGTCCTCTGGATTCTGTGCGGCGGGGATGTTGAGAATAATCTGCCTCTCGTGCTCCGACAGGCTGGCGAGCAGCGTCTCCGTCATCCTCTTGTTGAGCGGCGAGTCTCCGCCAGGCAGCAGCTCGGCGCTGGAGTTATCCATGCTGGGACTAGTTAAGGTCATGTCGTCGCTGCTGGCTGCGCGCGTGTGAGAGGGAGAGAGAGAGAGAGACGAAGACACGTGTTCGTAAATTATGCATCAACCGACACACCTGTGAGAGCGGAGGAGGGAGACGTACTCGGCGAGCCGAAGCTGAGAGCGCTCGGGGTGCTGAGGCTGCGGCCTCCCACCCGGGCGGCCAGCGGGAGGTCATCGTCCCTCAGCCCCGGCTCGTCCTCGCTGGGCGGCACCAACAGGCAGACGTACGTGTGCAGCTGGATGAGCAGGCGGCGCTGGAGCATCCACACCACCATCTGGATCAGCTGGGCCTGGTGGGGGGGGACAGAGACACTGATCAACACGCTCACAGAGGTCGGTTGAGGTTCTAATCAGCAGTGGATCCAGTTAAGAGCTCAAAATAGAGCTGCTGGGATTCTGTTCTTGTTCTCATAAAAAATGGAGGATGCAGACTTTGGAGCTGATGCCCTTTTCTCATTTATAATTCAGAAGCAACAGCTCCACCAAAACAACACGGATCCAGAGAACGCCACGTTCCTGCTCTTAAAATACACTGGGATCATTTATAGCCCTATTTAACATGTTCATATTATTAAACTCATCCCTCATCGGGTTTTTATGTCGGACTATTATAGTCTTAGGAGTGTATGCTTCAATATTTTTTCTTTTTACATTACCATTATTTAATCTATACTTCATCTAATTTTGATAAAAAAAAAAATTTGGGGGACCATTTTTAGTATACTTCACTTTTCTAGAATTGTATTCCTCTATTAGCAAGGTTTAATAAAAAAAGTTTCCAAATTAGTTCACTTTCTTCACAAAACAACGGAAACATTCAGAGTAGCACCAACGGAAGCCTCCAGACAGAC
The DNA here is from genome assembly GCF_963422515.1 of Blennius ocellaris. Lineage (NCBI taxonomy): Eukaryota > Metazoa > Chordata > Actinopteri > Blenniiformes > Blenniidae > Blennius > Blennius ocellaris. Next base: position 12,731,794 of record NC_137665.1, on the reverse strand, counting down.
CCGAGTCTTGGAGTCGCATCATATTTAATGTGAAATATGTCAATATACCCAACAACTCCCATGACCAACAGAGGCCAGACATTCTTTCATTTTCGAGGCTCGAAAAGGGTTTTTGTTTCCAGCAAAAGGCCGGATGAAATTTGTTTATCAGTTTTAAACTGGCATATGCATGCTTGAGGTTCTCAAAATATTCTCAACTATTCGATATTGATTTACAAAAACAGTAACCGCCCACAGATACTTATATACATAACTATAGAACCGTCTGAAGGAAACAGACATGTTCATGGCCTTTCTATGAGGAGTCTCATGCATGTTCTCCCAAGTAGTCCCATTTCATTCCACAGTCCACAAACACGCATTTGAGGTTAATCAGTGGCTCTAAATGGGTGTAAATGTGACTGAATGATTTGATGGGTGATGACCTGTGCAGGGTGTAATCTGACCTCTGCTGACCTCTACACGAGAATCCAGTGACTCAAGAGGTTTAGATGGTCAATTCCTACACCTTTAACCTGATGTAAACACCCTCACATAAAAAAAACTAAACAACAAGAAAGCAGCCCCTCTGAAGTATTCATGGAGCAGCTTGTAAAAAAAAAAAAAAATAATAATCTTTTGGACATTAAGATAAAAAGCTGTCTGCTTTTATGTTTCGCTGGCGGTCATGTGCTTTCTTCGTTGACATGGCCATGTGCTTCTTGTTCCTCGTGACTGAAGACTCAAAATAGTGAGGAAGCACCTCTGGTGCTACATGAGGACAAGCAGGTGAAAGGGAGTAGATTATATCTCGGCTATTTAAGAGAATCAGCTGAGGCAGAAGCCAGAAACACGAAGAAAATCATATGACACACGCACAAGCAAGATCAACATTCATGCATCAACAAGATCATTTACCAGGTCACTTTTTAATTGATTCCAAATTATCCGACACACTTCCCACTCGCTGTAATGGTACTCTTTGCTTTGATTGCAGCAGCCGCTTTAATCTCACCTCTTGTGCGGGAGCTTCCAGAGGGTTTCTGAACTCCGCCAGCGAGACAGGCAGCGAGAACTTGGCCAACATGGAGGGCAGATCGTGACCCGGAAACTGCTGAGCAAACTGCTTCGCCACCGGGGAGTATCTGTTCAGGGAGAAGTGACATTCATCACTCCACAACACGGAGAGCTGTAGGGACTGGGAACGGCCAACTGGCGGACGTCCATCACGGCTACTCACAGGGAGATGTTGGCATGAGGAGAAAGCATGTAGACGTTATTCTCACACAGAGGGTAGATGATGATGGCTTTGCCCCAGTAAACCAGGTGAGCCGCAATTTGAAATATCTGAGGAAGAAAAGCGATTTACTGAGATTTTTATTTTTATTTTTAGATTAAATTAACATGATTTAAGTGCACAAAATAAAAATAAATAACAGCACTGTTACTGCATAGTTTCTCAGATTGGCATGACATATTTCGCCCACTAGATGGCAGCAACAAATAACTTGTTTCAAAGATGAGCGGAGATGCAAAGAAACTGAAAATAAACTGTTTGGACGTTACAAAACTGCTTTGATCTCACTTTCTTCATTGTTTATAATATGTATCTATGATATAGAATTGTTCTATTTATATTTTTACCACTTCGTTTTCCTTCTTCCTTTTTTTTTATTGCTATTATGTCGTAAGTGCTGTTATTACCACTAAATATTGTATGTTAGATAAACATTTCTATGTTCATTGCACTATTTGCATTTCACTGCCATACTTGTATGTGACGAATAAAAATCTAATCTAATCTAATCAATCAATGGCCACAAATATAATTCACTGAACACACTATAAGTGTATATGTTTAATTCACAATGTCCACCACATATTAACTTGATCTCTGTTATTGTCATTAAATTGGCATTTTCTTTCTGCATTATACTGTATATGACCTCTAAGGTATTCTAAACAATCACTCCATCCTACATTTGTGCTGCTAAATAAGCTCAATCACAGATATACAGTAGATTTGTCTATAATTCTGATCAACACATTAAATGCACCTGAAGTAAGGCCAGATCTGCATCCTGAGCGAGCTGCTGCAGGTTTTTCACCGCTGAGCAGGTTTTGATGAGGCGCACCATGGCAGGGGAGCAGTCCAGAGGAAGCTGGCTGAGCAGAGCTTTCTCGTTCTCCAGCAGCAGTAGGGCGTGGTATGGTCTGCAGGAACACATGTAGGAAAAGTCCACAGAGATCAGACTACGACTTCAATGCAAGTCACAAAATATCTGCTGTACTATCAAATATCAACAAAAAAATTGAAATAATCAATATTTCTACACATGTGGGACCATTTCTTTTTTTTTTTTTGGGGGGGGGGGGGGTTACTTTTTCAGCTTCAAAACACTTTTTAGAAACAGAAACTTGGATGTCTATCATATTCATATGACAAGGAGCCACTAGATGGCAGTATTATCCACAGAAGTCTTCACATTGTTTGTTGAGCAGCTTGGAACACAAATATAGAAACATCTAAAATGTCTAAAATGTCATTTCTTTTGCATTGATTTCAAATTCAAGCTGTGCAAATGTCTTATATAGAGGGACAATGTTCACAAACTGAAATTGTTTTTCTTTTGATTGTTATTAATTTAGTTTATAGGTAATATGTATCAAAAGTACAATATCTCAAAAATGTGAATGTCTCATTAAAAGAATTGCTCTTTTTGGTTGCACAGAAGCTATATTTATGACAAATTAAAATTTGAAAAGCCTTCAAACTCTTCAGGTAGCCATTTGTGAGTACATGAATAAATGACTTCAATAATAATCTATGTTCAGACTGATCTATGATGCTTAGCGGTCAATAGGTGGCAGTACAGCACACAAAGAAATGGCAAGGCTTCTTGAGATGATCTTAACACAAAGTAAAGCTTAGGTGTAAACAAATAAACTAAGAGGACTTAAAGAAACACGTGAAGTCAAATATTACTGAAGCAAGTCGACTGGGGTAAACACCGTATGGAACATCTGCACCAGCCGATTGAAAGGAACTTCAAATAAAATGATATTTTGCTCTCAAATGAACTGTTTTCTGTGGGTGGTCAATTGAGAGAGCGGGTCTTAAGGTTTTTAATGATATAACTCCTCAGTTTCTACATGACTGAACCCTTATTTTACGCTTATTTAAAGAGATTTAAGAACAAAATTCTGTCCACTTCCTGCATGTGTGAATACTTGAAGAAGGAGGCTGCTGGTGATAGCTCATTTTTAACATCACAGTGCAAACCTGCCAATTGGGATTTAACTTTTTTTTTTTTTAGCTTCATTTCACATACAACACTGTACAAACATGTATGATTCCCATGTTCTGACATGCAATCAAAAACAATCTTCATGTAAAGATACCTGATAGCTTTGAGGCTGCGCTCTAAAGCCTCTGGGGGAATATAGTTTCCACCAATCCTGTGGATCTTGTGCGGTAAACAGAAGCTGACCTCCAGCCAGCTGTTGATATGCAATCGCACCACTCCAGTTGTACAAAGGCTGAAAGTCATTGATGCACATGTCAGGATACAAGCAATGTAAAGAAATATATACCAAAAAAAAAAAAAAAAGGATGTTTACTCAATCACACACCAGTCGTAAGCCTCCTTCAGGTCCCGAGCCAGCTTACATTTTGGAAGTATTTGTCTAAACGGCGACTGCGGGCTTCCATCTGCTGACATCAGGAGAAACAGTGAATACTTTCAAAGTATCTTCTATATTATAACACAACGTTCTGCTATAATGTACTGTGACAGTGGAAAAGCTTTAGGCCTGATGTGAATTCTAAGCTGGGTGTGCGGCTCACTCTCTGTCATGGTGGTGATTTCCTCCTGGACGGCCAGCATGAGTTTGGCCTCTCGGGTCAGGTACTGGCAGCGACGCTCCTCGTGCTGCAGGGCGATGGCGATGCGACGCGACAAGTTGTGCATGCAGCTGATAACAGATGGGTCCGCGTTTGCCTGTGAAGGTGAATAGATCAAACAAAACATTACAGATGGATTTGAAAATAGCATTTGGTTTATAGGAACATCAGAAGTTTCTTTCTCGATCAGGGGTGATCTGGGTCCATATATATTGTACAATCATGGTATAATAAACTGTATATAATGACAATTTAAATTATTTTCCTTTGCTTTAATGCAAATGAGCAAAAACAGTTTCCAAAATTTTTCATATTTATTGTATGTATTTGTATTTTGTACATTTTAGACATGTCTGAAACCAATTAAAAATAATTGAATGTAATATTTTACTTAATTATTAAATCAACTTGTCAAAATCAAGAAATTACTTTACATTTACAAATGCGTGGAAATCCTGACACTCTGCAGCAAACAAACTAAAGTGGGAGTGATTGAGGAGCGAGGATAAGTTGTCCCTCTGCCTTGTGAATGGAGAAAATACATAAAAGGTTTTGACAGTGCATGAGCAACCATGAGTTCCACCAAATCAAACTCTTTTGCACTGATATTTTATTGCACATTGTTCAGCGTCTTAAAATATTTTCACAGAACTGCATTCTTCGCAGTGCAAAAATGCAGGAGGACTCTACATGTGGAGTGGGCTCACTTAAAGCTTAATTCACTCCTGAAACTTGGGATTTACCTGCAGGCCGGGTTGGACGCCAGTCTGGTTCTGACCCAGGAGCTCAACATCAATTCAGCAATGACCATTTTCTTATATTATTTTAATTGGCAATATCAACAAACGACTTATAACATGAAATGAACAGAGGAAATATCCAGTATTTTACTACTGAACTCATAGAGACTGTTGTTGTTTTGTAAGATTCCACAGCATAAATGTATCTGTTCCCAGGCAGATATTACTGACAAACCATGACTGAGCACTTTTCACCTGGTTTCTCAGCTGTACCGCCACCTCCAGGGTACAGTGACTCAGCATGGGCTGTGCCTGGTTTGTCAGCATGATTAAGCAAAATGAATTGGTCTCCCCTCCCCCCCCCCCCCCCCCCCCCCGAGTTCCATGAGCTGACAGATAGAGTATATCACTCCTACACACCCCCTCCCTTTCACAGAAAACACAGATTAACACAAGAGCCAAGTGTCCCACCCACAGTCAGCTCGCTCGACTTAAACAGAAGACATTAAAATTTAAATGTAAAGGCCACATTTAACTTGGTGGTGCCATTTTAAGAAACACAGGGAGTTTCCATACCCGTAGTGCGAACACCACATTGAAGAGGATCATCGTCGGCATTTCTCTCTTAGGTGAAGGGTCTGTCTTTGAAACCTGCACAAAAGCAAAATTTAAAATTTCAGCTCTAACAGGAATACATTTATTTAAGAAATCATGAGCCCTGTTAAGTTCTTGTTACTTTGTAGATTTAAAAATGTTTTTAACTGTATTAAAAAAGGAAAAAACAGCTCCCAGAACTAAACAAAAAACTTAAAATATGCAGAGAAACAATAAAATAAAAACATGATAAGTGAGAGTTTAACATTAATGTGGATATTTTTTTAAATGTGGAACTGTGTCCACAATGTGGGTGACTGCAATCTAGTCATTTTATTTATTTATGTATTCATTCATTTATTTATTTATACCAGGCAAAAGCATTCCACAGTGGAGCTCAAGGGAAACAAAGTCATCACATGGCTCGCGACATGTCATATCAACATACATTCAACATAAATTACATTTTAACCCTAAGACACTGTACAAGTTGATGTATTGCATTTCATCATGACACTTTATTCCCCTTGGAATAATCATCTCGGTACCAGATGCAGTGCACAAACACCTCCCAGCAGGGGGCGCTGCTGAAGTGCTGATCACATCCAAACGTGAGTTACATTTGGAGTTTCACTTTAAGGACAAAAAGCTTCATTGAAAGCCTCCAAATTATTTTTCACAGATGTCACCAATTTTTTTTTTTGCATACATGCTTGAGACACTTTGATTTCATCAATAGTACATCTTATAAGCAGGGGTGGAAATAACAAATTAGAAATACTCAAATTGCTGTAACTAAGTAGTATTTGTGAGTATTTCTAAGACTTTAATTTTTTTCCTTTGAATACAATAAACGCTATGCAGTCTTTAAAGTCTTTAAAATGTTGGGTTCACCCACAATTTGATGTTGTGGATTTTTGTTTGAACAATATTTAATATTTTTCAAATAATGAATGAACATAATTATTTAAAGAATGATTAATAAGGACAACACAATATTAATTATATGTTGAATATTGTTAGCATTATGTAGCTAATATGGTTATTTTAAAATAGAATTTTTTAATAAATTTTCTCAATAAAACAAATTGCCATAATGCTATGAATATAACACATTATACACAAGGGGATTGAAATCAAATTCCCACTATTGACGACGCAATACAATTTTCAACTGCTAAAAAGCAACTGATGAACATGTTGGTCTTTAAGGTTGAAGATAAACGTTATATTCAACTAAAATGTGTTATTTTAAGGGTCTTTAGCAAAAAACGTGTACAGAGAGAAACTGTTGTTTTCCACCAGGAGGGGGAGGAAGTGTGTCTCATCATCATCTTAACAGGATAGAAAACGACTTGCTTCTGCTCCTCTTAGTACCTGAATGATGGGGGGATGCTGGAGGAGGGTCGGGTGACCCACGAAGCGAACATTGTCGATCTTCAGCTCAAACTTCTTCCCGCACATGTCGGACTTGGTGGCCAGGATGGTGGCGAGGATGATGTCTGAAAACCTTGAGGAGAGAAGGACAAGCTGAGTGAAGACGGCGCGCAGGGCGGCGGCGGCGGCAGCGCAGAAACACGGGAGGAAAGCCAGGAGGTTTAAATTAAGCTCAGGTGGTTTTCACTTCCCCCGTCTATGAGAGGGGTTGTATTAATCAGATGCATGTGCCTGTAATGTATTCCATCGATCAGAGTAGGATTAACAAAGCTTGTGTGGCTACTGGAGAGGAGGAAGGAGGAGGAGCAGGAGGAGGAGCAGGAGCAGGACGACAAAGAGTCCTTGCAGAAAAAGAGTGAACTCTCTGCGTCAATGAAGAATGTGCAAGACTCATGCTGGTATGACTTAAGAAACTCATGCTGCAATCAAAGGGATTCACAGTCAAGTGTTAAATTCCAGAAACAAATTAAACACACTAAGGACTTACTCCACCACCACAAACTGGACAGGTCATGTTGCCGTTGCTTCACTGTGCTTGGCCAATGATCTGAAATTTGTTCTCTAACATTGAATCCGACATGCTAGAAGTAATCAACGGAAATCAAACCTGAATTACAACATTCAAACCGATCAATTTTCCCTGAACCCAACAATAGATTCGTCCGCTACGGATTACGTACAAAGGATTTGTCTGAGATTAGGGTTGGAGATCCATACAGGTCACAAAACAGGAAAAAGGCAGGGTAAAATTAAAAAAAAGTAAAAAAAAAAAAAAAGAAAAAAAAAAGACAGGGGTGATCTAAGCAAAGGAAAGGTGGTTGAGAATGATTTGGTCTTACCCTGCTACCAACTGTTCGTCAGTTAGTGGAGATTGTTCTCTGAAATGGGAATTGGGCCACAAAAAAGGAAGGAAAAAAAAAAAAAACAAACAAAAAGGGAAATTGCAACACACAGTTGGGCGAAACGCAGAAAAAAAATGGACATCAAAACAGCCCCAACAAACATGTATGATGAACTGCACTCGGGCTGAATTGTCTCGACCGACTGACAAGCTGTACGCCGCTGGACTAAACCGTTGTAAACACGTTAAGTTCCAACCAAGTTCACAGAGCTGCTCCTTGAATATCCGTGAGATTGCCTGGTTCGTCTCATACTGTGGTTGATTTATCACGTATCCTATGTTCTCCTTAGTTAGTAAGACTCTTGACGTTGCCACAGCAGAAACCTTGAGAAAAGCTTTTGGTTGACATTGCATTTAGAACCATTCCCAGAATGTAACAGAACTATTTTATGCAAAAACATAAAGTTTCAAATTATCCCAGGAAACTCATCTCAATACATCATAAGACATAGTGAGGAAGAGAAGCTCATCTGATTTTTTTTATTTTATTTTTTTATCTGTGTGGCACCAACATATTATATGGATTATTTGCTTTATTCGCCACAGCGCTTTGTTCTTGTCATCTAAATAGTCAAAATCAGTATCCATATAGTTTTCTAAGTTATTACATAAAAATGATATGAATTCATCCTGTGGCTGCTTTTTGAGTTCTGTGAAGCAGGCAGCATAGGGTAAATTTAAAAAGTAGAAACAAACACATAACGTATAACATTAGAAAGTCCAGACGGTTCAACTCTATTGTTGGAAACATGAAGTTCTCATGTTTCATCTGCCTCAGTCACACTGACGAGACTGGACTTGTTTACCTCAGCGAAGTTATCTTCAAAGTTCAGTCCAAGATCATTTAAACAGTCTATGACTATATTTTTGGAGCAGCCTGTCAAATACCTTGAAATGCTTTAATTGCTGCATATTTCATTGAGCGTATTCATGCTTCATTACGTTTTTTCAGGTCATCACTGAGCTTTTCCACCTTTGATGCTAATCATTTTGCAACACTCTCTTTTATTCACTGTTGATCCAAGAAAGCTTGATAGGCTTCAACTAAAGCTCAGCTTTTTATTTTCTACCAATTCAGAACAAAAAAGAGCATTAACAGGCACGATATCTTCATTTGCAATTTGTGCAATATTTTGATTTATTCCCAGCATGAAACTTCATAAAACTGTATTTTCTGGAGAGACAAAACAAATCATACAAGCAAATGGGAGGAAAACATAATGAACATAAGAAGCTCACTTGGAATTGGTTATGCGACAATTTACTGAAGACCTAAAAAAGTACCTTGAGTCACCATCTTGATCATCGAGACCGTCTCCAGTGGTGTTCAGTGCATAAGGACTCCGTTGTTTTGCTTGTGGGAAGACATCAGTAAGAGTTAAGTCATTGTCATCAGCATAAGACTCTAATTGTATGACTTATGTGGGAGTGACTGCTTCTCCCTGCCAATGCTGCTCCTACCTGAGAGAGAAGACGGCCGGTCAGCGACTCTCTGAAAAGGGTATCGAAACAGCAGTTTGTTTCCTCGGCTGCCGGAGCTGACCAGGATGACGCTGATCGGGCTGGTTTTGTCGCCGCCTCTGTAGCCGCTGTTCTGGGACTGCGAGTGCACGGGCTTGCGGTCCTCCGTTAACCCGGCGGCGGGGTTTAGCATCATGTTGAGCATCTGAGAGAGAGAAATGATCCAAAGATATAGTCACACTGGATGGTATTACACTGACCTCCAGTACCACTGTGAGGAACCTGGGAGTTACTTTTGACCAGGATTTATCCTTTAACTCACACATTAAATCTGGAATAGAATTTAAAATCCTTCTTCTAACTTATAAAGCTCTTAACAACCAGGGCCCATCATATCTTAAAGAACAGTTAGTCCCATATCTCCCCAGAAGAACACTTGGTTGTCAGAGTGCTGGTTTACTGGAGGTTCCTCGGTTTCCTGAAAGTAGAATTGAGGCAGAGCCTTCAGCTCTCAGGCTCCCGTCTTTTGGAACCAGAGCCCAGTTTCAGTTTAAGAGTCTGACATAGTATGTACTTATAAGGCGAGACTCAAAACGTTTTTATTTACTAAAGCTTAGTTAGAGCTATTTCAAAACACTGACACCCCCATCCACCCACCTGCATTTCTCTCTCTACCTCCCTCTACCCGAACCTGGGTCAGTTTCTTGCCGATGACCCAAATCAAGGTTTGTATCTCCCCCAATCTACCTCTCTGTCTATTCTATCCTCCCCTCTCCTCTCAACCCCAACCGGTTAGCAGAATGCCACCACCTCCGAGTCTGGTTTCTGCAAAGATTTCTTCCTGTTAGAGGCAGTTTTTACTTTCCACAGTCGCAAATAAACCTCTTTGCTCACGTGGACTCGTTGGGTTTTTCTCTTTTCTCAGTTAAAAGCCCCGAGATATGACTGTGTTGCGTTTGGTGCTATATAAATAAAGTTGAATTGAATTGTTAGCATTCCTGCTAACTGCAATCGACTTTACGACAGAACGTTAAACGTTGGCTCCGCTTCAACTGCAGCTCTCGTTAATGTTAATATGCCTCATAAACCCACTTTAAACGCATAAGAAGTTAACTAATGCCTACTTTGAGGTCAGATCCGTCCTGGCGCACGTTCATCACCCACAACACTGTTTTGCGTCCCTCTAAAAAATGTTCCGCGGCAACAAGGAAGTGTAATGTCAGTTCCCACTGCTTGCCGACTACGAAAATTAAGAATAAATCTTAATAATTAAAAAAGTACCTTACCGATCTATTATTGTTTGCAAATATATGCAGACATTTCTTTTGGAGTTGCTTATGCAATTGAAACGCGTTTTATTAGTGATGTCAATTTAAATGTAATGAAACAAAAATCAGTGTGATTAATGCTATTACCAAGAAGAGAGCATACAAAACACAAATCTCATATTTGTTTGACAGTACAAGCAACAGAGCATGCTGAACTAAACGTACCAAAATGGATAAATAAAAACAATATTGAATAGTTTCTTCAATGCGTCATAAATTAATTAAGATAGGTATTAAATTAGAAAAATTAAATTAAATTAAATTGAATTGAATTGAATTGAATTGAATTGAATTGAATTGAATTGAATTAAATTAAATTAAATTAAATTAAATTAAATTAAATTAAATTAAATTAAATTAAATTAAATCAAATTAAATCAAATCAAATCAAATCAAATCAAATCAAATTAAATTAAATTAAATTAAATTAAATTAAATTAAATTAAATTAAATTAAATTAAATTAAATTAAATTAAATTAAATTAAATTAAATTAAATTAAATTAAATTTAATTTAAAAAAAATTGTTAAAAAAGCTGCATTTCTTGCACTAAAATTGTTTGTCTCCAAGTCAACATACCAATTTTACCATACCATTTTGTTAATCAAATTAACAAAAAAGTTAATTGAATAAACAGAAACAATTAGCAATGAATCAAAAAGTGAAATCGCGGATTGTCTTGCTTTGGGAGTTATAATAAATTGGCAGTTAAATATTTTCAGCAACATTTATGAAAGACAGTATAGTAAATATTAAATGGATACCACTTTACTCCTATTAATATATACGCAAAAGGTTTACTGAATAAAATTCACCCAGAAAAACTGAACAGATGTTTTTCCTTGAGTGCAAAACATATTTTATTAATCATTCTGTTGATCTTAGAGCATGATCAAACCATCTGAAAAAAGAAACCCCCACATTAATTTATATTACACTTTATCCCTTTCTTGTCTCCTATACACAGTGGAGGAATTAACTACATGATCCCCTCCTGAATATGCAAGTTAGCCCTCTGTAAGTACGCAATGTATGTGGTCTGTGGACTAAAACTGACAAGGAAGAGAGTGCCTGGTGATTAAAACAATGTATTTATTTATAGCCATTTGTTATGATATGGTGAAAGAACAAAAACAGATCATGTGAGGTCCTCTGCTGGAGCTCCTCAGTAGTACTGTCTCTGCAGGGAGGACACCACCACGTTGAGGAACTTCTGAAACGCCGCCTGGGCGTCAGCTGTGAAGTCTTTACCCAGCTGAGCAGCGATCACGATGGTCAGGCAGTCACCCAGGAGCTGCAACACAACACAGCATGCGTGAGGAGAGGGTCTTCATGTCACTCAGTTTGGATAATAACACCACAGTCGTCCCTCATAACGTTACCTTGAAGTTTCCGGGGTCCACATGCAGTTCATCAGAGTGCAGCACACTCAGCTCTGCATATGTGGCCTTGATGTCGTCCATGTTCTTCACAGCCCGCTCCAGACCCTGCAGGACCACTTTTCCATGGGCGGCCACCTTCGGGTTGGACGTGATGGCAGCAGCATTGTAGAGGTTTCCAAAGCTACCGAAGTACCTCTGAGTCCAGGGGTAGACCACCAGACACCTGAGGACACACGTGGAAACACCCACAAGTCTCACTTCTGGAGATTTACCATCACAGTACCCAAAGAATTAAAGTGAGGAGCAAAGTGTCACCTGGTAAGAGCAGCAGGACCAACGACACCATAGTCGATCCTGGAGAAGATGTCCTGGATGGTTGCTCGCTCAAAGTCTGTCCATTTGACCATTTTGGCTGTTTGGATTTGTTCCACTTGACCTGTGTTGGTCAGCCGGAGCCACAGGAGGCTTTTATAGGAGCTGTGAGATCCTCCCATGTATGCAGCCGGGTGGAGCTGGAGGTGGTACAACTACTTTATCTCAATCATACGATGACAAGTGTTCAGTTGTATCAAATCTAACAAACCGTTTGTAGTAATGAATCATTTTTTCCTCCATTGTCATGAAAAAAGTTAGGTTTTTTCATGGATATTGACACGTGAAGCACTTTTAGTTTTTTCTTTAATTTGTGTAACCAAAATTACCAAAGACTGATTATATTTCAATTCAGCTTTAATCTATAAATACATTTATTTTATCGTCTTTCTTTCTCTTGATTTAACCTTTGCACATGAAGTTATGTGAGAAATCATTTGAGGAGATATATTACTGTAATGAAATGAACAAATCAAGATGAAATGGTAAATATAAACACTAATGAAAGATAATCTGATAATTTTATAATGTAGCAATTCATGCAGCTATTCATGCATTCATGAGTTGATTTTTTTTAATTGTTTTAATGAAAAAATGAAATGAAATGTGTGTGTGTGTGTGTGTGTGTGTGTGTGTGTGTGTGTGTGTGTGTGTGTGTGTGTGTGTGTGTGTATGTGTGTGTGTGTGTTAATAAAGCATCCTCTATTGATGTATAATGGTAGGTTTGACAGGGCGGGTGTGTTCTATCTGGAACTGGAGTTCCTCTGAATAACTGTGAGTTTCTCAGACTGGACATTCGAAGGATCTCCTGCTTGAATGTTATCAGTGCAGGGTGGTCAGTCCTTATCAGGAGGGGCCACCTACACCTCCCAGTGAGACCAGGAGGCGTTCAGGGAACAGGTTTCAATTAGACAGCCATATTTGTTTTTTCCTGCAGAGTAAGCAAAAGTTAGAAGCGATTTCTAACATCTGCAAAACATGATGGAGTCAATTTGAGATTAAACGCACCTTGACTCTCTTAACATGGACAATAAAAATGCACAACTTGTATTTAATGAGTTGGAAATGTTAATTTTAAGCACATGTCTAATTCTTACCACATCTCGCTTAACTTGTCAGAGAATCAATGCACTTTAGATATAATAACAAGTAACTTAACCATTCAGTTCTTTAATAACAATATTTTTTTTTCGTTTTTTTTTTTTATTAAAATACTGTAAACATTTTTGAATAATCATGTCAAATATAATGTTCTGCTTGTACAACGTCTGTCCTGGAAAAACTGAGAAAACATTTGGGTCGAAAAACTGCTCTGAATTTGGTGGGAAATTATTCTACCAGTTTGACAGGAGAATAAAAATGAATTGATGTTTGTTTGCACATACTTTATGTTTTTATCTGGTCCAAGTTGTATCACATCCTCTGGCTTGTGTCCAGAAGAGTCCGGCCTATCTTTTCGTAGGAGGTCTGGGTGTGACCCGGGTCCTGTTTCACCTATAAAAACCCTCACAGCTTCTCGACTTCAAACCAACAATCAACCAAGAGATCAAGATGAGTCTCAGCGCTAAAGACAAGGACACAGTCAAAACCTTCTGGACCAAAGTGGCGCCCAAAGCGGCGGACATTGGTGCTGATGCTCTGTCCAGGTAAATACAATTCCACGGCTGATAAATGCTCTTTGTGCTTCATTCTCTCATTTCTAACTGGCCTTTTCCATCTGTGTGTTTCCCCTCCAGGATGCTGGTGGTGTACCCGCAGACCAAGACCTACTTCTCCCACTGGAAGGACCTGAGCCCCGGCTCTGCCCCGGTGAAGAAGCACGGAGCCACCGTGATGTCCGGAGTTGCTGATGCTGTGTCCAAGATCGACAACCTGAGTGCGGGTCTGGTGGAGCTGAGTCAGCTGCATGCCTTCACCCTCAGAGTGGACCCCGCAAACTTCAAGGTACATCTCATTTCAATTCGACAACCAACTTTACAAACTCGAAAATTCAACAAGGACGCAGTATTTTCTATTTAATAATCTAAAAATGATAAATAATTGTTTTCTCTTCACAGATCCTGTCTCACAACCTGATGGTGGTCCTGTCCATCCAGTTCCCCAGTGAGTTCACTCCTGAGGTGCATATTTCCATCGACAAGTTCCTGGCTGCTGTGGCTCTGGCCCTGTCTGAGAAGTACAGGTGAACTGCAAACAGCAGCATGGAGCTGCATGCTCTGTCTATGTGGTTATGAATAAAATATCAAAGACTACAAGAACGCATTTGTGTTTGTTTTTGTGAGCTTATTCTCTTTGTTGGAAAGAAGTTTGAATTCTTTCATTTTTATAAGCCACAACAAAAGAAAATAGACGTGTCTCATGAAAAATGACGCACAAGTGATAAATCAATGAAGCAGCCCATGAACCCCTCATGGCATCTGAAAAAGAAGGAACTTCAAAAATCTAACATCACGGAAAAAAAGACGAAGATTAAAAAGTATGAGCAGTACCTAAGATGTAATTCAATAACATGTTATTTATTACAGTTAGGTTGAAGATAAGTTTGAATTAAAAAAGACAAGCAATGTTAAGAGTCCCCATCAATATGAAACATATTGGTCCTGATTGTTTGACTAAATTGAAGATTAGACTTCTTTTTTTTCTTTATTTACTGAATAAAAACGGTGTTTGAAAACATTTTCTATATCAGACTACTACAAGCTGATGAATTTGTTTTACAATTGTTCCTGTTGTTTACCCATTTCTGGTTTGAGCTGTTTTAGTGAGTTTAATAATATTTTACCAAGTATATACATTTTTGTGATTTCTTTTCTTTCGTTGATGTTGACTGTTTCACAGACATTTCATCATTTGCATTTAGCCATTTCAAACATATTGTCTTATTTTAACATTCTTACCTTTTTAAGCTATTTTAGCTATTTAAACAGTTTAAGACATTTTAGTTCAGTTTCGTAGTTTTGTTTCTCCTGTTATAGTTTTGTTTTTCTAACAATTTTAGCCATTTTGGCTGTTCCCTTGATCGTTTTTCTAATGGTTTGTCTTATTTTATACATCTGATCCATTTAAGGATGTTTTGCTGTTTTACCTTCTTTCCACTATTTTGAATAATTTTAGATATTTTATATAAGTTTCCTTTTGGGCCTGGAAAATAAAAAGAGTCATTTGAATAAAAAAAAAAAAAAATTAAAAAAAAGATGTTAATGTATTGTTCTCAAAGCCTCAAGAACCTCATTTGAGGCAACAGGTCAAATTATTCCAAATTCATGGACACAAGTGTAAATCTTAAATAGCTTCTAAGACAGTCTTTTGCGTGTCATTATCACATGATCATTTATGCATAAACCATGGGCAGATAATTCATTCATTTATCGCCAACACCTGTTTTTGCATAAAATAACGCAGGCTGCGTACAAGTTTGACTATAACTTATTGAAAAAAAAAAATTAAGAAATGTCAGCCAATATAGTTATTTGTTTCTTGTGTTCATATTGACAATATTTGTAGATCTTCTTTTAAATAATCATAACACATAATTTACTTGCATAGAAATGACAAAAAAAGCTGTATTTCAGCATTTGTAGCTGAACTAATTGAAGAAGTACTTCACATGCAGAGTATAAACTCAATCCAATTTATCAGAAATGGGTAGAAATGTGGGATTTCTTTCTTTATTTTTATGCTTCATTGACATCAGTGTAAAATATAAGTTTTGTTGTGATGTTGAGCCAAATAGAAAATAAAGGATCCCATATACAAGCAAGACAATGTTGCTGCATTTGATATTTTATTGAGATTCACACTGACAGAGAGTCTCCCTGCAGCTCCATGCTGCTGTTTGCAGTTCACCTGTACTTCTCAGACAGGGCCAGAGCCACAGCAGCCAGGAACTTGTCGATGGAAATATGCACCTCAGGAGTGAACTCACTGGGGAACTGGATGGACAGGACCACCATCAGGTTGTGAGACAGGATCTGTGAAGAGAAAACAATTATTTAACATTTTTAGATTATTAAATAGAAAATACTGCGTCCTTGTTGAATTTTCAAGTTTGTAAAGTTGGTTGTCGAATTGAAATGAGATGTACCTTGAAGTTTGCGGGGTCCACTCTGAGGGTGAAGGCATGCAGCTGACTCAGCTCCACCAGACCCGCACTCAGGTTGTCGATCTTGGACACAGCATCAGTAACTCCGGACATCACGGTGGCTCCGTGCTTCTTCACCGGGGCAGAGCCGGGGCTCAGGTCCTTCCAGTGGGAGAAGTAGGTCTTGGTCTGCGGGTACACCACCAGCATCCTGGAGGGGAAACACACAGATGGAAAAGGCGAGTTAGAAATGAGAGAATGAAGCACAAAGAGCATTTATCAGCCGTGGAATTGTATTTACCTGGACAGAGCATCAGCACCAATGTCCGCCGCTTTGGGCGCCACTTTGGTCCAGAAGGTTTTGACTGTGTCCTTGTCTTTAGCGCTGAGACTCATCTTGATCTCTTGGTTGATTGTTGGTTTGAAGTCGAGAAGCTGTGAGGGTTTTTATAGGTGAAACAGGACCCGGGTCACACCCAGACCTCCTACGAAAAGATAGGCCGGACTCTTCTGGACACAAGCCAGAGGATGTGATACAACTTGGACCAGATAAAAACATAAAGTATGTGCAAACAAACATCAATTCATTTTTATTCTCCTGTCAAACTGGTAGAATAATTTTCCACCAAATTCAGAGCAGTTTTTCGACCCAAATGTTTTCTCAGTTTTTCCAGGACAGACTTTGTACAAGCAGAACATTATATTTGACATGATTATTCAAAAATGTTTACAGTATTTTCATTTAAAACAAAAACGAAAAACAAATATTGTTATTCAAGAACTGAAAGGTTAAGTTACTTGTTATTATATCTAAAGTGCATTGATTCTCTGACAAGTTAAGCGAGATGTGGTATGACTTAGACATGTGCTTAAAATTAACATTTCAACTCATTAAATACAAGTTGTGCATTTTTATTGTCCATGTTAAGAGAGTCAAGGTGCGTTTAATCTCAAATTGACTCCATCATGTTTTGCAGATGTTAGAAATCGCTTCTCACTTTTGCTTACTCTGCAGGAAAAAACAAATATGGCTGTCTAATTGAAACCTGTTCCCTGAACGCCTCCTGGTCTCACTGGGAGGTGTAGGTGGCCCCTCCTGATAAGGACTGACCACCCTGCACTGATAACATTCAAGCAGGAGATCCTTCGAATGTCCAGTCTGAGAAACTCACAGTTATTCAGAGGAACTCCAGTTCCAGATAGAACACACCCGCCCTGTCAAACCTACCATTATACATCAATAGAGGATGCTTTATTAACACACACACACACCCACACACACACACACACACACACACACACACACACACACACACACACACACACACACACACACACACACACACACACACACACACACACACACATTTCATTTCATTTTTTCATTAAAACAATAAAAAAAATCAACTCATGAATGCATGAATAGCTGCATGAATAGCTACATTATAAAATTGTCAGATTATCTTTCATTAGTGTTTATATTTACCATTTCATCTTGATTTGTTCATTTCATTACAGTAATATATCTCCTCAAATGATTTCTCACATAACTTCATGTGCAAAGGTTAAATCAAGAGAAAGAAAGACGATAAAATAAATTTATTTATAGATTAAAGCTGAATTGAAATATAATCAGTCTTTGGTAATTTTGGTTACACAAATTAAAGAAAAAACTAAAAGTGCTTCACGTGTCAATATCCATGAAAAAACCCAACTTTTTTCATGACAATGGAGGAAAAAATGATTCATTACTACAAACGGTTTGTTAGATTTGATACAACTGAACACTTGTCATAGTATGATTGAGATAAAGTAGTTGTCCCACCTCCAGCTCCACCCGGCTGCATACATGGGAGGATCTCACAGCTCCTATAAAAGCCTCCTGTGGCTCCGGCTGACCAACACAGGTCAAGTGGAACAAATCCAAACAGCCAAAATGGTGAAATGGACAGACTTTGAGCGAGCAACCATCCAGGACATCTTCTCCAGGATCGACTATGGTGTCGTTGGTCCTGCTGCTCTTACCAGGTGACACTTTGCTCCTTACTTTAATTCTTTGGGTACTGTGATGGTAAATCTCCAGAAGTGAGACTTGTGGGTGTTTCCACGTGTGTCCTCAGGTGTCTGGTGGTCTACCCCTGGACTCAGAGGTACTTCGGTAGCTTTGGAAACCTCTACAATGCTGCTGCCATCACGTCCAACCCGAAGGTGGCCGCCCATGGAAAAGTGGTCCTGCAGGGTCTGGAGCGGGCTGTGAAGAACATGGACGACATCAAGGCCACATATGCAGAGCTGAGTGTGCTGCACTCTGATGAACTGCATGTGGACCCCGGAAACTTCAAGGTAACGTTATGAGGGATGACTGTGGTGTTATTATCCACACTGAGTGACATGAAGACCCTCTCCTCACGCATGCTGTGTTGTGTTGCAGCTCCTGGGTGACTGCCTGACCATCGTGATCGCTGCTCAGCTGGGTAAAGACTTCACAGCTGACGCCCAGGCAGCGTTTCAGAAGTTCCTCAACGTGGTGGTGTCCTCCCTGCAGAGACAGTACTACTGAGGAGCTCCAGCAGAGGACCTCACATGATCGGTTTTTGGTCTTTCACCATATCATAACAAATGGCTATAAATAAATACATTGTTTTAATCACCAGGCACTCTCTTCCTTGTCAGTTTTAGTTCACAGACCACATACATTGCATACTTACAGAGGGCTAACTTGCAAATTCAGGAGGGGATCATGTAGTTAATTCCCCCACTGTGTATAGGAGACAAGAAAGGGATAAAGTGTAATATAAATTAATGTGGGGGTTTCTTTTTTCAGATGGTTTGATCATGCTCTAAGATCAACAGAATGATTAATAAAATATGTTTTGCACTCTAGGAAAAACATCTGTTCAGTTTTTCTGGGTGAATTTGACCTCACATGATATGTTTTCGGTCATATCACAACAAATGCTATAAATAAATACATTATTTTAATCAACATGCAGTATATCCCTCTCTTCATTGATTTTCATTCTGTCCTCAAGTTAAACCAGTCACATGGTGTGAATTCTGTTTTCTGTGTCTCGTCCAACAATCAAAAGTTTGGTCATGAGCACCATTATTTGAAATGATAGTTGTTGGTTTTTTTTTCAAAGTCCTAAATATAAGAGGAATTGTGTTTGAAAAACAAAAATGAAAATACTGATTAGCACAAACACAGAGGTTTCATTGTAGTTTTTATTTAAAATTTAACAATGATAAAAGCCAAATGTAATTTCAATCATCCGCTTTTTCATTTTTAATCCCAATGCTGCTTTGATGTTGACTTCTTTAATTCAACAGAAATATGTTTGCGTGTGTGTTTTATCTCTTAGAGAGCTACTTTGAGTGTTTCTATGAATAATCTCTTGGGTACAAATACATATTGGAGTATAATAAAGTCAATATTTACACTATATGCTCTCTTCTACAAAGTTGGAGTAAAATATTTTATCTTTTCATGAAATGTATGTGACAGTACGAGTGTATACCTTCTCAAAACCTTATTGATCAAACATACCACCTTAAAAAAAAGAAGTTTTTAGTCGTTTGTCACGTTTTTGTTTACATGCTGAAGATTTTTGATAATTTTTTCAGTAACCATATATGGCTCACCTATTTTATATTTTTAAGCAATTTTCATCAGTCAAGTCTGTTTAGAAGAAAATGATAAATAGCTTTATTTATTTAATTTCTTTAGTTATATCTCACTGTATTAAACCCAAGAGAGGAAATTCCTTCCATAAGTGATGTTTTTTTCCCCTCAAGATGCTTGTTTTGTCTGTTATCGACCCTATTTGTAGGAGACAAAAGTTCATCAAGTTAATCAAGCTTCACAAACAAACTTGCAAAATCTAAATAATATTTCAGACAATCTTTTTTTTCACTGGTAAAACTATGTAGATTATTCCTACAGTTGTATTCCTGTGTTTTTATGCCATCTATTTGCAAATAACAAGACAGACTAGAAGGTTAATCATCACACTTTTAAAAAAGCCTTAAAATTTCAAAGAATATAACTAATCAATAGTTTCTGGAGTTCATATGTTGACATCATTTGTAGATGTTATGTTAATTGTTTTAACAGTACTCATGTAAAAGGGACAAAATGCATTACAACAGTCATAATGAACAGAATAGAATAGAAGAGAAGAGAAGAGAAGAGAAGAGAAGAGAAGAGAAGAGAAGAGAAGAGAAGAGAAGAGAAGAGAAGAGAAGAGAAGAGAAGAGAAGAGAAGAGAAGAGAAGAGAAATACTTTATTAATATGTTCCTGTAAATAGAAGAAGTCATTCAGATACGGATTATAAGCTCTTCTTGTACTTAATTATATATTTGTTTTTTTAATTATTTAAGATGTCACTCCATTTTGTGAGAAATATGTAAAAAAAACAACAACAATTGTTTAAAGTTGCTTGATATTAGTGTAACATTTTTGTGTGACATTGAGCAAAGCTGAACTTAAAGGATCCCATAAACAACCAGAACAAAGTTGTTGCATTTGATAATTTTTTTTATTGAGATTCACACTGACAGAGAGTCTCCCTGCAGCTCCATGCTGCTGTTTGCAGTTCACCTGTACTTCTCAGACAGGGCCAGAGCCACAGCAGCCAGGAACTTGTCGATGGAAATATGCACCTCAGGAGTGAACTCACTGGGGAACTGGATGGACAGGACCACCATCAGGTTGTGAGACAGGATCTGTGAAGAGAAAACAATTATTTAACATTTTTAGATTATTAAATAGAAAATAATGCATCCTTGTTGAATTTTCGAGTTTGTAAAGTTGGTTGTCGAATTGAAATGAGATCTACCTTGAAGTTTGCGGGGTCCACTCTGAGGGTGAAGGCATGCAGCTGACTCAGCTCCACCAGACCCGCACTCAGGTTGTCGATCTTGGACACAGCATCAGCAACTCCGGACATCACGGTGGCTCCGTGCTTCTTCACCGGGGCAGAGCCGGGGCTCAGGTCCTTCCAGTGGGAGAAGTAGGTCTTGGTCTGCGGGTACACCACCAGCATCCTGGAGGGGAAACACACCGATGGAAAAGGCGAGTTAGAAATGAGAGAATGAAGCACAGAGAGCATTTATCAGCCGTGGAATTGTATTTACCTGGACAGAGCATCAGCACCAATGTCCGCCGCTTTGGGCGCCACTTTGGTCCAGAAGGTTTTGACTGTGTCCTTGTCTTTAGCGCTGAGACTCATCTTGATCTCTTGGTTGATTGTTGGTTTGAAGTCGAGAAGCTGCGAGGGGTTTATATACACGTGCCAGTGGACGGGCACACCCTTCAGAGATAGGCTGCACCCCAAACCACCTGCTTTATCCGACATGAGATATAGGAACATGTGCAAGTTTAAATCCATATTTTACTATATATATCAGACTGGAAAAAATATATATACTTTGATGCATTTATCCCTGTTGACACTCTTGGATTTGAAAAACAATAAAAATGTATTCCGGTTCGATTTTAAACACGTTTTCACCGTTTGTTTGTTTCAACACAATAAAATAAAAAACCTGGAGTGAATCCTTCAATTAAATTAATAATAAAAAAAATATATATATATTTTTTTTAAATTGTCACCTTTAAGCAAAAACAGTCTATAATTAATTTCTCAAAGGTGCAAACTCTCCATTCAGCAGTCTTCAGAGTAATTTCTCCAAAAATGAGTAAAAAGATGTTCAACCACGGCGGGAAAAAATGTCGATCTACTTTCACAATGAGATTGTATCATTTTGTGCTGCAAGAAAAGTTAAAAAAAACAAACAAAAAATAACACGTTGACTTTCCGTTTTATATATTTGTTTTTGTTTTTGTTTTTGTTTTTGAGTGACGAACTTTTGTCAGACGCTGCGTCTAATTACTTTCTAATGATCAACAACTTATCGCTTCCTCAGGAAAATGATAATATTAGACGTTTTCATGTGTCTTTCAAATTAATTTTCAAGAGAACCGAAGCCAAACATCTCTACGTTTGTTCGGTCCTGTTTTGAGCATTTCTTCTCTTACATTTATTGTTCAAAGACAGAAATTCCAGGACAGTAAAAGGCTTGGTTCGAGAGACACCTTTCGTGTTTAAAATAATTTTAGCTATTAGAGGAAAATATCAGATTTTGGTCAGTTACGCTCTTTTCAAACAAGTTGTAGGAACCTCATATCCACATTCAAGTTTATGTCATTATATATACATATTTAATACCTAAGCACTCTACAGAGTTTGGTATAATATTTAAAGTGAAGATAAAACGTGAAACACATCGATTTCACTGAAAGTGACATTTAATTCTACTTTAATAAAATGTGTTAATAACGCATGGTGCGTTAAATAAATCTCTATAATCCTTTAAGATTTATTCTGTTTATTGTTTGTTTGAATGAGTTATGACAATGTGCAGTGAAAGTTTTCGGGGGGTTCCTCCAATTTTGCGCACCAAGGGCATCAGAAACTCTCACTGTTTTATGATGACAGATTATTCCTCCTGCAACAAGGATCATATCAAATGTACTCACACTGATACCTTTTACTTGTCTGTTTGTTGGGGTGTGAAATTGTTGTCAAACACTTGCACAATCTTTCTTTTGTTGTAATTGCGCGTTTTAATCAAATAGTGCAGCTACGGTCACATTCGTGTATTTTATATTTAAATAAATAATATAATAAACAACACCGATTTGTTAGCCAAGATCCTCTGCCTGCATATTATTGAAATAACAGATTGGGGATCAATATTCTCGTGGATTCTGATTAAAAATTGTGGCGAAATTAAATATTTGGAAACATTAATAATTAGGAATAATTTGCCGAGCAGTTTCGTGCAAAAACACTGTCTCAACTTGTCAAACATGCCCTGTCTCTGAAATAAAATGGATATGTGATTAATCGTGGATCCAACAACTCATTGAACAAGATTTCACCAGGTAGCAAGAGTCCCACACCTGAGAAAAGAGTCGGTTCATGACCGAGCCAATTTATTTCGTTGAACTGAAAAGACTTTGACTGCACTTAAAATGTCTCATCAAATCCAGAGATGTGCACTGCAATGCTTTAACGTTGTTGCCAGAAACGCCCTGAGCTGACCCTCACATCACTGTGCCTGATAAGAAGCGACCACGCTGCACTGATACCATTCAAACCAGAGTACCTACGCAACTCCACTTGTCATATCTCAGTGACATTTCACCAAGTCATGATTTGAGTTCAAGATAACAGCCTCATCCTGACCAGTGAAAACGTCTCACTGAGGATGATTGGACATTACAAGTCCCTTTGAAAGTCAACAAACTGTTGCGACTATTCACATGTAACTGTCTCTTGTAAATAAAATACTCAATACAAAGTGACATTGAAATATCACCAGAAATAAAAGCTTTTAGTTAATTTAATAGATTTTGTTGTGCTTTATTGTATTTATTCCTTTTTTTATTCGGGCGTGGCGTGGTGTGTGTGTGTGTGTGTGTGTGTGTGTGTGTGTGTGTGTGTGTGTGTGTGTGTGTGTGTGTGTGTGTGTGTGTGTGTGTGTGTGTGTGTGTGTGTGTGTGTGTGTGTGTGTGTGTGTGTGTGTGTGTGTGTGTGTGTGTGTGAATGTAATGAACGATATAAAGCGCTTTGGGACTGCTCACCCAGCTGCAAGGCGCCATAGAAGTGAAGTCAATTGACCATTTTCAGTTCGGCTGTCCTATAAGTCTCTCCAAGATATGTTTATATAATTGTTTTTGCAATCATGCAAGATATATTTCGTTTCCTCTTGAATTATTGGGGAAAAATGCATTTTGTGCAACTAGTCAGCATATTAACCGATACATTTCTATTCATTTGAGCATAATTTGCCGTGAACGTGTTGTGTCTGCAATTAAAGTTCCACGAGTATAGATATTCATTTATCTCTCTTTGCTACCGTGGACTGCCAATAAATAATTAAATGTGTTAAAGTGGGACGCCAAAACTGAAAAGAAAAGAAAAAATGATCAAATAAATAAATAAATACATACATACATACATACATACATACATACATACATACATACATACATACATACATACATACATACATACATACATACATACATACATACATACATACATACATACATAAAGAAAGAAATAACCCCCCCTAATAGGCTGAATTGATGATAATAGGAAATACAATTAAATCATTGCATGTGCTTCTATGTTTTGGTTTTTGAAATTAGTCACAACATTTATAATAATAGTCTCTACTGTTTCAACAGGTTCCTCCTGCACTTTCAGTGCTCGGACCCTGTTGAAACAGTACAAGAGCAGTATAGTCATATAATCAGGCCAAACATTTCACTGGGTGTTCAAGAATAATATTTTTCCCATTTTTCTCCACCATCTGTCATAATATGCACATGTGTTTCTTCATGATAATTTCTCATGTTAAACTCCGTGTTGTCCCACCTCCAGCTCCACCCGGCTGCATACATGGGAGGATCTCACAGCTCCTATAAAAGCCTCCTGTGGCTCCGGCTGACCAACACAGGTCAAGTGGAACAAATCCAAAGAGCCAAAATGGTGAAATGGACAGACTTTGAGCGAGCAACCATCCAGGACATCTTCTCCAGGATCGACTATGGTGTCGTTGGTCCTGCTGCTCTTACCAGGTGACACTTTGCTCCTTACTTTAATTCTTTGGGTACTGTGATGGTAAATCTCCAGAAGTGAGACTTGTGGGTGTTTCCACGTGTGTCCTCAGGTGTCTGGTGGTCTACCCCTGGACTCAGAGGTACTTCGGTAGCTTTGGAAACCTCTACAATGCTGCTGCCATCACGTCCAACCCGAAGGTGGCCGCCCATGGAAAAGTGGTCCTGCAGGGTCTGGAGCGGGCTGTGAAGAACATGGACGACATCAAGGCCACATATGCAGAGCTGAGTGTGCTGCACTCTGAGAAACTGAATGTGGACCCTGGAAACTTCAAGGTAACGTTATGAGGGATGACTGTGGTGTTATTATCCACACTGAGTGACATGAAGACCCTCTCCTCACGCGTGCTGTGTTGTGTTGCAGCTCCTGGGTGACTGCCTGACCATCGTGATCGCTGCTCAGCTGGGTAAAGACTTCACAGCTGACGCCCAGGCGGCGTTTCAGAAGTTCCTCAACGTGGCGGTGTCCTCCCTGCAGAGACAGTACTACTGAGGAGCTCCAGCAGAGGACCTCACATGATCTGTTTTCTTTGAACTCATCTGAAAATAAAACAATTAATTGATCAAACTGAAAGCATTGTAAACATGGCATTTGTTTATTTGTTTAATCACCAATGTATCATGACGTGTGAATTTTAAATCTTAAATAAACAACATCATTTAAATCATTTTAAACAATCGATTCACTAACACAGCATAAAAATGAGAGGACACATTTGTAAAACCCTACTTTTGAACAAAATGCCTCCGAAATCAAATTGCCGAATAAACATAATTTATGCTCTAAAACTGGAGTAAACCAGAGCAGAAAGTGGCCCACCACAGACCACAGGGTTTATTCTGGCCTTTCGGATTAGAAACTTCCAAATTCCATTAAACCCAGGAAACTTCACTTGGTCTTTAAAATGAATAACTTTGTTTGTTTTAAACTCATTCACTGGAAATCATATCACAATAGTGGATTTATCAATACACTGAGAACCAACCTGAGACATAATTGATGCCACAGTCAAAGTGAGTAAAGATATATCTTTACTAACTGACACGGAGAAGCAAATAAGTGAGGATGAATATGAATGACGAAGACTAGACGGCAGGGTTTTTGCAGCGTTTCATAGAGGATCATCAAAATTGTATTTTAAAATTGTACTCCAGCCCCTTTGCACCAAAATGCATTGTGTTTGTGTTTAATCAAGTAATATTAAACCCATTTGTTTTTTTTGTTGTTTTTGTTTTTGTTTTTGTTTTCCAAAGCAGGATTGGAGAATTCTGTAAAATAGACCAGCAACATATACTTTTGGCAGAAGTGGAAATTGTAAAGGAAATTTGTGAAAGTACAGTTTCACAGTTTGTTTTGTTGCAATCCTCACAAGTAAAAGTATACTATTGATTTTAGAAACTGCTTAAACCATCAGTTAATTTATAACCATATTTCAATTGCACACCCAATAGAAGTAATTTGACCAAATTCATTTGAAGCACATTTCGCTGACCAGCAATCGAATCTTTGAAATGACATGGACATGTTTCAGAAATAATTAACAAAAACAACTAGTCACAACCATATTCAGTGTAATTTATGAGTAAAAAGTAGATTACATGGTGTACATTATACATTGTGAAATTCATTATTTTAAAGCTAATAAAGAGTAAAACAAACCAAAGCAAGTTTATCTTTTAGGAAAATTAAGTTATTAACCTTTAAATTCAAATTGTATGTGATGGACCTGCTTATCTAATGGAGAGAAGATTGAAGCGCTGAAGGTTCAAAAGAATACATAGACAGAACATATATTTAGATCTATTAAAGAAATAGATTAAAATACTTTATTTGCTTAAACTCCCTTTATTGACACAAAGTAAGCCAGACAACAAGTAGGCTCTACTAAATGCGGGTGTATTACACAATGTATTGACTGTTTAACTTTTTGTGGTCTCCATTTATTTAAGTCAAATATATGTTTATTTTCAAAACTACATATTTAACAACATTTCCAGTTTCAAGTTTGACGAGATTGGATAGTCGTACCTCACAAAACAAGTCACAAACAACCAGAACAAAGTCATTGCATTTGATAATTTTTTTTATTGAGATTCACACTGACAGAGAGTCTCCCTGTAGCTCCATGCTGCTGTTTGCAGTTCATCTGTACTTCTCAGACAGGGCCAGAGCCACAGCAGCCAGGAACTTGTCGATGGAAATGTGCACCTCAGGAGTGAACTCACTGGGGAACTGGATGGACAGGACCACCATCAGGTTGTGAGACAGGATCTGTGAAGAGAGAATAATTACTACATTTAACACTTTTTCGAAATAGCAATAATAACAATCATCATCATCATGCATCCTTGTTGATTTGTCTAGTTTTTAAAGTCAGTTGTTGTACCTTGAAGTTTGCGGGGTCCACTCTGAGGGTGAAGGCATGCAGCTGACTCAGCTCCACCAGACCCGCACTCAGGTTGTCGATCTTGGACACAGCATCAGCAACTCCGGACATCACGGTGGCTCCGTGCTTCTTCACCGGGGCAGAGCCGGGGCTCAGGTCCTTCCAGTGGGAGAAGTAGGTCTTGGTCTGCGGGTACACCACCAGCATCCTGGAGGGGAAACACACCGATGGAAAAGGCGAGTTAGAAATGAGAGAATGAAGCACAGAGAGCATTTATCAGCCGTGGAGTTGTATTTACCTGGACAGAGCATCAGCACCAATGTCCGCCGCTTTGGGCGCCACTTTGGTCCAGAAGGTTTTGACTGTGTCCTTGTCTTTAGCGCTGAGACTCATCTTGATCTCTTGGTTGCACCGAGAAGCCGTCAGGGGTTTTTATACACGCGACAGTGGACGGGCACACCCGGGACAACCCCTGCACTGTGCTTCACGTGCGTTTGGATGCGATCCAAAAGATGTGATCATAACGTGAGAACCAGATATCCTTCAGTTTATGTGTATTACATGTATAATGTTCAAACAAATATATAAGACCAAAAATAAAGCATATATAATTTTAAGTGTGATGAAAAAATGCAGATCAATAAGTAAAAAAATGTTTTAAAAGAAATCACAATATTAGTACATAAGCCTAGAAATAACCAAGATTGACTGGCACAACATTTCACCTAAAATACTACTTAGTTATGGCATTATGAGTATCTATAAATTTGATTATGATTCGGATCAGCACTAATAGTAAATGATTCCATGGATTGTTATGAAACAAGTTGTGTTTTCTCGTAAGTTATTACGATTGCATGTACAATTTAACTCTTGACTTTACAAACTTGAAACTTAGAATTCAAACGCCAGCAACCAACATACTTGACGCTATGATAATTGATCATTCATTGAAATATGTTCAAATATTAAACTCCCCCGCCCCTCTCTCTGACTGTTACAGACTATCACTTTGAAATTTTAAATACAACGACTTGCAGCTCCAGGCTGCTGTGTGAAGTTAAACCTTTTTATCATAAACACCCTCCTGAGATGACCAGAAGGTAGAGGTGGGTCTCCCCCATATCTATACAACAGATAAGAACCGACCGGGCTGCACTGATACCATTCAAAGGGGTGTACTACCTACGTAAGTCCAGTTTCAGATATCTTTGTCATTTTGATGAGTCATTTTGCCGGTTCAGGATATACCTAAAATGCAATTTATGCCAAAAAAAATTACTAAATCTTAGAAGGAAAGAATCTCTGAATTAAGAAGGAATTATTAAAATGTATTTTTAAAAGGAAAAAGATTTCATCTGAAGCTGATCGCAAATGTCAACAAATCAAATCTTTGTGAAATAACTAAATAAATAACTAAATAAATAAATAACCAACTAAATAAATAAATAAATAAATAAATAAATAAATAAATAAATAAATAAATAAATAAATAAATAAATAAATAAATAAATAAATAAATAAATAAATAAATTAGTCTTTCACATCACAGAAAAATCTAATAATAAGATTAATCAAATTCGCAATTACTTAAGCATCTTGAATTTTCAGCCTGCCTTTTATGTTTTCATGCATTTTTCAGTTGCAGTAGTTTAACCTAAAAACCAACCTATTTCATGTTCTGCAAGAGCTGTAATGTGACATATAAATGAACAACATCGAGTGGTAAGTAAAAATACTTTGAGCGTCTGCTGAAAAATTGTTGCTGGAAATTAATAAAAAAGAAGAGAAAATATGTTCACAAACAGTAATCTAAATGTTCATGTGTTTCTGATCACTAAAATGTTAGAGAATTACATTCTCGGTTTTCTTTTACTTGAAATATGTCCTTTGGCCAACAGTTGTCCCACCTCCAGCTCCACCCGGCTGCATACATGGGAGGATCTCACAGCTCCTATAAAAGCCTCCTGTGGCTCCGGCTGACCAACACAGGTCAAGTGGAACAAATCCAAAGAGCCAAAATGGTGAAATGGACAGACTTTGAGCGAGCAACCATCCAGGACATCTTCTCCAGGATCGACTATGGTGTCGTTGGTCCTGCTGCTCTTACCAGGTGACACTTTGCTCCTTACTTTAATTCTTTGGGTACTGTGATGGTAAATCTCCAGAAGTGAGACTTGTAGGTGTTTCCACGTGTGTCCTCAGGTGTCTGGTGGTCTACCCCTGGACTCAGAGGTACTTCGGTAGCTTTGGAAACCTCTACAATGCTGCTGCCATCACGTCCAACCCGAAAGTGGCCGCCCATGGAAAAGTGGTCCTGCAGGGTCTGGAGCAGGCTGTGAAGAACATGGACGACATCAAGGCCACATATGCAGAGCTGAGTGTGCTGCACTCTGATGAACTGCATGTGGACCCCGGAAACTTCAAGGTAACGTTATGAGGGATGACTGTGGTGTTATTATCCACACTGAGTGACATGAAGACCCTCTCCTCACGCATGCTGTGTTGTGTTGCAGCTCCTGGGTGACTGCCTGACCATCGTGATCGCTGCTCAGCTGGGTAAAGACTTCACAGCTGACGCCCAGGCGGCGTTTCAGAAGTTCCTCAACGTGGTGGTGTCCTCCCTGCAGAGACAGTACTACTGAGGAGCTCCAGCAGAGGACCTCACATGCAGTTTTCTTTCACTTCATCCAAAAGTTTGCACTTTTTTCAACAAAACTGCAAGCATCAAATATATTGTTTCTTATTCTTTGATTGTTGAAGGTATATGAGAATAATGCAAAATTTTAAGATGTGATTTTTTGCCTTTGTGTCTCATTTTTTACCTCTACAGTAAAATTTTACTCTTAGTTGAAATTTGCACCAAGTTTGAATCAAACAACGTAGACTGATCATTTCTGAAGAATCTAATAGTAACGTGCAACTCCAGAGGCATCGTATGCAAAGTAGCCAACTGTCATGACCCCAAACACCAAGGAGGACCCCAAAGACATCAAACCGTAGTCAGAATGTGCTGCTACCCATTACTTACTTAGACTCTGCAACACAGATGTCAATGTCAAGGTGAGAGTGAACGCCCTGAACATGCAGATCATGTTATCACTCTGGAACTAAAAGCTGTACACTCGTTTTTTATGTCGTGAAGCTCATGCCGCTGACATACCTCCTCTAATAAGTGACCCTTTAGATTCTTTCATCTCCTTTACCCACTTGTGAACGTCCCTTGTTTTTTTCATTCTATCGCTTCTTATTTGAACGCTGGACTGTGCTCCAGCATGTAATGAGGCTTCTATGCTTGATATAAGTCAATGGCACAGTTAACCAACAGGTAGTAACACAATAAATCTCAATCTATTACAAGCACACAATAAAAGATTATAAAAAACCAACAAAAGCAGTGCGAATGATTTAATGGTGTTTTAATCCTGAAATGGCAAAGATGTTGATTATTTACTAGTTTTCAACTTTTATTCATTTCCCAATTACATTTTATTAGTTTTAGATGCATGTGTATATGTAGTTTTGAGTTACATTTTAAAACCAAAGCTCATTATAACTGCTGTAATTCCAATTTTCCTGGAATTCGAATGTTTAGACAAAAGTCTCATAGACTTTATGAAGGAGAGCTGCTTCCGACCTCTCAAACTGGAAGTCACATTAAAGATTATGTTAAAAACTCACATTAAAAACTACAACGGGCACTTGGTAGAGTGCATGATAGCCATTAGCTCGTAACGATGCTAAGTCGGTAGCACAGGCAGCTGCATCACTGTGTGAAACACTGACAGGGAGCGTCTCCATGGCATCAGACACTGATCTTCTTTGATGACAAATCATCCCTGAAAAATTCATGCAGTTCGGGTGTGTACTTTCTTGGCCAACTTCGTTGGCGAAGGTCATTATTATTATGACACAACCGGTTTTCAGGTCACATCAGCACTTCCGCCACCTCAAGAGTGTGAATATCATCAATGTCGACTTGAAGCCTGCAAACCTGATGTTGGTGGACCAGAGACTGGAGCCAGACCGAGTCAAGGTCATTGGTGCACAAATTGTCAACTGCCAGTTGTATCCAGACTCCTTACAGGTAAGTTACTGCTCTGGTAGTGGTGAACTAATCATGTGCATACCAACATGAACTTTCAGATCTCTGTCAGGTTTTCATAGTCGTTGAAGTTGTTGTGGTTCTGATGTTGAGTAAGTTGGATATAAAGTCAAACATGTGGAGATAGTCCAAGGAGTATATAAAAATATATTAATTGTTGTTTGATCTGATTTGCTGTTTGGTCCCTCGGCTGCATTGTTGTATATCTGTACCAGGGAGCATTACTTTTCCCTGGCTTGTCCCTACAAAATGGTAATTTTGAACAACTTTGTTTTCTTTTGTTTTTTCTTTTTTTTTTAACTTATCATTGTACATAGCTTATGAGACGGCAGACAAACCAATGTGGACTTCTCCTGTAATGTTCTACTGTATTTCTAGCTGACATACAGTACCTCATGCAGACTCAGGGCCAGCCACCAGACACACTGCTGGACATGGGAAAGGTTACTGGCCATTATTTCTTGAAGGACAGCAGTTCTAACTGATGGGGGCTCAAGGTATGTCTCATTTCCAGCCCCATGATTAATCTTCTACATGATATTTTCGCTGCTTATTTCTGACATTGCATACATTGCTTTATTTAGTCTGTTTGCTGTCTGTTCACAACCTCAAAGAATACTTTATTTCAACTATTATTCAACTATTATTTAGTCCCCCGGAGATTAATTTTTTGATTATTTGAAGTATGAGTGGGATATTACTTAGTTATATAAATTATTTCTGTATTCAGATGAGAGAAACTTATGATAAGTGTCATATATGTATGGAAATCAAAATAAGTTCATCCTGCCTTTTTTTTTAATGGTTTAAATGATAGATAACTTCTGAAAGCACTTTCAAGCTAAATTAATCCCAATATGAAAACAAAAGTTTAATATTTACAATACCCTACATATATCTTCAAGGTTACCACCATTGCTTTATTGCTTCTTTTTTTTTTGGCTTTCATTCTTGTTTTTGTTTAGTTTTTTGTTTGTTTTTTTACACTTTTACGAACGAGAGGAGTTCAATGCACCACACAAACAACAGCGACCGATGAGTTGCAAATAACATTTAATTGAACGTGAGAGCGATGAGTCCTGCTGTCCACCCTCTCCGTACTCCACGTGCAGCACTTCATCGGTACTTCTCGGCCAGGGCGCGAGCCAGGGCGGCCAGGAACTTGTCCATGGACACGTGCACCTCGGGGCTGAAGTCCCCGGGGTACTGGATGGCCATGACCACCATGATGTTGTGAGCCAGAATCTGACGAGAACATTTCAAACACCTCAGAGAGCCGTGCACACAGGGAAGGTCATTTGACGATTTAAAACGTGAACGCTCTTTTTTCGCTCAATGAGCGAATATTGGAAATTCAATTACGCCCGGTTGACGTCTGTCCAAATTAAATTAAATTAAATTAAATTAAATTAAATTAAATTAAATTAAATTAAATTAAATTAAATTAAATTAAATTAAATTAAATTAAATTAAATTAAATTAAATTAAATTAAATTAAATTAAATTAAATTAAATTAAATTAAATTAAATTAAATTAAATTAAATTAAGGGTGATATTCAGTACCTTGAAGTTGGCAGGATCCACTCTCAGGGTGAAGGCGTGCAGCTCACTGAGGTTCAGCAGACCTCCAGTCAGGTCGTCGATCTTGGACACAGCTTCAGCAACTCCGTTCATCACGGCGCCTCCGTGCTTCTTCACCGGGGCAGAGCCGAGGCTCATGTCCTTCCAGTGGGAGAAGTAGGTCTTGGTCTGCGGGTACACCACCAGCATCCTGGAAGGAGGAGGGAAAGAAAAAGAAAAAAAGAGTGAATAAGTCCAAGAGAAGCAACAAGGAGAACCAAACATCTCAGCTTTGGACTCATATTCACCTGCCGAGAGCATCAGCTCCAATGTCCCCGGCTTTGGGGGCAACTTTCCCCCAGAAAGCCTTGACTGCATCCTTGTCCTTAGCAGTGAGACTCATCTTGACTGTTTTTTGTAAGCTCAATGTACAAACGGTGGGGCTTTTTATACATGAACCAGGGCATGGGCACACCCGAGCCTCCGAGATAGGCTGGGCGATTCTGGATGGACTCCAAAGGACGTGATGCGGCTTCAACAGATAAACAAATTTAACAGCGACTTTGAAAGCATCAAAGAATCAAAAGGAGATTCCAAGTCTCTCATTATGCAAACTTCAAGCTGCATGGCTAAAGGTGTTGAATATTAATTTTCACACTCCTTGAAATCTTCAGCAGACACAATATTCCAGCTCCAGACAGTTACATATCAATAAAGTGCTCATCCTGAAACTGAAAACATGAATTAAAAGAAAAGAAAATTCTGTATCAGTAAGAACACAGTTTTATCTGTTCAAAGTGTGCAATACAAATCGAACCACATTTTAAAACAACTTATAAAATGCTTTACTTTGGACCAAATCTAATCTTTTTTTAAGTCATACTGTCAAATGTATTCATCAAAACCAATAGGTTGGACTGTGGCTGAATGCACATCACTTTTGATTAAAGAATTTACTTTTTTGTTGTAAAGAAGAAAAAAAAAAGGCCTAAAAAATAAAGAAAATGTAAATAAAAGATTAGATAATTATAAATACCTAAAATCATAATACATTTTGCTGATCTTTTTAAACATCCTTCATATTACCCATGTTTTTTGTTTTTCTCATTTTGAATTTGTTTTATTGTATAGTATGCCTATTTTATTTATTTTATACAAATGTGTGAACCGTGCACATTTACATCTTATGTATACTTTGGTCCACTGTGGTGTCGTTACATGTGCTTTTTAAATTAATTTGGATTGGATGAATACAATATTGCCTAAATATTATATGATGTAATATCTGACAGTCAATGCCTATTTGAAATATAAGCACTTGAATTAAGTATTAGTTATCATTTGATTTCAGTATTAGGACTGAGGGCATTCGAGGTGACTCCAGTTTGCAGCACATGGTGTGTAATTGAAGGCTTATCTAAAGTTAAAGGGGTGGAGTGGGTGGAGATAATGTAGTGCAGCAGAGGACCTTCTGACTGCAGGGCTGTTCTGTTAACTGCTCTGTGTTTTCAGCACTTATGGCTGTTTGATCTGAGTTCATACAGCCATTTCTCAGCTTTATTGGACCTTACAGCAACTGGAGCCGTTTTAAAAAAAAATGTTTTTACATATCTGTTATTCAAGCTAATCTAAACACCTTCAGGTTAAATTCACTGGACCTGCTTTGCTTTGTTTTTATTAAGCTTTTTTTTTCATGCAGCAATCATTACTTTAACTGTACAAAATGCCTTTCTCAGTTCCTTCAATGTGTTTTCCTTCCAAGTCAGCGGACACCGTGAGTCCATGGAAATTCAAATATCATTTGATTATTAGTTGATTTTTTTCAGCCACTTTATCTGAAAGACTGTGAGACCACCTCTAGTGAAAACATCCTGTCTGTGGTCCTGCTGTGTGTGTGTGTGTGTGTGTGTGTGTGTGTGTGTGTGTGTGTGTGTGTGTGTGTGTGTGTGTGTGTGTGTGTGTGTGTGTGTGTGTGTGTGTGTGTGTGTGTGTGTGTGTGTGTGTGTGTGTGTCTTCGCACATGATTAACTGGGATAGCAACACTGAATTGGACAAAGCAGCAGAACATAGATTAATAGGCCTGTTCTTTCTTTGATAATGGTTGCAATTAGCAGTCATTCCAGTAAATCTTTGTCCAATAAATCTTATGATTATATGTTTTATAGTTTCCTGAAAGTGTCTAAATACACCCAGAATTGACTTAATGTTGAAACCATCTGGTTCACAGTTTGGTTCCCAATGGATTTATTCTTTTAACAGAAAATAAAATGCTTTATATCTTGCTTATAAAAAATATCCAATGGATAGAGTTAATTTACTTTACTGTTTGTGTGAGAAATTTGTGAGAAAAGGCGGCCTGCAGAGGGCAGTTCCAGTCCACATGAAGACAGTCAGATCGTGTGGCTGTACAGTCCCTCATGTTTCAGCACGGCCCTGCAGTCGATGATAAAATCCTCCTTCTCCCACCAGCTCATCTGATTTGTATTTTTTGTTCATGTCTGGTGCAGAAAATGTGCTGTTTGCACTCATGTTAGTGTTTGTTTGTTTTTCTCTCGCTCTCTCATCAGTTCATCCTTTCATATTGTTCTTATTTGACCCATTTTTATTTAACCAAGAAAAATCAAATTGTATTTTTGTCCCCCTCTCAAATTCTTGACACTTCTCAATAAATCAATGTTCTCTGTGTTCATCCTCAACCATGTAAGGTTTACGTGTGGCTTTTAAGAGGGCTGCTAAACTAGATCAGGATATCATTGCTGGTTAGTTAACAGACATTATCTAAATCCTCCACATGCCAATGAACTCAAATCTGAGTAGATCTGAGCTCCACTCTATTAGATCTTTTATTTTATGAAACGTGACAAGGATCTCTCCACAAAAATACCACAATATGTTTAACGGTTTAACTGCATTCAAAACGAAATATAAATGCATTTTAAACCACATTGTTCACACACAAAGTTCTAAGCACACACTGCTTAGAACTTTGCTATAAATATACACCATTCTTTTGACATACTCCAATACAAATCTAACTGAGAAAAATTCAGGAAAAGAAAAAAATAGCTACCAGGAAGATGACTACAAAACCAAAACATGTACACGAGTAAATGTATAAATAGTCTATCAAATCTTCCAAACATTTCACTCAATAGAGATAATCGTCACTTCAGAAATGTTCATTATAGTCCCATAAAGACAGTTTTAGTGGAGTACATTTCCATTTAGATGTACTGAACCAATTTTAATACATTTAAAACAGTCACTGAGAAGAAAATGAGTTACTATGCTGTAAAAACCGCCAGTAACATTAAAGCAAATGATGCATAAAAAAAGGAATGCTACAATATTATGCTTTTTCAAAATGTTTGTGCTTGTAGTCTATTTTTTAACAGCATGTACAAAATACTGACAGACTGACAGACTTCTAATATAACTTGCTTTCATTTAGTTGTTCAGCTGTATTGACTTCTCATCTCCTCAACCACCACAGGAAGAAACATCTGCCAGATTTCTGGGACCTGGAGGTTCATGGAGGTATTCAGTTTGCAGGCGACAGCAGTGGAGATGCGATCTGCCAACAGCTGTCTTCAACAGTTTATGTTTACTCTGAGGAGAACTGCTCCGGTCATTATTTCCTCCCTCACATAAAAAAAAATAAAAAACTTTGTTCGTAATAACGCTGTGATAAGCAGGTGACACATTCATGTCTTGTGATCATGTATAATATATCTGTACCTATCGTGGGATCAATAAAGTATTATCAAACATAAATCCTAACATAAATGGACAAAACGACACCTAAATTATAAAAATTTGAATTAGTTTGCTCTTTCTGCATTTTGAAGTTTTTTAGAGGCTGGTTATGCCATCGGTTCATTATGTGAATATATAAGCATGAAATGGTCCAATAATTTATTTGATGCTTTTAACTCAAGAAACAAGCTCACTTAAATATTGTACGACATTATTAGATTCATTTGCACAAAGTCCAGTTTGGGTTATTTATTAAATATAATGATAATTGCATTACATATGTTTTATTGGCTACAGGCTATTGAGTTTTATATCTTTCTCAAAGCAGTTTAATCCATTCAGGAAAAGGTTAAAGATCTACAATAAAGTGTCATTGCTTTATTAAATGGTTGAGTTTTAAATACTTTAGTAACTTTTTAAAATGGAATAACCAAAACCAACGTGTGGCAATTACACATAATAGAAACACATATTTCACAATATGTGGCTTAATATACTTTAACAGTGGCATTGCAGCATATAAACACATAAAAACGTGCTTTAGCTGACTTATTCGAAGGGTTACAAAATAGGCATTAGTATAAAGCAGTATAAGTGAATGCTACAATCCATATTTGCTAAAAGGTACACAGATTAATGGAGGCACTGCAAATATCCCTTGATTTACTGACCCAATGTTAGTGGTTATACATTTTGTATAAATGATTAGTATTCTTATTTATCTTAAAGGGAGCTTAAGAGATTTCGAAGAAGCAAATTGACAGAAAACGACATTGCTGACGGGAAGAGTGACGTGTTGAGCAGGAGTGCTGGAGGTGCAGCACCACCATCTGACGGACAACAGCGGGGTTGCACATCTACGATTCCGAAAATCAGTCTTTATTATGTCTATGCATTGGGCGATACAGGCACATGCTTAGAGCGCTTTGGCCTCCAGGGGGCGCCACGAAACCGGGAAAAATACATCACCGCCATTAAAAGAATTACATTATAATTTTTTATTCTTAAAATGGGAAAGCTCACTTTGATTAAAATGTAAAAGCAATGCCGATTAATATAACCACAAATGACAATCCCAAAAAGTCTAACTGCAGTTTACTAGTGATAGTTGTCGCTAATCTAATGTGCATATAAGAAAGAAAAAATACAATGTATGTCACCTATTAATACAAGAAAACATGTATCTAAGGGTTTTTCTATCTTTTTTCTTTTTTTTAAGGAATCATAATTCTTATATGATAGCTGCAACACTCCTTCTCTCTCTTCAGATGCACTTTTGACCAATTTAAATCCAGCTTCTGCAAATGATGGACCCTCGACAGAAATCACAACTTCAGCAACCTTTACTACCAAAAGAGCCGTTAATGTCACTTTCCACTGATCCCAATAAATCTACAGCTGCAAAACATATTTAACCTCTAAGATGAGGTTCAAGTGGCTCATAATGTTTAAGTAAGAAAAAACAAAAACAAAAACTGTATCTTACAGTGTATTGTACACATCTTACATGATTAAACAGTTTCACCCTCTTTTTTTAGGCAACTTTTTTTTTAGACAATTTTGACATTTTAGGAGTATTAACTATAATATAAGGCTTTCTTTGCATATTTTTACAATTTGTTTTTCACTTATTTGCAGGATTTTTTGTTTTGGTGTAAGTTTGTAAGGGTATTTGTTTAGAATGTATTAAGCATGCACATTAGGTGACATGGTATCTTAGGAATTAAGGACAATCGTTGAAAGAATCCTATTCAATTTCTTTTTTCATGGACAATATCATGGAAGCTATAAGCTACAATATCATGCCATAATGTTGTTGAGATGATAAAACTCAAATAAAAATAAAGGGAAAATAACAAATTCAATACATTTCTCTGCAATATCAAGTAACAGCTGTACATTGAAGACAAGAAATAGATAAAAGAAAATCCCGAAACACCGAGACACTAACATAATGGAAATATTTCTTATAGGCTTCTGCCCTGCATCTGGTCACTATAGGTCATATAATTAGAGCCCTGAACTGATGACAGATATTCTTTGATATTTTCACAATTTTAGGTGACTTTATGACTCATAAATTACTCTTGTACTTGCAGAGCTCGCATTGAAACAAATCCACTTTTTTTTTCGTGCAGTATATGAATACTGCATGTTGAAATGAAGCTCTTCTCATGTGGAACAAGTTCAGTTTCACACAGTTTACAAAGAATAGGCTTAAATCTTTCCTGTTTCATAAGGTTTACAGTAAGGCTGGTTCAGGCAACACTGGACCATTAAGAGAAGCGTCACTGGCCACTGTCCATACATTCATATTTCACCATTACAAGTCACTAACCTTCAGTCTCTCTCATGATCCGAGCGTCCTGTTTCCATCAAGTCTGCAGCGAGTGATGACGAGCTGCTTTCTCATGTCCGTCCATGTGTTTGTCTGTTGTTCTTTTCATCTGTCCTCTCCTTTCTCTCTTTTTCCATCCCAGGGGTGTGCAACCTGTAGCTCTTACTGGCTCCAAACCAAATGAAACACTTGATCTTATTTTTGCCTTATTGACACATCACAGTCATTTTCAAAATGACTTTTATCTCTTAGATAGAAATAAATAAAATGGGATGAATCCTAAAATAACTGGAATTTTAAAAAGAGAACAAAGGTTAAAAATCGAAAAGGTAATGCTGCTTAGAAAACAAATAAAATGGCAAAAATGTCCTTGTTCTTGTGGCAATATGACTATAAATCATTCGTGTAAATAGTATTTGCTGTGTTTGGTTTAATTTCATCCCTTCTGTGCTTATATTAGTCAATTTTTGTCTTGTGTTATTTGATATTGTGGAGCAAAACAATTTCCTTCTGGGTGGAATCAAGTATTTCTATTCTATTCTATTCTGTTCTAATCTAGTCTATTCTGTTCTATCCTATTCTATTCTAAAATGTATTATGAAAGTGCTGAAATTAGAAACAAAAGCAGCTGAAACTATAATAAAAAGTTTAGCATCATAAATTGTAATCAAAACGTCACAAAAGCAACCGTTTTCAACTTGTTTAGAAACTTCTGTCTGGAAGTTGTAAACGTGTTTTGCAGCTCCAGGTCAATTTGTTTTGAAGAAAAATCACACAAAAAATTTCTCTTTTGGTCATGAATATTGCAGATCTTTAAAACCAGAACAGCAGAAACTCGTCTCCTGCACAGGTTTCTTACTTAAAACGGAGCGTATTGAAATATGTGCTGGAACAACTTGCGCTCGATTTATATGACCATGGCGAGTGTCAAAAACACATTATCTCAAACTCTAAAAAGTGAAACCAAACAAGACACAAGGCACCACTAAGAAAAAAGGAGAAACAGAAACCAAAAGCTGAGTTTTCGTTTGCATTTATTGGTCATGGTGCAGGATGAGGTTCGGTCATCTTGTCTCCCTGGAGCTCCACGCTGCTGTTTGCGCTTTATCGGTACTTCTCGGCCAGGGCGCGAGCCAAGGCGGCCAGGAACTTGTCCATGGCCACGTGCACCTCGGGGGTGAAGTCGACGGGGAACATAATAGCCATGACCACCATGATGTTGTGAGAGGCGATCTGCAGAGAATCACACAGAGACATTGAGATGACTTCCACCATGTCAGTTTCCCTGCAACACGCAACACGTGCGTAAAAAGTTTTCTGCGTAAAAAAGCGGAGTTGCAAGTCTGGACGCGTCCCGTTTCGTTTGCGTACCTTGAAGTTGGCAGGATCCACTCGCAGAGTGAAGGCGTGCAGCTCACTGAGGTTCAGCAGACCTCCGGTCAGATCGTCGATTTTCGTCACGGCATCGGCCACTCCGGACATCACGGTCACTCCGTGCTTCTTGATGGCGGCAGAGCCGGGGCTCAGGTCATTCCAGTGGGAGAAGTAGGTCTTGGTCTGGGGGTACACCGCCACCATCCTGCAGAGGGGGGGGGGGGTAATGTAAATGAGAAGGCCAAATAAAATAAAAACCAGAATTTGCAGCGGGGTGCATGTAAGGATGGGGGTAGTTACCTGGACAGAGCATCTCTGCCAATGTCCGGGGCGTGGGTGGAAATCTTAGCCCAAAAGGCCCTGACGGTGGCCTTGTCCTTGGCAGTGAGAGAAGTCATCTTGTTTCAGCTTTGACTTGGAGCCGCACGGTGAGCCCTTTTATGTCCGCAACAAAGCAAGTGCACACCCACTGCAGCCCCCCAAGCAATGGGCGTGGTACGTGCACAATCGCAATGGGTGAGATTAGGAAGTTATGACAGTCCAGAAAACGTCACCCATCACACATTTTTATTAAATCTATCATTGTTATATATGTCATCATTATGCCACTGTTGAGCAAAGAAAGAAAGCAAAAAAAAAAAAAAAAAAAAACAATCGAAGAGGGCTTTTCTAAAACGTCACTTAATATAAAATTAAAGGTCTGCCTGAATACATAACCCTGCGAGATGATTACCCATATTCAAATTATACATGTGAATCAACATAATACCAATCTGAAACTCTTTTCCTACAAGCTGATGGTAATTAGGGTAAATGTTTGGACTGACTGGGATGTTTAATATCAGTGAAGATGCTCAGGTGAAGCTACTTTAGTTATAGAAAGCAAAACAATCATTACAAATAATATCAAACTACCATTATTGTCTGTCGCAGAAGAATTGGTGTTGTTACGATAAATTGCCAGTTAATAAAGCAACATTGCTGTCACTTGAACCATCTCCAGTCTTATATTA
Source organism: Blennius ocellaris (assembly GCF_963422515.1). Taxonomy (NCBI): domain Eukaryota; kingdom Metazoa; phylum Chordata; class Actinopteri; order Blenniiformes; family Blenniidae; genus Blennius; species Blennius ocellaris. The sequence continues at coordinate 12,690,388 of NC_137665.1, read as the reverse complement.
TTGAAAAATGGTGTAAGTGATCAAAACTCGTGTCTGTTCTTATATATTATTTAGTTTATCTGGAATGTTTTGCATTTCAAACATTTTTAATTTTTTTTTTACATAAGTATCACATTTCTTCAGTTACGTTTAACTGTTTTGTTTTGTCACGTACAAAAAAAAGTGTGGATTGTTACTATATTCTTTTTTTTTTTGGGGGGGGGGGGGGGGGCAAAACAACAACACAAATGATGAGTGTATGATGATAACAGCCTCAGCTGCGACACAATTACACAACATGCATCAGAGGGCGTCAGCAGTGTGGAGGATGATGTGTTATTGCCAGATAACAATACCACTCATAGACTCGACTTACACTACATCATATAGGAAGTCTCTGGGGTCCACCTGCAGTTTCCTAGAGGAGCAGCACGCTCCTGTCTGCAGAATTTGCATCGATTTTTGTCAATGTTTTATCGACGCCTGAAGACACGGGAGGGAAGATAAAAGTCGGAGGATGTGGTATCAGAGGCAGGATCATTTCATGGTCAGTTTTGGAGAAGATCTGCTAAAATCTATTAATTTCCCAATGTTTCAATAACAGAAGTGATTTTCTTTTCGTATTTTCCGACCTCCTCGTTCTGCAGAGGTTTCTACTACGACATCACTGACAACTGCTGCTATTATTTGGAAGGTCAATTCAACAGGGCAGTTCAAATAAACAATAAACTTTCTATTATACATTTCAAGAGCAGGAGCTTTTATTCAAACTTCAGTGAAATCAAACAGCATCAAGGACAGTACAAACAACCATTCAGGATTATTCCCATCTCTGAAACGTGGATCAGGACTGAGAAAGGAGCTGACTTTGAACTGGATTTATAAGAGTGTAACGACTTAAACAGAGAGGGGAAGGCTGTGTGAGGGGTAGCTGTGTATGTTGACATAAACCTGAAATATAAAGTGGTGGGGGGAAAATGGCAACAGCAACGAAGGAGGCATTTGAATAACCATCAACCAGTTTTCATAATATAAAACAGCTGCAACAGGAGAACGGAATGGATTATGGGACAACAATTTCAAAGAGTGAAGACAGAAGAGACAATAAATGCATTTCGAGAAGATCTGTGCAAACAGAACTGGCAGTCAGTATTGAGTGAAGATAGCTTTGACAAAACATATGAAACATTTTCATATGCCTTCGAATATGAAAGAAACTGGGCAATTAAGGAATACACTAAAAGAAAAAAGCATTTTGATCACAAAAGGATTACAAAATGTTTGTTAAAAAAAAGAGTTTTCTTTCCAAACTATTAAATTCCCAAAAGAAATTAAAACTGCGAAAGCCATCCCACTATACAAAACTAGAGACAGACACCTGTTCAAATCCCTTACATTGTATTTATGATTAGGTTTTTTTTTTTTTTTTTTTTTAGCTGTTTTAGCTTTTGATTTAACAGGTTCACCCTCCTTTTTAGGACATTTTTAGACAACTTTTATATTTTAGCAGTCAACTGTTTTCAAGCATTTTTTTGCACATTTTTACAATATTCTGTGATTTTTACAATTTTTTTCATTTATTTACAGGATTTTTATTTTGGGCAAGGGTATTTATTTGTGATTTATTGAGCATGTACATTGGTTGACATCTGATCTTATAATTTAGAGACAATCGTGAGAAGAATCCTATTTGATTACTTTTCCCCAGACGATGTCATGGAAACATGCCATAATGTTGTTGAACTAATTAAATGCGAATAATTCCATTGTGCCAGTGGCTCTGTGCTTTGGGATTTTCTCTTTTCTGCGTTATGTCCCCAATGTACAGCTGTGACTTGATACTGCAGAGTATTGGCTTTGTTGACGTTTTTCTCTTGATAATTGTTTTGACTCTTCAAAAAAGGCACAATGATTAAATAAACAAATAAACAATAATTAAAACGGGTTAAAATCCTAAAATGACTAGAATTCGCAAAAGAGAAAAAAACTTAAAAATGGGGAGAGTGTATGTGTCCCTCTTTTGTCTCTGTCAAGTCAGCATCACTTCCCTGTTTGTGTTTTCCTGTTGTATTTTGAAGTCTCTGTCTCATTTGCGTCTCACTTCACCTGTTCACCCTCCCGCCGTGTGTCTGATTAGTGTGATGCATCCCGACCTGTGTTTTCCCTTCCCGGGTGTATTTAAGCCCTTATAGTGTAGTTTCAAAAGCTGAAACTATAATACAATGTTTATCATAAATTGTAATTAACACGTCACAAAACGTGTTTCAAAACTGCTGTCTGAAAGTTCGAAAGCTGAGTGTGACTCATTTTAAAAGTTCAATGTGTTTTAAGGCTTCAGGTGAATGTGATTTAGTGGAAAAAAATCACAAAAGTGTCTCTTTTGGTCATAAAGATTGCACATCCTCCAAACTAAAACAGCAGAAACTCGTCTCCTGTGAGCCTGCTTTTGCAGAGGTTTCTTACTTGAAACAGAGTTTTTCCTTTCTAATGTTGGTTTCTTTCTAAAGGTGTATGGAGGTGCCTATGTGCTGTAACTAAAACTGAGCTCTACGGATTTATATGACCATGGCTACTGTCAAACAAATGATTTAATTTAAATCAAACCAGACACAAAACATTGGCAAAAAAAAAAGAAGCAGAAACCAAAAGCTGAGTTTTCGTTTGCATTTATTGGTCATGGTGCAGGATGAGGTTCGGTCATCTTCTCTCCCTGGAGCTCCACGCTGCTGTTTGCGCTTTATCGGTACTTCTCGGCCAGGGCGCGAGCCAAGGCGGCCAGGAACTTGTCCATGGCCACGTGCACCTCGGGGGTGAACTCGTTGGGGAACATAATAGCCATGACCACCATGATGTTGTGAGAGGCGATCTGCAGAGAATCACACAGAGACATTGAGATTACTTCCACCATGTCAGTTTCCCTGCAACACGCAACACGTGCGTAAAAGGTTTTCTGCGTAAAAAAGCGGAGTTGCGCGTCTGGACGCGTCTCGTTTCGTTTGCGCACCTTGAAGTTGGCAGGATCCACTCGCAGAGTGAAGGCGTGCAGCTCACTGAGGTTCAGCAGACCTCCGGTCAGATCGTCGATTTTCGTCACGGCATCGGCCACTCCGGACATCACGGTCACTCCGTGCTTCTTGATGGCGGCAGAGCCGGGGCTCAGGTCATTCCAGTGGGAGAAGTAGGTCTTGGTCTGTGGGTACACCGCCACCATCCTGCAGGGGGGGGGGGGTAATGTAAATGAGAAGGCCAAATACAATTAAAAAACCATAATTTGCAGCGGGGTGTATGTAAGGATGGGGGTAGTTACCTGGACAGAGCATCTCTGCCAATGTCCGGTGCGTGGGTGGAAATCTTAGCCCAAAAGGCCCTGACGGTGGCCTTGTCCTTGGCAGTGAGAGAAGTCATCTTGTTTCAGCTTTGACTTGGAGCCGCACGGTGAGCCCTTTTATGTCCGCAACAAAGCAAGTGCACACCCACTGCAGCCCCCACCCCCCCAACACGCGCACACACACACACACACACACACACACACACACACACACACACACACACACACACACACACACACACACACACACACACACACACACACACACACACGTTCTGAAACTTCACTTAATATACAATTAGAGGTCATAAAAAGCTCAATTAAAATATTACAGAAAAGCACACCAATCCAAAATCGATAGCTCTCCAGCTGATGCATAAAGAGACTGGCAGCTGATATGCTTGCAGCAATAAATGCACATTTATAACACATCTGCCAGAAAACATAATGCCCCGAGCTGTGACACAACATGCATCAGAGGGCGTCAGCAGTGTGGAGGATGGGGTGTTATTGCCAGATAACAATACCACTCATAGACTCGTCTCATGCTACATTATAAGAGGAAGTCTTTGGGGTCCACCTGCAGTTTCCTAGAGTAGCAGCACGCTCTCGTCTGGATTTTCGTCCGTGTTTATCGACTACCAATCTTTCTATAAAGAACAGCCATACTCAGTAAATGTTTCAGATGTTATCCAGAGGTGAAAAGGACACAGGAGGGAAGATAAAAGTAGGAGGATGTGGTATCAGAGAAGAGCAGCAGACTCATTTCATGGTTGTCTGCTAAAAGTTGCGAATTTCCCAACATTTCAATAAAAGCAGTGATTTTTTTCTTCCCATTCCTATTCATATTATTCCCTTTTGAATTGACAGAGAACCTTTGGGATTTGTACATGATTGTAATAATTTGAATAAAATAATCTTCTGTTGATGTAATCAACTCCATTATAGAAACTGGTGCATAAAACACGTCAACATTTAGTTGAGGAGAGTAACTGGCGGAAATGTTTGTGTGTTTCATCAGTAGTCTTTCTTTCTTTCTTTCTTTCTTTCTTTCTTTCTTTCTTTCTTTCTTTCTTTCTAAGTGACTCAAAGTGAACAAATTTTGTGGCTTGGAGTCATTTTCCTTACGACTGTAATATGATTTATTGCACTTGTAATTTATTTGACACTTTATTGAAAGTGTTACACACCCTGCAGAAGTGTTTGTTGTGTTTATGGATGTTTGCAAACCACAAAGAGTGAACATTTTTGTTCAAACTGCCTGAAGTTAAGTGTAGAAGTGCACAAGACTGAGTGGTTTTCATCAGATGTAATAAATCTTGTTTGTTTTCCACTTTCTTGTAACAAGACACAAACACATGACAACATAACCAGAGAACACAATTTTGGTATTTGCTGTTAACATTTGTGCTTTTATTCATCATGAAGCACAGTGAGCTGGAAGACGATTGAAGGATGAGGTGTTTATCGGTACTTCTCGGCCAGGGCGCGAGCCACGGCTGCCAGAAACTTGTCCATGGCCACGTGCACCTCGGGGGTGAAGTCGACGGGGAACATAATAGCCATGACCACCATGATGTTGTGGGCGGCGATCTGTGAAAACAAGAGAATCCCCTCGATGTTAACCATTGGGATCGCTTTGATGCATTCATTCCACTCATGGACAGAAACTTCTTAATAATTGTGGACTTCAGAGACACTTTGCATCAATGTTTGATGTGTGTGTGTGTGTGTGTGTGTGTACCTTGAAGTTGGCAGGATCCACACGCAGGGTGAAGGCGTGCAGCTCACTGAGGTTCAGGAGGCCGGCAGTCAGGTCGTCGATCTTGGTCACAGCAAAACCAACTCCATTCATCACGGTGACTCCGTGCTTCTTGATGGGGGCAGAGCCGGGGCTCAGATCATCCCAGTGGGCAAAGTAGGTCTTGGTCTGGGGGTACACAACCAGCATCCTGCAGAGGGATGAAAAAAAATAAATAATTAACACCGAGTTAATTGTGTTGGCTTGGATAAAGTTTGCACCCAAAATTAGAATCACTCATATTCACCTGGACAGAGCGTCTTTGCCAATATCCTCTGCATAGTCGCCAACCTTGGCCCAGAAAGCCTTGACGGTGGCCTTGTCCTTAGCGGTGAGACTGGTCATTTTGCTTTTGTGTGTGGCTGAAGGAGATGATCAGCACTGAGAATGAGGGGTTATATATACCCTAAGACCTCACACACACACACACACACACATGGGACCACCCCCAAAGATGTGGGCTTGGAGGTGGGGAGTTTGTACAAGCAGTAAACAACTATCTGTGTGAGATAAATATAAATCCTTTCAACAAGAGCTGAAATACAGCTTAATTTTTCTTCTTCATTTCTTCCTATGGTACTTGACTTCCTCTTTACATTTGGGTCTTAATATAATTTAACACAGTTCGACCAGGCTTTTATCTTTTTAATGGCTCCTTTTCCACTAATCGTGGAATTTTAGTGCTTATTTCAGTTATTTATTCACTTTTAATCCTGTCAGCGAACCTGTGAGTGTCCATCCATGTCTGGGTCCCGGCTATTTTCACTGTCCTGTGGTTGTTCTTCTTTTCCTGCTGCAATAAGAATCTGCCTAAACGTATGAAGCCACCTTGACCTTGACCTTCATTGTTAATGTGTCACAGAAAGACTCGCTGTGCGACCAAGCGCAATACATTCTTGAGGATTCTTTTGTTGTTGTATTTGCTGAATGCACGGAAGAAGCAGACTGTTGAAGTCAGCAATGTAACCAACAAATCCAATAATACATCACTCAAAACCAAGGAAATATGTATGTGTACCCGTTCCACACCAGATGTAAAATGATTCGTCAGACACAGACACACATGGGGAGAACATGCAAGCTCCACACAGAAAGGAGCACTGCGTCACCATGCGGCCCTCCGCTAATAAAGTGTTGCATCTAATTGGAAATAACATTAAAACTGATTTTATTGTGTTTGTCTGTGGTCATTCTAAAGGTCAGATTTATCCCATCCAAAGAGATTTTAAATCTTGGCTCCCCAGCCAAGTAATATAAAAAGATTAGTTTATCAGTTGGACACTCTTCCCCCCCCCCACAACAAAAAGGTACTTTTATTACTTCCAGCACGTTACGTCTCAAAGGCTTATCGCACCCACTACAGCGTGGCTGCAGGGTGGATCCACAAACAAGAGGCAATAGATAAGTGTGTACAGTTCAGATGAAAACTACTGCGAATGTTTCCGCATCACTGTGAGGATGTTTATTTTTTTTATTTCATTTATTTATTTATTTTCCACAATTAGACACATAAAACCAGGGATTCTGACTTGTATATGTGAAAACTTAGAAACAATGGACCCCCCCCAAAAAAAACAAAAGCCTTGGAGCTTATCATGCTGGGATCCAACACACCACCACCCAAGAAAACTTTAATCTGCACATTTTAACCGAGGATGTCCAGATGATGAAGATCATCGTGGAGGAAATACTCAACATTTGCGGAGTTATTGTCGGGAAGCACGGCGGTTAAATTGACACGCCAGTGAGGTGGAAGTGAGTCTGCATATACGAGTAAAACAATGCCTTGCGCATTTTTGGGCGCAGCAGCAGGTTTGTACAATAATGATGCAAACACAAGGCCGTGAAGTCAGCGTGCGTTATCTCATCGGCTCCTCCCAAAGACGGCCAGCTGTCTGAGGAAACCAGATGCTGCTGTGATGGAGAGATTGTGAGCACACGTGGTACAAGTGACTGCATTGTTGTTGGTGAAAATAGGTTAAAGAAATTGTATAGTCATTGTGGAAGTAAACCCCATCAGCCCTGTACTCCCAAGCTCAGGACGTTGAGCTTTCAAACATCTTTGTTTCGCCAATTCACGACTTTTCTTCCTCCTCTTCGAAACAAGGAATTACGATTGAACATCAGTTTTACATCTATTTAAAAGACTGTTCATCTTTCTGTCACATGTTTTGGAAAGTGGCTTCCGGTTCACAAAAGATGGGAACCAGTTGTACATATCCGTTCCAAACATTGACCTTATGGTTAAAATAATTAATTGATAGCGGTACAATCCGACTTTTCTCCTTGGATTTATTTATCATTAATTGAATGTGGATTCCTTGCCATCCATCTTCTACATACACAGCATTAACATATTTATGCACCCTGGGGGACTCTTATTAAATATTTTAAGGACTTTTTAACTCAACTTTGTTTACTTTATAATGACGTTTTTTTCCCCCAGTGTTATCCATCATGAACCATTTCTCTCACATTCTTAATCCTGTCACTTCTGTTCACATGCAGATCATCTGCATCGTCTCACCTCACCTGCAGTTCACCCTGCCTTTTGGTCCAAACCACACAATCGAGCTGTTTTTACTACCATTCCGTAGACCTGCTGTCTTTCTTTTTAAGCGATGAAGGAGACAGATTGACTATTCACATTTAAAACGGGCATAAATTACACAATTTAACCAGAATGGATTTTAATGGGAGATTTTCAAAGACACGCATTTTAATTCAAGAACATCATTCCAGAGTCATTTAAGTACTTTGTGTAGATAGTGCATTAGTACATTACAATTTAGCTCTGTGGAGGATGACATGTATGTGGCCCTCACTGTTTCCCACATACACATGGTTGAGTCTGAACCTGTGGTCAACAGTGGTGCATGAGCTCCCTCTAGTGCAGGGGTGTGAAACTCATTTTAGTTGAGGGGCCACATCTAACCTAATCTGACCTCTGGAGGGCCGAACAAGTCAAACATAACATATTAAACTGCAGATAGGGACAAATGCAAAGTCTTTCCTTCTTTTGATCCTTTTGTAACTGCAAGAATTTGCCATTTGTCTATTGTGAAATATACATATTAAAGGAAATCAGATATTATATTTGCAAAAAAAAAACAACCCTTAGTCACCTGTATCTGGATATCGTATTTTTATTCAGGATTAAAACAATTTGTCATCAACTGGAAATTGTTTGGAGTTTACGTGTCTAAAGTATCACTTCACATAAATTGGACTCATTTTATTGTGAAAGGTGTTGCATTATGTGTACCTCCACAGAAGCATTAATGTCGGGGGTCAAATTCTGACCAAGGGCGGTTTTGAATGTCATTTTTGCCAATCTAGTGTTTTTAGATCAGCCTCTGTCAGTTTTCATATTTATACTTAAAAAAAAAAAAAAAAATCACATGGTGGGCTGGATTAGATCCACTGGCGGGCCGCTTCTGGCCCCCGGGCCGCATGTTTGACACCCCTGGTCTAGTGGTACATGGAGGGAAAATAATGTATTATTGAACATGAAATCAATTAGAAAATATCCATCATAAAAACGTCACAAACTTCCTCATAAAAAAAAAGACAAAACACTGAATTTATATATGAAATTGGTAGTTTCTTTGCTTTGTTTGATGAGAGAAAAAGTGGTAATGCACCTTTTTGTGGATGATTTATGTGCTTCTTATAGCACTGCTGCTCTGTACAGCGTGACAGTGGTGAACAAGGAGTAAAAAAAATCTATTTTCTGTGTTGCTGAATAATACGGTTACATTATTTATTTGTTATAGTCCATGCCAGTGCTTTGCAGCCACCTGAGTGAGGCTTATCCGAATTGCTACGGACAGTCCCAACAAGGAAAGAAATTCACTCCTAATGCTACACATATCAGATATTAAATCATTGACAACACCACAGTTTAAAGATGTCTACAGTTATAAACAAAACAAAATGTGTGTATGGAAGAAGTATGAGTCTCTTTGCAGTTTAAACAATCTTTAAAGAATGTCTTCCACCTGTGATGCAGACAGGAAGGTGTTAAAAAAAAAAAAAAAAGGTGAAAAATGACCACTACTACAGAGGGCCAAGAGATTAGTTGACTTCAGTTTTGCTCAATAAGTAATTACTTACCTTCGATAGTCATGGTTGACTTGACCCCAACGTTGTTTAACAATAGATTGTTACATCTTACAGGCAAACACACGGAATCCTGAAACATGTGGTCCACATTTATTGTTTCTCAAAAAGCACAACATATTAAGACACACACACACACACACACACACACACACACACACGCACACACACACTGTAAAATCTTACATAAAACTGTCATATAACATATACTATTGAGCTGTGCGATTACATAAAATCGGCGTGAGCTTAAAAAGTCTAAATGTATAAAAAGGTATGCTTAAATAAAAAAAAACAATTTAACGTTTATAAAAATCTAATTGCTCAAAAGAGAATATGAAAATTGCTAAAACATTTTCAAAAAATAATAGAAATTTTGACATCAATAGCCTACGCACTTCTGTTCAAGGAGATTGACTTTAGGCATAATAGTTAGCAGTTTATATTGACATATATTATTTTAATATTCATATCTTACACTTCCTTTCCAGAGCCAAACCACACACTTTCTGCTTCCCTGACGAGACTCACTGGAGTCCCCAGCACGTTTAGTCGATTCCTCCTCTTTAAATCCTACAATCAGCAAACAACATAGCAAACATAGCTACAGTCTCATCGTTACTCGCAACCATCCAAAATACCTTCCTGTAAAAAAATAAAAACACCGTAGTACCTTAGCCTTCAGAAAATAACGGTAACCTCCTTCCTTTCCTTTGCACTCAATTGTAGCCCATGTGAACGTTGCCACGACAACCTACAGTGTAACAGAGTCGATAGAAGAAGTTTTTCTTTGGGAACTGTAGTCAACATATTAAAAAAAAAAAAAAAAAGGTTTGTTTTATGGATTAAAAAACGGGTGTAATAAGTCATGATCTCCAGACAAACTTGATTAGGTCAGAATAAAAAAAGAATATCAAAAATACTCTAGTGGAAATAAATTTTGTGTATAAATATTGAGATACCAGTTAAATTTTCATTTAAGTTCTGTAGCACCAATGAGCTGGTTGGTGCAAGGACACTTATGAGAGGAGTGGCTGTCGTTCTTGATTGTGACGCGACACATGAAAACATGATGATTTAGTGAGCAGATAATAGTGGAGAGTAAAGAGGACCATGTGAAGAAATTCGGTGAAAGGTTTGGAATGATACAGTGCTGATACTTGGGAGCGTTGAGTGACAAGACTGACGTCGGCAGGATGCACACGCACACACAGACGGACACATACGCCAACTGGGAATGAAGAAAATGAAAGATCCGTGTGCGTAAAAAGCGAGGAATAACCACGGCGCTGGCTGACATGATAATGTACTTAAATTATTCAGAGTGAAGACAACCACACAAACAAACTCTTAATTACACCGATGTACAAGCATGTGGGGAAAACGGCGCGGCTTCTGTGGAGCCGCAGTTCATTTCAGGTCACCGGTGGGAGGAGATGAACCCAACAGAGGAGACTTGGGCAAGACCTGGACAATGATAAACAGAAAGGTGGCAGGTAATTTCACAAAGTCTTGAAACTTACTGGTTTGGCTTTCTACATTTGCCCGATTGCCTTCTCGAGCACGTGGAGAAAACAGCAACTGCTCTTAGGAATTGTGGCCGGTACTCACCGGAGAAGGAGGCTTGGCAAAGTTGAGGTGAGCATAGAGAAGCACGGCGATGTCGTTCTGACTGGCCTCCAGGGCGATGGAGAGAGCAGTGCTGCCGTCCTGCATGAGCGACAGGGTTGAGGTGTGACGCGGGAAGGCAATGTGAGAGAAACGGACGAGCGCGTGCTTACGTTGTCGGTGAGAGTGGCGTCGCAGCCCGGCACCGACAGCAGCTGACGCACGATGTCCACGTGGCCGTGCTCGCAGGCACACATGAGCGCGGTGGAGCCGTCGTCGTCACGGACGTTGACCTGCGCGCCGCAGGAGAGCAGCGCCCGCACCATGTCGCCCCGGCCGTGACTGACCGCCAGCATCAACGCCGTCTGCCCAGCCTACAAGCATACGGCCCAAATCATAACGTCATTTGCAACACGTGGGATAATTCCGCAGTAGGCAGTGCAGCTTTTTTTTCAGGAAGCGTGCTTGAGCCTTTTTCTGCAAAGTTTGTCTCACGGTCCGAAAACCTGTGTCTGATGTTATCTGAGGACTCTAATATTGCCCGTATATGTGACCGCATGTCTCTCTGGACTGACCACCTCTCTACCAGCAGACAGCCGGGATCACAAACTGTGGAAGACTGCGGTGAGCCCAGAGGGTCAGTAGAGGGCGCACCTGGCTGGCCTTGGCGTTGACGTCGCCGGTGCGCAGCAGCTGCAGGACGGTCTGAAGGTCATTGTCGGAGTGGAAGGCTGCCAGCGCCGTCAGCATGATGGCCGTGTAGCCCGCCTTGTTCTGCTTGTCAGCGTTACACAAGCCTGTCGGGTGGAGAGGACAATCAGTGTGACAGGCGACACAACGCCAGCACAAACAATGACGGGGATAATGAGAGCACGCACACAGATTTCTACTGGCATCAACAAAAAACAAACAAACAAACAAACACAGAATTGTTGACTGTTCTTGATTTCTTAATTTATCAAGCAGAGATTGGGGAAATTTGCAATGTGCTGCTCATCCTACAAACAGCTTTGAGAGTCGTTTATACAGACACTCAAAACGAGCACAAATGTGCAAAAGCGCACCTGTGTCGAGGAGCAGCTTCACCACGGGGAAGTTGGAGTGCGAGACGGTGTAGTGAAGCGCCGTGTTGCCGTTGCCATCCGCCATGTTGATGACAAACTCCAGCAGTTGGGGGGAGACGGAGGAGAAGGCGTCCATGTAGGCCTTGACCACGGCCGTGTTGGCCCCCTTGTGGCAGGACACGCGCAGCCACTCCTGCAGCACGGCGGTGTAGGCCGCCCTCTGACAACGGAGAGAAAGGGGACGCGTGAGGAAAACGAGCGCCGGACGGAGTGATGGAGGAGGATCGCTGCAGAAACTCTTAGCGACGGACAGATTTGAAATGCTACGTTGATTTCATATGGTGATCTCAGCCCTTAAACCTGAAGCATCACACATTAAATGGTTCCTTTTGTATTTTCAGTCAAGACAGTTTCTGAAGAGCCTTTTTTTCCAGTAATGGCGGTGAGAATGTTGGATTTCGCGAAGAGGGACAGTAACAGCCAGAGGTTGAACTTGCTTAAATGAAGTGAGTTAGAATAAGCACGCACAGCTCCTTGTTGGCTGAAGGCGTTGGGCTCCCCCAGGGCTTTCTGCAGGCCACACAGAGCCGACTTGAGGCTGTCGCTCAACTCCAGCCTGACAAGAAGACACAAAATATAAATGGCTGTTGGTACACAAAGCTCACTAACAAACAGACAGGCCGTACACAACAGTGGGAATATTTACCGGACATGTTTGGAGGAAGCTGCAGCTCCGTCAGCTGCCGGGTTGGACTCCGAGAGGACGGTGCATTGCTGGGAGGTCACCTCGGTGGTTCGAGCGACGCAGGTGAGTGAAGGTTGAATGGAGTTCTGGTATGAGGTGATTTCAGTGCTTGGTGATGCGGTGGTGACCGCCGGGGTAACGCCGTGCTTTTCTGGCAGCTGTTGGACATTCTCTTTAAAGGCAGGATTGCTGGCCGCATGTGAGGGGGTCGGGGTGAGATCTGACGCTGGTGGCTGTGAGGCACATTTCTGCACGGCGGCGTCTGCGGCCGGTGGGGGCGCTGCTCTGTGTGACAGTGTCGCCTCCGCGGACGCTGGCAGGCTGGGACTCCGCTGTGAGCCTGGAGTGACGGCTGGTATTTTGCTGACAGTCTGCTGAGGTACGTTGGTGCTTTCTTGGTCCTGGGCGGCCGTGTTGGGGGCCGTGTGCTGATGCTGGGCTGCAGATTCTGGCAGTTTTTCTCGGGCTTCATGGTATTCACTGGAGTCACTTTCTTCGTCTGAGCTCTCGCTGCTGCTGTCATCTGATGAGGTCGACTCATAGCTGAAAGACAAAGACACCCAATGTGTCCAACAATTCAGTGTCTTTAAAACTCACACTTATTTTACCAACCCGCATACATTTTTTTTAATGATTTATTTAATGAAGGAAAAGTTGATATTAATCAAAATCTAAATCTCACATCCATCAGACTTACTACAAATGAACTTGAATACGATTTAATATTTATGATTTCATGTCATAAATGCAGCAATAAAAACAAAGCAAAACCTTGACAATGATCATGAGATGCTTTTCTATATAAAGAATGCAAAGTATATTTATTTTTTTCTTTTTAGAGATGAGATATGATAAAACATTGTTGTGTCAAGTGTTTTTCGTGTGTGTGTGTTTGCGTATTTATCTCTATCTTTGACCAATTTTTACATTTACCTTCAGACTTCAGTATAAATATCTGTACGTTCCCCTACATTCACTCTCAGGATTAGTTTATCACTTCATTTGATAATTCTGAGCATCAATGGAAGCTAAATGAGAGACACAACACGCATTGGAGCCAATAGCTTGTATATCCACTCGTGAATTGTATTTGCGACACATCATAGAACAAAACATCATTACAAGAAGTAATAAAAGTATTTCAAAGCCGGTTCAGTTCAAGTTCAGTGGCTATAAATGGGTAATTCCTGGTCTGCAGTGATTAATATTTACCCTCCATTGACTCCAATGAACTGCAGGTTTTTCTTTGTCGAGGGAGACCCGGGTTCACCTTCTGCTTTCCGCTTCATGATGGATCTCAAAGAGGACTGGGGAGATGAATCTAGAAAGCACAGCAGCGATCACGCACACGGCGGGACTCGTGATGTCTGAACAGGGTTATCATGAGGGTCAAACATTTCAGCCTACACACCTGCCTGAACTGAGCCTTCCTGTGAGTGGATGGAGTCGTCGGATGCCTGCGGGCGGGCCTCATTTTCCTCACAGCGCCCCGGAACAATCTGATTACCCGAAGCTACGGCGACAGCTGGACTCGCTACGGGTACCGAGGTGGACAGCTCGCTCTTCAGGACATCGCGTACCTGCTTAGAGCTGACTGCAAGCGGCAAATCAACTGGCGCATCTGAGAGACAGAAGAGAAGACTCGTTGGCGTCAAAGAATTAAACAGTTCATTGTAAATTATACAAATTTCGCATTGCTCAAACATTCATTGCCGACACTCTTACAGTCTAAGTTGATCTGATAGTGTGCTCTGCCTTCATCGTTGTAACTTGTAGCGATTTTAAATGGCATTATTGTTTCTAATATTACAGCTTTCTCATTATCACACGTTATAGGGGCAAAACATTGGAAACCAAAGATAACTAACTGCGCTATAATATTGTTCACAAATGTCAATGATATATTGTATCGGACTGTAGTCGACTGGTTCGATACAAGTTACCAAACTGCTAACTGTGTTTTTGGTTGTAAACTTGTGGTTGAACTCTGACCTTCTGTTTGTCCCCTCTGGTGTCCTTCCACAGTTCCCGGGGCTGGCTGAGGAGAGGGCAAGCTGCAGGTCTCTGCTCGGAGCAGCGTGCCCACCTCCACTACCGTGGGCTGCTCCAGCGTGTACACCTGGATACCCACAGTCCTGTGCTCCCTCTGCTGCGGCTGCTGTGTGAAGCTGACCAGGGTGTGCAGGCTGCAGCCTTTGGGCTCCTGCCAGCCCGTGCTAGTAGCCATGACCGGATGCTCCGCCTGAGGTGCCTTCTGAGCTGCGGTGGTCTGCTGTTGTGCAGCTTGAAGCTCTTGCATTGTCCTCTTTAGTTGGCCCTCAAGCTGACCCACTTGATCCTTGAGGGCCTCCGTTTCGGGCAGCAGGCCCAGGTCCTTTTCCCGAACCCACACTCCCACGTGACGACAACTCCGCGAGTCCTCTGGTCCGACTCCGACGGTACGCACCTCCCTCTTCGCATCGGGTCGCGCTCCACTCACAATCACCGTGTCCTCGATCTCACAGCCCGAGTCCTGCTTGGAGCCCTCGGGCGTGTTGGGAGACAGTGGCTCTGCTGGCTTGTTGCCGGCCTTAGCTCCAGCGTTCCCTTCTTCTTCGGGGATGTCAATGTAGAGCTCCCCTCGGGTACGACCCCGGTTGAACCCCAGAGTGTGGCCGAGGAACTTCTGGCTCTTGAGCTGGACGCTGAGCTGCCGCTTCTCTTCCTGCAGCACCGAGATTTTAACCTGAAGAACAGGGATGGTCTTCACCTGCTCCTCCAGCTCCTTTATCTTCCTGAGCGCCGCAGCCATTTGCTCCCTGACATGCTGCAGATGCGCCGGGGTTGGAGTCACCGGAGTGGACAGGCCAGAACTCAAAGGGGTGAAGGATCCACCTCCACCATGTGCCCGGTTGAAGCTGTGCGCGCTGCTGATGGACGTGTTGGAACCCGCTACACTGCTGTGCATGCTTCCCAGATTGGAGAATCTCCGACCTTCCTTCTCCTCTTCAAGCTTCCGGCGGGCATCCAGCAGAGTCTTCTCCACCCGGGCAGTGCTGAAGTTGGGCCTGTGCATGGTGTGGTACCCCGGGGCACAGTAGGAGAAGGAGGAATGGCGGCTGTCCATGCTGGTGTTGGAGCACAGCGACTCGGTGGAGGTCCACCAGGAGCCGGCGTAGCCGTAACCACGTGGCAAGGAGCCATAGCGTGGCCGACGTTGGATAGGCACCTTTTTGATCGTGTTCCCCTTCTCTATGTCATTGACATATTTGAGGAAGTCCAGGTCCAGACGGTATCCATAGGGGGTCTCTACTGAGTAGGGAGCCTCCGGTTCTTTGGTGTGCAGTGAAGGGTGAGCGGGCGGGTTCAGTTTTCCTGCAGGGGGAAGGAAATCAACTTTAAACAAACAGAAATCCACGTCTAATCTTGGGCTCAGACTTAAAAAAAAAAAAAAAAAACGCGTCAGCTCCGAGCCGCTGTGTATTTATGTGTGGACTCTAAAACAATCACTAAATTAAGTCAGGAGTGGAACGACACAGTTCACTCTACCCAGACCTGAGTGGGGTTGATATGAAAGCGTGCTATTAAATTACAGGCAAGTTGTGTGACAGTTCAAATCCTAACAAAATGAATTAACTATCTAAACATCATGTTGAATTTTGCCAGTAAAAATAAACCCAAACACTGCACCTGGGAAGCCGGGGTCCATATGCAGCACTTGAGCCATGATGAGCCGGTGGCTGCTTTTCCGTCACACACGAACTCTCACCTGTAAGGTCACAGACACGTAGGGTTTACACATTGTTATTCCTCGGTAAAAAAAAAAAATCATTTACTTTATGGTATAAATAAAACGTGACGTGGTGAGTGTACCCATCAGATGCCATTTTCAGCCATATTGTTTCTGCCTGTGTGACGGTCAGAAATACTTGTACTGTTCCTTTCAGCCGCCTCTGTCCCTTATTATAGCCCTTCATTTTCTGGAAGCCGCTGGGTCACAGTCGATTGTGTATTTGTTTCTGTTCATAGCGAAGAGGAGTTACAGGGGGAAAGTTTCCTGGCAGCTGATTCCAGCACAGAGATTTGCCCGTCACAGCCTTATTAGGAATCGTCTGTGCGCACAAACCGCTCGATTGAAGCCTTTACAGACACTCTCTCTTCTTTCTCTCGGTCGCTTTCACTGCATCTCGAAACTCGGGTTTCTGCACCGTTTGTCCCTGTTTGAAAAAAGCTTTTCCTGCTGCTCTCAGTGTCAGCTGATGATCAGGAGGTTTCATCTCGTCACGTTCTCTTTGGCCGCACACAAACTGAGGAATTAATTCCACACAGAGGGAGCAACAAATCAATGCTGTTTTAACTTTTTCTCTCATATACGGCCAACAACGCCAATGCCTTTGAGTTTGCCTTAGCTTGGAAAAGATTAACTTTCTAGGTCATCACTTCATGTGAACAAGTGGTTGTAATGTTTAAGCCAGCCACAGATTTATCCAGTTAAACGGCCTTAGCAGCTTTGGAAAGCCTAGATCGAACCTTCACTCTGTTTTTTTTTTTTGGGGGGGGGGGGGGATTGCTTCAGTATGAGGACATTCTTATTTCTTTTTTCAGTCCCTAAGGCTCTCTTTCTCTCTCTCCCTTTCTCTTTACCTCTCTCTCTCCCTCCCTCTATCTCGTGACCCTTGCCTTTGCTTGCTCGTATGTGAAAAGTAGGGCACTTGGAAACAGTGACTAAATTTACTTGGTATTTTTGAAGTGCTGGAGTCAGTTTAATTTCTCAGTGTGATTCTTCTTATCTGTAGCCCTTCATCACCCCCCAATACCAAGATGGCCACACGCGTTTGAGTCATGGAAACACTATGTATGCACATATATAGCTGACACAATTTTCAAGCCCTTCCCACCCTCATGGTGCGAAGACTGAATTTAATTTGATTGGATATGGCAAGCCGACCACGCCGACTATCTTTTCGCTTCCACATGAGGCATTTATCAGACGTTCCAGATATAAGTTGTAACTCAGCCTTGCATGAATGTTAAACTTTGAGGATTGGAGGAAAAAAAAGAAAAGCGGGTTGAAAAGTGCTCCTGGTTACAAAAGAGAAGTTTTGGCTCTTTGCCTTCTACACTTTGAGTGTGTGTTTATCTATAGCGAAAGTGTTAGGCTGATTAAGCGGTGCGTGTTATAGAGTGTGGTCCTGGTATGACTGCATGCATGAGAAAGTGGGAGCCAGACGTGGAGAGGAGGAGTGCTTGGAAGAGAGACAGCGTGTGAGAGAATAACTGTGTGCGAGTAGAGGAGGGCGGAGGACGGCACTGACAGCGGACGGTTGATGAGATATAATTAGAGTTGGCGATCCAACGTCCCGACCCAGCAGACTTCGGGGCTGACGTCGTCCACTCGACTTCTGCGGGAAAGAACGGCTTTCTTCTCTGTCAAATGCACATTAAGTTTGACGTAAACGTCTTCTCCCTTATTGCCTCTCAGGGAGCCATTCCTCCCACATCGCCCCCTCGAAACACCCACGCCATCAGGCCCCCACATCTGCTTTTCCGAGAACGGTTCACTGGGTGTTTCAGATGTGTTAGCGTGTCTGTATGTGCTCCGCTGAGTGTGTGAGTACGGTCGGGGTGGAACGGCTGACCTTCCTCCCGCTTTCTCAGCTCTTAAACAGAGTTCCTTTGAGATGACATCTGAACAGAAACAGTGTTCACCCTTCTCCGGCGCCATGTTGCCATTCTTTGGACGACTCTCTGAGCCAGCCTCATCCAGGACAAATGTTTTGCCCCCATTATGCCCCTCCACCTCATCCAGCTGCATACCATACTCGAGGAAGCCATGATCGCCTGTCTACTCCCTCCACTCTGTGCTATTGAGATTAAGGCAACCCTCAGGGGGTGGGATGCAGGTCATCCAGCACAAATTGCACGTCTGTGGTATGTCCTGTAAGACGGCACGAGAAGAACAGCATTGCGCTGTGACTTCACCGGGCTCACTCGCCAGGACAAAACCTTTGTGTTTGTGCATGCTGGAAAGATTCAGATTTACTCAAACTGTTGAGTTTTGCGTTTGAAAGCCTAAAACCGGGTCTGATTTACAGCGTGTGTAAACAGCCTCACATCTTTGGTGTATCAGAGGATTGAGACCACCCCGAGGAGTAATTAACAGAGCCGGGCTTTATTTCGAGGTCAGCTCTCCCAAGTTTATCAAACTCATTGCTTCCATTCATTGAGTCACCTTATTATTATTGCCATTACAAAGGATTAAACCTCAGTATTGCTAACTCAGAAATACCACTCTTTCCACCAACCAGAGGAGATCTGTATGGATTTTTCCACTGCCTGACTGACGCTCAGCCGCTGGTGATTGCTATTTTGCTCAGGCTTGGGAATGGTTTGCGAATTAGGAAAAGGGAGCTTTTATTTTTCCGCTTCATACCAGCTGCTTGCGCTGCGAGGACGGATCTCTCCTCCCCGGGCTCCTTGCTCTCCCTTCCTTGCCTTGCTCCTTGACAGTCAGCACCTGTATGACAGAAGAGAGAATAAAGGAGCTGTGACAGTTTTGTAACCCAGGAGAACGGACAACAGGTGAGTTTGGCGGAACTTCACTGAAAGAGCTCAGAGTTGTTGACAAAGACAATGTAACAGGTTACAAAAGAGCGGCCCGGTCCTGAGACTAAACACGGGTTGCAAAAGCATTCCTAAACAATCCAGTGGTTTTGACTGACACGCCGGACGTGAACAATATGCCTCCACGAGATGCCAATCATGCTTTGACCTCCTTTGTGCTGTGATGTGGATGAAGCCTGAGCGCCATGTGTGAATGCTCGCCTCGGAGCTTTGCAGGGAAACTTTCCCCCACCCCGTTCACGTCTCCAGTTCAAGGCACTCTAATCAATTCAAGGCTGGGAGCGGGAGCCTCCCTGCCATGCGATTGGGCAACGTGCTCTGTTTGCATACTCCCAAATCCAGCGGTACAGACACACACTCACACCCTGCGGCCTGGTGGGAAAAGCCATCACCTGGGCAATGATTTCATAACTTTATGGACAACACACACTTTACTGTTGTGTGTGTGTGTGTGTGTGTGTGTGTGTGTGTGTGTGTGTGTGTGTGTGTGTGTGTGTGTGTGTGTGTGTGTGTGTGTGTGTGTGTGTGTGTGTGTGTGTGTGTGTGTGTGTGTGTGTGTGTGTGTGTGTGTGTGTGTGTGTGTCCACCAGATAAGCAGCATGACGGCGTCTGCTGATTCTCAGACTGTGGCTCCGGCAGCTCGGAGTCAGGCTGCTGTGGTCGACATTTTCTCGTAAGGTCTCGCAGCCCAACAACACACCAATGGGTGACCTTTGCATTATATCATAACAAGCCTCGCTGTTGTTCGGCCCATTGTTTCATAGAGTTGTCATGCCAGTCGCTCAGAGGGTGGGGGTGTGAGAGGAAGAAGGGGGGGGAGCATATCTTTTAGGCTGGAACTCCAGCCAAATTACAAAGAGCCATTCATTCAGCCACTAGTTCCACAGCTGGTTCTAATAGAAAGCAAGGAGGGGCAAGAGAGGAACAGTGCGTGTGTGTGTGTGTGTGTGTGTGTGTGTGTGTGTGTGTGTGTGTGTGTGTGTGTGTGTGTGTGTGTGTGTGTGTGTGTGTGTGTGTGTGTGTGGTGAGGAAATTTTGCCTCAAAACAAACAAACACTTGATGTAGGGTTGTTATGGACCCACACATTGACAGAGAGTGAAAAGGCGAAGCAGGACGGGCCGTAAACCGTCTGATGTATGAATCTGGAAATGCCCAAGGCCCCAAAATTGACAGGACTAGCTATTTGTGCTGCTGCCTGCTGAAAAATACGACAGGAAATGCATATTTCTATGGCTATATACCAGTCAGAAAGTTTTACTCTTAAGCTCTAAGGATAAAAAGCAGTTAGTGTTTCGTGATAACACTGTACCGGCAAATACTTGAGTAAGACAAATCCCAAACTTTACAGATGAGGCCAAATGAATTCCCACTGCCTCCCACAAACCAGAGATGAAAACAAGCAGATACCCAAACACAGCAGCACTGACCGAGGCCCCAGACTCCCACAGACCAAAAAAATACAGCTGCAGCTATTAGGATGATTTATTCAGGTAGGCCCAGAGATAATGTCAAAACTAAGTGATTTAACTGGCTTTAATTTGTCTTGAAAGTCGTGGTCTAATTAAACAAACAGCAGTTTCCTGCTGTCAGTTCAGAGCGGGATGGCTTTCAAATTATCAGTGGCCTGTTGGTTTATGTGTCGCTGTCATCATACCAGCCTAATTGATGTTGCGAAACACAGATGATAATTTGCGGTCTGACGAAGAAAGGGTTACAGGAAAGGGAGCTTCGTCTTGTCATTCCCCCGGGGATGTAGAAACAACCAGCGACTTCCTCTCGGCCCAGGAGAAAGAGTAACAAGGAGAAGGAAAGCATAAACTAAAAAGAAAAGAAAAAAAAAAGGAGCAGGGGTAACAGAGGAAAGAGGTACAGTATTTGAAGGAGGGTGGGAATATGAGGGGAAAGAAAAGGCAAATCTGCAAAGAGGAGGGGGGAGGGGAAAAAAATACAGAAATGTTGCTGAGAGTTTTAGATGGAAACTTCTCAAACGAGAAGAACATGTCTGTTTTCAGATTTGGGCTCCAACCGAATGAATCACAGCAAACCCCCGCTGCTGACACCACAATGAGTATGCTGCTACACCGAAGCAGCAGAAACAACAAAAAGATCCCATCCAGGGCGCAGAAATGCTCCTCGCAGAGTAAATCAAGTCTCTGAAGACCTTTCCTCATAATCTGAAAAGGCTCCGCCTCAAAGATTACCACCATTTGTGCATTCCTCTCCTAAAAATAGACAGAAAATAGAGAATCCCAACTACAAACAGTACTTTGTCTAACTAAATAAAGCTTATTGTTGTTGTTTTTCCCCTCAGAGTAACACATTGCGAAGACCCCATACAGCCGTGCAGTGGACTTTTAATGTTGCATAGAGATACCAAGAGGAGATTCGGCGGCTGATGGATCCACTGAGACTTCTTTGTCAAACCGCTTTCCGCAGCACAGATGGTTTTATTCAGCCAACGGGTCCTGAATGAATAATAAATCAGGGAAAAATTATAACAAATCTCTCTCCTGGAGAGCTCAAGAATGCTAAATGTAGAATCTACAGGCGGCGTCTGTCACCAGCATAATGAGGCTGAACGACGTACGTCACTGCCGGACAGAATGGGCCTTCACCCAGTGAAATGGGGCCACATGATCTCACATCAACACGGCAATAAAGTGAGTTCTCATGCCGCTGCTGTGATACGTTGACTAATGTTGACGTTTAACTTGGGACAGTGAAATCATCCCCCAATGGGATGTCACCACCGGGACTCTCTGCCCTTCAGCAGAAAGGCCCCTGTTTTTCACATTAGCAGCGGTGGCTTGGAGGAGCAGACGGCGCGGGGCTGAAGCCGTCTGGTGCTCGCTAGACGACGGCCAAAAGGAGGGGCAGGCCAGCTCACATTACTCCTGGAACAGGAGCAGAGTAAACACCCGCCATGCTCGCTATTGGTCATTGTGCTAACCTCCAACAGGAAACTGAGCAAGGGTGGGGTAGAGCGGCAAGGAGCGGCACCGGAAAAAAGACGCACACAAAAAAAAAAGAAAGAAAAAAAAAGAAGAAAAAAAAGCCATTTGGGAGAAAATTCCTGAGCAGTCATGGAGGTGGGGATTAAGGCTGATGCCGAACAGAGAGAGGCCGAGGCTGCTTTGTTTTGAGGGGAACCATGGAGGGGTCTGGGAAGGAGGAAGACGAAATCCAGACGGCAACGAGATGTGTGTCGGAGGGCCGGTCAGAGCAGTGTCGGGGTCGAAAGATCAGGTCGACGCGTGTTGTGGCACTGAGCGGGCGCCACGGCAGAGCAGAGGAAGCAATCATAGAGTGGTGCTGATGTTGTTAAGTGGCTTCCTCTCAGGAATCTTATCAATTACTTCCTGATTACTGCTGATCAAAAGGCTCAGAGACGACCGAAAGGGCCCCCCCCCAAAAAAAAAAACCCCATTGCACTGACGTCTCTAACTTGTTTACTGGACAGAAGAGTCCATCTGGCTTTACAGAGTGATTAATGTATTAAAAGAGCTCAGCCAGATTATTCAAGAAGATAATGAATTACTGTCTGTAGTGCCTCAAAAGCTGGAATTTGTCCGTATGTTCACAGGAAACAACCCCGAGCTTGTCTTTTTAATCAACACAGTTAAGTAGGTGCATTAACTTGCTGTCTTGACCAAATCAGGCCGACGTTATCTCAGTAATACTTATTCTTTCCTTATAAAGTCATTCGAACTCTGCTCCACAAAGTTTGCCTTTTGTCTTAGAAAGTATGTTGTGATAGTGAGGAGAAAATGGCTGCTTTGAAAAGTTGATGTTCTCGCTGTATTCAAATCGTGAATGCACATTAAAGATCCTTATATGAAGTGATGAAAGAAAGATATTGTAATAAGTAATATTGCTTTACCAGAGCAGATAATTCATTCGGCAGTAAAACTGTTGGGTGGAGCTAATCTGTCGTCGACCCCCAGACAGTGACAGGCAGGTTCAGGGTGTAATTTCATTAGCCACGCTAAACCATTTAAATGCCCGGCGTGTGGCCTTCTGTGCAAATGGGGTTTACAGCCCTGCATTCCACCACGGCACCCCCAGGTCCGAACACTGTAATGAGATGAGACAATCACATTCCAGCGAAAAGGGGCAAACATATCTGAGGGAAACTCCACCTGAACACAGATTGTCAAACTGCAGTTCGTGGGGACGCCCAATGGTTCTTAAGAGGAGTCCAGATGGTCCCCAAGCAGGAAGAGATCCTTTTCACAATCATTATTAGACAAAGACATAGTCAGCTATTTGTTCCTTTGCTAAATTATTGTAACAAATGCTAATAAACATTTTTCATGAGGGCATATTCACTTTTTATTGACGATGTCAAACTTAACAGTCTCTCTAACTTGCAGTGCTGTTGCACTGTACCCCGATTACTGTGTTGTGAGAAACTAAATACGACAACTTGAAGCCACAAACCTCTGCGCCCGAGGAGCCACAGTGACAAGACAGAGAGCCTGTGAGTGCCATGCAGCTGCTAGGTGGTTTAACAGCCAGCAGGCCATTACACAACAGCATTACAGTAGTGTATTGTATGATGCAGTATAACAAACCGATGACTACACCCCCACATCCTGCCAACTTCTGCATGTTGCATGTCTTCAAAGTCAATAATAAAGAGATTTTAAAACCTTTAATGCTGCTACATATTTGGAGGAAACCTTGAATTTAAACGTTTGGGGTTTTTTTTTTCTCCAGTTAAATCATTAGTTTATCTGTGAAATCAATGAGGCCCAGCAGAGCTAAGAGCAAAGTAAGCGGGTCACCAAATGTGTTTTGACCCAGATCTTCTACATCACTTGCCTGGCTTGATGTGCACCTCCATCAGACCTCATCTGTTTAAACCCTCCTGCGTGTCGCTGACCAGCCACAGCTGGCAGGTCCGGCAGAAAGTGCTGCGAAAAACATCTGGAAGCAATGAAAACTCTCAGGATGAGCGGGACCCAGCCCTCTCCTCAGAGTCTTACCGGCCTCAATTCAGGGTTGGGTTTTCCCCCCCCCTTTTCTTTAAATTAATTAAAAACTTGTTTGAGTGTTTGTATTGCTGGAACACACGAGGGAGAAAAGTTTTATCTAAACACAAAAATTTTAAAAAATTTAAAAGAAAAAGGAGAAAGTTGTTGCCGTTTAGGAATCGAAGCGGTGAGGGGATTAATCAAGTAGTTTTTGGTTCTGATGGCTCAAACTGCGTCAGTCCGATTAAAGTTGAGGACAGCAAACGCACCATATGTAATGAATATAACGCCTATAGGCAACTCAGGAGATCCACGCGTAAAGGAAACGTTGCAGGGAAAAAAAAACAACCCAAAAAAACAAGTGAATCCTGGAGAAAAACCCGGGAAATTTGTTTACGTAGGTATTTATAGCTTTTCTTTTTTCTAAAGTGTGATGAATATTTTAGGGGGTTTTGGTTAATGCGCTCCTCGGTGACGAGCCTCCGAATGATGCTGTGAACAAAAAGACACGCTCGCGCCGGAGGAGCGACTCACTCAAACATTCCTCCAAAGATGCACAAATACTCACGTGAGACCACGAAAAAGCAAATCAGAGCAAAAGTATGAGGGTGTGAGCGGAGCAAGGCTGGGTTTTCTGAGCATAAAGGGACCCGTTACTTCTGAGAGAAAAGAGGACCGGGGGGCGATAAGGGCTGGACCACAAAAGAGAGAAGAAGTCACACTCGTGCTCCGCGGCCACGGCGCGCGAGACCGCAGTTCGGAGAAGAGAAAACAAGGATGGCGTTCAAAGAGGAGAGGTGGAAGTTCGTTTAGCAGCTCTTACCTGTCCTTGTGGGGGAATCCTTGCAGCCGCCTCGGCCCAGGAGCGCTCACTGACAGAGACGGAGACAAAAACACCGCAGCCAAAGATGCTGCGCGGCGCGCGCCTCCTCCCGCTGCTCTTAAAGGGCCAGTACGCACGAGGAGGCCCTCCTCCTGCCTCCTCCACAAACACCAGCCAGGATTCCAACTCATCTATCACACAACATTATCCCCCCCAAAAAAAACCTAAAATCTAAGATAATGCACATCATGACTTTAAACAACTTTAGAGAAAAGGTCTGTGGAACTGAGTGTAAATTAATTTAACTTAACTTTGAATTAATTAAATTACTGAGTGTCAAGGATGACGATTGTCAAGCAAGAGAGACTTGCTTTGCAACATTTTTACAGATGTGTTACTGTAAATGCAACATTTAAACAGCTGACAGTGAATTGAAGATGCTTTCACCTGCAGATGAAACTAATTTATTAATCCCCTTGGGGAAATTCCTTTTCCCCACGTTAATCCATCTTATTTCAAGGATGCGTTGGGCAGCCACATTAAGGCACTCCATGGAGCTGATGGGGGTCAAGGGTCATGCTCAGGGAGTCACAGTGGTGACCTGTCTGCTGTGGGAATCGAACCTGCAATATCCTGATCCCAAGTTCACTTCTCTTGCGTCCGGACTCTAAATTATGGATTTCTTGACTATAGAAATATACAAAATAATAAAAATGTACACTATTATCATCATCACTATGATTTATATGCCAATTTCATGGCATTGCTATCAAATACAGAATCTGCTATTTGACTTCTGGAAATCACAAAAACAAACAGGGGAGATAACAGTAATTCATGTTTGGACAGTCAAGATGTTGTTCATAAATCAAAGCTGACAAGCAATGTAAGAAGAGATCTTTATTAGAAGGCAGTGTAAAATAAATAAAAATGCTTCTCTAATGGTAAAAAACCCAAAAAGTTTCCAGCCTTGTAAAATAACAAAAGCACAGTTCTTTTGGAAATTTCAGTGTTAATGTGCTGCAATTTGTTTACAAAAGTGCAATTTAATAGGTACAGTAGTTGGAAACAGCTACAGAGGATGCAACTCTTGTTCAGCCAGAGTGGTTTGATGTCTATAAAACATTTGGAGTGCTTTTTGACACCAGTTCACAGAATGTTTATAAAGTGGAAATGTATTACTGCAGGGTGACGGTAAATGTCACAGATTAAATATGTTTGTGTGGAACGAAGATGACTGCCTGGCTGTCGTCAGAGCTTCTGAGATAAACATCTGATGTTACTGCAGTGCATTACAGGACAACTTCACAGTTAAAATAAAAAAAAAAAAAAAAAACTAAAACATGTTTGAACACAACACGCTGCCCGTTGTTCCCTCCCACGCGTGTATGTTTCATGTAAGGACTGATATGACCTGAGCTTGCAGAGAAAGAGCGCAACGCCTCCCCGTATCAAACTTTTATAACGAGGGTCGGCTGGATAAAGGTGACAAGTTGAGAGGGAAGGAATGTGTGTTATTTGGTCTGTTGATAACAAAAGAAAACTCCCTGGTACTATTTAATAACTAAGTCTGGCAGTGATTACCACCAGGGAAAGTTGAAAGGAAAACTCATACAAATTCAAATACAAAAAAAAGCCGGTGACACAAAGCAGACAACCGACAGCTTCTTCAAAAGCAAAAACCAAAACATCTGCACCGAGGGACAAAACCTTTTTGGGTACAAGCTGCATTCGGTGTGTAAAAGAACAAAAAAAAAACCCTGAAGTTAAAACCAGGATCCAGCTTGAGGGGATCACTTTAGAAAGCTTTTGTTCATAAACGTGGGCATCGATGAGCCTCACTCCAACTGCCGGTGTTTACAGAGCAGATAACCTTCCAGTATAAACAGCCGACAGAGGTGTGAGCGCGGTGTGACGGGGGAGACGGTTCAGCGGGGAGCGAGGTGACGGCCAACTGCATGTGTGTGTGTGTGTGTGTGTGTGTTCACGTTGCTGTGTGGTGGCAATTGTGAGGTGGGGGGTGGAGACGGCAAAACTGGGTGGCCTGGAGGGGGGTGATGGGGTGAAATAACGAGCTGGAAGAGCAGCAGGACAGTGTGTGTGTGTGTGTGACAGTTGGTGTGCAGTGAAGTCTGGGGAGTGGTGATGGTGGTGGTGGTGGTGGTGGTGGTGGTGGGGGGGGGGGGCAGATATTTCTAAAGCTTTCTACATTGTGTCGTTTTCCAGTTTTCTGGGCCTCAACATTCGACTCTGCGGAGACTGGATCTACTGTAGGAGTTCCTGCGAAAGCAAAAGAAATGATTAATTACAAAAAACTTCTCGTGCGTTTTGTTTCTGTAACTCCTAAAAAAAATCAACTGTGATGGAGTGAGATTTAAAGGTGAACCAGTTTACATGACAACAAAAAAAACATACAAATCGGAATAAATAATCGCGAGCAATCGGTTAATTGTAATGATCAGATCTGAAACATTTCAATGCTCGTTAAGAAAAACAACTAATACATAACATAATCAGATTCCTTTAAGACAACATATTTGTACTAGAAAACTCAAACCTTGTGTTTTAATCTTGTTGAAAATAGCCTCTGTTTTCATTTAGTTTTTTATATAAATTGCACAAATAACAAAAAAAAAAGCCCAAACACATCAGAATGCATATATACATGCATGAAGACATCAGAATAGCCACTGGTCTATTAATAATATTTGACCATAATAAACTCTTATTGGATTAAGTATACCATATAACGGTGCAGAAAAATGATTGTGTTTTGATGTGCATGTTAATCAGCTCAAAAAGAAAAAAAAATGAAAAAAACCTCCATGTCAATACAACCTCTAACTAAAAACTGTCTCACTTTGAATGAACACAGTGTTTCAAAACAAAAAAATGAGGTAAAATGTTATGAAATATCAAATAAATGAGCAACATAACTCAATTTTGACTCAATTCAACATGTTGAATTCAATCAATTTTAATGAAATCTCAGGTCTCAGTGTTTTGCTTTGTCCCCGACTATGAAATCTTTTCTGAAAGATCAATGTTTTCTTTGATTTTTTTACAGTTTGCTTGGTGGTTTGACGGGCTGGACGAGAGCCACTTGCAGGCTGGTTTTGACCAACGAGCCTTATCAAATCAAATCAAATCAAACCTTATTTATAGAGCACCTATGTGTTAAATGTTTGACATTTCTGATTTAGACGATGGACAAAATGGATAAGTCTGTACATCAAGAAGAAATAATAATAATAATAATAATAATACAAAAACAACATAAGACATAAGACATATCAGGTAAGGAAAAGAAAAGTTGCAAAATAAGTGAAATTTTTTTTAAATGAACAACAATGAACTGCAAATATTGAAATGAAAACACAAGTACACAATAAGTTAAACCAAAGGGATTAAAAGAAATTAGACAATGAAACGGCTAATAAGACTTTTGAAATGTAATAATCAAAAGTTCATATTTTCTTCTTCATACATTTTTAAGGCAGACAGCTTGGCAGATTGATGACGTGTTGAGGAATAAATATCAGACTTTACCTCACAGAGCCTTGAGATAGTTCTATATTTGACTTTTTTTTCCCCCCTTAAAATCTGAAGACTGTTATGATATTATATTTCCCTTTGTGGCTCAGCTTTGCTCTGGCAGGTGCTCTTGTCTGTAACTGCTTTTGATTACGAACCAGTAATCCACACATCTGCAGTCAAGAGATCAAAGTAGAAATCATGTTCCCGTACCCCATCAATGCGCAGTGTCCCAGAAAGGGCCCCAGCTCGCATTGACAAGTGTAAAGTCTCGGTATGAAGTGTGAAAGATTTGAAACGTGAAACTTGAATCTGTTTTCACGTCCGATCGCCGGTGACAAATGGTCTGTGTACGTGTATCGCCTGGAGAGTCATAAAGTTGGGTTTTATGTTGCTCTTGTGTTGGTCTGATGGGGCTCAAGAAACAGTATGATCTCACTGTGAGTCCCTGTGCGTAGGCGTGTGTGTGTATGTGTGTGTGTGTGCTTCATGTCTCAGGTTACCTCTGTGTCTGTGGAGTCTGGGCCGGCAGCGTTCTGTACAGTTGGGGGATCTTGCGGTTGATGAGAGGACTCAGAGCTTCTTTCAGTTTGTGGTAGTTCCTCTCCAGCTCTCTGTGGTACTCCCGCTGATCTGGTCCAATCAGGGACTTATTTTTCCGCAAGGCGTCCTCGCACCTGCGTGAAAAAAGAGCCGGGGAAGAAGCGGGCAGTTGGTGTTTGTTTTTATTAGCTGCACAACAGTCTGTCTGGAGGCGTGGAGTGTGTCATCACCTCTTAGTGAAGTCTTTAAAGCACAGGCGCAGTTTGTTGTGATGGCGAAACAGCTTTGGGTCATCAGGAATGTCTGAGAGAAAGACCTGCGCCACCTCGAGGGGGCCCTGTGAGGGGAGAAACTGTTACACATCTGCCGAGGAATGTCTCCGACTGCTTTAACACTCCGTCCCACAACTGAAGTCTAAATGTGATGGGATTATTATTCAAAAGAGGTGTTGCCTTTTGGCTTTATGAAAGCACTCTGGCAATAAACCCTGAACATTTTCAGTCATACCTGGTTCACTGTAGTGCCCACACAGCCCTGCAGCACCATCTGCAGCATCTTGGAGTCGGCGGGGTCTTGGGTTGTAGCAAAGGCGAGCTCCTGCGTCTTCTTCTGCATGTCTTCTATTGCAACCTCAATGGGAACCAGAATGATCTGAAAACACGGGACGACAGAATGAACGACAACCTGCCGCCACGTGACCTCTCATCGGTCGAAGGACATTCACCCACCTCCTCCTTGTGCAGCACGTTGATGCGCGTCTTGATGTAGGGAAAGGCGTGGGAGGTGGTCAGGATGGTTTTGCGCTTGTACTGCTCGTGCAGGTCGCCGTGAGCACGGCCGTCCAGCGTGAAGGGAGTGCAGTACATGAAGGTCCGGAGGTTGTAGTTCTTATCGAAGTAGGTTATTCTCTCCTTCAGCTCGTACGTGTCAAAGAAGGGCTCCACGTATGTGATTTGGAGGTAGGCCTAAAGTGGTCGGCAGCACAGTCATAGTCAAATAGAAATCCGTACCATTTTTTTCCTATCGAATGCAAAAGGACAATTAGTTTTTACCTTGTTGGAATCCAACTTGGTTTTGTCAACGGGGTTGGAGTCCTTGATAATTTCGACCCCATCGCCAAACCTCTCCGAGTAAAATTCCTGCACACGAAAAAGATTCATCTTCAGACAAATGTTCCCAATAAATTACTAAGGATTCTCTGTGCGAGTATCACGAGGAGTCAACGTGCCTCGAGCCTGTGGGAGATCTCGGCTAATTTGGTGATTGATGGTTCCTTGTAGACAAACTCCTGTTCGTCCAGGTCTCCAAACTGGCAGCCATAGAAACCCACTCTGAAATAGGTGCCAAACATCCTCTAGATACTGGAGACGACAGGAAAGAAACCGTGATTTAAAGAGTGTCAAAGGCAAGAGCACTCGGGTTGGGTACATGGGGAAAAGAATTTCCTGTTAAGAGTTTCTATTTAATGGCTCTTTTTGCAGCCACGTTAAATTAAAGCGAGTTATTCTGCTAATAAGAGAAGTCCAAATGAGATCTTAAATGCAATGCAAAGTAAAAAGTAAAACTCTGTCACAGTATCAAGACAAAAAAAAATAAAAGCCACGTCTTGACAAGTCATGATGATTTTACAGTTTACCGGTAAGTGTAATTAAGAAAAATGAAATATCCAAGCAACGAAATGCAATCCACTTTCAAAGAGGTGCAGAAAAAACCCAATAATTAACTTGGTCAAAGCAAAATTGAATCACTCACCAGTAACATGTCATTCACACAGGAACGGAGAAGAAAACAAGCAGATGAGAAAGAAGAAAAACACCATTAATGCAAAATAGATTTCAGGGTTTAATCACTTTAACCTCAAATAAAGATGGACTGGAAATGTCAGTGTGCGTCGTTACCTCCCATCCTGAGCTCTGCAAAAGTTGAGAAAAGACAACAAGGAAATCAGAATCCAGTTCTCATTAACACCAACATGTTTGTTATTTGCTGGAGACTTTCAGATCAAACTGTTAACTCACTTGGTTGTAGACTTTGTTGAAAGCATCCTGAAGCTTCCCGTGCACAGTAGCCAGCTTCTTGAAATCTCTGTTGGCTTCATGGATGGGCAGAAGAATCTTGTACACTTCATTTATGGCTTCATACATGGCGGCCTGTGGCGACAGGGGAATGGCACCACAGTTAAACACACAGCACTGGGCCAACTAATACTAATTTAAACTTCTCCTGCGTTACTGTCACCATGTTAAAAGAAGCAGCTGCTTGCTCCAGGAGGCCCACCAGGCCCGACTCGCTGAAATACTTCCCGGCACAAATGCCCTCCTCCTCTGGGGACAGGACGTCATCGGATACGGCTGACTCCTCTAATACGTTGGATGAAATGTGCTGTGGGGAGAGAAAAAGAAAAAAAAAATGATGGCAGAATGAACTAAATTGTTTAAAAGTGGTTGCTTGACAAGTTTGAAAGCCTGTGTCTAAATTAAACAGCATGTGGGTGGCTGTGAGTCGGTTGGAAGAGGAGCTCCAATCCAGTCCATATGTCTTTCTAAAAGATTCCCAACGACGCGCAGGCACTTCGCATGACGACCATCACCAGGGTTGTGTGAGGAAATGGGTCATGCGAAAGAAAAGTGGGAGTCCATTTAACCTTCACCATGTACGCACCTGAAATGTGACACACCCAATGGGAAGGTAGCGGCAATCCTCCAGCATGTTGAGGTATTCTGCCACCAGAGCAGCGCTGTGGACCAGACAGTGGGCCGCCTCAGCGTGGTTCCCTCTCTCAGAGTGTTTCCCAGCCATGTTCTGAAGCCACGTCAGGCGCAGGTCGGGGGAGTTCTGGTAGCCCTTAGCAATCCTGAGGTTGGAAAAGTGAACGAAACCTCAGGTTGTGGCACCTCATTGTCATTTGACTGACTTTTCGATGACCGTGTCCATACCTGTACATGAGGTCGATGAGCATCTCTGGATCCTGCTGATGCTCTTTCATCTTCACAGTGTCAGTAAGAATCATGTGCAGGTTGAACACCAGATCCTGTACCTGTAGGTTAGATTAAAAAACAAAAGAAAAAAAAGCACACCATGTGAAGTTTTACTATACATTATACCTGAACATGACATAACTTGAGGTTACATACCTGCTCTGGGAAAGGCGTGTCACGCAGCTCGTGGTCCTCTTCAGCATATGTCAGGATTGTCTTGAGTGAATGACGGAGGTGCTCCTCGTTGAAGTTTTGAGACGTTCCCACCAGCGAGGACAGAGACATTGTGACCTGCATCTTGACTCGCGCAAAGTTCTGGTACAGGACACAAAGCAGAGTGGCCGCTTTGCGTTATGCCCAAGAAAGCCCATGAAGTAATTAACAGACAAAACACGTAAGTCTTTAAACTTACATTCCCAATTTCGAAGTTCTGCCTCATGAGTAGGTAGAGAGAGGCCGAAGCGTGACTCCTGACCGAGCCGACGCTGCTGCTGCAGTGACGCAGGAGGCGCAGACACAGATCCGCACAAAGCTCTGTGTCCTCTTCGAACAGCATTTCTGGGAACTGCACGCAAACTTTTACTTGACACTGTTGTCCTTTCGTCAAATGTAACGCACTAAATGTTAAATTATTATCGCGCTGATGTAATAAGTATAACACACTGATATGAACTGCAGTGTACCTTGAAAACCAGAGCTCTCTGTGTAGTGAAGCAGTGCTGCAGGAAGAGGGCGCTCTGGTTGCCTGCCATGCTGTGGAGAAGCACTCTCAGCACGCCGCCTAAAACACTTTCCTTCAACTCTGACGCCACCACAGTCTGGAAGCGAACATGGACACAAGAAAGTTTGACGTGGAAACAAGAGTAGTAATTAAAGCAGGTGGCTTTCTTCTCCCTCCGTTTCTCACCTTGACAATAATTTCCAGGGTGTCCAGTACGATCAGGGAGGCCTCTGTAGCCAGGTTTCCATCCACAACAGACTCTTGCTCCACCTCAGCCTTAGACCTGAAAGGCAGTGTTCAACAATAGTCAGTGGCATTCATCACATTTGGGGGGGAAAAACTTTGAATAACATGCACACGAGAAATCGGGCTTCAAAAATCATCCGGGGATACTTTCAGCACTCCGCCCACACATATGTCAAGTCTTTGGTTGAGTTGTCTCACTAATGTAAAGAACATACTTGTCGACTCGATCTGTATTTTGTCTCCAGTGAGTGACGTTCTTTCTCCATCTTACATTCTCCTGGCTGCCATACGGACTCCGTTCTGTGGATGCAAGAAGGAAAAAAAAAAAACATTAAGACTTCATGCACACGCACACGCACACGCACACGCACACGCACACGCACACGCACACACACACACACACACACACACACACACACACACACACACACACACACACACACACACACACACACACCATTATGTATTAGTGCTACTTACCTCTGCAGCGGCGGACCATCTCCTGGCGAGCTCCAATAGTCCCCAGTATGGCTTCCTCCAGTCGGGCCTTCATGTCCTGAGACTTTTTAAATGTCAGACTGTTGATCCTTTCCAGAGTCTTCTTTCCCTGTTTTCACCACAAACAACAACAACAAGTTTAATTAAGAGAAGAATGCAAGAGAAAACAAAGAAGAAGAAGAATCTCTCAGTCACATTCAATACATGCACTAATCTGGATACACTTTTATTGAAATACTTAAAATAATGTAGTTTATGCCACTACAGACATTTATGATTTTGATTTAAATAAATATTATTAATAAATATTAAAAGTGCATCAAATACGTTTCATGAAGGAAAAAAAACAAACAAAAAAAAACTGTAGTAAACAAAACACAAATGTAATCAATACTTGTGCGCAAACTGTGCATACTAGGAATCTGGACGTCTGTTTGTACTGGAGGACCAAACACGCCCAAAGATGTGATTGGCCGAAACATTGTACCTTGTATTCAAAGCAGGAGACACAGAGATGCAGCAGATCTAGTAGACGGTTGATCTGCAGCACAGACAAATCTGACACCCAGCGCTCCAGGAGAGCTGCGTCTGCATTCTTCAGCACCCACAGGAAACACACCAGCAGGGTCCTGCTGCACTCGGCTGACAGAGAGCTGGACTGCCGGCCGGTCTGATGAAGACAAATACACAAACTCAGTGCCAATCTCATGATCTGCTTCAAAACACAACAAAATGGCTGTTTGAGCTAAGTTGAAAAGAAGAAAGGACAGAGAGCCCCCTAGAGGGTAAATGGGGCGCATGTACGTCACATGAGAACGGGATTGGAAGAGAGCTTTTCAAATGAGTGTCTGTGCTGAGTGATCATTTATCAAACTGAGGCAGCAGCCCCCCCACACAGAGGCGGTCAGGCTGTAGGCCCCGAGGGGAACGCTCTGACCCGCGTTGCTATCACTTACCACGGTGGGCAGTGCAAACGGGTTGGCTTTGACGTGCGGCAAGGGGGAGCCGGCAATCGCCATGGCAACAGACTGACTGATAGTGTTGCTACCGTCTGGGTCAGCATCGTCTGTGTGGGCGGAGGCATGGCGGACCCGAGCAGGCGAGGAGTCTACAAAGAAATAAGCAAGCGAGCTCTCTCAGGTACGATAATACTCGAAAATAAATCAGAAGCATCTTGAGGAGCTGGAGGAAGGACACGAGTGGGTTGTTCTGCTGACCGGAGAAGTCGTGCAGCTGATTCAGTGTCTCCATGACGATTAGGATGAGAGGCAGGTAGAGCTGAGCGATGTGGGCTCTGACCTGCGGGTCCATGTACCGGGGGTCTGCGTCATGACTACACAAGAGCGAGTGAACAGCACTGATGGCTTTTTTATGAAGGAAGAAAACCCTGCGGGTTGGAAAACAACATCAGTCGCGAACCAAAGTAAGCATATAAAGTTTAAGTTTGATAAGTTATATCACACTTTATGTCAAAGACTGAGTCGGCGGGAGGCTGTGTGGTTGATAGGAACTCACCCTTCACCGTCGGGATCGAGGATGAGTGAGAGCTCGGTGAGCACCAGGCCGGAAAGGAAGTGCTGCTGGCGAAAAGGGACGGACAACTCAAACATGGTGGCCACACCTTGGTCCTGCACCATGCTGGAGAAAGCTGAACTCTGTGCATTAAACAGAAGACAAGATGTGATTATGCAAGAGTTCAAATCAAAGTTGTGTCCTGATGTCTGTGCACAGAGGGAGAAATGTGTGTGGGTGAAATGTGGCTCTTTTTTTTCAGTATTATTCATGACATTAGGTCGTTTACATCTTTTTGTTTATATCTACTGAAGAGCCACAGATGCAAACGAGCTACATCTCAATAAGAGAACCTGTGCCAGGCTGCTCCAGTACCTGTGAAGTGGTGGAAGACGTGGACGGAGAGGGGGAGGCTGGAGGGCTCAGAGTCGAACACGGCAAGTTGAGCATGACATAATGCTCGTGGCTGCTGACAATGCGAATGAAGTCCATCCTCAGGGCATTCAGCGAGCTGGGATTTTGTGCTGTGTGAAGCTTGTTGGCAATCTGTCCAACACAAAAGGGGATGGGGATTTGAGAGAGCGTGTTTGGATGCTTGAGTTTACAGGGAGATAGTACAGACGGCAGAGCAGTGGGCACCTGTTTGTAGTAGGAGCGGATAAGGTTGAACACAAAGCCCCGGTCCATAAGAGACAACAAGTCGTTCAGGAAGAAGGCCAGACTGCTGTTTAACCTCTCCACAAGCTCCACATCCTGAGGGAGAGACAGAGACATTCATCCAGACAGAAAGAGAGGAAACAGTTATGTGAGAGAAAGAGGAAGCTTGCATATGTTACATGACAAAACACAACATTAAAAGAAAACATAAATGACTGTATGATGATTTTTATGGCAAAACTTCATGGTGTGAAAGAAGAGACATCAGCAGAATTTTTGCTGGTCAATTCACTGCGAACTAATGAACTCCCAGCAGGTTAGTTCCTAAAAGTGTGTATCTTTGAGGGCTATTGTACCTTGTGGTATCTGTTGGCGACGTCTGAACTGATGGCACACACAAGTGCCGCGATGTCGTCCACAAAGCGGTCTGGGAAGCGCTGACGTCTGGGAACTTCCAGCTTTGCGGTCAAAAACAAGTGATGGGCCATGCTCTTTGTCTTTAGGAGGTGGCAAAAGAAAAAAAGAAAAAAAAAAGAATACAAAAAACCAATTATTTGAAAGTGTTGACTTTATGGAGATCAATACGGCGCTTTTGAATATTTAGAGGTATTATTCTCATGACAGATGCATTAGATACTGACCATAAGCTGAAAGAAAAACCAAGCCTGCTGCAGCACCGCCTCCCTCACCGCGCTGGTGCTGACCACCCACTGAAGTGCCAGCTCCTCGTGGAGCAGCTACACAGGAGTCAACAGAGAGACGGGAGTTCAGAGGAGGAAAACATCACAACTGTTTAACAACTCGTCGAATATTAGCTGTCGATACCGAGAATGTTAACCGATAATGACTTAACGACAATTCACACTTGAATCAGTAGCTCTGCAAAAGACCTGGTGATACTTTATAGTGACATGTTTTGGTTCAAATCATGAGACAAGGAAATGTATTTTAACCACATGGGAATGTGAAAAAAAGTAAACACTGCAATTAATTAATTGCAACTAAAAGCCTTGTCTATACCTCTGGCAGGAAAAACTGTCACAATCGTCCATCTGGTAGCGAAGATAACATTTTTGTGGCCTTCGTAATAATTACAGCTTCCTGCATCTGCTCTAACAGTATTTCAGGCCTTGAATTCAAGACTGATTACAATACTGAAACTATATACCTACAGTAACTGATGCTTGGAAACAGTTGATATAAAAATGTTGGATGATGATGAATGTTAAAAGTTGTTGTATGTTAGGACATGAAAAAAATGTGTCAGTCACTGTTACATTTGGTTACAGTCGATGTCGGTTTTACCTTCTTTGTAATCTGCCTTGTGGGAACTGAAAACAAGGCCACGCTGTCCAGAAAGGCAGACATGCGATTGCAGCTGCGGTCGTTTGGCTGACATGGAGTGACGGTGAGGTGAACACAAAGAGATGAGGACAACGTGATGTGAAAACGGATGCATGGAAGAGTGGATGAGCGGCCACAGAACTCTCTCTGTGAACTCTGGTGAGAGCGAGGCTGGTTAGGAAGTCCAGCGCGCCCTCAGGCAGAGCTCCGTGTCAAACACCGCGGACACGGTCTGTTAGGCAGCAGACAAAGAACGCAGCGGGAAGGTGGAAACGGTTGCAGTCGAGGATGAAAAGGTGTGACAGGTGGGATGAGGCCAGCGGAGACAGACGCGGACAGACACACATAGATGCCCTGACAACTGACGCAGGAGATGACCCAAGAGTGTTAATCAGAGGGTGGTGCGGGATGGAGGAGGTGAAAGTGAGGAGGAGGAGGAGGAGGAGGAGGAGGAGGCGGGAGGATTTGGCACCTGCTTGAGATCGCAGCTGGAGTTGGGGTTCCGGCGTAGCACAGATCTGGAGCCCCCAGGGGCATAAGCAGAGTTTACCCAGGAGTGCGAGCGGTCAATGCCCTGCCGTAAGCCACCGGACACACACACACACACACACACACGCACACATAGTGTGGCAAGAGGCGAGGACACAGTGAGTGAAGGGAAGGGTGATTATCAAACACGAGATTCTTTGAAGGAGAAAATCAGGAAGTAACAAAAATGAGGGCAGAAAAGAAAGCTGGGGATGGGAAAACAAAGGGCTGGAGGTACTGTGTCAAACACATGAGACAGAGGCACA
This sequence comes from Blennius ocellaris, assembly GCF_963422515.1. Taxonomy (NCBI): domain Eukaryota; kingdom Metazoa; phylum Chordata; class Actinopteri; order Blenniiformes; family Blenniidae; genus Blennius; species Blennius ocellaris. Next base: position 12,652,514 of record NC_137665.1, on the reverse strand, counting down.
AAGCTTTACTGCACAGTTGACAGAGTTGTGTGATTAAACTGTTGGCACAGGGGTCTCATTCTCCCTGAGCTTATTGAATCCTCTGTAAAGAGTTGTGAAACACAATTTAAAAGAATATCAAACAATATTGGCGGAATACCAAAGGTAAACATTGTGAATTTGGAATAATAAAAACATAAAAATACCTTTTTTTTACATCACATTGTCTGGAACAACATTTCAAGCTTATATTACAAAGAGTGCAGATTTTTCAAACGAGCATGAGCAGATTACTTCCAAAAAAAGGAATAAAATGCAAATTGCATATTCTAAAACCGACGGGACGGGGTCAGTGCAAAAGCACAGCTCACCTTGCTGCCGATGATCCTCTGCACCTCCTCATCGGGGGACACCGGTGTCGTAGCCAGGTCCGGGTTGGAGTTGCTAATGCTTTTGGAGCGGGAAAGCTGCAGGCTGCTCGGGCGAGCCGTAGCCCTCGAGATCGTTGCATACTGCATTGGCATCTCATACGACTGGTTGCTGCCGCCTATCGGTTAACATGGGAATAGAAGAGATTTAAAAATGTTCCCATGAGGATGCTTCTAATTAGACAACAAGCAACGGAGCCTTTCATTCACCTGCCGTGGGGATGACTGGCTCAGCGGTGGGCAGGCGGAAGCAGTAGTGGATGTAGGATGTTAGCAGGTTGTTGCGCCCGTGCTGGTCCTGGTTTCCCTCCAGGTTTTTGTGGATCAGGTTGACCAACAAAGCCATCGATTCGAACGCAGCCCGGCCCAGGTTCACTGCACATTTATCAGAAAGAGCTTACAATAATTGCCCAAACTAAACTCTGGTTCACATATTTGACCAAAACATAAAATTATGGAAAAATCAAATACAGGGTAAGATATTAAGAACCAGCTAGTAATTGACACTTCGAAATCAGAGTGAAAATTGAAACAGCCCGGAGTGTCTCCTCACCGATTTGTCCCGCAATGACTGGAGGATAGACGATGAGCTGGATGAGCTTGTTGAGCAGCTGATGCAGGAACCTGACACACGTGTCCAGCAAAGCCCCTCTCAGCGCGGCCATGCTGGCCTTCAGCTCTCCCTCCATGTTGGCTTCGGTTATGATGACGTCCTTCAGACGAAAAGGGAAGGAGTACTCTTCCAGGACGTAAACCAGAGTGAAGAACTTATCCAGGTGAGGATCCTGCAGAAACAGATAAAAAAAAAAGACTACTAAACTGTCCAACTGTTCTAGACCACTGTAATATTACACGATTACATGAATTGTCAATAAAGCGACGAATGCAAATTATTGTAATTACCAGACCTCTCTGTAACACTAAACTAATACCATGGGGCTTTTACAAACTGGGAGCACAGAGCACAGGTGAAAGCAAAAGCCCGAGTGTAACAGACACTGAGACGTACCTGAGTGTGAACTGAGGAGGCCGCCGTCACCTCCACATTGAAAACTCCTTTGTGATTATCCACCCACTTCATGCCTGGGAGCTGAACCTGTCACAGAGGGACACGCAACACGTTTGACAGATCACAGTGCAATAGGTGATGGCAAACACACAATATTCTTGCACACACACACACACACGCAGTCGTACGTCAGGGGTGAGCACAGAGTAGCTCGGAGGGGGCTTTTCCACAGAGACGGGCAGACTGAAGGAGCCGGTGCGTAGTCGTCCGTGCTGCATTAGAGGAATCCACTGCAGGCAGACAGAGAGACACACGATCTCTTACGGATGGCAAGACAACAGAGAGGCCAATCAAACAAGGGATTGTGTGGGTGAGCGGGATTAAATGTGAGCCAGGAGGAGGAATACGCACAGTGTAGCCCACAGGGGTCTCCAGAGGAGTGTTCTGTTTGGGCTGGCAGCTGATGTGGTAGAAAGTGAACAGCAGATGGTGGTTGTCTGTCAGGTTGGCAGGAATCTTCATCTTCATCTCCTCGTAGAACTCCGGAGATCTGATGAGCGAGAGTCACGCAGCGGGTTCAGCAATAAGGCAAAGAAAAGGGGGAGAGAACGGAGCAGACGACCAGCGGGTGACTGCGCCTCACTTGTTGTGGTAGATGATGGGAGTATAGGCGTCTTTCATGAACTCGCCACAGCTCGACTTTCCAAAGATGACCTGGTGAAAATAGTACGGCATAATTGTAATTATTAATTACCTTTTAATACCACCATTGTTACAAAAAAACAAACAAAAACATCACACAGTAAACCTACATAAACCGTCACTGCTTAAAAAATTTTACAAATAAATGGCTGCTTTGAAGTTCCCATCTCCCAAACTAACAAACATATAGTATGTCACGGCCTCAAGCAGTTCTTTGTATCTGGGATTGAGTTTTCCTGAGAACGCACTGCAGTCACTTGATCGTCCCCGGCCGTGACTCACCGGTAAAGCTTGACTGGGATCCTCTCCTGCCATGAACTGCATCTTCACTGCAATGTTCCTCACCGAGCCCTGGCGGCTGCTGAAGTTCAGACTTTGAGGGTAAACATAGAGCAGGTTCCTGGGAGGCAGAAGGAAGCGAGACGCCAAGGCGGGGGGAGAAAAGCAAAAAAAAAAAAAAAAGATAAATTGGCAACAGAAACACACAACTACCCTCCCTGAAGAGATATTCACACCTGCCAACTACAAAAGAAGGCCAGGTGTGTTTGAAACAAGCCCCACTATGGACATCAACTATTCTTCCTGCTGCTGTAGAAGAAGATACTCTTTAAAAAAAAAAAAAAAAAAAAAAAACATTTAACAGACTGAAAAAGCTACTTCTACACAGAGATGAGAAGGGACATAGCACTTCAACATGAATACACCGTTTATTGGAAGCATAAAGGAGAATTAAGGACTTCACTCTTGCAGTTAAAGTAATGTAATTATGTGTCTCATTTAAGGGGAAACCACAAATTGTCCTCTCCGACAGTTCCTCTTCCATGTGTGCAACATGTTTGAAAATATAATGCTAAGTGTCGATGACACTTCAACATGAAGAAGACAAAAAAAAAAGATACAGGTAGATGAATAAATGAGAATAAACAGTATATCTACAAAGAGGACAGAAATCAACAAACTATCTTTGCCAACTATCTTTACCAAGTTGCATAAATGCTCATAGAAGAGAGATAAATATATATTATAGTTTTTTCCCCCCATGTTAATTCTTTAATGCTAGGTTGCAAACTTTCTCTCATTTCTTTTCAAAGAATTAAACACATTTTCTTTTATACTTAACGGCCACAAAGACATTTTGAAAGACAATTCTCTCAACTTGTTGTGTTACCTAACCGTCAATACAACGCCCCACGTAATCACACTTCAATCGCTACTGACGACTAACAAAAACACATCTTTGTCTTATCCTTTAAAAAAAAAAAAACAAGATAGGCAGCTTTGTATGTGTACACAGCAAGAATGTGACCCCGTATTAGTTTTACCTGGTGGGTCACCTCAGCTCCCATCCAAGTTAAACATTAGAGTTTACTGCAGTTCAGACTTGAAACAGCTGATTTCATCCACAATGCAGGAGCCACTGATACGTCGGATGGTAACACATGACGCATAACGTGCTACTGCTCACTGTCAAACAATGCATCGTTTTCATAACACATACGAGAGCGACACAGATTATTATGTACCTGTGACCCAGTTGTCAAAATGACCATCTCAGGGGTTAAACTAGAAAGAGGAGGTCACTCAGGCTCGGGCCATTGACAAGAACGTGATCGAACCACTACCGAGCTAATGTTTCACCTGCTATTGCATATACACCATCGATATAAAAGGAAGCAGCCACACTTCATCGCCATTATCTGGTGGCTGAGGATGAGAACCTTTACTCAGCTGTGACCACAAAAAAATAAAAATAAAATGCAATTTAAAAACTTTTGATGCTACATTTTTCTTGAACTGGATTAAATACAGAAGAAAGAAAACATTTTGACATTTGAAGAAGAAACGGCAACAAAGCGGAAGTTATTTTCGAACATGATCTGGAGGCTGCTGTGTGTGGCTGGAGCTTTCGGAGCCGTCCAAGCAGGCCCCGTCAGAAAGACCAGCAGGACGGAGGACAGAGCCGCGCCAGTGGAAGAGGTCAACGTGCTGATGTTTGGCGTTATACAGCTCAGCGAGTCCCTGAGCTACGTTCATACGAACACAGAGGCACACATAGCGCAAATCAGCCAGACGTTGAAGAGCCACGAGGGGACGCTGCGAAATGTGGAGGGGGAGGCTGAGGAGGCTGTGGAAGTGGCGAAACAGATGAAAGCTGTGATAGAGTTGCTACAGGTAGGAATGCATGGGGTGATGTAAATAGAGAGAGCGAGAGAGAGAGAGGGATCACCGCCGAGAAGTGTAATCACACTGAGATCTCAGTGTAGCATGCTGGAGCAGCCTGTTCAATATCTACAATCCTCATCAGATTACATTTGCTTCAGAGGGAGAACAGACATAACAAAGTAGCTCTTTGGTGATTTCATAAAACCACATTCCCTACACTATGGCTTCATAAAATCCTCAGTGATGCTTGGGCATCAATCTTGTCTTGTCGCGAATCTCCCAAAGGCTGTGTGACTTCAAAATGTATTTTCCATGAACATATTTTATATTGGCGAGTAAAATATGTTTGAAAGAGCTGCGTTCAATCTGGGGTGAGCAGCTGCACAGGGGCCATTGTTGTGGGGAGAGGATAATATGGGCAGATGGTCTGTTGGCAGGAGCAGATGACCGAACAAGAGGCTCAAACCAAGATGAGTAAAGACGCGCTGACCACCGTGGAGAAGGAGGAGGTGGCGATGAGCACGAGGGTGACGAGGCTGCAGATACACCTGGACAACTACGTACCTCTCACCCTCAGAGAGCTGCAGGTAACAGAATGATCATAACTGCCATGTTCACTGTTACATCAGCTTGCCAATATCAGGTTCTGTCATTATCAATTGATGCCACATTAATATATCTGTTGTGGTTTTCAGGAAAGAGCCATGGAGCACTCCGTCATCTTGAGAGGCTTAGAAGAGATAACGCGGTACCAAAAGGAGATCATTGAGGCTCAGAATGAACAGATCTCAAAATTGCAGGAGATGGTAAATCGCCGAAGCTCAACTTTTCACAGAATTTATGGCCATTTTCAAATTAAATCTCATTTTTTCTTCTTCTTCTACAGGGTGAAGATACGTTTCCGTCATTTTAGGACAAAGTCCAGCTAGATCTCAACTCCTTAACATCAGCGCACTCCCAGTCAACCCTGCTAAGCATCGATACTTGTTATCTATTTGTTATTATAGCTCTCATTTGTTTATTTTTTTATTATTTTGGCTATTTTGTGTGTCCAGTAAATATTTTTTTAAATTATGTTCAATTGTTAATTTATTAAAGATTTTGTTTCAGAAAACTAGTGTTTTTGGTTTTTTTTTTTGGGGGGGGGGGGGTTGTATTTAGAAAATGCAGATTGGTAAAAAAAAAAAAAAAGGAACACGCAATTAAAAACAACATATAAAAACCCATTCCAATTTAAGATCCATGTCATGAAACTGTCTTGTCTTCGTGTGCAACAGACACTCACCTGTAGGTGGTGTGTGGTGTGTAAACGTATCGAGCAGGGAACTCCAGCACTTCTTTGGTCGGGCGAACGCGCAGGTCTGGATACGGCTTGACGTGAAGCAGCTCTGGTGAGAGGCAGTAATGAGGCGAATCCGGAGCGGGAGATATGTCGATCTTCAGCTGGGCTGCCAGGCAAAATAAGTCGGGGAGACGCCACAAGTCAGAAACGTGAAGAACAGATTGTGAACATTTACTCTCGGATCCCAACGAGCACGTCTTGTTTACCCGTGACCGGCCTCAGTCGCCGCAGCACAGAGGAAGGCCTGCGCATATCTGCCAGATATTTGTAGAGGTCCTCATCGCTCAGTCTATCCCCCTCCTAGACACACACACACGGCAGAGCAGAGTTTACATTTCACAACACTCTCGAAATGTCATTAAGATATACTTCCACCTCAATTCCAGTACGGAGACGACTTCATTTCCAAATATATAATTAGACAGTTTTCTATCAGGATCAGGACAACCGGAGCAGCACTGATAGATCCTGAGACACAGCGATCGGCAGCATCTGACCTGTTTGAAGAAGTTGGTGACAGTAAGTGTTGCTGGACGGAAGGTGGCAAAGTTACACATGTCGTCCCCGACACTCATCCGTTCGAACCCCTTCTTCTTTCTCTCGTTCCACGTCCCGTGACTCTTTCGTTCTAGCAGACAGAAAATTTGGATTATTGTTCAATGAGATGTGAAAAAAACAAGTCTTTAGTTGAACGGCATACATTGACATACGTATGCGAAACATTTGAAACCAGTTTTCTGAAAGAAATGGGCTTTTCTTTGTAAGTGTTATATAAGTCAATACCATAGGAAAAAAAAAAAAAGGTGAGATGTTAGTGAGAGTCTAACAGAAGTGAACTATTGCAGTGTAACAATGACCCTGAACTTTGAAGTAGATCTAAAATAGAATTGCTTAAATACAGAAAAAGTCACCTTTTGGACTGGTTGAGTCAGAGCCGTGAATCCACAAAAATAGCTCTGGACAAGGCTTAACACAGATATGTACAACTAATATCTAATTAAACATTAGCGCAAAAGCAGTTCTGTAAAGACAAATGAAACAAAGCTCCTCCTGGATGTCGTGCATCTTCATTGATGCTAATAGGAATTCAACGAGCGTTTCGAGGCATTTAATGAATGGTGAACTGTATATATGTAACATTGCTTGTTTGTTTGACATTCCGTTGCGTACAGGATGTCTGATTTAACTTGTAAAGTTGATATAGATAAGATATTTCTTGACTAATTCCTTCAAAACAAATATGAGGCTTTAAAAAGGACCGATGTGACATGATGCATGGATCACAGATAAAACGTGTATGGAAGTGTTCAGAGGCGACTGTACCGGAGTCAGAATCCGGGTCGGAGCGATCCAGCCCTCCCACACTGCTCACGATGTTGAGGAGGTGAATGGCCGTCCAAGCAAAGGGCATGCGAAAGCGGCCAAGACGACTGCACGACTGCTCGGCCTGAAGACGCAGCTTCTCCAGCTTCTCTTTGTGCTGCGGCCAAATGCGTGGAGAGACAATATGACCGAAAGACACTGCGTGACCTAATGTACCTGCCACTGCCAACAAAGTCAGCCTGTCAAAGGGGGATCGGTAAATATTGCAGCCGCCCAGACAGAATTGAGTAAGGCTTGTGACCAGACAGCGAAAGGGTCACACACACACACACACACACATACATGCTGGCAGCAAGTGATGATCATTGTGACAGTTCAAACATCATCTTGTCTCCATTACCTTGGTGGAATCTGATTCTTTCATAACCATGTAGGGCTCACAGCACTCGCCGATGTCTCCCTGTTGAAGGACCTTTTCCAGCTGGAACACAGCGTGCACTACCGTTAACATGTTCAAACTATAAACGTGACCCACTCTGATGTGATTCCTTGGTGTGCAGAGACTGATCAGCGTTTCTTTGCACCTTGATGACCAAGAAGATATCCGCCGAAGGGTAGGTGATGGAGAAAATGGCTGAACGCGCCAGAGTGGATATGGCGATGTGAGGTGTGTGAGGTTTAAGCAGGCCTTTCATCTGGTCCGAGTTCAAGTCGAAGTAGAAATTCTCCGAGATCTATTAGAGGAGAGATAAGTGGGAAACAGCAGGGGGGGAGGGGGGGGCAAGGAATGATGATAATGGAAATGCACGCCAAGGGATTGTAATTCAGTTTGGACTCCGTGATCTAGACCGCAGGACCACTTAGACCTTTTTGAGACAAGGGAAATTCGATTAGCCAGGCATGAGCTCAGCATTACGTAAGTGATTTCACTGAGTGAAAGTCACAGGAAGAACACTCATTAAACTGAATATAAACGGACATATTACAACAACAACAAAAATTACCTTTTTCTTTTCTTTGACGTCATAAAGAGCGAGAGTTCCAAATATTGGCTCGATTTCAATCTCAAACCTGCAAAACACGCCAAATACACGACGATGTCAAAAACTGGGAATCCACAATGTGGAACAATAATTGGAGCGTGAAGATTTAAATGTCTGCGGTAATATCCCAAATGTTCCTCACTTTAGAGATAGACACTTGACCATGATTCTCTGGCCACAATGTTCCTTGGGCACTTCAGGAGGAGAGCATCTCTCCACTGCTTCATCCTGACACAAAGAAACACACACACACACACACACACACCAGAATAACATTTACTAAGGTGCCATGGCAACGCACAGGCAGAGAAACAATGCTGTGTACACAGATAAAAACAGAAGGATGGAGCCAGAAAAGGAGAACGCTGAGGAAACAAATGAAAACTGTTCTCTTGCAGGAGCTGGACGAGCAGACGGTGTGGACCGCCGCTGTCTGGGAACATCCAATAAGGTTCATCCGAACTGAACAAATGGGCTCCTACACGCACGGACATTCCTCCTGGTTCCAATTGTGAGGAGCCACTTCTGACCTTAAGACTATACCCTGTCTGTTTGAGACTATGGTGAACTGTGGCGAACTGGGCGTCTCACTAGCAGGGGAAGAGTTAAACTTTCCACTGTGTATGGATCTCAGCAGCTGTTAACAATAACGTCTTCAAACACGAAAAAACATGATGACATCAAGCATTCAACCAAATTACTACTTGGCTTGAGAATAAAACATGTGCAGCCTTTAATTCAAAGTTTTGTACGATTTCTTTTGTTTTTCTGACTAAACATGTAATTGTACGACAATGCCACAACCTCATCATCATCATCATCATCATCCAAAATGAACATGACTTCAGCACTACTGCAGCGTATATTGTATATGTGGACGTTATGCAACATGGATATCTATAAAAGGTTTTAACATCATGTTTTTACACGGTATACACTGAGAACTACTATAATACATCAAGCGGAGTTTTTGATAATAAAAGGTACACACTGTATGTCTGCCTGATGTTAAGTTTAGCGTCATGGTCAATGTTTGCATGTGTTTTCTCACTCACTCGATAAAGGGTTAACATGCCTGAGGATAATATAGTAACCCCATACACAGGGTGAGATGCTACAGAGCATTCATTCAATGAAAAGAAAAGAAAAGTAAAATTAGACATCTTCACATGTAATAATTAAAAAAAAAAAAAAAAAAAGTGGTAATCGCTCCATCGTAATACCAATCAATCTAAAAAGGCTTGGTTTACACGATGTAAAATGTACAAGATTGGTCAAGGTGCAAAAAATACCTCCCACATAATGAGACATGTACCTCATCGGGCGGAGGGTACAGGCCCAGCAGGTCATCGTGGCGCCCCTGCAGGCGTGCCTCCGTATTGCGGCGGTCCATGTCCTCGGCAGCTGTTCGCTCCAGCACCGACGGCAGCAGAGCATCTGGGGAGGAGTTCTTCAGGTCAAAGATGCTGGAGGCCCAGCTGCCTCGGGGGGTCTCGTCAATGCTAACGGACCGCCGCTTTGCGTCATCCTGAAGCACACAGGGATTCGGAGGTGAGGTCACACATTGCTTTCCCTGCAGGCAAAGATGAGCTGTAAAGGGAACAATATACTTCAGATCCCATTACCTTATTACCATTACACTTCTAATATGATTCGCATGGAGACTGCGCAATAGATAATGGATACGGTTTATCCACTTATCTATTCCACAATCATCCGATTACCAGAACACATCTCGCGCTGCCTTCGTCGTCATTATGAGACATGGCTCTAACTGGCTGACCATCGTCTTCATTTACATCCACACCATAGGAAGGAAGAGGTTTCTGGAGAGTGACTGCTTTTGACCATTTACTTTGTCGCACCATTAAAACTTGCTAACTTAACCTCAGCGCACTTTATGGCCACTCAAGACAATAGTTTCTCTGAACACCCCAGTGAACAGACCTGGTCCTCCTGGCGCTCAGCAGCAGCAGACTCGTCCAGTTCAAAGGTCTGTCTGACCAGCCCTCGCTGCCTCTCCCTCTGCCGCTCTGAGTTGTGGGGGGTGCAAGCGGTGCTGTAGCGCTGATATCTATGAAAACAAAGAAAAAGAAGAAGGAAGGAAAAAAATAAATAAATAAAATCTCAGTGATGTTGTAACAGTCAACGGTGTCAAACACGCACGAGTGAAAGTGGTGTGTATTACTAGACAATTAATGAAACACAGAACGTCGGTTAATTCAGCTGGTGCCACGACCGTAACCGCTTACTTTCTTTGAATGACAAGCCAGTCATCTGTGTAGACTGCCAAGGCATCTCTCACTCTGGGATCCAGCGAGCTACACAGAAAAAAGCACATTAATAATGAAGCAAAGCATGCGTTTAATATTGATGCCCATTCGGTGTCACAAAGAGAAAAGGCTTTGTTCCTATCTGTAGTGATGTTTGTTCTTCCATTAAGCGATACTGACGCTCTGTGTGCGTGTGGCTGTGCAAAGACCACAGAGGAATGTTGCGAGTTAAAGAAGTGGGATTGTTGAAGAGGATGCTATTAGTTGGACTCACTCCTCCTCCTCGGGCAGCGGCGGCTCCAGTGTAGTGCAGTCTTTGTCCAGCTGGAGGAGCTCCAGGTCGTCCTGGGGGAACTCCATTAGCTGTCTGAGGGGGCCGGGCTCCACCCCAGGAGCATGACTGCTCACATACTCCTCGAAGTCCACGGGCTCCACCACCTCCGTCAGAGGCAACTGTCAGTCAAACATGAGACTATTACGTGCCGGTAATTATAGTCGGACCGTCGTGGCAGAATATAATCTGATCAGCTGGATCAGAGACATTTATAAACTGCAGGACAGTGAGAAGACAGGCCAACATTCACATTAAGCAAGGTATAAGTAAGTGTACCTCCAGGCTTCTGTAAACACAAAGCTCTAAATCACAATTTATTTCGAGTATGGGTTCAGGCTTTATGAATTTATAACTGGCCAATAAAGAAACCAAACTCACCTTTGCGACAAACCAAAACGGCTCATGACACATGAAGACTTCCTCTTTTATTTTGAGTGAGAATTCAAGCTGGAAGCATGCTTGGGCGCAGGTACAACCTAAAAACTACAGCTGCGTCTGAACTACTTTGCGACGTTACACCCTTCCACGTCGGACCTTTGCAAATTAGAGCTGTGGGCCTGCTGGCCTGAAGCAGTGGCAGGTTAAATACAGGGTGACTCACAGGGTGGTGTGCGCCTCCTCGTTTCTTGGACAGCTGGGGTGAGCCATAATCTCGGGACACTTGTTTCCTGACCTCGGCAGCAACCGTCCTGAGCAAGAGAAAAGTTTCACAGTTCCAAATGTCTTCGCTTTCATGAGAGTCAACATAAGAAACACACATTTCTACGGCTGCGGGGATCGTCTGTCAGTTACAGTGACAGTCAGTTAGATTTTCATGAAGCACTTTTAGCATACTGGTATGTTCAAATTTGGACAAACAGCTGGGTTTATAAGTTTTACGGATATATCTGTTACAAACTGTTAAGTCCTGCTCCTATCACGTGTTTTCTTCTTCTTCTTCTTCTTCTGGTACTGGTAGCAGTGCTGAAACGCAGCAGCTGTTCTGAATAGGGATTCGAGCGGATGTCACAGAGAGGTGGCAAACTGGCTCTAGGGAACAGGCACGGAGCCAGAACTCTGTCCCTGGCCTTTATGAACTAACGGCAAACGGGAGGCTTAAAGACAGACAAAGCAAAGGGGGGGGGGGGGGGGGGGGGGGGGGGGTACAAAAGGCCTCAATCCCCTCACTGAGACAACAAGCAGCTGCTCCTCCAGCTCCACAAAATGTCTGTTTCTCTCATAAACACAGCTGCAAAGGCCTCAGCACTTCCACCACGGTTGCACAGCGAAGGTCTGTGCCTTTCCGTCTCGCACAAGGATTGTTCAGATGCACGGGGAGACTCCCACCGTCAAGGTGAGTCTCACAAAGTGGGGCTCAAAGCACTGTCATGTGCAAACAGTTTCTGCGCCCCCCCCGCGCACCTTCGGTTAAAACAGGAAAAAGGAAAGCGATCGACTGTAAAAAGGCAACAGCCTGAACGCCCTTTCCCACCCTTTCCTGCATCCGGCGCTGAACAAAGCGCAGGGACCCACTCCGGAGACAGGACTTGAGGACTGGAGCAGGAGACTTGTTTTCAGGATGTGTTATTGTCCAGCTGTGTGACGCCGCCTGGACCAGAGTCCATGGTGTCCACGCCACAGTGCCAGAGGGACTGACCACACGCCTGTCACTGATCACAATCTCAGTTTGTTTCTTGAGTAGTTGCAACATTAAAGTGATGATTCTAGGGATTGCATGGGGTGGTGGTGGGACACACACACACACACACACACACACACACACACACACACACACACACACACACACACACACACACACACACACACACACACACACACACACACACACTTTTAGAAGGCTCCCGGCTGCAGCTGTGCCCCACTTCTTATGAAGTTGTTATTACAAGTGACAGGACACATTTTACAGGGGCTTCTTCTCCTGTGTGTGTGTGTGTGTGTGTGTGTGTGTATGTGTGTGTGTGTGTGTGTGTGTGTGTGTGTGTGTGTGTGTGTGTGGGGGGGGGGGGGGTTCCGTTCTGCACTACATCTCCACTTCGTTTGCTGCTTCCCACGTAGGGCTGAACCAGTTCGCAACAAGTGGAAACAGGTTGCCACAAAATCGCTACCAGGCATTTTACTGGCGAACAAAAACACCTCAACTGTCTCTCCGCTTGTTCTCCGCTTGCTTCCGAGCGGTTTCAAACGCTTCGTAATGAGGCAGCAGACGTCTGCTTGGCGGAGTTCCACTCAACCTGCTCAATCATTGTTGACAACGGCGCCCCTTGGCGTGTGCGTCAAACCGGGATTTACAGCAAATAAAAGTGTCGGAAAACCCACGGGAGTGCACAGAGAGTGTCCCCGGACATGTGCCGCCCCGCTGTGGCGTCCAGTCATCGATATACAGCCTTGCTTTCTGTTTTGGATGTGTCTTTTTTTTTTTTTTTTTTAGCATGCTGGCTACATGTACGGTCCCGTCCAGCAGGTCACTCTCTCACACGCCGCTCCCTGTTAAAACAATAACTTCTGCCGCTGTCTCACCGGTTGATCTTATGGGCAAACGCCCTCCTCTCGCTCGCCGTCGAGGCCATTTCTTGTCCCCATGTACGGTAAAGTCCTGGAAGTGTTTTCCCTGAAAGCTCCCCGGGCTCCGGGCTTCCAGTGTCCGGGCTGCTGCGGTCGACGGGGATGCGCTGCGCCGCTTCCTTCTCCACGCCGGGACCGGACAGGGTTCCCTCCTTGTTCCTCCTAGTGGCCGGGAGCCGAACCCCCCCCCCCCCCCCCCGGACTGTCAAGCCAGCCACTGCGCCTCCAACGCGTCTAACCTCTGCTTCAAAATAAACTGCCCTCTTTGTTTTTATTTTTGTCATCGTTACATTTAATAAGACGCACCAACACTCCACTGCGTCATGTTCTACTTTCAAACATTTGAATTCAAATTGTACACAATTCCAAGAAAAAAAAAAACTACTGTTGTTTAAAAAAAAAAAAAAAAACAACTTAACTAGTCAGTTACTCTTGAATCCCGTTGCCAATAGCGGTCATCGATTTCCTCTCCCTAAAAGTATCAATTCCTCACACAAACAATAAGAGATAAACAATGCGTATTTTTGCCGAAAGGAAAAGAAGCGTAAATGAAACGCAAAATTAAAAGTATAACTTTTTTTTTCCCAAAAGGTGGCTCTAATCAGCTTCTATACTTTTAAAAGTACAAATACTCACATTTACAACAAAACAACAGCAATGCGTGTGTGCGCGTTAATTGTTTACTTCCCCTCCACCACTAGGCGTTGTTTTGATTTTATTTTATGAAGCACTGAGGAAACCAGGTTCCTTATTTCCGGATTTCCTCTCCCCACCCGCCGCTTTGACAGAGTTTACATCCACCATCTGTTAAACGCAGAAAGAAATCTCACCTGACCGGTTTAGTGCGACCAGATCCTGGCGCACATCCACACTGTCGGGTTTCATTTCTGCGTAAAATTTCGGAACTGTGACAAAGACAGTTTGAAGAACTGTTTTTTCTCACATAACAGATACACTTCGAGAAATATATATACATTGTTTTCTTTTTAATTTGTTTCTTTGCAGTAAACACGGACAGCGACATCTCACTTGAGGTCAAATCTAAAATGTAATAGAAGAGAATCACACTTCTATCCGGAGGGCTTTTGATTACAGTGTGCAAGCCGACACCGTGTAATACCGAGACGGCGCCAGCAGATGGTGCTGTTGACCGCGGATGTAACAGGAAGCCTCCTCATCAGCAATCGTTTGCGATTCAGTCTGCAAATTTGACCTCTGCAAGGAGATACGGAAAAAAAAAATGCTTCAGCTTTGTTTACTGCTTTAAAATCGCAAGTCACTAGAAACTGTAACCAGTAGTAGAAAAATTAAGATAAAGGATAAAGATATTGTAAATGTGCTTTTAGAGGCACAAAGCACATATGTGAGAAAATGTATATTTGTCATCATTTTCTTTGTGTTTTATTTGAGCGAATCGGGGATGGCATTGTCAGAGACTCTTACTTACTAATGGAGGGCGAGCCAGTCCATGATAATGGCAGGTCGACGTCTCTCTCTCTCTCTCTCTCTCTCTCTCTCTCTCTCTCTCTCTCTCTCTCTCTCTCTCTCTCTCTCTCTCCTCCCTGCCTGCAATCACTCCTCACTCCATACCCCCATGTCTACTGTGAGGAAATTATATAGCCATGCTCAATGCTGCAGCCCAACCCCACCATCACCACCACTTCCTCCCCCCTCCCATCACTTCTTCTACCCCACAGCCTTCCAATTCAGCACCCTGGAGAGCTGCTGCAGGTACTCACTCGCCTGTCCTCTGTGAGATGGCTGATGAATGGCACGGACTGTATGAGGGGGAGATGTGAAAAATGGAGAGGGGAGATGAAGGTAAAAATTAACCTTGCGTGACAGCAGCTCGGCTGTGGCTGAGCAAGGACGGACATCTCGGGGATATATGTTTATGCATGGTGCGGTGCTCAGAGCTGCATCAGAGCTCACAGCAGGCACGAGTCTGGCCCAGAGACACAGCTAATGAAAATAAATGAAGCTCATGCTCCCCTATATAGGCACGCTTCCACCACAATGCCAAAACTCATCTTTCTTTCTCATCTTGCTCCAAGGTTCAGCAAATTCTAATTGATTGCACATGGGTTCTTTATATAATTGATTTGCCTATTAATGAGTTGATCATGTTTTTCTCCCAGGATTCACGTGTGCCTGCATACATCTCAGGCATGCATGAACTAACCTGAAGCAACGTGTTTACAAAAATTTACCATAAACATTTCATATGGATCCACCGAGCAGCCAAGCTGTGCTTTTATGCGACATTGCAGTGTCCTTGTCTGGCTAAAACACCCACCTCATACAAGTGGGCTGAACCCATGCCTGCTTTATCCCTCTGTCCACACCTTCCCTGCCTGCTTCCTTGCCTTTCTGTTCATCGAAGGCTTTCAATTCCTAGATCGGCACTATTGTCTGAGCGCCCAGCCCCCACGGCAGCAAGAGCCCCCACCACCTCCTCCACCACCACCACTACCATCACTGCTGTGTTACCGAAGAACAAAAGAGAGAGTGTCAGACACCACCCACTAGATCTCTTTCACACCAGGGCCCCCACCTCATTTCCAGATGGGGTTGCCTTTTTTCAGGGCTTCACGCGACCCCAAGAGTCCTCCAAAATGGAGCCCCCCCCCTCCCCCGAGAGCCCACTACTCAGCTGCCCGTCATCCACCTGCTCCGCTGCCACGCGCCCGTGGCCAGGGCACGTCCCCTTGCTATCCCGCCCCACCAGGGAGTCCTATTAAAATCATTAAACACTTTTATTTATTTTTTTTACTGGGGTCTGCATTTAAGATATTAAATGGAGCAGTAACAACTTTTAAAATAAAGAGAATAACTTCTCAAAAAAGCAGTACAATGTCATGGTAAAACATTGTTTCACGGGTCATTTCAGATCTCACTTGTTCAGCCACTCCTAAATACTGCTGGAGGAATTATACCAGACACAAATTAGTAATCAATAATGCTAATTCTAATCTGCATCCTATAGTGGCATTCTATACAGGCGGCAGGCAGATGCTCATTTGTTTGTTTTTCTCAAAGCATCAACAAGCACCATCTTCACGCAAACGTCCGCTTTGACCTCCACCCCTGTCTTGACCCCCCCCCCCCCCCCCCCCCCCCAGGGACAGAGATCGCATGTAGCAACAGGACACATCTGCTATGAGGCAGCTGTTAACGCTCCTAATGTTGATCCAACAGTGTTAGGAGCTCCAACAAGGTAATCACTGCTGAATCACTCATTTTGAGTTTAATTGGAAGAAAATGCCTATTTACTCACAAGACACAAAACAGCCTAAATCAAATAGCAGAGATGTGTTTGGGGATCTTTCAAAAAGCATACTGAGCAATACTCTTGAATCTATATTGCGCAGAAACATACAGGAGCAGTGTGAGCCGCCACACTTTCTCCTCTGCCTACATTACATGCATGGATGCATGCTATGCTGTCACTCAGTAACCAAGATTTATGGAAATATTCTCTCTTGCTCTTGTCACTGTCGGGCACACAGCACACTGCCATTGCCACGCTCCCATGTTTGAATGTATGCAGATATATGCATCTAATATGTTTATGACTTCTTCACGGCACTTCTTTGGACTTTTTATAGGTTCTGAGCAGCAGGAAATGACTAAACCCCCCATCACCATTATCGTCACCGCCACCCCCACACCCACATCCAACTACCATCCTCCAGTCCCTAAGGGTTCGAACACCCAAATCAATTGAAAGAAAGAAGAGTGCACTGTGGTCCTCCCCCTACATCTGTCAGGGAGGGAAAGCAGGAGGGGCTACACTCATGGACCATACAGGGGAACAATATCACTCCATCTGTCACAAACCGTTTCATCTCTGATGGGATGAAATATAGCTCACAAACACATTTACCTCGAGAGCATCTCTGTGTATTAGTTTACTGGTGCCCAAGCCTCCATCAATCCCCAGAAGCACAGGCGCTGGCTTTTTGTCTCATGTTACCCTCCTCCCACCAGCCAGTACAGTCCAGCCACCTTGCAAATGACGCTTTCAAACGAAGCAGCATGTCAAAAGAAATCATTCCACTTTACACAGTGAGTCACATAATACAAGTGGAGGACAACCAAGCAACAAAATTTGCATGTTAAAAGTTCCAGAATGGAAGTACAGACCGGCGATCCCGAAAGCCTAATGAAAGTGAAAAGCACATATTGTATTTTGAGAAAATACGATGGAGGGGGAAAAAAAAGAAAAAGAAAAGCAAGATGCAATCTGCTAATAACCAGAGAGCTCTTTCATATTCAAATGGTGCTGCTGCTGTGTTCGGTGGATGGGTGTGGCTGCTTGATTCTTCTTGCTTCCTGAGCTGTCGCGGCTTTGTGACGTCCAAGATCCCATTTGCTCTATCAAATTATGCTATCGAACTGGCCACTGTTCAGTGCAGACGACAAGAGGACAAGTCCAGACAATACCTAATGGTGATGCGCACGGATCACTGACAAAAAACATGTTGTGGCACTGTGATCCGGTAAGCTTCAGAAAGAGCACAAAATGGCTTGACTGTTTACTGAAAGGAGGAAAGAAGAAGAAGAAGGAAAAAAAAAAAAAGCAGCCATATCCCCAAGAGCCTCTCTCAGCAGCAGGTAGAGCTGCAATCTCAGTCATTCATATTTAATTCCACAAGAGTTTCCGGACAGACTAATGTGCTTATTGATTTCAAGTCTCCTATTACTGAAAAGGGGAAGGGCCATGATGGGGGAGAAAGCTGGACTACAGGGAGTGAGAGTTGGAGACTGAAAGAGGAGAAGAGGAAGAGGAAGATGGAGGAGGGATAAAATGGAGTGGAATAGCTAAACCAGGAAATATATGATATTCCACGTGTTACATATCCACTTCTGTGTCAGACACATAGAAGTGCTCCAACAGGAAAGCACAATGAGCAGATTTCAGTTGAGGAAGAGAATGTGTTTTGTTTCTGTTTACTGTTTGTTATGTGAGTCGAGGCACTGACACAGTAAACACAGATTAGAAACAGCTCAGCTTAACAGGACAGAAATACGTGAACCTCGTCGATTCGTTTTGTGTCAACTTGGGTTGAAGAGGGAAAAAAAAACAAAACCCAAAGAGATTGTCTTGGATCTTTATGTATTTAAGGCCTCTCCCTCGATACCAGCTCAGACAGGACAACCTGAAAGATTAATAACCACAGTTTTATATTTAACAGGGGCTTTGAGTGTAACATGGTCTCAGTTAAAGACACTAGACTCATTAACCCGAGCTCACAAATATACACACCCATGACCGTAAGCTGATGCAAGAGACAATAAGATGATTATCATGTATTGCACATATACCAGCAAGAGGCACAGTTTTTTTCCTTTAATCAAACAGGAAACGTGGACTCCACACACACCCTGCTCTACAGTGAACACATGCAAACAAAAGACTGTACTGTACATAGAGAATTAAACAGGCACATGGAAAGCAGAATATAATACATAAATAAAAAAAATGACAAGAGCGTCTACTTCAGAGACTTCCTCCCACCAGCCTGTCTACTCTAATAATAGCCCAGAGACAACACATCCAGACAGACAGAGGGAGAGACATAGAGAGAAGGAGTGGAGAGAGACCGAGGAAAAGTGCAAGAGTGAACCCATGAGGGAGACCACAAGAAAATTGCCAAATAATACATAAAGGGTTGAATTAGGCCAGTTGCCATTATCAACAAATGTCCTTTTTAAAAAGAGGCTAATTTATTTTTGGAAGCTTTCCTGAAAGCAATAACTGCTTCACTGCTGCTGCCACAAAACCCTGAATTGCCAAGAGCCAGGCCTTGTGGAGAGACACCAGTGAATTAACCAGACCTGAGGCTGAATCATCCTCCCCATCCCCCCAGATACACTGTCATAGTGTCACCCTCTCACTCTCCCGGTCTCCCCCCTCCCTGCTCCTCACTCTCTCTCAGACACACACACACACACACACACACACACACACACACACACACACACACACACACACACACACACACACACACACACACACACACACACACACACACACACACACACACACACACACACACACACACACACACACAGCACACACACACACACACACACACACTCTCTACCTTACCGCAGGGCAATGGCAACAGGCATTCGTTTTGATGTAACACTGTGAGAATGATAGAGATGAAGAACAGAAAAGCCAAGACTGAACAATTCAGACCTAAAGGCTTTTGTTTCATTTCAGATTTGCATAGTTAGACACAATCAAATATAGGAATTCGTGAATAATCTCCAAAATATCATTTATGTTTTAGTAGTGCTGCAGTGATTGAAACGTGTGATAAGAATGATATTTTTGGCTCCTTCTGTTGCATTTTACAAAGATAATCGTATGCACAGCATTGTCTGTGTGTGCGTGTGTGTGTGTGTGTGTGTGTGTTGATGAACTTCACGTCTTATTCCTCCCTCTGGCACCAAGGTGCATTCCACAATATGCCAAGAGAAAAGGACCAGTGCGACAAGGCTCCTAATCACCACTAGTGAAGGAACCCTGAACAATAAGAAAATAATCAGTAGAATAGCAAAAAGGCTTTTAAGCAAAAACCAGCGCTTGATCCTTTGATTCAGCAAATGTACAATAGGCGCTTCAAATGCCCTCTTACCCACAGGGAGGATTCAGCTGCCGTGCTGCTAACCAGGGCTCTAATGAGGGGCCACAATTAAGCCCATTTATTCACATTAAGTGTGAACTGTAAGTGGGGCTGCAGTCAGTCGACGGACCTGGACGCCTTTGTGTTACAAGAGCTGCTTTTATTCCACAAACAAAGACGGAAAAAAACACAAGCACCTAATGACTGAATCTCACCATCTCTCCTCAGATGTCCACACAGACACGCTCACACAGGAACACACACTCGTCCTCTCTCTCTCGCTCTCGCTCTCTCTCTCTCTCTCTCTCTCTCTCTCTCTCTCTCTCTCTCTCTCTCTCTCTCTCTCTCTCTCTCTCTCTCTAACAAACTGACTCAAAGGCTCCAATGCATCCAGGCTCAGTTGAGTCACTGCTTGTCAGAACGGTGGGGGCGGGGTTAAGACAGACTGACAGTGGGGCTCCATCTCTATCCTCTTATTAACGCTTAACGAGTGCTTTCCTCATGCAATATTCATCTCCACTAATATCATCCAAGCTCTGAGCCAAGCTTGCTACTTATGTAAGGCAATTATGTAAAATATCAGACAGGGCCCATGTTCAGAATCTGACTGGAAGAGAGTTGCAGGACAATGACAGAAATGAAGACGGGGTATACGCGAGAGATTAGGAGAGACTCTTGAAGGTGGGCGAAAGAGTACGAGGCATAAGGAAAGGAAGAAACTCAGTTGCTTGTGTGTCCTGCTATGAGAGAAATCTGTGGCATCTGTCCTCAAACTTATTGACGGCTGGAAGCTGGAGTTCAATAATCACAACCATTTTCTCCCTCAGACTGTCATTCTTAGCAACCAGACGCATCTGAGGAATCCTCAAGGTCAGTCGGGGAGCAGAGGAAGTGATCACAACAGCAGCATCGACAACTCATCAACTTAAAATACTCACAGAGGATATCACCTGTCAGTACGACCACACAGAACTGTCTTCCACCATCTCATTTGCCCAAATAAAGCAAAATCCTCGACTCATACGCAAATAAACAAACAAACACTGATTTATGCACACTCGCCCGCACACGCCCACCCCCTCAGGTCAAGGCCCGATGGGGGTCTGCACAGAAATAGGTCATTTGTCACACATGATGTCCCGGGGCAGGGGATGCATTATAGATGAGCCCAAACAGCATGTCTCAGTGAGCACTCACCACACAGCCACGGACAGAGGAGGGAGAAGCAGGAGAGAGGACCAAGAACTACTAATATTGGATACTGGGACTGTGAAGTGAGAAGACATCACTTTCTGACCAAAGAAAGCAAAGAAAACACACTACAGACTGGCCAGAGCCACAACTGGGCTATTCTTAACTTTTCCCTGAATAGAAATGAATTAATTCAGGAGGCATCTAATTTGTTATTCTCATGTCTGCACCTGACCCTATAGTCAACCATCTGCCTCGCGTGCGAGATGTCCAGAAATCATCCACCCATTAGTTGTGAAGTGGATCTGATGCTTTGTTTCTTGCCACAATTCACATCCAACCATTGCATATTTCTGTCTTGTCTGCCTTTGCTTCATTTCTGCCATTATTAGCGAAGAATGTGGTCTCCCAAAGTCTGCTGACGTACACTTGAAATTGCTTTTATTTACAAAGACAAAGGTCTGTGGAGTGCAGTTGTTTACTGTGGTTTTCAGCCGGGCCTAAATGAAGGCTAAGAGAGAATGGAAAGGGCTGTGCTGAGGCAGAAGTGAGGGGAATGAGAGACAAGTACACTGTCTTCTGCTGCACCCATCTGTTCTGAAAGTGCAGGTGGAGCCCTATTCACTCCGCTCTGCGTGTGTGTGTGAAGGAGGGGGGCCAGGAAGAAAGGAAGGGCAGCGAGAAGAAGGGAGTGAAGTGATGGAAGGGCAGGGATGGAAGAGGGAAGAGGGGGAGGACTCTTGGTGATCTCTCCTGAAGGGGATAATGGGAGAGGAGCGCATTGCAATGGCTGCCATGTAGTACCCTCCCTGCACAATTAGCCAATCAGCAGCGCGCTCTGCCAGCCAGGAGGACGCATAAAAGAAGAACATTGCAGCAGAGGCACAGAAGGAGACTGCGAGAGGAGCAAGGAATTACACACAAAAACAGCCGAACCAGAACACCCTCCCCTGGACACACCCTGCTGAGGATCACTGCTTCTCTTTTTTCTGAGGCATCGCCCACGCCACTCGGAGAGAACGCTCTCTCTCATCAGCATCCAGTCGAAAAAAAAAACCCTTTCTCTTCATTTTCATCCTATAGAGGAAACCTACAATCTCACAGGGCTGAGATCCCTTGGCGAAGATTGTATTTTTTTTCCTTTTTTTCTTTTTTTTCTTTTCATTTTGACTCCTGACAGAGCATAAGGGGCCATATATTACAAAGGCCGAAGAGCAAGCAGCGACTCAGCCTCCAGCTTCAAGACCAGTGCAAAGAAGGACCTAGATTTCTTTCATTGTACGTCAAGAATGGTTACTGTACGTATGATTCTATTTCTTTTAAATGGTTAAGGAGGGATTTGTAGCCTGATACTTGCCATCTAGCTCATTCCTTTTGTGTTGGATTTGTTGTTGACTGCATGCACACATGTGATGTCGCCTAGACAGATCCATCTATCATCCCTTGTCATGCACCTTTTGAAAAGATGAAGACAATTTAAAGAAAGAGCCGGTGTGCGAAACACAGAGCTTATTCGGAATTATTCTTTGGCTTTGCTTTGTGTGATATGCCATAATATCAGGATGGGATTGAACAGACAATTAGATGCCTCATACGGAGTGATGCGCCACGCCGGCTGCGCTCCAGTCTGCAGTCATCCTCCGCGTTGACAAAGTCTTTACCCTGCCATTTTAGACAGCACGAGCCTTTTTACGCTTTTAACGTTACAAGCCAATATGACTGCCCACAAGTCGCATCTCCGAATGTATCGCTTTAACGAGCGGGAGTCAGGCTTGAGGAATTCCGCAGGATCACGGTGATGGAGAGCGCAGAAAGGCGCTGCGTTCAGCAGGAGGGGGAGGACGGGCTTTTCTCTGCCCGCTGGAGCACAAGGATGCTGGAGACGCTTTCTGAGACAAAACATGATGCCTCGGGAGGCTGAGGGCCCATCCAACAAGGCAAAGGAGGAAGGGAAAAAAAGGGTCGAGTCACTCCGGGAGGGGGGAGGGGGGGGAGGAGGAAGAGGAGGAGGAGGAGGAGGAGGGAGATTACGCATCCATTGGTTAGCGTTGAATCAGACAAAGTCCGAATTCCTCAGGGTTCTCGTTGCGATGCAACCGAGTAAATGGGCTGGAAATCTCCGAGGCCGTGGCGGTGCAGGCCGTGCACACGGACATCTCCATTTTAAGCACATTTCTCCCCAAGTATCTCATCGCGTAACGTACAAGATGGCCATGGCGTGCGCTGCGCCTGCCGGATGAAAAGGAGATGGGAGCGCTGATGAATTAGCTTTGCTGTGCGCCGACGGCCGGATTGGGCGTGTCTCTGCTGGACTCGAGCACCAAACGAGGGCCTTGAACCCCTCAGACGGCCTGATCCGCTCCCCCTCTTGACACGCCGCGCGCTTGAATGCAGATTGTTTATCTAAGCACACCTATTAAGCTCAGACACATTTACATAAAATTATGGCAGCGACACCATATTCGGCGTGCACTCTGCTGAGCCTCTATTATTACATGCTGGCTTTATTATTTAAAACGTTTTTTATATGCACTACATATATATGTATGTGTGTGTGTGTGTGTGAAATTATGAATGAAAACTATAGGATGTTTTGAGTGCTCAGACTGCAGCTAATAATAGTACACAAAATAAATTATTGAATACAAATAAAGAACATGATGTGAGTTGATCCTGGACATTTGGGATTAACTTTAGGAGTTATTTTCAAAGCACGCAGAAATTTTTTTTATTTTTTTAAATACTCCGACAGCTTTTTTGCACGATGGAGGTGGACGACAGGGAGCAGTTGTCTTTTCTCTTTGTTGTACCTTACCTATTGTCGCCCCCCACCCTTGCAGGCCTGAGACAGTGTCACGTCGACAGTGGCTGTAGCTCCACATCCACATGGTCCGCAGTCTCCCATGCCTGTACCGCAGTGCCAAGCAAATAAAAGCGTTGAGTCAGATAACCTTTCCAAGGCACTTACACAATTCAAGGACAAGGACAGTCGAGGACATCACATTAAACTAGTCGTTTCGTGTCAAGTTAAAAAGCAATGGGGCTTCGACTAAATAAAACATTTTAATCGATTTAAAATCTATATATACAAATTATATCCTTTTTTTTTAAATTACACATCTTGGCTTGACCATGTGATATA
The DNA here is from genome assembly GCF_963422515.1 of Blennius ocellaris. Taxonomy (NCBI): domain Eukaryota; kingdom Metazoa; phylum Chordata; class Actinopteri; order Blenniiformes; family Blenniidae; genus Blennius; species Blennius ocellaris. The sequence continues at coordinate 12,628,385 of NC_137665.1, read as the reverse complement.
TTCTTAATTCTGATCCAACTCGGTTAAATGCAGATGCGTTATGTAAGGGGTGATCTGCCTCCTGTTGCCTTCATGTAATTATCAGCAACAAATATAAAGCCTGTAAGAAAGACAGACATGCACATCTTCTGAGAGACTGCATTAATCTCCTGGACAAATAACCTTAAACATTCACATGTCCAGGAGATACATATCAATTAATTCTCCTTACTAAACGAAATGTTAAATACTGTATTCATATTTATAGTATGGTTATTCGTCACGATCGACTTGTTTCCAGAATTATTTAGTGTACAAGAGACAAAATCTGCAGGACCAGTGATTTTATATTTGACCTTTGGTAGGGTTTTCTTTTCTTTTCTTTTTTCTTTTTTACTTGGATCTGGCAACTATGCCAATCATTGTTCCCGGAGAGTCCTGCAGCCCTCTGGCCACGACACAAAGCGCCACTGTTTACATTAATATTCATAGTGCTGCCATAGCCCCTGCGAGAGAAGAGGAGGAACGGGTGGCTCTTTTGTTTGGTCGTTTCAATACGTTTATTCAGCAAATAGGCGCTCCGGCTCATGAATGCCTGCAGAGCTCACAAGTGTTGCCTTTAAAAAAAATAAAAAAACGGGCAAAATGGAGAAATCGAAGGGCTCCGTTTTTGAATTTTCTATATTTCAATCACGACTGAAATCACATTTTGTGAACGAATCAGTTTATGAAAACGTCTCAAAATTGTGAGTAGAAGTATAAGATCGAGGCGATTCGGCGGATTGTTTCTATGGCCTGAGCCGAGCGCGTCGGAAAGCCACTCCCTTTTTCAGCACGCTGGAGAGCGCCCCGCATGCCACAAGGACGCGCAAGACACGTTTGTCTCCTCGAGCCTTTCGCGTTGTCTGAAATCATCTTATCAACGCCGAACATGAGTCGAGATTCCCCAAATCTTTCGGAGATCTCTCATTTCGTCGTCCGCGGTGCGGCGAACGGGACAGAGCCTCGGCGCATGGCTGACATGAGCTGTGACTCCTGTCGTCCTGTTGTGTTACAGCTGCCACCATGATCCTTTAAGCTGCAGAGAGTGTGGCTAATGCCCTTTGTTTGGGATAATCCTGTAATCTGTGTTATTTAGAAGGCTCATTTACACTCCAGCCTTAGCGTTCAGTTTTGATTCATGCCTGGCAGGGGGAAAAAAAATAATAATCTTTATGTGATGCGCTATAATGTGTTCTGGAGACAAGGTGATATCTTGAAATAAGATGTCTTTTCTCATTTGTGAGTCAAAAATGCAGCAAAAAAAAAACCTTTACACAGTGTGATCTGATTATAAATGTGTTCAATATAAACTAAAATGAGCTTTAAAAAACATCATACTAAGAGCAAGCCTAAGAAGCTGCATAATAGCACGACACAGTAACAACAACCACATCCCTTTTCTCTTTGTACAGACTGTGAACATACAGTGGTTAATCTCATACTGAAGGACAAACTGGGAGCCCCTTTTTCCTCTGGACTTTGTAGCTTCAAGTGCTGTCCTGCATTTGGAGCAGAAGGAAATTGAGGAAGCTGCTTATGTGCATCAGAAGGCAGTGAACACATTTACATTCAGCCCTGCAATGTTTCTGTGTTTTGTAATTTGATAGTGCACAGTGTAGGTGGTATGTTTGCATGGTGGTGGAGGAAGGGCTCTTGTTTGCGTGCAAGTCTGGGTTCATGTGTTTGGCAGTGGAGGCAGGACTCTTGTTTGCGTGCAAGTCTGGGACCATGTGTAGGCGATGCTGATGCAGTGCATGAAATATTAAGGGAGATCTCACTGAACCCCAAAATAGAAAGAAAAAAAAAAAAAACAGGCGGAGGGCACACAGTCCAACTGCAAGAACTGAAATGTGTCAGAAATCGCCCAACAGCCTTATTTTTGTATGATATTTATTCAGCAATAAAAAGCCAAAAAGGGGGGAGGGGGGAGGTGTACAGATAGACATAAAAAAAAAATATGGGCCTAGCTACAATGCACCTTTAATTACCGATGTTCAACTGCAGTGGTCCTTTCATTGTCTAGAGTGGCTGAAAAGCCTCTCGAGCCAATAACTGGAACACATGTACACTGAGTGTATTGTGATTATCCATGCTTTTATAGGCCTTCCAATTACACCACAACAATTTCTTCGTACAGCACTGTCGCTGGGCTACTGCAAACCAGACTTCAGACTATTTTCCACTGTTTTGTGCACACTTTGAAATGTGACATCGGAAAAAGAAATAAATAATGCTCTTTGTACCTTATTTGTTTGAAATAATTTTATAGTACGCTCACTATAAAAACCTTAATCCTATGGTTACTGCTTGTGTCAGCCAATCTGTGTGCCCAGCCCATCCACAGTGGGTCTGCGAATTATATAACTTCACACTGTTCACTGGAAATGTGTGTTCTGCCATGCTGAGGGTTATTTCAGTTGGCGAGTCAAATTTGCCCTAATATGTTTTTCCCACTCCCTTCAAACTGCTTTTGTCATATTTGGGACACGTTCAGTTGCTCATATTTCTGTTAGTCAGAAGAATCACATCATACAATAGAGTTAATAGCAGGAGAAATATAGCGTAGCAGCAAAACTCCACCTTTGTTTTTTTGTCAAGGTGTATAGCTCGTCATCGTTTAACAGTGATATTCAGCTGGCATATTAGATCTTCATCAAAATCTTTACATGGCAGATTGCAAAGTCAATGTCATCCACCCTTTGTGTGCGTCTCTGTGTTTGAAGCATTTTATTTTTAGGCTGTCTTACCTCTGTCACGGTGCCACTTTTCCCCTTGTCATTATATATTTGGTTTTCTTGATATTTCTGATTCTTCAAAGCTTTTATAAAATAAATACATGGAAGACAAAAATCCTAACCTCTATATCTGTTCCTAATAGCTTGTGTGCGCATACACACACACACACACACACACACACACACACACACACACACACACACACACACACACACACACACACACACACACACACACACACACACACACACACACACACACACACACACACACACACACACACAGAGAAGAAAGCCATACAGCCATTAGAAGCAGTGCAGTCTTTGAGGGGCTGTTACCTGGGCAACCTGACTTAAAGTGAGGCTCAAAGCAAGATACAGACGAGGCAAAAAAAAAAGCAGGTTTCGTTAGCCAGAGCCATTGAGAAACTCACTAGAGAAAGAAAGACAACACATAACAAGATGCAAGCATTGAAAAACACAAATGAGGAAATAAGCCATTAACAGTGTGACTCTAAACAAAAATAATTTGCACAAATACAAAACAAAATAAACTGTAAAAAAAAAAAAATCATCTTAGGTTATCAATTCCTAAGAATTAGCATGGAACCGATCATACATAATCCAGATTAAATCCAGACAAAAGATTTTCTTTTATAATTAATGTTTACCTTTTAGTCACACCTGCAGTAATTCCTCCACCAGGTTCCCTGAATATGATTTTAAAATAATCTAGAAGATTCATTAATTAAGTCCCTTAGTTGCTTTGGACCACATTGTAAGACCCAAGAGCTTTGAAGAGGACTCATTTAGCCCTTTTGACTTACATAACACCCACCAGTAAGAGATTTGCAACAGCTCGATCCCACAATCTGACAGAACAATTTACAATTTCTGTGTCCAACGAGCACACAAGAATCGCTGTTTATGCAGATAATTTGCAGATCTGTCTATGGAAAGAGATTAAACGGCAACACCAGTGAAAAAGTGGACGATACAAAAATGCAGCAACAGTAAAATGAGTGGAAGCCTGAAATTATTCTTTATATATCATTTAAGTATAATTTAGCAATTCAAACAAAAAAAAATGCAATCACAAATCAATTTACTATAACTTAAAAATAATTGACTGAGAAATATATTTTTGTTTTATGCAGATAAAATGGTTTGTTCAAACAAAGCTTGGAGAGAATTCTAATGTATTTCCAATGTAGAAATCCTGTTTGGTTGCCCAGACACAAAGATCTGCAAGGTGCCTACTGAGAAAGAAAGAGAAAATGAGCTTCAAGTTGTGTGTCTGATCCCCCAGCTTTTCCCTGAAATCCCACTTAGCTCAAATGAAATAGCACGGTGAACCTCGGAATGACACAAAAGACACAAACATTGCACTGTACAGCCTGAAACCACCAAAAAGTAATTCACAATCTTAAAATTAGGGGGCGAAAAAACCCCACCAAAAAAATTTCCCTTTTTTTTGTCAATCAAAACCTAGACTCTTTGTTTTAAGTTGCACTAAGCCAGATTAACGTTGTCTATCTCCTTTTTGTCCATCATCTCAACCTCTGCCACTCCAAACCCGGCGAGTCTCATGCCAGCCTCACACACCACCACCACTATTATCTGTCCCTGTGTAATGATGTAATGGTGTTTGACCCTGGAAGAGAGCTGGGGGAAGGGGAGAAGAAAGGAAAAAGGGACTGTGACATCTGCAGGACCAGAGGCAGGGAGCGAGAGCAGGAAAGATGGGGTGAAGCAGGGGGAGGGGAGATGATAAATCAGACCTTGTATCCATCTCCATTTTAGCAATGCTGATTCCTGACCTTTCCTTCTGACAGTGACAGAGTGGACTGTCTGTGTGCCAGGTCGTGTGCGTAGTTTATATTTGCTAAGGGCTTATTGGATGTAAAAAAAAATAATACATTTTATAAATTGTGTTTTCTTAATCTCGCTGTACATCACAAGTGTCTCGCTGTGAATTGTGTCTCTAACACCATCCTCTTCCTCAGCAGATAATCAGCACCATGGAAACCCAGGTGTCCAACGGTCCAAGCGGAACCAGTCTGCCCAATGGCCCCGTCATTAGTACAAACGGCTCCACGGACGACAGCAAAACCAACCTGATCGTCAACTATCTGCCTCAGAACATGACCCAGGAAGAATTCAAAAGTTTGTTTGGTAGCATTGGAGAGATTGAATCCTGCAAGTTAGTCAGAGACAAGATAACAGGTATACTACTTTGTCAATGTGGGGTGGGGGGAAAAAAATGGATTTGCTCAAAATCTGTCAACATCACAAACCAAATGTCTTTGTTTCTAGGTCAGAGTTTGGGATATGGCTTTGTAAACTATGTGGATCCAAATGATGCAGACAAGGCCATCAACACACTCAACGGGCTCAAGTTGCAGACTAAAACAATCAAGGTGAGAACACGTCGCCTAAGAAACCCCCCCCCCCCCACACACACACACACACACACACACACACACACACACACACACACACACACTGATTCTTGGCCGCGTGCTGAACAGAAAGGAGAGGAAGTGCAGATTTTGTTCGGGGGGGGCTGCAGAAATAGGTGGTGACAGACGTGACAGAGGGAGGGGAGGAAAACGGGGAGGAGAAGGAGGAGGAGGAGGAGGAGGAGGCAGAAGGGAGCGCTGGCTAGAACAAAGGAAGCACGAGAAAGGCTGAAAAGAGAAGGAGAGAGTGGAGGTCAGAAAGCAAGGGGCGGACAGCATGCAGAGGTTATTGTGATGGAAATGTAATTAGGAAGTCCGACTGTGGTGCATGAGGGTCAGTCCAGGTTAGCCCATCTGCCTCCAATCTAAGCTAATTATGGGGGCTTCTTTGTCCCAAAATCAGATGAGAGAAAGTGGGGGCATATTATTAAACACTAATTTCCTCCATTCCTCCCCAACCCGATCAAAGTAGATCAGAGATTGAGACAAACTGCAGGGGTGAAAAATCGAATCTCCGGGACTGCAGAGCAGGTGATTTTCTAACAGCTGAACATGAAAAGGGACGTTAATTCTGACTTTCCACTGATCAAACAACCGGCTCCAAGTGCTGGATTTGGTTCCTTTTTGGATGAAGAAGAATGTGGTGTATTATCACAGTCCACGGACGTCTTCAAATACAGTTTGACTCTGGACAAATCACAGCATAAGAGAAATGGAACTGTCACGACAACCTTCATAGACACTTTTATTTCATGGCATTGATTAATATTTGATGTCTCTATAGATAGATCAATCTGTCTATAATTAACTTCTTCGCTCTTTGTTCTAAAAATTTTAATGTTTAATCCCAGCGGTCAATGGCACAGTTTTATGTTCCTGAATTTGCAGAAGGCTTCAACAGAAAAGAGGCAAGGGTTTGAGGGGGGGGTGGGGGGGGGGGGGCGGCGCAAAAGAAGGGTAGGGGGTAGCTCAAAGAGCAGAATGCCAATGACAGGATTAGAGGCCATATGGGCTTCAGGCACCATCTGTACTGTGGGAGCGACAGGGAGAGGGTTAATTATAGGGCAGCCTCTGCTCCCCGAACACAGCAACTCCCCCTTGACTCGTCCAGAACACCCTAATCACTGCACCACACAACCCTCCTGCTCATACAGTCCGCCTGTGTACACAATAGACACTGGTGCTCAGTGCTGATGGATTAAATCAGAACACCTGTATTCATACGAAAGATAGTATATCAAATACACACTGTGTCGTACATGGAAACACGGCGTGGAAAAGCAATAAGAAAAAGCAATGGTAAGTGTGGATATTCATACAATGTTGAAAAAAAAAGAAATGGCAATCTTAAAATATAAATGCCAAATTTTTTTTTGTGAACTGCATGTTTAAAGTAAGTCCTGCAAGTCTTGTGATGCCAGTTACACTGTTTGCTGTTTGCCTGTAGAGCTGTTCTCCCCCAGAGAATAGAGACAAAGGGAGGAGGCAGGACAAGGGAGGGCAGCTCAGCCTATCTCAGACAACACTCACTCTGTCTCCCCATCACGCACAAACACACGGCTCCTAACAATGTGCAGTGCTGGACTATCCATCACACGGGCGTTCACATAAACGCGCAAAAACAAGAATGTCCCTCCCTTTTACAATCAATTAGTTTTCTATGTGCAGTTCTCGTTGAAAATGTTTTGAAAGTAGACCGAGAGTGAGCCATAAGGGATGTAAACACAGATACATCAAAAATGACCGTGCTCTAATTAAGTCACTGGTGAATTCAGGGAAAATATATCAACTAAATCTGATGTGTTTTTCAGTGCAAAACACAGCTGACACTTGGGCTTGTTAAACAATGATTGGGTGCAGTTTGGGTAATGGTTGTAGTCGTCATCGTGTCTATGAGAGGCTGGTCGTCGCAGAGGGTGAGCTTAAAGGCACTGATTAAATCCACAGACAGCAGACAAACAACTCAGTCTGGCGAGAAGATGAATAAAGAGAAACCAGCAGGACAGTGGCTGGAAACTTTTATCCTAAGATGTTTTGTAACTGATGGTGATTCTTATTTTCTAATGTAAAACCCTGAAGAGCAAGACAACTGATCAATTGTTTTGACTTGTGTGTGTTATAGGTATCATATGCCCGGCCAAGCTCGGCTTCTATTCGCGATGCTAACCTTTATGTGAGTGGACTCCCCAAAACCATGAGCCAGAAGGACATGGAACAGCTGTTTTCCCAATATGGTCGCATTATCACATCGCGCATCCTAGTGGACCAAGTCACAGGTACAGCCACATTCCACAGTTCATGCTCTCACTAACTCCATGTAGACGGACTACACAGCCACCTACCCCAGAATCAGGTCAATCAGACAACAAGGCAGCGGCGTTCTCACTGATGCGAAAGTACTAACATTGGTCTCCTTTACTATTCGGAGCAGGCATATCACGAGGAGTGGGCTTCATCCGGTTTGACAAGCGAAATGAAGCAGAGGAGGCCATCAAAGGACTGAACGGACAGAAGCCTTTGGGTGCCGCTGAGCCCATCACTGTCAAGTTCGCCAACAACCCCAGCCAGAAGACAGGCCAGGCCTTACTGACTCAGCTGTACCAGACTGCTGCACGCCGCTACACAGGGCCTCTGCACCACCAGACTCAGCGTTTCAGGTACTGAACCTCCACCGCCATCACCCCACCCATCCCATGAGTCCCTCACTAACCGGCAGATAGTCTATGGAAGCGTCATGACCAGGACCCAGATAACCCTGCTCTGTTGATGTGATGAGAGATGCAGACTACCCCATAAGTTTTAATTAACAACTGTTAAGTGTGTCAATTATTCATTTTGTAAGACATGGAACGTCATTATTGTGTCTATAGTCAAGGTCAGTCGCTAAAATATTTCTCACAGTCATCAAGCGTGAACTACACCAAAGAATGGCGAATAGTAAATATTTTCAGTGGCTGCATTCAAAAACCAAAACCCTTTTCCTGTCACCATACCTCTCATTATCAAACTGTTCCTTGCAATTACTAAAAGAAGGAAATGGCAATATGACATTGTCCCTCCTTCTCACTCTCTTTCTCTGACTTTCTTTTAAACTGCAGTGTGATCCCTTCACTTGGAAAGGGACCAGATCCAAATAACAGCTCAAAACCAATGTAAGAAACCAGATTTTTCAAAGTACAATCAAAAAGGTCAAGCTAAACAAATACTGCTATTAATGCTGCCTATGTGTTAAAGGCATTGCAGGTATTTTAAAGATTGAAACTGGGGAAAAAAAAAAAAAAGATTTCTTTTTTTTCCTGTGGAACTAAAAAAAGTAGCTTGTTAAGGCTAAAATGTTCAGTATGAATTTTTTTTTTTTTCAAGCATGGAGATGTAAAATGATCGAAGAATGCCAGATTTACATTTAAACTATTAAAGAGAGCGCTATTTTTGGAGTTTTAAAGAGAACTCGCGTCAACCCAGCTGAGAGAAATAATCACAGGAGCCGTTGACGCACCACCAGTTTGTGGTTGGTTTGTTTGGGACTGCTTTGCAGTGAAGGATGCCCTCTGGAGGCCAGCTGGTGATGGAGCTACATGTTAACATGAACGCCCCCCTTCCTTGTAGATCTCATAACTAACTTCTGCATCCCCTTCATTCTCCCTCTTGCGTTGCAGACTCGACAATTTACTAAACGCCAGCTACGGAGTCAAGAGGTAAATGCCAAAGGTGTACTTTCAAAAGCATCCATGCCAAATTAAAACCTCAAACAAAGTGCCCGGAATACCACCTGCTGCGTTCATCTTGAAATCAGATACAATGGCCACAATTCTGAAAGCTCACAGCCCATTTAGTCATGTTACGGAAGCAGCTCAGACACAAAATACCATCCTTAATGGCAACAAACAATGATGCAGCTTTTCAACAGCAGGGTATTCTGGCATGGCTTTGTTTAACCTTTTCGTTCTTTTCGTTCGATTGATAGCGACAATTTCTATGTATTTATTTATGAACTAACATTGTCAGTTTCAGTTGCTTTAATGTCCCCTTTTTTTCACCAGCATGGACATACCAGATTCCGTTTGCGTCTCCTCTGTTTGCTCCAGTTTTTGTATGATTTGATTCCAATTTGCTTTTCATCCCTCTCTAGGTTTCTGTGTTTTGTTCAATACCGTGATTTCTGTTGAACATTGTGATTCATGTGTTTGATTCTTCCAGAGGCTTTGGTCAGCTGAGAAAATGAGAGAATATGCAGATTGTGTGGGTGTCTTGTCTCAGGGCACACAGAGTCATTTTGTATGAAAGCAGGTAGTTTGGAGCCACAGTGGTGCCCACACATATTTATCTACTTACAGTACAGAGGGGGTGAAGATGGAGTCCCCCGGCTCCGTGATTTACCGCATCTCACAGCCACAGGCTCATCAGAGACAGTGTAGAGCACTGAATGCTTTGTGGAACTTCAGAATGACACCCATGGTAGCTCTCCCACTCTCTTCCCCAGATTCTCCCCCATCACCATTGACAGCATGACCAGCCTGGCCGGGGTCAACCTTACCGGTCCTACCGGAGCCGGCTGGTGCATCTTTGTGTACAACCTCTCGCCTGAGGCGGACGAGAGCGTCCTGTGGCAGCTCTTCGGGCCTTTCGGCGCCGTTACCAATGTCAAGGTCATCCGTGACTTCACCACCAACAAATGTAAGGGCTTTGGCTTTGTCACCATGACCAACTACGACGAGGCCGCCATGGCTATCGCCAGCCTAAACGGCTACCGCCTGGGCGACCGCGTGCTGCAGGTTTCCTTCAAGACCAGCAAGCAGCACAAGGCCTGAGAGAGCGAGAGAGAGGCAGCTGGAAGCAGCTCCTTCGACCTGCGGGGAGGGCAACTTAAGCTCCCCGCGCCATCACTCTAAACGGGCCTGGACTGAGTCTCTCTCTGACATATTCTCACACAAATTCATACGATGGAATCACACACAGACATGCAGATACTCACACACACGCAGACATATCCATGCGCAAGCATACACAAGTCAGAGTTTCAAACAAATACACTAGTGGAGTTTTTCTTTTCTCTTTACACGACATGCTAGTCCTTCCCTATATTTGCCTGGATTGAATTAGAAGGGGTACGTAGCTGGTTTGTGGGGTCGGGGCAAGAGCTATCTATTTAGGAGACAGTCTAACGAATGTGACAGAGAATGTGTGCTGAGTGCTTTGATTGAATTCAGGCAAATAATGACAACTGATGAACAAAATGATCAAAAATTTACGTGAACGAATATGTGCAATTTACCCAAACTCTTTCCCCACCATCTCTCCCATTATCTTGCTGGAGAGGATGTAGTCACTTTTTTACACTTGGGCATTTTGAATCAGCGATTTTTTTAGATCAAAAAAAAAAAGAAAAAAAGAAATTAAAAAACAGTGTTCTCTTATATACGTCTATTCAAATATAACTATATATTCAATATTTAAGGTGGTTATAATAGCCGAGTATGTAAGCATTTTCTAGAAACTTTGACTACTGTTTCCTGACCTGCATTAGGTGGTGCCTAGCGTGAAGGCAGTTTCTCTACCCTATCTGAACTTGATAGCTCAGACCCAATAAGATTTAGGTTGACTAATGAATACTGGTCACAGTAAAGAGTAGTCCGAAGGCCATCAGAATCACTTCTTCCCTCACAGTCTCACACCAAAACAACACAATAGTACGCTTATATATCACAGAAACACGGTTCAGTAACTAGAAGATTTACACATATTTAGCCCACTAAAGTTGTATTTTTTCTAATCTATCCCAGAGATGGATTTTATACGAGCAGACTGTCTGTGAACTTAGAGCAGAGTGGCAGAGCTCCCATGGTGACAGCGTTCATTAGCAATCCTCTGGAGGGCGAGAGAAAGAGAGAGAGAGAGAGAGAGAGAGAGAGAGATGAGTGTGAGAGGGGGGGCAAACCATCTCACCAGAACACAGCCACCTCAAAGGAAAATACCGGTGTTTTTCTACTTTTCTCATTGTTATTCTTGACATAATCCACAGGCCATTTCACTGCACTGAGATCTGGAGAGAGATACGAGTTGGCTCGAAGTCAAAGAAAAGCGAGATACATTATGCGAAGTCACCACACTTTAACCACAATGGCCTGCTCTGCAGTGAAATGCCACAGATGAGCAAAATAATTGAAGAGCACCGGTATTATTCTTCAGTCTAGTGCACATATAGACCCTCCCTGAAGAAAATGGGGTCAAAGTTTAAACATTTCAGCAGAATTCATGGGATCTACGACAATACCAACGTGAATAGATGAATATGACTGCAGTTCCTACAGAGTGAACCTTTAAAAACCGACTTAGAGTCGTGCGTGCGAGCGATGATATCTGGCAATGTAAAAATGGTCACTGACTTACTGAGGGGGAACGATTACTAGCTCCTCCGACTTTGCCAAATGCTCCTCAGTTTTACTTTTTAAAACCTTCTATTCTCTTGAAAAGCTTCCCAGAAACTTTGAACTCCGGCCCCTCTCAAAAGATGAGTGTACATCATCAAGCTTGCAAGTAAGTGTCATAATTATGCTTCTGTTGTTTACAACAGAAAAGTATTTATTTATTTGCTTCAGATCTGTTTTGGCACGGCCACAAAAATAGCATTTCTAAAATATCCCCGACCCGATTGCATGAAGATTATTTCTGGCACCCTTGATGGAACATTAAGGCCAACCTGTCTCGTTGAAACGTCTTTTACAACCCAGACTTCAGATTTACCATGGGGAGAGCGAATGTCTATCGATATCAAGACATCTGCACATGATAATAGATTAAATAAGGTCAAGTATATTCAAGACATTTTTGCTTTTGCTTTTCTAAATGACGCTGTGTTAGCCAAAGAGGACGATCTCTTTGAAAGGATTACATTAGAGATAAATCTATTTTTATACATACAAAGGAACAAGACCTTGTGCTGAATTTTTACAGATTCTTAAGCTTGGAAAAAAAAAAAATTGGGACATCGCATGGCTTTATTTTAAACCCTCTGATCTTTGCAGAGTAAGGGGGAACAGGCATGCGGTGTATGGGTGGGGATTTAGGGAGGGGGCGAAGGAACAATGTATCTCATACAAACTTAACTGTCTAACCATATCAGAACGATTGAGACAAAACGAATTTGATGTAAGACAAAATAAATAAATAAATAAATAAATAAATACAATTACAGTTCGGGGTTAAACCTGACAAGTACATCTATACATTCGAGTGCTTTGACACACTCACATCTCTTGTCCTGAAGTTGTGTACAGTGTTGCTTCAATGATGGTGCAGTAAAGTGAAGTTCTTTGACTTGAGAATCCCAGACAAAGCTGCAGTGCAAGTGGCCCACTGCCCAGCTGAAACGCGGCCGCTTGCGAGGAAAAAGGTAAACTGCAGATTTGAAAACCGTGACGCAGATTCATCATGAACATTGAGCATGAGTCTTCATGATTAGATATATGATTTGATTATTGCCAAAGAATTGCTTTGCAAGTCAGTACCAAGAAGGATAAATTAAGACTAACTATATTATCCCCTTAGTAATTGCTGTACAAATCTATGTTATTTATTGAATAAGGACCCTCTACAATTTTCAGTTATCATTATTTTTGAACATATGAGTTGCGCATATCAGTTTACATTCGTAGATGCTAAAACCACTAAACCAAACGCTGAAGTGAAACAGAAGCGAGCATTTGCACACGTCTAATGCAGATACCGACTAAAATGAGGCATATCGGAAAAAACAAGACGAAGAAAAAAGAAAAGAAAAAAGAATGCATTCTTAAAATGTGTTTTCCCCAGACATTTAAATCATTCACTTCGTCTTTATCCTCTAAAAACCTGAACATTGCACCTCCGCAAATACTTGCACGGACATCACTCAATCTGACTCCAATTGTTTCGTCCAGAGCTGACCACCTAAACAGGAGCAATCTAGCTATTTTGGGGTCAGGCAATTTGCAAAGGATAGCACAGTAGGACTGAGCACTTGGAAGACCAGTGATAGACATTCGAAACAACCGAGATAACAGGCGGCAGCGAACTGCAGCTGGAGTTGTTTACCCAGCCATGTCCAATTTTAGAACAGTCAAACCCACAAAACAAAAACCCGCAGTCTGAAATGACCCTTCATACACAGTCTATACGAAGACACCTGATGTACAGCAGAGAGCCAAGGACCATGGCAGGAAACAGTACTACACTGCTTGAGCAACAACAAAAATCATTTAAAAAAAACAAAAAAAAAAACAAAAAAACTTTCCTATGGAACAGTAAGTGCAATGTGCTTTGTTTTTATATTGACTGAGAACAAATGATATATATTTTTTAAAAAAGAAATTAAATGTCACACTGAAAAGGTTTGCGGAATAGTGAAAGGAGCAAATGATCAAACAGAAGAAGCATTAAAATGAGCAGACTCATTAAGAAATCAAAACGATCCATTAGAGCTTGGATTGTCAAATTTCCATTGTCACTTCCTCAGCCCTTAATTTGTGCTCTGACCATGCAAGCTCGAACAAACTGCATATCTGGCTGATTTAATAGAGCAATTCTCGGCGACCTTGAAAGGAATACTGTCTAATATATCATCAGTTTTAGCCCATGTCAATTTTCAAATATCATTTCTTTCCTGTAATTTATTGATTTCATTTACATATCAAATCTCACTTGTTCAATTAGCGTATTTGTGTTGTTGATGTTGCCATAGGGAACACACATGGGTCAAAGATTATGTTTGGTTGCATTGATTGGGTACAAGTTTGTTATTTTTCTTCCATTATTTAATTAGTTGCAGTTTTTACAGTGTATGCAGATTTTAGACTTAGTTAGATTTTTTTATTTCAATCAAACTGTGTTCAATTGTGTTTGTAAAGTCTGTGGTAGCTTTTGTTGCAACATAAAATAATTTAAACAGAAAAAATTCAAAATAGCGCCAACAAACTTGTATTATTTGGGCGACTTTAAGCTTGTAGTTTTAACTTATTGTTAACTTAAAAACTATTTATTATGATTATTATTATTGCCTCGTATAAAGTATGTTTTGTGTATATTTATGGTTTATTTCATTATATTTGCAAGTTTAAAAGATTTTAAGTTTGCCAAAATTGTGGTTACACCATTTCGTTTCTTAAAAAGGGGGACAAATAGAAAAACAGCTTTAGAAGTACGATTTGGAAAAGTTCTCCATAGTCAAAGAATGCACTGCTATATTTAACTAATTGAAGTGTATAAACATACATGCTGTGTGCTAGATGTTATGCCTTTACTGCCTGTGTTCTGTTTGTCTTGTTAAATGAAAATCTTTTAATTATTTAATCTAATCACAGTCTTGTTTTTTCAAACCACTCGGTGAACCCCTGAGACGTGGAGCGGCCCCTGTAGCGAGGCTCTGGCCCATGTGAGGGGCCCAACAACTAGACAGGAACGTATAGCGGCTTGTCCTCTGTTTGATACGCTCACAAACATGCTTTCCTGTTTACGCTGATGGGTTGCTTCACAACAACAACAAAAAAGAAAGAAAGTAAAAAAAAAAAAAAAAAAAAAAGTTCTGCTCCTGTAAAAGCACTGCATTACTGAGATTATCCGTATCAATTAAAAAAAAAAAAAATCAATCCGAGCTGTAGAGACAAGGCGTTCTTTGGCGCCAATGAACATTTGGAATCACAGCCAAGAGCTCCAGCAAACCGATTAAAGAGAGCTGGGAAACAAGCTACAGGAAGGTTTTCTTGAGAGTCTCTAGGGTAGTTAAGGGGTGAGTGGTCCTTCTGTTTCTCAACCAACTGTATTTTGTGTCTATTTATTTAGAAGAGGGGACGCAGTAACTTAGTGATGTTTTTCTTACATTTTCCTGGAATGGTAGAACAAATCAAAAGGTGAAAAATGATCAAAACAGCTCCGCAGACGCCAACGTCGGCGGGAGAAAATACAAAATCTCATACTTCCAAACCTGACCAAATGAACAATGTCAAAATTTAACGAAGAAAAAAAATAAAAAATAAACCTTTCAGTTTAGACTAGGATATTTACTACTGGGATTTCAGCTGAAGACGCTTGAAGACTTTTTCATGGAATTGTTTAATTATTTGTACTTTACATGCCAGAAAAAAAAATAAAATAAGTTACAAATATGAGTGACCCAATTTTTTGGTTTATTGACTGACAAGTTCCCAATGAGATTAAATACACATTAAAGTGAAAGTTCTACTACTATGTGTATGTGGAGTACTGTGTAAATGTTTTTAACAGGTGTGAGGCAGTATTCAGTACCACTGGAGACTGAGAGGCATCGCCTTGAAATCCATCCTACAGCGGAAGACAACAACTCCAGAAATATCCATCTTGAAGTGTTTAATCAAATTAAAGGTGGAGCCACTTCCTGGTCAACTGTGAGGAAGAAAAAAAATTGATTCCCTCTATATTTGAACATGAATAAGTTTCGAAGGAAGATAATCTTCTTGGTTCATATATTTAAACTGTGAATTTGTAGCCAACTTGTGTTGCCATGTGAATGATTTGGATATGAAACATTTGTGTTCGCAAAATATCGTCATGAGACACGAGTTCAATGTGGAAAAAAACAACTTTATTTGGAAACAATGGAATGAACCTAGACCTGACACAAAACAACAAGAATCAGTGAAAGCAGCAAAACAACCTCGAAATGTAGACGATACTACAACAAACTACTCATTGGAATTTTGCTGATTTACTCTCAGTTGTTAGTGGACTCTGAGGTGATGCTGCTCACAGCTTGGCAACTTCATATCGCTGTAGTGACTGTGGTCCCATGAGTGCAACCTGCAAGGCAGAGCACACACACATTCATTTCAATACCTTGATTGCTTAAGTCATGACTTTGCTGTTATTAAAGGAAGCAGCAATTTGGGTGAAATTGATCCCTACAGGTTTGATTTCAGAGGACTAAGCACTTTTACCTGTGCTGTGTTGTAGCCACCTCTCCAGTAATTTTTGTACGTTACACTTGTTGTGGATGTCGTGTTGATTTAAGAGAACGACACAATCAATAAGTGATTCCTCTTGATTGAGCGTACCAGAAATATCTACATACAAAGCATCATAATTTACAATATGAAGTCTACTAGCGAGTACTCAGCAGTTTTACAAGCCTGGAAAGATGGAACAATCAAGCCTTTCAAGATCCATCAGGGAATCCAGGATCCACTGTTAAATCTTTTTTTTTTATGTGGATTGGACGCCTGATCTGAATATCGAAAATCCAATACCACCCCTTATTACAATGCAAGGCATCACAAAGACACAATATAACCCTGATTTTTACACAGACAATTTACACAATCTTGATGAACATAAAAACACTCCATACATTTTAATAGGCATTGTGTCTGGAGTCAATAATACATTCAAAGAAATGGATTGAATCCTAATTTTAAGGAAATATGAGTTCATTCCCTAACATACTCACCACCATGAACTCCACGGCATTCATTATTTCCAAAGCTTCTTAGCTACTATAATGGCCTGAAATAAAACTGATTACCTTGGTCTTGCTGCTTTCCTACTAAAGTGAAGCTTTAACTGCACAATGAGCTTTCCTCAAGAGACTGAAACTTTCTTACTGTATAGTCCGGACTGTCACTTTTGTGACTTTCATCTGCAAGCATTGTAAAAAATGATGACTCAAAAAAAAAAAAAGACTTAAAATAACCTTATCCACAACAGACTGATCAGTATAGATGTGTGTACACCTCGAGACAAAATTCTCTAATTTAACCGTAGACGTGACTCACGGATGAAGGAGACCTAGAGTTCCACGTGCTCATGAAGCATCGACTCCACGCTGGGGGGCTCGTGACAGACGGCCGGAGTGATGAACTCCATCAGGTACTCGCAGCGACTCGGCTCCGAGGTGGACGTCACAACCGTCTCCTTTCCGCACGTCAGCTTCACCTGAATGACAAAGAAAGCATCAAAATATACATGTGGTACATAATATCCAAAGGGAAACCAACACGGGGCAGTTGGCTGAGACTCACGGTGGTGGATCTGTTGGGGCCCTGCCAGCACCCTGTGCCATGTTCATACTTCATCAGAGCGTAAACATTATCCTCTGGGCCGGCCCATTTCCCCCATGTTCTAGAAGGAAGACATAGCGAACATGGGACGAGTTTACGGTGAAGCTAAAAGTTAATGGAAAAAAAAAAAAGACAACATAGATATTCTCTTACCCTAAATTTGTTTCTGATCCACCATACTTGGGTTTCTGGGATACTCTGTTAAACGGACAGAGCCTGTATATATACCTGAAAGAGAAAAAGAAGTGAAATTAATGCTCCAACACAAGAAAGATATATTTGCAAACGAATAAATTGCTTTTCCCAAAACCAAAGTAAATACATACTCGCTTGTTGATAGTTCGTAGCACTGGCTATAGAGGTAGGCAAATTCAGCACTGGGTCCAAAGTCGAAGGAGATTTCCTTCTCGAGGTTCCTTTAAACAAAAATATGAGAGAGAAAAAAACTAAACACTTTCGACTTGGTTTTAAAGTCTTCAATAACATCTTGATGGTAAAACAAAGTCATCCACTGCAGCTTTTCCAAGCTGAGGGTGCAGCTGCGGTAACAAATGCTGATTGCATTGTTGGCAAAGAGGCTCCTTCACATTCAGGCTGAGCACTTACTTGATCTGATCATCCACTTCCCGGAGAGCTTTCTCAGCCTCATCAAATTCATCCCTGGCTTTCTGAGCAGCTGGGAATCAGACATCCGAGAATTAAAATATAACCTCCAAGTAGATCCAAACAGACAGAGCGAATCAAAAAAAAACTTCCAGCTGAAGCTTTTACAAACATATCAAACCTGTGTCACATAAAAGCCACAGATTGGATGGGTGTCGGGTTAATTCATTTTTCGTCTTGTGATAAAAACGATCGCAGCACGGGGGAAAAAAACAAACGTGTTCAACGGCTGAATATCAAAAGTGAAATCTAATAGGTATGCAGTCACATCTGGGCTGTTTTTCTGGTATTTGAGAAGCGTGTTGGATTAGCTGAGTCACTCTTTTATAAACAGACCTACCATCAATGAGGGTCTGTGTTTCTTGGTCATAAGGTGGCATGGTTCCCTCGTCATCGTCATCCTTCTTTTCTTGAGTCCTTGTCGTAGGAGGAACCTGCAGAAAAGAAATCGAGAATGACTCACCGACACGAACCTGAACGTCTTCCAACAGAAGTTTGATGGAGAAACTGGACAGGCTTGCCTTATAGTCTCCGTCATCTGAGTCATCATCTTCGTCCTCCTCCTCATCGTCCTCCTCGTCTTCCTCCGGGATTTCATCCTCGGGGTACTGATCAGAGTCGTTGTCGGCGACTGGCTCCTGTTCTTCAGGTGGCGTCTCAACCGGTGGCGGGGAGTCTGGACTGGACTGTTGGGGGCGAATAAAAGGAATTATGAGAAAATACTGCATTTTTTTTCCAACATATAGCAAATTAACAGCTTTTTACCTCCGAAACATATTTGTCTTTGATGTTATTCCAAGTAGACTCAAATGCTGCAGTGTCCACTTTGTCCACTCCTCCCAACAGTCCCTACACAAGCCAGAAACATAATATTTGTTCACTTTCTCAAGAGAGGCGACAGGCTCTCAAAATACCCGTATTTAATATCAACTGCATTCAACAGCAGTTCCATTACAACATAAGAAATACAGTTTTTACCTGAGCCTCCACGTCTGACAAGGCACCATCTGAATCTGGATCGAGCTCAGAATGAGACTGCAGCTCAGCCGCCGAGACACTGAAATACACATTATTGTGCATGTTAATTTATTATCAAAGTGCTGCAGCAGCAAAAATACTTAAACACTTTAATGAAATAGCCCAAAAAATTAATAAATGTAAAGTCCAACCAATCAAATATACTAAATACAATACATTTTATTTAACAGTGCCTTTCATCAAACCCAAGATTATTATGGAATGGATGTTAAAACGCATTTGAAAATAAGTAAAAAATAAAACCACATACAGACATTTGCAGTAGACCAACATTGTTTAACATGAAGGTGCTTGTTTGAAAAGATAAGATGGAATTTGAAAGTGTCCAGGGATTTAATGTTTTTGCTGTTGAGTTCCAGCGGTTTTGTGTGTGTGTGTGTGTGTCTGTGTGTGTGTGTGTTAGTCCAATGGTTGCCAATGTATAATATAATCAGATTATTCTATTTGAAAGATTAATAGCATAAACCAGTGTAATGTGACAAGTCATTTTGGGAAAAGGAAAATATAAATACGCAAGAATAAAGTATACAAGGAGAAGAGCGCCATGGCATCAAATAAATATGGCTGAATGTTTAAAAACGTTTTAATAGAAAGTTGTTCTTAAAGTGGCAACTTGCAAGCTTCACAACATCGTATTAGTTATCTCATTGTGTGTGCAATTAATTCAGACGGGTGGCAATACTCACAAGCCATCTGCATCATCGTCAAGCTCAAGAAACACCTCAGCCATTCTGGCTTTGTCTTTCTCCATGCGAATCACAGCTTTTTGGTCTGAAACAAAATACAATTTGTGTTACATCCTCAGTGATTCTCATCACATGAAAAAATATAAAGTATGAGAAACCTCTAATCCTGGGGATTTTATGGGCAGGTTTATATCCTACTAGTGCATGACTCATCCTGTCAGCTCAGTGAAGATCACCAAGTTATCAATGTTTAAATCAAAGACACGATACAAGCTGAAATGTGGTTCTCTTGACAAACAGCAGATGGTGAAAGACTTTCAAATCTGAAATTACCCTCCCAAGCCTTTAGATGGCGCTCTTTGGCTTCTTTCTCTGGCTGTTCCACCGTCTCCTTTACAGTTCTCAGACCCTCCACTTTCGCTTCCAAATCCTTCTTGCTGCTCTGAACCTCTGTAAGTTTGGCCTGTTGAGGAAAATAACTAAGTAACACGTTCAAACAAACAGAAACTTCATCCAAAAACCCTTTAAACCAGAAACCACATTCAAACTTTTAAAACAGTGCAACAGTTCTCGCCTGCTTTTCCTCTATCCCAGACTTGGCCTCGTGAATTAGCTGTTGTTTAAGCAGAAAGCCCTCCTTGGCAATTTCTGCCATCTTCTGCAAGCTTTCTCTTTCTTTGCGTCCCATCTCCCTGTAAGTCACAAAGCACCGTATATCAAAATGTATTCACAAATGGTATTATTGATCTGAATACAAAGTGACTCTCAGTGCAAAAGCATGTGAAAGAGATTGGCTACACAATCTAAAAGCATTCCAACCTGCAGGTGTTTTGACAGGCCGCACCGCTGTTGTATTCATCTGTTGTGTCACAGCAGTCTGCAGAGGACATATTGGTGAAATACAGATTGTGGACATTACAGATCAGAACCATCAGTGCAGTTTAAAACTGTTACCACAGATCCCGTCGTTGATGCGGGAAGAAGGGATGAAAGCTGGTCTGAAGCCTGCATTGGTGCAGTGGAAGCTGCCGTTGGGACAAGCAGCAGTGCCTGAAAAATGAAAATGATGCTGCATTACATTGCCGATCCCTTGTAATATTCAAACCCAGTCGGTGTCCACTGATGAAGAGCACAAGCAAGTAGTGAATCCAGTTAAACAGGGCGCAGAACTAAACAAATCCCACAACATTGTGGGGAGGGAGGGAGCCCCGAGGCAGTAGAATAGGAAATACAGACCTGGCTCATCAGAGCCGTCCTGACAGTCACAGTAGTCGTCATTCACTCTGTCAAAGGGAATCGTGCGAGATCCATCCAGGCAGGTAAAAGGTTTGCCCTCTTCATAGAACTGGCGTTCTGTAGATTTTGAGCAGAAAGATCATACGATGATGGCAGCAGTTGTATTAATTGCAGTAGTGTTGAATGGTCAGAGGGAAAGGTCGCCCAGGAGCAATGAAATGGACAAAACACCAAGCCATTTGTAAGCATTGCCACGCCACAATACAATGCTCTGGTGTTCACTTGCAAAAACACCACGCTGAAAATTTAGCAGGCTGACACCGTGTCTTCTGGTATAACTGGCAGTACCAGATTCACATTTACGTTCTCTAAAAAGGCTCAAACTTCAATACAAATCACTAATGTTATTTCTTTGTCAGTGGAGTGATGAAATGTAGTTTAATGTTTGGTATGGGGCTTTTAATGTTACGTTTGTATGAACACCGATATACAAATTACATTTATGTTTGCAGTTTTGGGAAAACGTTGTGATTTATTCTCAATAAAATGAAACACCAGGATTCATCAAATGGATTTTTAACTCGTAATATACTGGCCTATAGAATCGTTATACAGGTCTATTAATTCCTATGTATTAGATTGTATTGTATCGAACATTATGGAGGTGCAAATCGTATCGTGATTTCCCTAATGATTAAAAACAGTGACTCTTGGGGAAGACATACGAGAGCCGATCAGATATGAAATGCTTCAAAAGAAAACAGTGCATTTAAAACGTCAGGTATTATATTAAGATTGTGGGTGTAGTTTGATAAGAAATACTGACTTTGTAAGGGGACACCGCGGGGTCTCTGGACCTCCACCGATGAGGCTCCGGCGACGAGCAGCAGCAGGAAACACTGGCCTAACATGATGATGGATACACGGGAACCGCCTGTGAAAGACATCCAAAACCTCCAGGTTGGTCACTCGCTATAAGCGCACAGCGACACATTGACAACTCAATATTAAAAAAAGCGACAGAGTTACAACGTGGAATTGTAATTATTGTTTGTTTATTTACGGAAAGCAAATACTTTATGCTTGACAGCTCTGGATAATGATGCTAAGCTAACTAGCAACTCGACTTAAAGCGACTAATAGAATAACATAAATAAAAACACCGAAGTCTTACAGTAACGTAACGTTAGCTCTTGTTCAAATGTTCAAAAATAACGACAAAAAACAAAGAAAACTTTGTAAAGAACTCGTTCATAAATGAAAGAAAATCGTTACCGTCTACTCTGTGCACCACCTACTTCCGGGATCCACCTTCTTGTGGCATGTTTGACTCTGATTGGATGGGCGTCTTACCGCTCATCTGATTGGCTGGCGCTTCTTACTGTTCCTCTGATTGGATGATAAGTAGTGACACTTGTCCGCAGAAGAGGATTGTGGGTGTACTTGAGGATGCACGATGCAGCCATCTCATGCCAAAGTCAGACAAGGTAGATGTCAATATTTACAATATTACGTGGACACAAACAAGTATGACAGGAACTTTGAACTGTTGTGAAAAGTGATTTTTTTTTGAAGTGTCAAATGTCTAGTGTGTATACATTTGAGAATTGCATTTTTTTAAAATTATTATTAATTTAATTGTTCTTATGACACTAAATATTGACTATAATCTAAAGTGGAATATAAATAGTCTTAAAAACAAATCACTTCAAGATGGTTAAATGTACACATAATCAGTTTGATCACTCCAGATCAATACAAATAACACTAGTCTTTGAAGTGAAGCATTAATAGTGCTCATACAAACAATGCACGCTGAGAAGGAGTTTGTCGTCAAGCCAGCACATGGTGCATTGGCACACATAGAGACTCATCACAGTCAATAGCAACATTTAATATAAAAATCTTGCTTTATTTGTATTTTTAACACACTTTACAGTACCGAACAGTGAAATAAAAGAAAAATATACTGATATACTATAATATTGTTTTATATATAGATGTTTGCTTATTAAATGCAATTATTCACAAAATGACACCTCAGCTCTGTCAAGAGGAGAAACTTTCATAAAAATAATATAATAAAAAATAACTTGGACACATTTTACACATTACAGCAAGATCATTTACAAATATTACAATCATTTCATGTTTTTTCCCTTGAATAATTGTTCTCACTCATGAACAAACACATGAATTAAAGCCCAGAGAATTATTCTCAGAGGGAGTCAGTCTGCGACAACGTAACCTGACAGCAACCCAGATGGGAACCAGCTAAGTAGGCCACCATGGGACGGACATTTGGGCTATCAGGCTAGATAATGATTAAAGTTACTAAGAAACAGAGGTGGTGATAGTGCTAGAAATGGCCAAGTTCGATAACGACACATTTGTCACCTTTAAAAGTGTCACATTTGATGTGACTCCATCAGCTTACTTTGACTTCATTCGTCAAAAAAGTTCAATCTCATGTGGACATCAAATAGAGAACAGCTCGTCTGTTCGATTATGACTAGCGAGGGGTTAACGATGAGGATTTGTGATTTGGCCCCATTGGAATATAATCAACAGGTGACCGCCAATGACCAAACCACCAGCACAGACTGTACACTACCTGAAACACACCGTCTGCCTTAAAACCTGATGAAATAAAGTGCTAGTACAAATATATCTGATTTCCACAATAAGTGTTAATAATTAACTGAAGAGTATAACAGAACGTTTGGACGAGTGTGTAAAAAAAATGGGAGAATGAAAAGGTGAGGATGTGGCCTGCAGTGCTTCAGTGGATCACTTAACTGTAAGTGGTTATTTGTCAATCATTATGACTTGAATAAATTTATCATTTACAATCCAATATTACATTATGTACAAGAGTGGTAATGCTTATAGCTATATCATCAACACATGATTCATTTACCAGACCATCCACCAGAATGATATAAAAATAAACTGTACACAAACTGTTCAAAGAAAACGCTTCCCATGGTTTTCTTTTGATCATTTAAAAAGAATGGCAGCAATCAATCAATTGAATAATTTCCTTAATAAGAAACAATTGCTACAGTATCGTGTTTCTATGGCAATTAAATATTAATGTTTTTATAGCTTATGACAAGGAGGACAAGAAGCCACAAAAACAAAGCAACATGTTAAAAGAAAGAAAAAGGCCAATGCATATGGGAATCTTTTTATTTCAGTTACTGCAGTAGTAATTGTGGATTCCCATTTCACCAAAGGAGAAGTCTGTGTGGTGGCCCCGCAGCTCTGCTCCATCCTGCGACAGAGCAGGTCAAACACACAGGCTCCCGTTGCACCCAGCTGTGGTGTCTTCAGATAAGCTCAGTTACTGACCTGCAGAAACGTGCTCCTACCTTCCAAAGAACCACACTTGTTATTCTTTTGTGATAGTATTTGTGTTTACCCTGTGAGAAAACAAACACCCAAACAAGCTGTGACCTGTTTAAACTGTGCTGATCGCACCCCGGACACCGTTCAACGAGACGTGGCGGTGCCAGTGAGCGAAAAGTGACATGTATGCAAAGATCTTTCTCCTCCTGTTAACCCTTTTAACCATCACTCACTCGCTTACTCATGACCACTTAACCATGCAAACAAGCACACACACACACACACACACACACACACACACACACACACACACACACACACACACACACACACACACACACACACACACACACACACACACACACACACACACACACACACACACACACACACACACACACACACACACACACCGTGTCCAGATATCAGTATCTGGTCTGATTTAAACAAGAGACATCCTTATTTAATCAAACACCTGCACCTGCAAACTCCTATTTCCTATTTCCTATGGATACCTCCCAATAATCCAGATAGCCAGGAGACAGTAATATTTGCCTTC
Organism: Blennius ocellaris; assembly: GCF_963422515.1. Taxonomy (NCBI): domain Eukaryota; kingdom Metazoa; phylum Chordata; class Actinopteri; order Blenniiformes; family Blenniidae; genus Blennius; species Blennius ocellaris. Next base: position 12,603,572 of record NC_137665.1, on the reverse strand, counting down.
CTAATTAAAAAACAGCACATTCTTTAAGTTGGTCCGAGCACAGCAACAACACGACTAAATGGCAGCAACGTCTCCTCCCTTTTCCTTTTTAAATGCAATGCTGGATACATTGTGTATAGACACACTGATACGGAAATAAGCATACAGACATGATATAAATATACTAGGACATCTATTTTATATCTTATAAATCTACATACTGGCAGGTATGTACCCTGCATCTGACATTAAGGCAAAAAAGCATCAAACATAACAAGGATGATTAGGGACTGCCAGACCTCCTTTTGGCTAAGTCAAACTCCATTTTCCCCCTGACATTCTGCCTGCCTGATTTTCCTATTCATCCACGTTCTTTTAAAGGTACAGTATGTAATATTTTCAGTCAGAAACAAGCTCGAACTAATCATCAGAATGTGCAGAGAAATGTACAAAAGTTAACCCTGTTCGTGAGTCACTCCGCCATTTTACCTGCATTCAGTCCAAGAATAGAACAAGCAACAGAAGATTCCTACACAAGAAATAATACAAAATCATAACTGCTGAAGCTCTTGGTAGAAGCTAACAGCTGACTACTTGCATCTTCGAGAAACAGTGACTCACTGCTGCCGCCCAATGCAGAAAAATGGCCTAACTTTAATATTACAAACTGTACCCTTACGTCACTTTACCCACGGAAGTTTCTCATCCTCGACTTTGGTGAAAATTGTTGCGTATGAGGACACATAAACACAGAGTGCAAGTGGGTGTGAGATGGCGAGCAATAATGCGTTCTGCTGATGAAATAACTCCGTATCCCCTTAAACATGTTAAGCAACTGTTAAATATAAAATAGGCAGAAAACGTATGCTTCAAAGCATCGCATGGCTTATTCTCAGAAAGTAAAAAAAAAAAAAAATCATTAGAATTAGAAAAAGAAATAAAAGAACAATACAAGCTGGAAAGAGTCCACTGGCGGTTGTGGTGGTGGTGGTAGTGATTGCTCTGCATCTAGAGTTCTGAGTTATTATATTACCAGAAGAGCAACAAAGGAAGACTTACAGCTGAAAACATATCACCACAGAAACTGTACGTGTGAGAAACACACCACAATACCATGAACAGTAAAGAGAAGATCTTCAACAAGAGACAATCAAAAATGGTAACAAAATCAGACACTCCTGTCCCACAATGCATTGCTTCACGACAGCTCCATTCAGGAAGCTGGTGTTTCAGAAAGGCACAGAGCCATCTTGCACCAGTAGCACTCTCCTTGTAAAGGGAAAAGGGGTTACGGGACCTGGCGGCCCCTTCGTCGCAGCATCTTCCTTTCCTTAGATATCCTCCCCTCTCCTCCTCCAACTCTGTGGATTCTCTTTATTTTTCTTTCCGACAGAAATGGAAAAAAAAGTCACTCGACGTGTAGCTTCTCCGAGGAGAACGGTTTCTATTGAGATTCTAACAAACATGAATTACTAATACTGACTGAACACTAGTTAACACTCCATTAAGGGATGGCTTTTTCCAAAGAGATTCATTACTGATCAATGTCCCTCATGTAAATGCACACATACAAACACACTATGTGTGTGCGTGTGTGTCTGTGTGTGAGTTTATTTGTACTTTTGGTGGGGTTCCTATGCAATTCTACGCATAAGAACACAGTATAATTATAAACCAAATTGACCAGCATGAGAGATCAATGTACATGAACACTTTAGATTGGCATTTCCTATTTGCCTTGGTCCTGTTTTTCTTTCTTTGTGTTTTTGTGTTGCCACTTTGTGTGTGTTTATGTGTGTGCATTCCAGTCCCAGAGTGCTACGCTGCCCTCAATCACTCACATTAATGCTCTCCTCATTTCCTGTCAGTCTAAAAAGTTCATTGTGGAATCAGTCGAAGGACTCGCCACCACTCCGAATCTACAGTTGCTGTGTAATTAACTTCTCTTTAAGCGATTTTAATTTATTTCCCTTTTTGAAAAATATATTTAAAGGTCTGTATTGTCATTGCAGTCTTATTTGTTCTTGGTTTGGCCATTGAAACGATGAACAAGATCACGTGTGCAAATGGGGAGGGACATACAGGAGCCCAACTCATGTATCTTCAGCTTGTGAAGAAGAATCCTCCTCTTCCTCTACAGGACTTGTGTCAGAAAGTCTGCCCTTTTCAGGCCTTTCACCCAGCTGAGCTTTCAGCTCCTCCTCCACCTCCTCCTCCATCGCCACCTCATCCTCCTCTTCTATAATGTCCTCATTTTCCTCCTCTGCCATTATATTCTCTTCCTCCTTTTTACTCTCGTCCGCCCCGCGGCCGCAGTCCTGTGCTGTGTGGTTCGCCGTGGGCTTGTCGTCCTCCTCCTGCTCTGTCTGAGAGCTCTCTTCCAGGGTGAGCTCAAACTGAAACTTGTCAATGCAAGCGTTTAGTTCCTTGTCCTGGCCCACGGGAGGCGGCGATGGGCTTTGAGGGATCGTGCTCTGGTACCAGTCCCGGTTGTCCTCCAGCGTGTCCAGGATGTCCTGGGCATCAGGGTGCACAAGGTCCCCCCATGTTTCCCACAGGGGGTGGACGATGTAGTCAATAAAGCCCACCTATGTCCAGTTTAGAAAAAGGGAGAAAGAGAGAGAGAAAGAATGAGTGACATGTTGCAAGCAAGCACTGTGGTGTCACTTCAATCATTGCAAATCAGCATTAAAAATGTAGGAGTAGGACTGCTGCGATCAGAGCTGAAAAATCACTCCCTGCTCTGTCGTTATCACTCCACCTACAACATTAACACTTATCCAGTTGTGTGCAGAAATCCCTTTCACAGTTGTGTATCTTGCTCACTGCAGATTTCTTCTCTCTCTCTCTCTTTTTTTTTTTACCTGACTTTTTTCCACAGAAGCGGTGTGTTTATCACACATGGGGCTGATCTCCATTCCTCGCTCCCGCTCCTTATCTCCCTGGCGGAAAAACTCCTGCATGATTCTCTCCGTCCACTGTCGATACACAGCCAGGGGCTTGGTGGGATTGCTCAGGTCAGCACAGTGCACCATGTTCCTCAACACCTGCACACGGTCACACATTACACATAACGTTACGTGCATTGTTAAAAAAAAAAAAATGTGCATCACACCAAATTGCATGGGTTGCATGGGCATTACATGCCTTTGGATATAGTTTGCCGTTCTGCTTGTTTGATATTCTGCATTTCAGAAGAACAACACCCGAACCATTGACACGAATCCAGTTTTCTGATCGCCGCTTTTAAATTTTCTCTTCCTTTTACCTCTTCTGCCAGTTGCAGCTACAACTCCTATATTTGATCAGGTGCCTTCTAAGCGTTTTACTCTTTCTTCAAACTCGCAGCATCTGCTCTTTGCGGGTTACATTTAGACACTTGCTTTGACAAGAAAGTGTGCCAAAATGTTCAAAAGCACAGAAAGCATTCAACACCACTTGTTGCAGCATCGCTTCAGAGATAACACAAACTAGTTGCACATGAAGATATCGCCGTGATTTCTCATTTTAAGGTAAGCATGTAAGACCGGCCTTTCAGTGCCACTTTGTGTCTCAAGACGACCTCTATTTCCATAAAAGTCGACAAAAAAAGAAAAGAGGAGTCTCTTACACAAGTGAGAAAGGGAAATTTGATGATTGTTGAAGCCCTTAAAGGGGTCATATTATGCAAAATTGTCTTTGTAATGGTTTTCCAACAGTTATGCGATCCATACCTGGGAATGACACCCCAGAAGTGAAGAAAATGTGTCATTGCTCTCCCTGACTTGTTTCAATTTCAAAAAAGCGTGTGCTCCAACAAACGAATCAGAAATCAAACCCTATATAGTGTCATCAGGGGTTTAGTCAACCCCAATTCCTTTGACCCTCCCACAATTAGGCAGCTCTGCTCTGGCACATGGCACCGGGAGAGGAAGTACTTCCTCCTCCAGCTCACACAGACAGCAGACTCTGAATGCAGCTCCTATGACCGAATATTGACATGGCTGAAAATCAAGGAATAGCAATAAACTTTGAATACAATGTTTTTGGACCAACGAGACCCATGTGAAAGTGTTGAAAAGCTGGATAATATGACCCCTTTAACAACAACCAACAGCTGCAACTTTGAGAAGCAGTCCTCTCTACTGCCAATCTGTGCACAAAGTAAGCATAAATAAAATCTTCCAAACTATACTTTTAAAGACAGTCATTAGCGGCTTACAACGCCCACAACACCCTGTCAAATCACAAATAAAGTTGAAGGAACCTCATGACAAACTATATGTGAAATAAAGTTTCTTTGTTATATATTCCGTCGCGATCAGTTCACGTTTTTGGGTTCACACTCCGTCTTTGGTTGTCAGTCCAAATTTTCATTCCCTAATTGTTCACCCCCCATGAACCCTTGGTGGGCTGCTGTGGGGGGGTCAAACCCCTTGGTTGGCAATCACTGGTTTAAACCTTTGAATCACCTAACTTATCCACAAGAGCTCATCCATTATCCAATGAACATTAAAACACATCTTTCTTTCTTTTCTTTTTTTTTACTTTCCACACTCTTGAATCACATACAGTGCAAGGCAGTGGGGGCCGAGAGGTTAGGGAGAAAAGCTTGTGTTGAGAGGTTTCCAGGTTTAAATCCCACGACGCAACACACTGCTACTTGTATGTATAGTTCAGGTTAATTATCAATCAAATGAGTTAAATGCAGACCAACAATTTACCCAAGGGAATCAATAAACTGTGCTTAATGCATTCAGGTATAATTTTTCAGAGGCCAAGTTTTTGAAGTTCACATTACATGATAATACTGCATCCGTATCGGTTTTGAAAAACAGCAAACAGCCTGCTTCACAAACTGGCACAAACCACCTCCTCTTTGGCACTCACACAGACACTGAGACATCTGGGGAAACACTTGCATGATTTTCTTCCTTCTTTTCCATCACCATCTTTGCTAAATCCCATGTTCACGCTTTGGTGGTCGACAGTTAGCAGCGCCACACAGCCAGGTCAGATAAGGTGAAAGACAGAAACTATATCCAGAGAATGTTGCTGTTCTTTTTTCACAGTCTTGAAGAATCAAGCAAGATTTGTCATCATTGACAAAGTAATACACACTTTCGCCTCTGATGTTGATCACCACATCCAAACCTGTCTGGATCTAAGACTTGATAACATTTTGCACATGTTTGATGGACTTAAGCTGCATCAACACAACAAAGATCAACTGAAAACTGCATTATTTTGATGTTTTTGTTACAAAATGTTTCAGATGGAAACACTTTTGAAAATGACCATTGTACACATGGAAATGCCAGTAAAGCTGGAAACACTGATTGGCTTCTCAGGCCAATAATTGGTGCACACCAGCGGTGCACACACAGAAAAAAGTAAGATGTAAACATTCAGTCTTCTTTAAACTGTCTTGATTGTTTCAGCCCTCTCACTATTTGGTGTATGTAAAACAAACTGTCTCCACATGTGAACCAGATGATGATACAGTTGTTAAATTGAAAATAGTGATCAGCATAAGCATCACTGTGACCGAAGAATTGTGATTTCCCTCTTTACACAGAGATGGAGAATGCGTTCGGAAAACATTGCAAAAGCACCTATTTCAGTGGCTGAATATTATTCCTGTGTAACAAGCAGCCAAAAGTTTGCAGTTTTCACTTGAATACATGTAAACATTTCCAAGCTCGCTTCTTTCAATGAACATCTGAATTATATCTCACCTGTATCCGATCAGTGTAGTGGTCAAGCAGCAATACTCCAGAACTTGTCACTTTCTTGGTTTCCACCATTGTTTTGAGGTCTGCCAGCAAACTCATGTGTTTAGACATATCTGTTGCCAAAACCTGGCCAAAAAGAAAATAAACAAAACAAAAGTGTGAATATATCAGAGGAGAAACAGAAAGAATAGAAGGTTCATAGGAGGGGAGAAAGAGCCAAGGAGCAAGTAAACACTATTGAAGTAGGGAGGACCAAATCATAATGTCACCAAACACTCACCATGTCTATAACAAGTTTCCTCAGGCTCTGTCTTTGCCTTTTGCTGAGGTTCTGAAAGATGTCACAGTTATCCTCGTGAAGCAGCTTGAAACCCACAGCCAGGTGATGGTTCTCCAATACCGACTCATCATTATACATCAAGGCTAACTCTGAGTCTGGGGGAAGCAACACAGACATATGAGTGAAAAACAGAATCTTGGATCAGTGTGCTCCTACTCCTACTGTCACCTGCACATTGTCTTCACACCATCTCATACGCTTCATATAGATGAATCTCCTTTCAGAATAACAACAGAAGAGACACAATTCAACATGTCAACTAATCTTCTCTGTGCTTCAATTGTTGCCATTTGCACTTTGCAGTGGTTTTTGAGGCAGGTGAGAAACGGCTGAGCAACAGAAGTAACTCTGTAAAACAGCCTTGTTTTGTTATGTTTTTTTCAAGGTTGCTGACCAGTTGTTTCATTATTGTGTCTATTTTTATTTTGAGGTCACAAGATCCAGAATCCCCCCCCCCCCCCCCCCCAATATCAAGCAAATTGTAACTCACTGGTGTTTATGAGGAACTGGTTGGATACTCCTGGATGATCCACATCATGAATGGCAGCAGCAAATAACGCAGCTAGTATCTCTAGATCAGTGAATACAGCCTGTCAATGAAGATCAAGAGGAAGAAAATGGTCATGAATGTCGATTTAAAATCAGCTGGATATTTATAAAAGTCTCTCGGACATAAGTAAACCAACAGCTGTATTTACGTCTAGAGCTGGCGTGGATAGCAGTACATGAGTAGACTGAGTGACATCTGCAGCGTGGAGGCTGTTGTGATAGGCCACATTGGCATGATAGTGGTCCTCCAGGGTCATCACGTACGTGACAAACGTATCCAGGGGGATCCGAAAGGTCTTTAGTAGATCTCGTTCCTGCAGCAAGGGCAGGCCACACAGGGTCATGGTCACAGACGTGCTACACGTTACACTCAACCACATAAATCATTGCTTATGGCACGTGTTTCTGTCTCTCACCTGGAAGATGGCAAACATTATGCAGCTGAGGGGTCGATTATTAGAGAACTCCGCCACACGAAAGATATTAAGGCCCCACTTGTTCAAGTCGTTTAGCTCCTAAAGGCACAAAGAACAAAATTAACACACATCGGTACATAACCCGTGGGATTTTTTTATTACTGATTTTAATGTGCACCACAGTTTTCTGGGTTCTGACAACTGTTGCTTATTAGAATACAACCCCAATTCCCTAAGGTTAGCAAAAGGATGAGCAAAACGTTGATAATATTTTCATGAACTCAACTTTCATTAATTAATGGGACATGAACAAGCTATTAGATTGACCTATTAAGATACACTACATCTCATGGTGTTTAAAAGTGGAATGATTGTCTGCTGAGGCATGGCATCATTGAGGTACTGGGGTACAGAGTTACAAGCCTCTACGTGGTGACTCAGCTCATCCCAGAGCTCTTCTATGGGATTCAGAGCGAGAGAAAGTGCAAGTCACTCCATTTGAGGTACCCCAGTCTTTAGCAGATATTTCCCTAATGATGCCACCCCCATGAGCTGGAGCATTGTTGTCCATGAAGATGAAATTAAGCCTGTGTTGTTCATGCAACACACTGAGCTCAGTGGACACTTTCATCAGAGAACATCCTGTTTGAAGCCTTCAATGCCGAAGTACTGTTGATCAATTGTTGAGTGTCGTCTTGGTCTCATGATGTCAAAATGTGAACAGCATGATGGGAAGAACTGTTCAAATACCAAATTCTAATTGAGCCAAGAGTATAGGTCGATGATTCATGGATCAAACACCTGTTGTGAACTTTGCCGTTAAGCTTAACAGATAGTTCTGCAAAAAGCACTGAAGCAGTGAACCGGGGGACATGTACATTCAAAAGTTTAGAGAAGGTAACATTACGTTCAACTCTAAAGATTATAATGCATTTTAGATTCATTCTGAAAGTTCCCACACACCCTGATATACTTTTCCCCAGTGTACCTTTAACTTGTCCATGTCATAGGCACTCACACAATGTAATCCCCTTTAGTCTACAGGACAGTTTTCCCATCCTTGATTCAGAGGAATCAATGTTTTTGTTTGTCTGCTTTTACCAGACCCTTCCTATATTTAGATTTTGCTCCTTTTGCCCTTTTTTAATCGTTATGCTACTGACCCATTTCCAGTTAACCCAATTCAACTCCAGCCATTTGTCTCATCTGGTTTTGAAAGTGAGTCACAATTAATGATTTTCATCAAATGTTGAAATACCTTACACCGCACATCTACCAACCCGCTTAATGGAATAAAGGTAGGATATGCTGCAAAGAATGGCAAGAAAATCATAGCTTGTCTGTCGAGTTGCTGTGCATCCATATACTACAAGTTTCCGTCCATTTACCCGAGCTAACGCGTCCTCGTGTTCAGTCTTCACACCGAAGCGAGGCATGGTGGAGTTGGAAAGGCTGGAACTGTGCGTGAGCTTCTTCACACCACTGATGTGACACATGGGCTTCTCTCTCTCCCTCAAGGTTGGAGATGGGATCTCCACCTCGTTCTGCTTATCTGGAAAGATTGAAAGTCAAAGGTCAGTCATGATGAAGGCTTATGGCAGGTTGTACCTCACCCTGTAGCCGTAAATTATATAGTGGCAAGTAACACATTGGTGGCAGGTTTACTTTACCTAGAAAGGTAGTGGAGATGTATTCTGACACTTGGTTCCCTGAGCGACTCATCTCTGACAAATGGGACAGCTCCCGGTTCAACATCCTCTTGAACTGAGGGGAGGACACAACAGAGACTGAGGTGAGTGATTTGAGATGCAGCATAAAGGGTCACCAAAAATACAGACTCACACTGATGGGTAAAAATGAGAATTAATAACATTGTCGTTTAAATTCCATTTGCACACATAAATACAGAACAACAAAACATTCCCGTGAACCTAATATGAGAAAATAAATTATCACCTCAATTACTAAAGGGTGACAAAATCAATTATGATTCATGCTTCCTTTTTTTCTCAGATTAGAACAGACTGTACAGTACCCCGACTCGATGTGTTTGCACTTTGACTCCCAGTGATATTCTGCGGTAATATGCCATGCTTATTGTTTTCTATACATATACAGTGTCAAACAATTCGTCAGCAGATCCTTGCAGTGCATACACAAATGCAATTACTTGAATACATTATCCACGCAGACAGAAGGAAGTGTATCCTGTGAGTTCTCTTTGAGTGCATGTAATGTTACGTTTCTATGGAGGAACACAATGTCGGGAGGCTTAATAGTTCCCTGTCAGACGAATCATGTAAAAGCACAATGCGATTCGGACAGACCCCTCAGTCTGTGTCCTACTGACTGATCTTTCACACATAACAATCTCCATGGCAACCGGAGCAGTTGCCGTGGCAACTGCCTCCTCACAGTCAGTCCTTCAGCGTGATGTGAGAGCGGTGGCTGCTTGGGTGACAATCTGAGGGAGTAGGCAGGTGTCTCTGACCTTTACCAAGGTCAACCCTCCCCTCCTCTGCTGTCTCCCTCTCCACATCTCTCTGTTGCTTATATCCGCTCCTCCCTCCCTCTTGAGGTAAACAACACTCTCCGTGGTTGCCCTACAGCTCAGAAAATCCGGCTCTGTCACAGGCTCCACTTTGCCTCCCTTCCATTTCACACACTTTATGTGTTACCACTGTCTTTTTTTGCTTTTCGCTCACAACTATGCCTCCTTTTCCCCACTTCCCACCCACCCCTATCTAGCCTGGTGCCCATTACATGGCAGGCCTAGCAAATAGGTTCTGTAACAACAAATCGTAAGAGCAGTCAGGCAGAATCAGTCATCAGGAGCAAGGGATGCTCGTCAAGCCCAGTGGCACACTTAGGCAGCAGGCTCAACCCAAATCTTCTCTCTCTCTCTCTCTATCACAACCCCCCCAATGCTGTATCGCTGAGTCATAGCTGCCAACCAACACTTCTATAGTGCCAGTCTGAGTGCCAGGACAAACAACACTCTTCTTCTGACACTGACTAATGAAACAAACATGCAAACACTGTACAGACATGACTGAGGGCACACACTCACACACCCGCATATGTGAGTGAGCCCAGTGGAGGATGTATCATTTCTAACTGTCAGTGATCAGCTACAACATATAAATAGGAAGGTAAATGAAGGTGACAGTGCTCCGGTCATGTATATGTATGTATGTCATAATTTAGATAAGAATAAGACAGGGGTGGCAAATCCAACAATCTTAATCCAGGACTAACGTGTATCTGTTTTGGTGAGACAATGACAAGACACCACGCTAAAAGCAAGCCCTCTGGGTAAGTGTAAACCATGTTATGCATCAAGACTGTTGAATAACACAAATACATTTCAAAGAGAAATAAGTATCCCTCAGATGATGAGTTAGTCCTTCACGGACAATACGCTTTCCTTCCTTAAGTCTGTATTGAGGCCAGCCTTGGGCGAGCAGGAGAGGGAGAGACAGGGATGTGGGACGCAGGTGTGGAGGATGGAAATGGACATTATGTGACACTGCTATGTACTAGCAGTGAAGACTACTTCACAAAGTCCCACAGCTTTTTTAAGCAGCCCAGTGTGTTCTCAGAGGACAGAAATGTAGAGCAGGTATAGAGAGATGAAAGCGAAGACTGATATTGTCTTTTTGTTTACAGTAGGGCTGCAATATAGAAACATGGTGCACAGTTAATAAAGTCTCTTCCTTATCACTGTTCTTCCTGAATGGATTCAGGCATAAATTATGTAAAGTCATTAATATGGTACTTTACACTTTCGCTGTCAGACCCAGGAAGACTTCCTTAACCACAAGTATTCACTTGGTTTATGTTCCATTTTAGCACCTTCAATGATTCTTCCTTGTAAACATACCACACACACAAGTAGACACAAATACTTTTGAACAAAAATAGAGACACACAGACATGGAGTTAGCAAATACACAAGTTGTTATAGCATGCATGGATGTAACAGTAATACTTCAAGAGCCCACAGCATGTTTTGAAGACAGCCACTGCCAGGCCTTGTTGTCTCACTGTGAGCTGTCTGAACCCTACCTGGTCCCACCAACCGATGAGCCAGGGCCTGGAGCAGGTCTCACAGAACAGGTCCACTAAGGGCGTCCTGCGTTCCGCCGCTGTCCCACCCCCCTCCAGAACTCCTCCCGCCGCCGCACCAAGGTCCAGCTCTGCCCCTGCCCTCCCCTGCAGGGGGCTGTAGCTGGAGGAGCGGGGCAGCCTGTAGCCCCCTGGTACAGGTGAGGGGCAGGAGGATGGGGCCGGGTCAATGGCCTCCACCACACCCATGTTGAGGGTGACGGGCGGTTTGGGCCGATGGCACAGGCAGGAGGTCCGGTAGTGGATCGGGGCGGGTGCACTGCGGGTGCCCCAGTGGCATGAGGGCGTCGTCAGGGTGTGTGGGGAAAGGCCACAGCCAGTCAAGCCGGGACACTCCAGAGTGACGGCTGCCCCAAGAGGGGGCAAAGGAGCCGGGGAAAGGGGTGAGGGCAGGGGCTGCTGGTGCAGATTGTCCTTGCCTACATGCAGAACCCCGAAGCAGACCACCCAGTCAGTCCTGAGTCAGGCGCCAGCCTCAGTGTGGTCGGACGATGTGGGTCTCCCTTGATGGGCAGACCAGGAGCCCCCCCCGGATCCGGCTGCTGTGGTGACTACATCTTATCCCATTTGCTGAGCAGACTGACCCAAATCTGTAGACACTGCAGGGTAAAGGTGGATGGAAGCCGAACGAGCGAAGATGGAGGGAAATACAGGGGGAGCTGGGGACCGTCTGAAGGGCACAGAGAGGAGCCGAGTGGAGGAGATGAGTGGCAGCGTGAGAGAGAGATGTACACGAAAAAATTATGTTGCAGGAGCTGAGCTGCTTGACAAGCCGTAATAAAAAATTTAGATAATGGAGGTGAGTGGAATGCAGAGATGGCAACAGCAGGACAGAAATATGATTGTTGTACTGAGTGATGGTGGTACGGGGAGCTGGGATGACAGCAGGAACATTGGGAAAAGGAGGGAGGGGGGGGAATGATGGTGGCAAAAGAAAAACAAGGATGGTGAGAATGTAGGAAGGCGGGAGCTAAAGAGACGGAGAGGGATGCGAGCAGGCCTGTAGCAGACGGTCAGCCTGAAGAATCACACCAGAGCTTTGGTCTGGAAAAATAGGCTCCCTCTCCTTGTGTCGCCTGCCCCTCCCCCACGGTACAGATCCACAGGCCCGGCCCAGTCCTACCGGTGCATCAGCCCGTCTGTGCCGTCTCACCCCGATCGCCAGCAACACTTAGTCAGTGCACTGGCTGCCTCTTGATACCTCCGTAGCGCAGTACGCTGCTCCGGCTCATTCCATGCCTCAGCTGGCCAAAATGCCAGAGGTCTAATCCCGCTGCTTTAGGCTGCCGTTCTTCCTCAAATGCTCTGCCTCTTGCGCCATTTCCCTGGATGCTGTAGACAGCTCTCGCAAGCTAATCAGGCAGTGTGGCTGCAGGCGCGTGCGTGCGTGTGTCTGTGCTTGCCTCCTCTCCAAGACCAAGTGCGCATGTGCAATAAGACAGCATGTACGTCTGTCGAAAATATGTGTGTGAGCGAGGGTGTGAGTAAGAGTGAGAGACTGAGTGGGAATATTCATGTGTGCACCTCCATGTTGGCACGGTGGGGAGGATTTCTGTAGCATACTTGCGGCTGCTAAGAGGCGGCAACATATTCACAGAGACTCTATTTGCCCCAGGAGACACACACAGACACAGACACAAAGAAATGTACACAGACATATGGATGGGGGACCTTTCATCACATTCCAGTTCCGTTTTTTAAATTAAAATCCAGATTTTATCCAAAAAGAATCCTACTATTTATTATTCGTGAAGGAAATTGCGGCAGAAGAATTTCGGGAATAAAACAAACAAGCCATTTGATGCTGTCTCTTTAAGGCAGAACACTATTAAAGGAGCATTACCTCTGTTTCATTGGCCGTTGCACAAACCACATGGCTTGTGGTCACAGTGGCAAGCCAATGACTAAAAGGGAAGGGCAGACCCTGCTGCTGTTCGATAGCAACCAAGGTTACAGCAGAGACAGCAGCATCAGGACCTGCACCCCCCCACACACCCCCAACACACACACACACACACACAAACCAAAATATTCTCTCTCTCTCTCTCTCTCTCTCTCTCTCTCTCTCTCTCCGTCTCTCTCTTTTCCCCACAAATATAAAAAACAGCAACCTTGTCGATGTACACAGGCATGCAGATGCACTAATGCAAAAGTCCCACAGTGTCCAAAATCCATCAGCACCTGGCTGCATGTCATACCGCCGCCACAGCAACAAGTCCTGAACCACACCACACATTCATATTTGCTAGTCCAGTCCATCAACAGCCATAAAATCACAAAGAGGCGGTTTACTGTGTATGTGGTACATTACAGCCCAAATGAATCAATCATATACAGCATTACGACCCCACGACTGACCAGCAGCAGAAAGAAGACTTGTCCGTATATCTACTACTCGTGCTCATGCGTTTTGTTTTTGTGGACCAACATTAAGGGAATATGTATGGAAACTACGCATGAAACATATTGAAGGAGACTGAAAAAAAAAAGATCTTTTGGGTCATTTCAATAATTCACCCTCGAGAAGCTGCATCCTTTCTATTTCCACACCAGTGAGGGGAAAGTCAGACTACAGCTGCAGCCCAAGAACAACAACGCCTCATAATATGATACAATTTTCTTGTAAAGACATTCTCTGTTGGGGTTTTTTTCGAGGATATTTGCACCATTCTGAGTAAATATGTGATGTAAATAAGATGGACATGTCTGAGTGTGGACAGGTGTGCACCTTGTTGGAGGCCATCTCGCTGACTGAGCGGTGGGTTTGAATGGTCTCCAGCTGGTCCAGACACCAGTCCAGCTCCTCCAGAGTCTCCCGAGCCATCTGCTGGTATGTCTCCTCTGGCAAGGACACACACAACACATGAAGCAACGTAAGCCAACAGTCGAAATGAACAAAAAGGGTCTAGAAAGCAAGTGGTTTGTACATGTTTGGATCCCATGTTTTCTCAGAAGGCCAGAGGGTGCAAGTGAAAAAGTACTTGAGTAGATTTTTCAGGTATCTTTACTTCCCTTTCAAGTAACTGGTTACTTGACTTGTTTTAAGTGAAAGGCTGAAGTAACAGTAACAGTCGTCTCCACTGAGTAATCAAGTTACATGAAGTGGGTTTAGATGCAAGGACTTCCTGTTTTCAACGAAAAAAGACCAAACAAGAATAATTTTGACATTTTAAAAAAAACTAAAATGAGCCTATTACACTCATTGGTGGACCAAAACAGTTTGGGTTTTTTTAAATAACTAATCTAAAGGGCAGTTCTACCAGATGACATGCTTTATTTTCAATGCTGGACACGTCAATCAGAGAAACTCTTTTTTATAATGCTTTCTCATTGTTTTAGATCAATATGCATTCAGGTAGAATAAAAAGGTATTTTGTGTTTTGTTTTGTTTTTCTGTACATATACAAGCCATAACATACATGATCACAACTGTTCTTTAACACAAGTATCTATTTAGCCATTAACGAGGCAGTTAAGCAAACTATTTAAATATTTATACTTGGTTAAGATGACTAACTGAAGGCCAAACCAAATATAAGGAGGAAGAAAGCTAATCTGAGCAGTTTAGAAACCAGATCTACTTTCCTTTTCATATGCAGGTTTAACAGCAGAGGTGTCAAACATGTGGCCTGTGGGCAAAAACTTTTCAACAAGATGGTTCAATATGGCCTGCGGGAGGAACTAGTTAACTGTAATAACAAGAAAAGACAGAAATGTCTTACGTTGCCCTGGTTAAAATAATGCTGAATTTCCATCTTAAACAGGAAGTTTCTGTCCGGAGAGTTCAAGCATATTTAAACTTTTTTTTTTTCACTTTAGAAATTCAAATCAGCATCTTTACATGTCATTAATTTCCTTGAAAATCTGTTGTAAAGTATAAAACTGAGCAAAATCCCACCCATTTCACATTTCTGGATAAGACATCTCCAAATGGCATTTGTGTGTCAATGAGTTTTGGTAAAAGATTGCTTGCACACCATTAAGTCCTTATATACTATGTCTTATTTGCATTAAAGGAGCCCAAATATGGCTTGCTAAATGCACTGGGTGTATTTAATAAAATAAGCCTATGGCAGACAGGATAAATGAGCAAATATGGTTATTTCCCGATTATAAACCTCAGTAAGGATTAACTATAATTTTTCAGTGGACGTGATTGTAGTTTTTTTGTTTGTCCACTGGGGGTGCCAATGTTCCTATAACATTAGGTAGAGGACATAACATTGAGACCCAGAACTGAACCTCAGAGGGCAACCATGCTTTTTACTCCATAGATCCATGATGTAGCTGAGAATATTTTTGCTAATGAATTAGAGCCATGAAATGAGGGTGGATTAATGAGAATATGGCTGCTAAATGCCACAGAAAACCAGCGTGTTCAGAGGAGCCACAAGCTTTTTGCCATCGTTAGTCTGGAGAGAAACTGTGGCAGATACAATATTTTAAACTGCACTGTATTATTATGACATTTGAGCTTGTTCATCATATAGTCTAATAAAACAGTATTGGTATGTACTTCAGATGCTCGTGGGCCAAATTGGCACGCAAAACGTTCCAATCCGTCAAACCACCAAGCAAATTTCAAAGAACCTATTTAGTTTTTACCGAAATTTTGATTCGCGGACACAACACAACACTGAGACCCGAACTATCACACTACCGATATTCTCAAAACCATGTGGTCCAGGTGAGTTTGTAAAAACATGCATAAGGCAACAGCTTTAAGAGAAGTTTTCTTGACATTTCACTGTATTTTCCACCAGAAGGTTTCATTAGAAACCAAATTAGATTAATGTTGAGAGTTTAGTAATCTTTGGAGGTAATTATTTGATTATGTGAAAATATAGACATTTTATCATGCATACTCTGCACTACAACAAAGAAAAACTAA
Organism: Blennius ocellaris; assembly: GCF_963422515.1. Lineage (NCBI taxonomy): Eukaryota > Metazoa > Chordata > Actinopteri > Blenniiformes > Blenniidae > Blennius > Blennius ocellaris. The sequence goes on along the minus strand of NC_137665.1, from coordinate 12,587,555 downwards.
AGGAACATTATTGGAGTTGTTGGTGCTTATAGGTGATTATTTTATCATTTTTCGACTCCAATCTTCTCTCTGATCATTCATCGAATGTCTGAATGCACAAAATGCAGAACTTTGAAGCAGATGGGTCAAAGCAGCAGCAGGAAACAAGTTTATGAAACAGTGTTGACAGTCTCACCAAAATTGACAGAAATTCAGAAAAATGTCACCCGATCTGCTGGGTCTTAGTTTTTGCTGCCCCATTCAGAAGTCTTTGAAAGACTTTCCATCTAAGACTTCGGTGTAAGCTGCTCGTGGTGAAACGTACTCATGGTCTGTTAGTATCAAATGCACATTGTTTACACGCCACATTCTATCTGAGCATTGTTGCTACACGTGTTCATCCCCTGTCCCAAATCTCTGAGCGCTACTGCCAGCAGAAAACACACTATGTGACAAACTCAGGGCATCAACTGGTTTCTCCAACATGATGACTCATTTGGGTTGAACACCCACTGGATCTTAGTCCAATAAAGCACATTTTTAAGTGATGCAATGGGAGATTCACATGTAAGCTAAAAAAAAACAATAAAAAAAAATCTGCAACAACCGAGTTAAGTTGCCATGTCAGTCAGAAGAGTTTCCAGCACCTCTTTGAATATGTGCAACAAAGAACAACGGCACTTCTGAGAACAGAAGCTAATGTTATGCTTTCGTATATTGTGTGTGACGTGTCAGTGTTGCTCAAAAGGCATACTGTCTCGTAAATATGTATGCAGCGCAGGTAATTAAAATACCCACCATGCAAGCCAGACAATATTGTGTGATGCTCCACATTCATTTCCCTTAATAACGATGCATTTGGGGAATGTGGGAGTCTTGGTTTCTCCTTAAAGGAAACTCTATGGACTAAGAGTTTTAATTAGCTGACAACATACCAGAGAGGGTAGCTTGGGGCACAGTGGGCTGGCTTGTCACTGGTGACCTCCTGTGGACGAACACAACATTACATTAGAGAGAGATAAACACACTACTGTCCTCTAGTGGGGGTTAACAGGCATCTGTCACGACAGTCTGAAGCAACACAAGGCTTGTCTCACATAGGTGTATCATTTCTTTACAACAGGACCATATTGTTATATTTTAATATAAGTAAAAAGGGAATAATTCTGCAACGTGGTTCATTTTAAACTCACCCTGTTAAACGGAAGAACAACAAAGTAAAGAAAAAACTTGAGCCTTCCTCAGTTTAAAACGGCTTTTGTTGTATAATGACACAGTTATGTAGATATGTAACGTGAGACATATTCAGGGTACGGCTCAAGGTAATTATAGATGCTGATAATTCTGTGGCTCTTTGCTTTATATATCATATTGATGTGGAGCTAAAAGCCTGCCAGCTCCTTCTTTCCACAGCGTTGCAAGACACAGTAATTTTAGAGGCATTGACCGTCTCCATCGTCTGGGAACAGAGTCAGGGACATACATATGAAGCATGAAGCTCTGTGCATACACTTCTCAGCCAGGATGCTGAAAATGGGCCCAATAATGCAGATTATATTTTCCTTGAGCACTGACTGCTAATCATAAAATGGTTATACATAATGGCTAAAGTGTGTCCCCACGGGAGCAAGGAAATGGAGACATTAGCATATACACAAACTAAGCAGGCAGTCATGACGGTACAAGTTGGGGAGGAGGGTGTTTGACAGCAAGATACTGACTTGTTAGTGGGTGTTGTGACATTGGCGAGGATGGTGAAGTTGCTTCTTACAGTTCGTAGGCTGGCCAACACCTGGAGGATGGATGGACAGCGTAGGAGGGAAAGAAGGAGCAGAGAAGAGAAAGGGAAGAAGCACGGGGAGGGAGTGAGGGGGGGGGGGGATTCACTGTGCTAATTAGCCATATTTTCTCCTTCTTTAGAGTGTTTAACGTGTCTGATAAGGTTCATGAGGAAAACATACCTGAGCGAAAGGGGTGACAATCATGTCTTCGGCGTGCCTGCAGGGTAAAAAGTGGAAATAAAAGGAGGTAAAAGTGAGTGGTTTGGCCCGCTGTGGCTCAGTATTAATGTTTATATGAGAGCTGTATCCGTTAGCAGGATGTTTAGAGAGACCTATGTGGATCTAAAAAGAGAAATAAACCTGAAACTCTCCAACAGAAGGTTTTAAGTTGCTGCGAGCTTCCTGAAAGATACATCAGGAAGCAGAGCACTGCAGTCACTCAGATAATTCAGCAGGATTTAATTTGCATTACACGTGCATAATGGCAATCATAGCCGCTACTGTGTGACTGGGATAATATGCAGTTGCTGCATCGGGCCTGTGAGTGGACACTATGGGGTTAGAGAGAAAAAAAACAAGTCCTGTCTCCGGCGTGATGGATCCAGGTTGATGGCTCGACTCTTACCCCTCACTGTTGATGGAGGAGTTGCGTGACATGGTTTTGGGGGATGTGTCGTAGTCTGAGTCCGAGCGGTACAGGAAGGACTCCCTGCGCTGGCTCTGGGGGAACGAAGGGTGGAGCACCAACCCAGGACTCGCCTGCGAATCCATGGGGCTGCGGCCTGGCGAGGGACCATTCTCTGAATCAAAGCTGAAACAGTAAAAGTCCACAGGAAGGATATTTGTTTACAACAATCTCTTCGATTTCCATTACTCATAGTGACAATAAACAGGAGCAAGTTGATGTTTAAATACCAAAACACATCTGTGCCTTCTTGAAGTTGGAAAAAGTTGTAGTGTGAGAGACGTGACAGACGTTACAGCATGAGCACACGCCGCTGTGACTCTGCTGCAGGGTTGGTAGAATGCCTCTGAGTTGCTCGGAGAATTACACTTTACTGACAAGTCATACTTTGGAGAGACTCATGTTGAAGCAAGTACAACGTGCCACATCAACCGCAGGTTCTCTCTGGGCCGCTCAAGGGTTCAGATCTCTTTCAGATTCAAATTAAATCTTCACAGATTAGAAACACACTAGAGGGAGCAGGATATGGCTTTCCATTCCCTTCATGTGTGTATTTGTGGTGGCACGCTACACAATAGTGTTGCACGTTTCCACTGATCTACAGGTGGTGGAAATGTTCTGAGACGTGCAGGAACATGTATGAAAAGACAGGAACACCCCAAGCTAGTGAAAATGGAAATAGACCGTTCTGGGTTGAAAAATGCAGGATACTTTTTTTTTCCCTCTCTCTCAGCGTTCTCAATCCATTCTCATTTTGGAGAGGCAATGATTAAAATAGAATAAGTCGACTTTGATGTGTATTTTATCATGTTTCGGCACTGAATGGAAAATAATACAATAAAGGCCAGTTACAATTGCATTGTGATAAAAACATACATACTGTTCACTTACGGAAAAAAAAAACCCCTCCACGTATCACTTTGAATTTGGAACTTTAACTCGTGTGTGAATCAGTGCCTTTTTCTTCTCTTTTCACTACGACGCTCAGCATCTGTCCGTACAGCGCCACATCACTGATTAACAATAAACTCAAAACACAAAGCTCAAACTAATCTGCCAGCTCCATCAAAGGCGGGCTTAGTCAAAGGGGACAAGGCAACGCACATCTCGCATTACACCCGTCTGTCTTTACAACAACAACTGCAGCAGCGGTGAAGCCAACTTTTTCTAAGATGAAAGAAAGATTCGATCTGGCAGCAAAAACTGAAGTCTCTATTGATCCAGCAGAGCTTTAGATCAGGCTTCAAATAACAAGAAAATGATGGATATTGTTGAGGTAACAATGCAGACACACACTAATTTACCTGACAACGTCTGTAAAATACAGGCTGCTTGATTTATTAGGCTTGTGTTACACACTAAACCAGCAACAAGACTTCTATATATATATAAAAAAATATTGAGTCTATAATTGTCTCTCTCTTTTAAATATTATACTAACGTTTCAGCACGTTGCAGTGGAGCTACTGCATCTATTTTTAATATAGGATCACTTTTATCTCCACGACACCTCCCCGTTTCTCCTAAAGCTTGAGGTTTGTTGTCAATGCAGTTGTGAACTTCTTTCAGATCAAATTCTAAAATGCCTTGTGATATTTATAGAATTTACTTATAAATTGGCCAATTATGAGCATCTCCTTCCTCCAGGAGGCTTTGTGAATGTGGCTACAGATTGAATTATCATTAAACAAGTTTCCCGACAGATGAAAAACACTCCTCAAATGTCTGCCATCGGGACTTTCTGCAAGCTTCACGCACTAATCCCCCATTTTAATTTATTTTTTTTTTCTGCAAACTTCCCCAAGTAATTATGAGAATTCGGCATTCTGATTTCACCACTTCCCAAAATCTAATCCATCTGAGTGAGGTTATCACAGTATGTGCTTGGAATAACTTACTCACAGATCATCTTTGCTGAGTCACATTACAGTCTCATTGCACAAATGAAATGTTTATCATACTCACACATCACTGCAGCTTATTTTCATGAAGACAGGCAATTCACACACGTTAACAGGCGGCTGATTGGTGTACAAGCGTTACCTGCAGAAACAGTGGCACGAGCGCCGCCGCTCCTGGATACTGCGGTTCAGTTTCATGCGTCGAAACAGTGCGGAGCCCCCGTGACCGCGGGTCTGATCACCCGGTGACACAGGTGAGGTGAGAGAGGCTGCGGGCGCGAGGGAGGGTGGACCGTCGGGACTCTCCCACAGCCGCAGCTGTCGTGTCAGCTTCCTCTGACTCATCGCTGCCAGCTCTGTCCCCGCCGAAGCTGACCGGTTTAAAGACAGCTCACCCGGCCTGCGCTTACTACTGGCAGTCTCGCTGCGTATGGCTTTCCTCCCTCCCACGCGGTCCCCCTCATCCACTTTTCAGTGCGTACTCACGTTCTGAGGGAGACAGAGCAGCACCAGCAGCAGCAGCAGCAGCAGCAGCATCTGCTGTACGTGCCACAAACTGTCCTCAATCCGGAGCGGGATCTAATAACAGACCTGATCCTCCTTTTAGTCTTGCTTTGCTGCACGTCTCCTGCCGGAGGAGTCAAAGTTCATCAGCATGCATATCCTGTGCTGTGATCCTCAAGGCCTTGGATGTTTAAACTCCAGCTCCCCCTGCTCACATCCTCAGTTTGTTCCCAGGATTTATTCAGGTCTCCTTAATCCTTACTTGTGCAGGGTTTTTTTTTTTTCTTCTTCTTCTTCTTTTTTTCTGAAGTCTGTCTGTTTGCCAGCTCCGAATCCTCTGATACTTCACCACCTCAACCCTGATTGAGTCCCATTGCTGCTGCTGCTGCTGCTGCTGTCTTGCCCGGGCCAGGCCTCTTTCACCATCTGTTGTCCAGGTCACTTTGCCTCTCACATTTACAACTCTCAAGACTCCCTCGCCGTAAAAACAACTGCGAGACCTGTGACGATCTCTTTTAATTCACAAAGTTGTTTGTCCTCTGTAGTGTGTTAGTTTCTCTCCTCCTCCTCCTCCCCCCCCCCCCCCCACCTCCCCAATGCTGTCACTATCCTTATCTCTCAGCTCACAGTTCCTCTGCAGCAACAGGAAGGCTGATCAGTACGAGCAACAGACCACAGGCGCTAGAATAGAGCAACACGCGGCGCCTGTG